>NC_138594.1:9741921-10357051 GCF_964289735.1 Phaethon aethereus
GATTGCAGTTGTCATCTTCTCACCTACTTCTGAAATGCAGCAGTGACCCTGTTTGAAACATCCAACCCTTGTGTTTGGAGTGAAAGATCCTGGGTGGACCTGGTCTATTACCTCCTTCTTTATGTTGCTACAAAAGCTCTCTAGGTCTGGACTGCTGAAATTGCACCACACGAGCTCAGGACAAGAGGCCATAGACAGCTGTTGTATCTTATTTGTGCCTTACTTCCAATCAGGCTCCTGTGTGAAACCTCAAAACCACAGTATCAGCCACTTGGAAATATGCAATAGCGACCAACAGGGCAGTGCAGCTGGTTTAAGACCACTAAAACATGAAGTGGGGCATATGCCACCCACAGAGCTGATTTCTTCAACATTTTCTGCACAAAAACCTATCTACTGACTTCAGTGGGAATTGTATACATGTATGGTTGCAAAATCTGAATTACAGTTCTTGGAAATCAGAAATAAAAACTCGTGTCCAGTATAAGAAATATAGTTTTGTGGTTGTGCAGGTAACCAACCCGCATGCACACATGCCCGTGTAAGTGAACAAACCAGCTACCCCTCACACCCACTGATCCTCAGATCAGTTTCTCTTTAGAAAAGAAACTGGTGCCATCACATCCAGGAAGGGGAGCTGGTTGCTTCATTTTTTTTAGTATAACTTGATTTTGGTTACACAACAACTCATACTTTTTGAAGAGAAACAATCACAAAGAACCAGCAAAAAAACTCAAGCACGACGGCTGTTCCCCAGGGAGCTCTCTATCACAAGAACTGAATCTCTACTTAGAGAAATTAAGGAAACAGCAACCCTTGCTGTCTGCTAGCTCTCCCAAAAGAGCAGCCCATACTACAGCAACACCACAAAGGATGGAAGAATGGGTATGTGTAGGTAACAGTGCCATCTGGTGATGGCAGCCTGAGCCAGTCACGTGTTTTGCATATATGTACTTACATGACATAGTACATATTTACTGTGATAGCTTGTATTGCAACCAGTATTTTAACTTCTTCCTAGTCGTGGCAGTGGCCTTAAGGTAGGCCATTGGTAAGGACATCATCTATTTCTACCACCAATTTTTTGTTCACACATGCTTCATGCTAAAACAGAGTGCTGGATTGACTTGTCTCAGGGATGCCGATTCCCTTTATAAATCAGTATTCTTTCGGAAGATCGAGGCCTCACCAGCTGAGTGTCAGTCTCATGATGAAAAGAAGCAATTTTCAGCCAGCACAGAGGCACAACCGCTACCTGAGAAAGACCCAAGGACTCAAGAGGAAGTTACTGTCTGTAAAGAAAGCCATGAACATGAGCTCTAAAACTAGTGGCTATGAAGGAAACACAGAGGCTTGGGCAGAACAGATCTGGAACAGACAAAGCAAATTTGGTGTTTACAAAGGGCAAGGACAGGAACAGCAACTATGTGAGCTGGGAGGATGTTCTAGGATGGCACAGAATATATAACTGATGGTCACTAATCCCTGCAAGAGAAGGAGCTCTTCTTTTATGCCATCTGTTTCTAATTACTGCCCCACTCAGCTCTAGGCCTAAATTGCACAATGCAAACTCGATTCCAAACCACCCAAAGTGCTGAAGGTTTTGGAAGGCACAGGAATGGGAGTATCAGGCAGGGTTTATGGTATTTACACAAGAGTACCCAATTAGTTCACGCATGAGTGCCAAAACAATACACAGGAGCACCCCATCAGGTCATGCATGAGTACCAAATTACTTGACCCATGCTCACCCAATTAGTTTATACAGGAATGCTCCAGTAGTTCATGCATGAGCACCCAATAAATTAATGCATGAGTGCCCACTTAGTACACACACGAGTGCCTAATCAGTCTACACATGAGCAGCCAATTAATTTATTCATGAGTGTACAATTAATTCATGCATGAGCACATGATTAGCTTATGCATGGGTGCCCAACTGGTACATGCATGAGCATCCAATTAGTTTGTACCCGAGTGTCTAATTGGTATATGCTTGAATGCCCTTTAGGTCATGCTTGAGCACTCAAATGCTTCATGCATGAGCGCTCAAATAATTCACGCTTGAGCAACATATTTTATGCATGAGTGCCCGATCAGTACATGCATGAATGCCCAAGGATTTTATGCTTGAGGACCCAAATATTCCATGCATGAGCCCCCCATCAACTCACCTCAAGCGCTTTATTGGGCATGCATGCAGGTTTCAGTAGTGCCCAGCCAGCTGTGAAACTGGTGGAAAGACCCAAATGTCCCAAAGCATCAGCCCGCAAGAAGAGCCTGCAGTAGCCTGGCTCAGACATATTTAAGAAAGAGCAATAGCTGTAAGCAGCAGAGAAACGTGGAGGGAGAGACAGCTGTGGGGTTAGAGATGTGCCTCTTGGAAGGAGGCACTCCATGTGCAAGAAGTACACCCCAAAGGACTGGCTTCAGGACAATTCCTAGGTATTTTTAACTTCTTTACTTCTGCATGCTTTTTGCAGCAGTATCAGAAACACCACATCTGGAACCAGGAATAAAAGTTGTCTAGAAGCTCTGATACAGGCCAGCTGCTTATGAGTCTGCAGCATACCCACAAGAACTCAAATTCAGAGACTGGTAGTCTCTAAATAGAAGTCTCACTAACAAAATGTATTGGCTTAAGAAGGATAAAGGATGAAGCTCTACAGCCTGTGCTACACAGAAGCTCAGATAAAATGATATAATGACACATAGAGGTCATAAAATCTATGATCTTATCACTCCAGCTTGCTTAGGTTTCTTAATCACTGTTAAGTCCAAATTGCACAACTTTCCTTGTTCAGACACAGAGAAAACAAGGTGGTATGTATTACACCTCACTCATGCCAATAAAAATGTACTACAGGAATGAATGTATTTATTAACTCTCAGCAGTGATGCCAATGGTTTTGGCTCAACTACAGTTTCCTGGCTTTGGACATTGGGTCACAAATCTCTAAGACTGTTGAATCTTGCCCTGGAGTAAGGAAACTTCTTAAAGTCTGAGCTGGAGCTGGCTGCCACAGGGGCAGAAAGCAAAGTCTAGGCACCCTTGAAACAGTATGATAATTTTTTCAGCATTCAAACTGAACGATATAAACATTTGCAAGAGCAGGGGAAAGGCCGGCTTCAAGATGCTTTGGATCAGCTCTTTTGCACTTACATGCAGTTAGATGCAAAGAAAGCAGCCAGCCAGAGCACTCTGCCTGGGAGACCCTGCCACAGCCTGAAAGGGGAGGTGATTCCTGAAAGCAGGCAGCACTTCTGAAGGTGATCCAAGCCCTTTCAGGAACAAGGCAAGTGCAGGATTGGCTGTAAAGCAAGAGGAGGTATGCATCTACCTGGCTGGCAACCAAACTCACAAATGCAAAATTATTTCTTATTTACCAGGACCAATTATTTCTTGATGTAACTGGCAAAAGCTACAAATTCAGTCCATTTAGCATTTTATCAGAGATTCAGAAAATTACCATGGAAGGATGGCAAGAAGTCCTTCTTACTACCTAGAAAACAGCAGATGTGGGCATAAACAAGTATCACTATAATGTATCAGTCCTAGCCATGATCGTCTTACAACTGTAAGAGTCTTACCATTAACTTCAAACCCCTCTCTGCCCCTTCTCCTCTGCATGCCTGAGCTCTCCTGTCCTTTGCACCAGGACAGGACATATTTCTTAATTTGGTTGCATATTCAGTGTCTAGCACAATATGAGGCAGATAACTCACTGGAGACTACTAATGCTCAAACCCCCAAAAAATATATTTAGCATTTGCCCATGGCCAATCAACCAGGGTCATGGTCAACCTGAGCATTTTGAATGCATTCAAACAAGTGTAGCACACACGATCATAATGCTGGCACATCACTGAAAATAACTCACTTTGGAGTCCCATTTCTAAAGGTAGCCTAAATTCTCAGAAGCACACATCTTAGTGAAAGCCGATCAAAATTGTGTTCCTAAGGCCCGGACAGCCTAAATTTTACTTTAAGAAAATCAATGCCTAGTGACTCCTCTCCGTAAGGCTTCTCTCTAGGTTACATCCAACCAACAGCAAACAGTAGGCACAGGGAATATGTACTGACTGAATGTGGCCTGAAGAATCTCTTCTAAAAATGGGTCTTGGCCTCTTAAATCCCTAACCTGTTACTGAGAAAGAAAGTAAATACATTATTAGATTCAGAGGTAAAACGACCATATATGGCTGAAGGGACTTAATCAATGGGCTTATGCAGGAGCATTTGGAAAGATTCAACACATGCTCTAAGCAGAATTTGCCAGACAAGGTTTACTGAGGCTCCTGCTCTACTTCCAAACCCATCCCCTTTCCTAGCTGAAACCTAGGAGAGCTAGAGACACATTTCCTTTAATGTGTCTGCTGTACCTGGGAAGTCACTAACCTCACCAGATGGGCCCATCCTATCCAGCCCTAAAGGACAGGATTAGACAATGGATTTTATTGGAAACCTTTTGGATTCAGATTTCATTTACACCTCTCTGTCAGCTCAAAATCAGGGACCCTTTCCCCAGTCTGAACGTACTCTGGCCACAAAAGTGACAAGCTTTTACATTTCTCCAAGAAGCATAAAAGCTTTTTCATTTCCTAAGCAAAATCCATAGATATTGAACATTTCTTCATGTGTTGAAATCCCTGCTGTTAGTGCTAAAATTTAACCTATCAGAGTTTGCATTTATGGAGACCATCAACAGTCTGTGGTTAAATCCTCAAGGGGAGATAAGGCACCTGAACACCTGTGAGCGCCTGGATTTATAGGCTTTCAGCAGAATCCCTTTCTGCCCATAGTACTTAACATAAACATGAGCTGTATGGAGAGCCACTGAACAGCCACCCCCCCCCTTTTTTTCAAGAAATGTCTTTCTCCTTTTGTCTTCCCTACCTCCATAGGATATTTTCAGGGGAACCTAGCCAATAATACTGTGAGCTATTAACAACATCTTTTGGACAATGTTAGCTACAGGGGAGGGGAAATCACATAATTAGGCTAGGATGTGATGTCATCAGCAATATGAAGCATCATTAAATATATCAGCCCAGCTGATGAATTACAAGCTATAGTTTTACAGACAATCTTTACATAACTAAATGATTCACAAATCACTGGCATTAATTCTTAGATTCGAGTGTCAGTGAGTTTGCAAATGAAACAGAAGAAAAGGATGTTGCAAGAAAATCAGCAGGATAATTTAGCAGCCTGCTGTCTTGACTGTTTTTTAAGCAGCGTTTTGCAATTAGGCAAGAGGATGCCCTGTTACATGCAGACTTAGTGTGCAGACTCAGTGGTTGAGAAATAGTATGTCCTAGAAACAGAGGTTCAACCTATGGCATACAGATGTGAGACAGCCTACACTCCTGCTCCCTCTCAAGACAAAATAGCAAAATTCACACCAGGCACATGGGGAGCTCCTCTGTGTGCCTGCAGTCCTAAATCCTTGCCTGACCTGGATTACCACAGCATCTAATTACTACTTCGCAGTGCAATACACTCTAGATGCACTGATCCCCACAATATTGCTGTAAAGTGGAAAATACTTTCATAGCAATTTTACAGATATTAAAGGGATGCATCAAGAGATTAATTGACTTGCCAAAAGTCACAGAAGAAACCAGTTCAGAGAACTGAACACAGGTTTTTCACACCAGATCAATGTCATGAGTTTGTACTCCTTTTCAGAGTTACGTCACGAAAGATGTCTTGGCTGTAGCTGTTAAATTCTCTCCTTTATCATAACAACTGATTTGTTTGTAGAAAGCTTATGTGCATGTGCAAGATGTGCCCATGAACTGTGATGAGGTCATTTCATCTTCAATCACAAACTCTAAACATTACAGAGTTAAAAATAAAAGTAGCATTTAGCTCTCATTTAGCTCTACAGTGCATGTTTTTTGTTCCAGAAAAGGTTAGTTCTGCTCTTGTTTTAAGAAACTAATAATATTTTTGTTTTTATCATTCATACACAAGGTGTTTCTAACATTGTATTTGGCCGCAGAACAACTCTGGATTGGGCTGCGGCGCAACACATCCTTGCTGGCAAATGAATCTCTGTATATTTGGGAGCTACAGGCTTGAATGAAACATTAATCTCCTTCAGTGTGAGTGCCTGGAGTCTTCTCCAGGTCTGTTACAAAGCAGATGACAAGCAGGGTCACTGAACAGAACAGAAAAGTCTATATGAGGCTGGTATATGTCAAGCTTTACAGTGAGATATAAGCTTTAAGATTTGTACTTCCAGTGCGCTTGGACTCTTCTGGGAGCATCAACCAAGGGACAAAGACAGCAAGGAAAAGATTCAGCAACTGCCTCCATGCTGCATAAAGCCGTAAGGTGGGATGGGCAGACGTACGCACTTTATTCTGTGTTCCATACGCAATGATCCCCCAGAGCTATCAGCAGTTGGAAATCACCAGTCCCATGGCTGGACTAGCTGCTGTGTGCCCCTTTCTCCTCGCTATGTCTTTTGCTCTTCTCAAGAAAGGATCTGCACAAGCATGAAAGAATGCAAATAACAGTTCAAAATGCAGGAGTGAAACTCTGGTGATTCCCAGCTCTACCATCATCTACCATACTCTGTTTCAGACCGTTCCTGAGTAAGGATCCCAAGAAGAAAATACAGCAGTCTCTAACACAGGCAGTATTTTAAAATCTTATTGCAACCCATGCAAATTTCCAGAAAAAGATAAATCTGCTTTACACTGACATACCTTTTTATAAAGCTAGTTGAAGCAAACTGGATGTGTTTCCTAGTATTTCTCTAAGGAATTATCTGAGCGATGTCCCAGCACTATTTATTGCTTTTCAAGGCACATAGTGGGTATTATATCAAATGCCTCCATAAGGCATTGTGAAGTGCTCTTTTCTTTCCACATCTGAAATTCCCTGTACAGGCCAGATTTTTGGAAAAGAAAACATCAGTGATGAAGCGAAATATTTGTCAGAGGGAAGAGAATCACACACTCACACTTTCTAAACCTGCTTCTATCAGAGCAAACTTTCTGCTACAAAGAAATATTCACGGTTCTGGGAAAGGAAACACACTTATCAGATTAGTGCTGTTTGCAAAGGAAATGAAAAATGGTGAATGTTTATAACTTAAAGTGTTTTTAATGAGCTTAACTGCTGTAATTTAGTCTTGGAGGAAGAGTAAAAGTACTTAGAAAAACAAGCAGTATAACAGAGATTATGAGTTCTATTAATTCCCCTTGCACCACTTTGTACTAGTATGTATTCTTTCACCATCTTTGCCAGTCCTGTTTTATGGCATGTGGGATAATTGCAGCCTGGCATAGAAGGAACATGCCTTTTGCCAAATGTGAAAGTGAGCTACTAGTACCTGTGTCACCTTCCTGTTGGCTCGAGTAAAACTCATGACACCACCAGCCACTTGCCACCAGCCGGCTCACTATGTTTAACTTTCCAGTGGGTTCTTGTGTGACAATCTCTGAAGACAGCAAAGCATGTTCCCGTTTTCCTGCCTCTGTGTCTAAGACACAAGGGCTGTGTTGCAGGTAACACTGCAGATGAATCCAAGTTTGAAACCAGTTAAAGACAGCAAGTTTGAACAAGAATCTGGGAGTGTAACAATTGCATTAATCATCTTCATTATCTTGGCATACATCAGGAACTTATTAGCAAAACTTAGGAGCTAAGCAAAGGAGTATGAATGCTTAAAAAACTGCAATTAAGAGAGGACAACACACACCCAAGGGAAGATCAAATGAACACTAATCTGTTAAAAAGAAGTGTACAGAATATTGGAGAATACGTCCCTATCGCCAGTATGTACCACACAGTCAGGTCCTTCTGCCTCCACTGTGCCCCCATAGACTTAGTCGCAGGGCTGGAGCTTGAGTGCTTTGACAATCACGTACATGAATAGGCAGAGACTGACCATAAGGTAGGGCAACCCTAAGCAAATAGTAAAAGGCAGAGATGGGTCAACCCAGTAGTGGCCTTCCCATCAAGTCCAGGACCTCAGCATGTTTTCAGTTACCGATTCGTCCTTAAATACTTACCGGCCTCTACAATAAATGCACTTACAGACTGAAGGGAAAGTCCAGCCCTTGCTGCTACTCAGTATGAATGACAGCTGGAGACAGATTTAAGAGATCTCCAACAGGATTTTCTGAACGAGAGGTTCTCAGACAAGCATTAGAGAAAAATCTCTTGCATGATCTGTAAAATCTTGCAAACTTGGACTAGGTAGAAAGCCAACTGCTTGGGGATTTTTGTTTGGGTTTTTTTCCAAGATGTAGTTTAAATCACTGTTCTTGCTTAAATTTCACTAATGGAGAGAAAGTCACAGTACTGAAACACAGTACTGACCTGGTTTCAGCACAGTGAAACCAAGGCCTGTCTAGATTTACATGGAAAAATTGAGACTTGAAGGAACACTGAGCCATCCGTAGTCCCAAAGTATTATGATGGCAGAGACTGAACTCTGGGCAGGCCATTTTGTTGTGGAAACACCAAGCAACAATTTTGGCTGCGCTACATTGGCACATGCTGCAGTCTGACATTCCTAAACATTGCAAAAATTTCCTTTGAATGCCAAGTGACTGGCATTGCAAGGATTTTTGAAATCCCATGGCGCAAGGATCCCTGTTACCTTCAACATAATAGTACAGCTGAAGAACAGAGAGGTGCCTCCCCATGACACACAAAAGTAAAGATGGAAGGGGGATATTCCCAGCAACACAAGCTGAGAGGCAAGGCAGTCTCATGTACTGGGATTTCAAGTATAGGACGTCATCTTTCTTTTGGGAAGTAACTGGCAGGGTTCCCATGAACTTCAAAATGGGGAGAGCAAGCACCCCTCAGAACATGTTCCATAACCACAACTACTGAAAAGTGAACTTTCTCGGAAAAGCTTGAGAGGACCAGTTGGGATATTTCTGATCAAGATGAAGTCAGACCTCCAAAGAGAAAATAAAATAGCAGACGACACCTAAATCAGCCTATACATAAAGACAATTAAAAAGAAAGACAACTCCCATTCTGTCTCCTCCTCCAAGTACCCAAAAAATGAGTGAAATGCTTAAACACTCCAGATCTAACCTCATATTTAAACTTATACCAGTTTACACCACCTTAGGGGTATATAAAATGGCCTAAATATGAGCATAAATAATTATGTGTAATCAAGAATTCAGGCTCCCTTTGCCTGAGGTGGAAAAAACCCATATTCATTCCAAATCCAAATTAATTTTGGAAATGAATTTTCATGACTGATGAATGTATCTGCTAATCAACATATCTACAGCCTAGCCCCATAGCACAAATGCCAAGAACAGACGGTACTGATGACAAAAGATGACACAGTCTGCATGTTCATTGAATTTATCAGAGTTTACCCTGTGCCCTGGGCAGATACTTAAATGTGATTGATTGGGGTTGGGAATGGACCAAGCTGAAATCCATTTCAAAAATCTGTTTTTTTCTCTAAAGCAATAGCCAAGAGTGGTGACCAAGTCCCCAGCACACAATCTTTTCCTTCATTGCAAAATTTCAAGGTTGTTCTGCTCAGCCAGAGTGTCACAGCAAGACCTGCTGTGTCTGTAAAACAGCAGGTCATGACTGTGGACATGAACTCTGAAGATGCAGTTACAGAGCATCTTGCAGTGATGACAACAGTGCGTCTCACCACCTGTTTTGACCTCTGACAGCTGTTGCCAAGACAAGGCCACCTGAGATACTGATGACTTGGCTCCTGGAATCTCTTTGCCTTATGTGTTGGAATAAAACTGTGGTAGTTTCGGAACATGATAGGTAAGCAGTATAGACCTTCCCTGCTACACCAGTCCCAATCTCTGTCAGTCACTGATCTCAACTCCGTGCCAATAAGATTCACTTACTGCATTTTGAACTCCTACTGCCCACCCTTCAGAGCCTTTTAGAGTAAACCGTTAGCAGAGAAGCATTGGGGTGATGGCTGTAAAGCAGGGCCTGGACATGCCTTCGTTTCCCCAACGGCGTTATGAGAGTGATACTTGCAGCAGGTAGGCAGCCCCTATCTGTCAGAGCCCTGCACAAGTGATTCCTCCATCCATTAATTCACTGGAACTGCCAGCTGATGAAAGCACACAACTGTTTTGTACAACTAGAGAGACTGAGTAAGGAAGCAGGCAGCCAGATATTCATAACTTGTTCCTAAGTAGTCAGAGCTTACAGCCAAGGAACTGTAAAGGCAGATATCTCTAACATGAACCTTAGCAATTTTGCATAAGCTTGTTGAAGCATTAGCAGCTGAAACCTAGAAACTAATTACAAAATGCAGGCCAAAAGCATCTGACTAGTTCTCATGTAGACACTATCAATAATTAATTAGCACTTAGAATCTGGCCTTTCTTACTGCTTCCCAGTTCAACTACCTGCTTGTTAAAAAGGACTGTTTCACAACTGGAAGTTTCTTGTTAGCTCATCCTTGACAAATCCCACTTTGGGGTCTACCATTTTCTAGACACTACTGAGGATGAGGAAGAACTGAAGAAAGAATATATATAAACTTCTGTTTTGCTGCCTCTTGCTCAACCCTTACTTTCTGCAGCCTCACCAAAGAAAAAACGGCAAAAGCCCAAACACATGACAGCATTTCAAGAGTGACCTAGTTACCATAGGTTTGGATCCTTTGCATTCTTGGCACCCAGCATTTGCAACTGCACAGAGAAACAGGGATTATTTTTCCCATGGCACTTCAAAATAAGGTAAAGGTTGAATACTGCCTGGAAATTCACACTGAATGAACCCATCTGTCTGCAATCTTCAGGCTGTAAACAGCAGTGCTGCTGGCAAACAGGAAAATTATTATTTAAAGTCAAGAAATAGCCCAAGTGTGGTGATTTGCTGCACCATGCCTGTGTTTTCATCCAGCACTAGCCGACTGCAGAAGTAAATGAAGATCTACTAATTATTTAAATCTAGAAATGGAAAGGCAACATCTACTGGCCTAATTCCCATGTCTATCTACTCCCTGGAAATATTTTACTGTGAACTTTGACACCAGTAACTCTCACAACAAACTGAGCACTAACGTACATGATCTGTAATGGGTGCTCAAATTTGGCTCTTGCTACTTGGCTTGTTACGGCAAGTATTGAGATGTGAGAAACCTCCTTTCTAACTCTTCATTCCCATCTACTGACCTCAGATCTTGTAACATACTTGCTATGTAAAGTCACCCATTATTCAGTAGCAAGGATTAGCTGCTACAGCTAAAACCTGTGGGTCCCCCTGTCAGACCTGAGTGCAGAGCCATTGAATGGGGAAACTAAAAATTTGTACTTCAATTTACAACCGAGATAATTTAAACAATCATTCTGGATTTGAAAATCCCAAACCAACAGGAGGAACGGGCTCAGCACATCCACTTCACTCCATATTACTGGCCGCTACCACATCTTTACCAGCACATCAAGGCAGCTGCACATGCACCCTTTGAAGAGGTACTTTTAAGAAAGAAAAGCTCTCCCTCAGACAATCCTGGCTCTGCACAGAATCTGCCATGAGCTTTTCTAGCTGAGCACACTGCTGCATATCCACTTGGCACAGCCAAAGGAAAGTGCATTTTATCCTGCATCCGTCAGCATCAGTGACAAGCAGATTCCACATAAGGGCATGAAAAAGCACATATCAGGGGCAAGGTACTCATAAGAAATGTGTGAGATTTAAACAACCATTTCCCTCTTTGCACTTCTGCCCTGGGATAATGGACTTGAGATGCTACCTAGGAAGAGGAAAGATTTTTTCAGAATGCCAAAGAAACTTCTACAGAGTGACAACAAATTTTGCTCTCTCTGTACAGAAATTTCTAGCACACTAACTGCTGTGAGCAGTGCTAAGCCTTCTGCAGCTCATCTGAGCTCTCATTCGCATCAGAAATCTCTGCAAAGAAATGCAAGCTCCCCTTTTCCTGAAGGAAGAAGCTCAAATAAAATAGCGCCTCAAGCTGAAGTGGAACTCTCCAGAGGCCAAGGTCACGTACAGACAAAGCAAACTGGACAGCAAGTGCCTGGGCTCTGGGATGGCGCTTGTATTGTGTTCCTGAGCTCTGCCACCAAACAAATGCAGTGTCTGGAGCAGCCCATTCAACTAGACTGCACCTCAGCCTGTGAAACAGGTCTCACAACACTGCCGTAAGCATAAAATCCATGTTTGCTGTAAAGCTCTTAACACTGTCATACAGAAACCTATTTTTTTTTAAACAGCAGTTAATTACTAAAATAGTACAAAAGGCAACAGTTCTGGGGTTCACTTCTCCCTGTATATAGATAAGCAAAAAATGTAAAAATACCTTACTCATTAAATTCAAGTACTTGCAAAAGCGTGCCTGTTAATAAATGCACACACATTTGTAAATGCATGTGCCTGCCTTTCATTTCAATTCCCAGGCAATTCTATGAGTTCTTAAACCCCCTTTGACTAATCAGTGCAGACTATGTATGGGCAGCCCATTTCTGGAGTAACAGATGCTCCTAATTTATCCTTCAACATCACGCCTAGAAATTGTCACAACTGGATGCCAGAGTCCCTAACTCGGAGCATGGAGCGAGCTTCAGAGCCACTCTGGCATTCAAAACAACGTAAACTATTAAAAAAGAAAAATAAAATCAAGACAGAAATCACTGCTCACTAACACACACTGCAGGGAGAGGGCAAAGCTGCAACAACTTAGCAAGAGTTGAAATTCAGGCAGAGGAAAAGAACCACCAAAAATAGTTTATTAGTGAATCAGAGACATAGAAGGAGAGACAGTGAGCAATGGAACAGCACACAGAGCAGCCCTATTGGAAAATAAATGCACACATTATCATGTACAGAAAATAGAAGAAGTGAGACTGAAATAGACCTACTCCAAAACAAGTATTTCTGTGAATAGAAACATTTTAAAATAATTTTCTTCATACTGAGTCCACATGGTTCTTTTTGTGTTTGCTCTATGTGACTTTTCTATGAAGTAAGGTTGTAAGTAGGAATGTTGTAAACGAGAGAATTTTAATCCTATGTTGGCATATACGCAGAGAATTCACATGCAAAAGTATTTTCACTGAAATACTAAGAGTTACACTCATCCAACCCACGGAGAGAAACAAAAATCACACGTGTAAAGTGAAACAGCATATTATCTGAATGTAAAATACAGTATTGCCAACTCCAGCCATTCGTATGTCATTAGTGACTACCTCTGCTTTCCATTTTTCTCATGGAAGCTGATATTGATGAATTAAAAGAACATGCTTATCAAATAGTGAGGCACAAACATGGCAGTGGCCAAAAACTTACGTGTCTTTTCCCAGCAATTATATCAGCTGGTCTAATAAAAGGTATTACCACTCCCAAGAAAACCTTCTATCACCCTAGCTAGGTAGGTGGAGAAAGAAAGAATGAATTAACATGAAAGACATGCTAGAAAGACCATCATTTACAAAACGCAGACAAGTTCAGCAACGGCTGGAGCCCAGTTACTGGAAAATAAATTAAGATCTTAGATGAGATATTCCTTGAGACTGTCCAAGTCACTGTCCCAGTAGCTGATCCCAGAGGTCTCCAGAGTATGTGGCAATATCAGGAACTGATGGCACATCATCTTTAAAATATGTCAACGGCACCCAGGCATTAAAAACAAAAGACATTTTTGCAGCCATACATCACATGTAATAAATGTAAAGAAAACTTTTTTTTGAAGTAATTTGCAGGCTCTTTTATGTGGGAATTGAAATGAAAACATTGATTTGCTTCATGAGGAATCACTGAATTATGCACTAGTCTCAGGATATCAAGGTGCAGTAATTAAACAAAGATTTTTAGACCTGCAGCAATTCCATCTTGGAAAGGTTTCCGTTAAATTAACTGAGAGCAGGTACACTTCTCAGCCTATTATTAAAAAAAAAAAAAAGCTGATACAAAGGTATGGAAAACACAGGCCCTTTTGTGGGATAAAGTCTGATTAACAAAAGACATGAAAATCAGCAAAGTTCAGCCTAAGCCTCTCCCAGGTCTGGCTCCTTGTGGAGTGTCTCTGTCACTCATGTCCAGGCCACACCCCAGCTGAGGCTCTCTGGGGGGTCACACTTACATCCTTGGGGTACATAAACCAACAGGAGCTGAACACAGCCAAAGTCCTCCTGTGCAGATTGCCAGTGGAATCTCTTGCAAAGGAGCAGAGTTTGTTTTTATTTGCTCAGATGATCCCACATTTAACAGAATGTTAAGGTTCCACGTTTAACAGAAGTAGTGGAGACTTCAAAATATGAAGTGAGTCATATACTGCAGGTTTTATTTGCTTCTGCATTTTTCTATATAAATAGTAAAAAAAGCAATTTTTAGTATTTATTTCTCAACACAGATAAGAGAGTTACCATGGCTACCAGTCTCCAGTACCATGGTTTAAAAGGACAAAAAAAGGAAACCAGACTGAAGCTGGAAATAGCCAGGTTGCTCTGCCCAATACTCACACCATGTGTGTTGTGATAGGAACAGGGGACTGAAATCAGTCAGACTGGAAAAATACAACACTGAAAACAAAAAGAAGGAAAAGGAGTCAAAGAGGTATGTGAGCCATGCACACAACTTTAGATTCAATATATTTTCAAGTACACAGAACATGTCAGTAGGACCTAAGCAGCCCCAGAGTTAAAGAAAATGCAGTTAAAGCCCTGAAACAAATTCAAAGACAATTGCTTCAAAAGGAGATTAATTCAACTCCATGTGTAGCACACAGACAGTAGCTCAGTCCCTGGGATGAATGTCCATTTTAAGGCTCGGGTACAAAAATGCCCAACTCCTGGGCATGCCACAGACCAGTGGTGAGTGACCCGGAAAATTTCTCATTATGTCCATGCCCGACTTCACCCCCAAATAAACACATGGATAAAAATCACCTCCCAGCACTACAGACATATGCTGGAAGTTCTTGGGTTTGCCGTGCTCAGATGCCCCGGCAATGAAGACAACAAGGGAGCACACAGTAATGCTGCTTACCGAGGCTGTGCCAGCAGGATGCTGAATGACAATGCACTGCATTAATTAAAGGTCAGAGAATAATGTTACTTGTGCTATGGGAACAAACTCCAAGGAGAGAACACTTTACTACTGGAAGAAATTAATTTAACACTTTCATGCCAACACATGCATCACATCACAGGTGGTTTAGCTGGGAAGAAGTACACAGCTGTCTGCCCCTTCTAAGTGCCCGAGGAGCCGAACTCCAACCTTTCCACTTGAAATTCACAGCAGCCTCTCCAGCCTCCAGACCTACCCCATGCACATCTTCACCTTGCCGCGAGGTCTTGCCATCTCCACCCACTGTGAGGCATCACGCCAAGGCCTAGGGGCACCCAACACATTCCAGTTCCCAAAACCTTTGGTGGCAGCTCCAGTTGTCACTTTTGAGTCCACATCAGCTGCTGTATTCATACATGAATATTTATAACAGGTCATTCACCCACACACCGGGAGCAAGCACTTTGGTGTACCTCCACTTACAAATGGAACCAGCATAACCTGTTTCTACCAGAGTTTTTTCATCCTTCTGTTCTTATTACAGAAGAGAGTTCAATTGTCTTCAACAAAAGGAAATCTAATGCTTCATACACTTGATTTTCTGATATACTGAAGGCCTTTAGACAGATGCTTGAACTATTTTGTTGATATGGTACAAAGGACTCTTTGTATACCAGACTTTCCGCTAAAACCAGGGAAAGATATATTCTTATATTTCAGAAGCTGAGCAAAGGAGGTGTTAAATAAAGGCCTGTAAAGAATGTGTGAGTGTGATTCATTTTATATTGATACACACATTGTTCACAAAAATGTAGCCTCATTTAAACAGTGTAATATATTTGGAGGAGGAAAAAATTACTCGACTGCACAGAATGATGCACTTTCCAATTCACTGTCACATGAGTGAGATGAGTGTAGTGATAATTTATTGAGAAAAAGACATGATTTGTGCTTATACAATTGGGATTTTAATATTTAAATCAAATATAACTGCGGGCCTCTGTTTTTTCAAAATTATCTTTTCTCTTCCCCCCTTCTCAGGTCCTCTAATATCACTCTTCTATTCCCTTACTACTGATATCAAGTGTTTAGAATGCATTTGCCCATCCGGCAACAGGCCCCATTGTGTACATGCCTGAATACTGCTCGGAAGCAGTGGTGGGGAAGGCTCAGTCCTTTCATACAATTTGCCTCCTAACTTGTCTCATTCTGAGTTTTCTTATTACTTTAAATCATATGAGCAAAGAACAACAAGATGCCCCCCTGGCAATGCCAGCAGCATCAGCAAATTTTAACAATAGTTTGTTTGTATGCTTTTCAACCTCATGATGGCCTCCGCGTGTTTGACTCAAGAGCTTGATATTTGTTGGAAATTCTGTAGTGCCGGAAGCTTAATCTTTGTGGAAAATTTAGAAGTATGAATTGTTTCCAAAAGCATCATAAAAATATCTCTCTGAAAGACAAGGGGACAAACAGGTTTTTTATGTATTTAAATTTCAAACAGCCCTAATTATATAAGAAAAAATTATCTTTCTGTCCCTTGCTAATTTATCCTCACATGCCACTCAGCCACAGACCAATGAATTGCAGAAGTATTGCATCCTGTGCAATGAAGCAATTTTTCCTCCAGCTACTAAAGCAGCGCCTTCTGCAGAGATGTGACAGTTCAAAGTGTACATGTTATTTTAATGAAATATCATGATAGCTCGTTAAAGGAAGATGGCAACGGAATTGTGGATTCTCTCCTGTTCCCATGTTATGTATACAAATGAATACTCACTTTCTTCCAAAAGGTACAAGCAGAGTTCAGCTGAGACAGATGTCTGCTGCATCAATTGTTCTAACAACCATCTCTGACAGCCAGCCTCCAGTATGAGGCTCTGATTACTACAGCTAGACCTGGCTTATGGGTCACTTGGGAATTATGATTAGACCATATACATTTTTCTTAGAAGGCAGAAAAACAGAATAGGATGAGTAAATTTTGGCTCACTAGAAGTTTTTGGGGTTTTTTTTTTCTCCTCGGGATGGAGATGCTTAAGTTTCTAATGAATAATACTTTGTAAATGGCTGAACAGGGATGGAAGAAGCAGGGAGGCACAAAAGCCAGCAAACAAGAAAAGCAAGTAATGCATACCTGTAGACCACATTCTGCAATGCTTTCTGGAAAACAACATGGGGACTGACTTTAGCAGAACGAGACACAATGGAGAAGCACCTGAACAACCAACAATTCAATCGGAAAGGATGCAGAGGAGCTGTGCAAACACTCCACCTGCAATTTTTGAGAACACAAGTCCTGGTAGTTGGCAACCTTGTTCTCCCAGTTCCCTATGATGCTCTGGAGAGCTTCTCCAGGAAAGGCACTTGCAGGAACAAGATCCTGGACTGCCAGGCCTGAAAGACTAGGAGCTTACAGGGAACCATCCTCCCACACTGCTGTCTGTCAGGCTAATGAGAAAATGCATAGCGAGGATAACACTCTGCCCCTTTGCACCATGTCAGTGAGTCCCTGGGTTCTGCTTCTGGCCTCACTACTGATCAGCCACCCAAGTTTGGGAATAAAATCCGAAATAAGAAAGGACAGATCAAGCCCTTCACTTCTTCAGTCTGCATAAAGTGGGGAAAACAATCTCTTCTGCAGCCCTGAGGCACTTCTCTACCTACCAAGGTCTTTGAGACCTTCCTTAGCTGAAGAAACTGCAGAGTTCAATTATCATCTTGTAAGCATCACAGGAGGCTGGAGAGAACAAACATATGCATCTGGTTTATTCCTTGCTATACTACCAGCTTCGTGTGTGACCTTAGCAACTCATCAGCCTCTACTGGGCCTCATTTCCACATTAACTTTTTTAAAAGTCTGTAGTTTCTACACAGACAGGTAAGATCAAATGATCCAGGTCTTTGCCATTATAAAGTTCCCAACTCTGTTTTATATCAGCAAGGAATTTGGCTCAGCATTTCTGCTTGGAATAGTTCATTGCTGTTGCAAACAAAATAGTGGGAAATGGAGAGAGAAGCTGAGAGAATAAGACGACCCTTAATTTAAACACTAGATCTTTAAATACTAAAAGCCTGGCATGAGTGACACAGTTAAACCCTTTGGCCAAGGAGATACCTAGGAAAAGCCTCCAGCACAATAAGAAAGTGGCTAGGCAGGAAAAAGTACCAGCAAAAGTGCCTGAGGCAAGTTGTGCCTTTTAGCAGTCTCTGTGTCGTCTGTGTTTCCATCAACAGAACAAAGGGAAAGGTTGAAGGGGAAATATGATCATAGTTATTCACCAGATTTGCCCTAAGAGATGTAACTGAATAGAAGACAAAATATCATTGTCATTATCACACAGATCAAGAAAAGCATCTGACAGCCTGCAGCAGGCTCAACTCTGGAATACCTCGAAGCACCCTGCCATGCCAAGGAGAATCACGAACGTTCTCCAGACTTCCTATCGAGATGCAGCATGTGCAGTTCCACAGAGGTGGGAGCAACTGGGCGAGGTGATCTGGTGCCAGCCTGGCACTGCCCAGTGGCTCCCCAAGGAAGCAGACCAGAGACAAACACAACTGACACCACGCACCTCCGCGCTGCTATACTGGGAGGGACAGGTTTTGTCAGATGCAGTCCTCTCCAACAGGGTCAATTTTAAGTGTCACCTCTGTCTCCTGCCAGGCCTCGGGGTTTTTAGCATCCTGTGAGCACCTGCCAGGCGAGGAGCAAACCTTTGTGTAGGCTCATTCATTCCTTACAAATGGACACTTCTAGTCCTTTCCTGTACTCTAATCTAGTATTTAGTGTGCTCATTCAAAAATGGTAAGTTTGTATTAACCATCCCACTGACACTGCAGGACTTTACACACTGATTTAATGCAGCAGCAGCATTAAAAAAAAAAAAAAAAAAAAGTAGAGAGACTAGTATTTCATACCCATCCAATCTCTTGAAATCAACCTAATGATTCAATTAAATTAATAATAAAACGGAATGAGAACTTGATATATGATACTACTCTGCAGATTACACTTAGCTGCAAACAGAAAAGCAGCCACCATAAAAACCAAGGCAGAGACCATGCAGGAAGGGAGAGAGCAAAGGAGAAGTCAAAAGGAGTAAGTTTTCAGGGTTTTGTTTTTTGTAACCTGCCATCTTCCAGTTAGGCCAGACTAAGATGGAGAGCACACCAATCACCCACTTCAGGTGCAATCCAATAATTTGTGGAAGAATCTCTTTCTGGGTTTGATTGGAACTTTGAACTTTCCTGATGCGTATATTCAATACGCCCTCTGCTTTCCTGCTGAGTCTGTTCCTTCCACTGAGGCACATTTCTAGAGCCTAGAAAGTAGAAAAACCCCAAATGATTGCACAATACTTGATGACCACTAAAAAAAAAGGTTTTACTTCACTGAATTCTTAAAAGTTGTCAACATTTTTCTTAGAAATTACATGTTTAAAAATGTAGCTAATTTTTTTTTCTAGGCATAAATTCAAGAAAAAGGGACTTTGCTAAACTGAAGCACTTCAGGGATTTGTTTGTTTCAGTAGAAAAAATATGGAGTTGAATCCCAGCAGATTTCTTTGCTTGCTTGTTTGAGTACTGAATTGACACAAAAAAAACCCCCAAAAACCCACACCAAACCCAACCCCAAAAAACCAAACCTCTCCACATGGTTCCTGATGCTGAGTCAGGATGTATAATAGCCTCCACCAGCACATTACTGCATTGGTTGAATAAAAGTGGCCTTCAGGATGAATCTCAAGAAAAGCTCTAGCTCTTTAGCTGGAGCTAAAGAGAGCTAGCTAAAGAGCTAGCTAAGAGCTCTAGCTCTTTTAAAGCCAAAATACTTTAAATTACTCATCACTGTACCTGTGGCTCTCCAGATTTCGGAGCTGCTTCTCAACACAAAGCTATAAAATGTCTTTATGCCATGTTACAACTGTGAGGCACAGAAAGATTAAGTGACTTGCCAACAGTCACACAAGAGTTGTGCTGAAGGATCAGAAACCAAACGCAGCTTCCCCGTGCCAATGTGGTACTTGGCATAAGGCTGGCATTTAGAAAGGAGCTGAGCTCCAGCTTTGCACAGGCACTTAATAAAATACAGAAAGTGTTCTTGAGGGGAGTGCCTTGGAGATAAGAGAGTACTGTTATTACACAAGCTTTACATACATTCTTATATAGTGATCAAATTAACAGTGCTGCCTAGTTTCCAGCGTATGGCATTTCTAATATATCTCACTTTATGAGCTGACTAAGATTGAAAATAAATGGATCTTTTGAAATATCCTGAATAAAGTTTTAGCAGTTGCTTCTACAATAGGATCTTTCTAAATTAAATATGAATAACAATATGAGTACCCAATTAAAAAAAAAGCCAGTAAAAAGAATTTTTATGATTAGGATTTATGACTTCCTCAATTTGTATCCTGATTATTATAGAGTCTCTTATTCACATGCTTTTTTTTATTACAAAATGTTACCAAATTCAAAAAAATATGTTCACTGTTAAAATCTGTACTTTGATATAGCCCCACAAGAAGTCACCAGCATCATGAGAAGGGACACTGCGAATCCTAACATCCTCTCCCTCCAAGTCATTCATTTCCACTGCCACAAGGAAGAATTCCTGAGAGCATCCTTCTGGGTTAAGGTATATAGTTCATTGATTTTTGTATAAATTCATTTATAAGAAACTGAATCTACCTACATAAATAAAGGCCATACAATAGCAATTCCAAAAGACTTTTTATTCTGTTAATCCAATAATGCCTTTTTTTTTTTTTGCCTTGCTTGATTATTTTTTCCACCTGTATTTTAAGGCACTTTCATAACAAGTAAATCCAGGTAATAAATATTTTTTTTGAGTCTGATCTGTGAATTATCAAATCTAATGACACACTGACACAGCGCGTTCTTCCTGCCACACAAAATTTATCACATGCAACTCAAGCACCTCTGAGCAGGAAGAGTCTACCATTTTTTATTTATGTGGTTTGAAAGGAAATGGACACAGTTTAAAGTTGCAAAGTTGCAATTCCATTCTGTCTTTTTCTAGGTATGTTTGATCAAATCAGAGCTTGCAAACCAAGCTCTCTACTGCGGTCTATGTTTCAGAGGGGAGAGAGTTGTTTTTGTGGGAATGATCTAGCTCTGGAAAAATGCCGAGGTTAGCACACCCTTGTGTAAAACACATTGCCGGCATTACTTGGCACTGCTGCCTGCAGGTCAAGCTTCTGCTCATGTCAGCAATCTTGCCTCTTTTGGAGGAAGCTTGGCAGGATGACGGAAAAAAACGTATGTCCCTCCTTGATGAATCCTCCTCTCCTCGCCCCCTGGACACTCACAGCAGCACCAGTATAGTTGGATGGAGCTGTTCACCTGGGCTAGAACATCATCTAACACTATTTTTAATTGTGGTTTTCCTCCAAGGGAAATAAAAGATTTATTCAAAGTTTCCATGGCACCTCCCAAAAAGTCATAAGGGATGGGAGAGGAGAAGTAAAGAAATAAAGAGAAAGTACTACTAATCACAGTAAAAGCAAGGGTAGATGGAGACAGGTTAAAATGACTTGGTTAAGTGGCTGATTAGAATCGAAAATAAATCATATTAATATGCTGTGACCAGAAACAAGTATGCTTTGATACACTAGCACACATTGCTTCAAATTCAGTGCACATAAACAGTGACGCACATCCACATGTTGCAACATCACATCTTTCGAACAGTGCTAAGCATCCCAGTGAGTGTGGAACTGGCTCTGAGAAACTGCTTTACAGAAGGTAAGGCTGGCTTGGTGAGAGCAGGCATGGTGTCCCTGCTTCAGAGGAGATGGGGGGGGGAGGGGGAAGGAAATAAAAATAGGACCAAGATTCAAAAGAGAAAACTGCTCTAGCAAACCACAAGGTTGTCTTGATGCTTCATGCCACAGTGAAGAAGTGTTTAACACCAGGGAAACAGGATTCAGATTCTCCTGCCCAATAAACCGGACTCTCAGCTGAAAACATTTCTGATGCAGCAGCAGCACTGGGCCGGGGCATGCAGCCAAGTTCTTCTCCTATCCACGGGAGGGCAGAGCCGCTCACACATTAGAAATATAACACGAGCACATTTTTACACAGTATTAAGAAGTCTGTAACTTCAGTACCAAATATCACTTACACAGTTTCAAACAGCTTTGGTTAGAGGAAGCGAAACTCGTGTCTTTTTAAATAGACATCAGACAGCTGGAGGAACACACAACTCAGTTCTTCGAGATCTGCAAAAGAGAATTAAATTGAACTCTGTACTGCAGCTGCAGTCCCCTGGCCAGGATTAGGAAATTCCAAGGACAGATGATCGAGGTGGCAAACGAGATGGCAGGAAGGGTATTTACCCAGCAGAGGAAGAAAAGACTATTTACACAATGGTATTAGGGTTCTTCTTAAGCATAATCATAAGGGCTTTAGCAAAAAGAAAGGACAAATGCAGAACTTCCCCAATTAAGATGATACACAATGACTAGGATTGCAGAATATGTAATTTAACTTTGCTATATTAGGAATGAAGTTAGATTTGTTTGCATAGAGGTTGAACAATCACTTCTTGCACACACAAATCTTCAAAATAATGATCTAATGTAGCTGAAGTATTTCTATTTTAATTCTTCACGAGGTGTGCATGTTGCTGTTTTAAAGAAATCACAGGTTAAATGCAGGTCTCAGTAACCACAGTGATTTTGGCTCATGTTATTGCTATCACTGATAGAGCAGACTGACTACAAACCATATATACACTTCTGCTTCTCATACTTAAAAATAACACCTCACATCTATTTTGACTTACAAAGATTTTAAGCTTTTTACTCCATATGGAGTAAAAATGTTAACCTGTTTATTCACATTATCAGGTCCATCACTTCCAACTCAGACAAGAAAATAAAATGAAAGATACCATGCAGACCAGTGCACAAATACAGAACATGAATCTTCCTCTAGCAAAAAGAGAAGAATGTCCTTTTTACAGGGAAGTTACATTAGTTTATATTATTTATATAAAGCAGATCCAAGTTCTGTATGTGGCACACATTATTCATCAGCCAATAGAAGAATTAAATAAATCAATATAGCTGGCAGCGAGGAGGCCTAAACAGCTGGCCAAGTAGTTGTGTGTGCAAACATGCAGCTGTGTGCATTGCTAATCTGTGCAAACATGCAAATGTGCATATAGTAGGAAGGTTTACATTAAGCTATGGCAGCCTAAAATACCTCAGCTATCAGAACTGAAAGAAATACTCCATTGTGGAGCATTTCAAGAAAGCCAAACATTTCTTTGGCAGCTCCAGTTTTTCTCTTTGGGACTCTCCACCTGCCAGGCTGTAAGGTTCCTTGTGCATTTTATCTGAACACAGATTTCTCTTCTACCCAAAAGTCAAAGGAAGCTGCCCAGGAATCAGCACCTCCTGGAGCCAGGGCTGTTAAATAAGGTGAGGTAACCCCTCCCAAGCTTTGCTACAGAGAAAGCAGAAGTGAAATACAGAACAGGAAAGAAGCTCCAGGCTTCCTGAACTTCTCTCTCCCATGTCATGCAAGGACAGGTGGAGGAAGAGACCTCCTTTGCACACATTCCCCTTTGAAGGGCAAATCCCCACCATGCTGCCAAAGGCTCTTTGCCTTTCTTCAACACATCCACTTAATGGTTTTTTCATTGGTCCCTTTCCCTTTTGTGCCTTCATGACTGAGATCATCTTAAAGTTTATCTTCCAAGGTGATTTGGACCTTTGGTTTTGGGGAACAGCTGTTTGAGAAAGTGGTGTGCCAAATCACAGAATCATTAAGGTTGGAAAAGACCTTTAAGATCATCAAGTCCAACCATCAACCCGACACCACCATGGCCACTAAACCATGTCCCGGAGTGCCATGTCCACACGTTTTTTGAACACTTCCAGTGATGGTGACTCCACCACCTCACTGGGCAGCCCGTTCCAATGCTTGACCACTCTCTCCATAAAAAAATTTTTCCTAATATCTAACCTAAACCTCCCCTGGCGCAACTTGAGGCCATCTCCTCTCATCCTATCACTTGTTACTTGGTAGAAGAGACAACACCCACATCACCACAACCCCCTTTCAGGTAGTTGTAGAGCGCGATAAGGTCTCCCCTCAGCCTCCTCCTCTCCAGACTAAACAATCCCAGTTCCCTCAGCCACTCCTTGTAAGACTTGTGCTTCAGACCCCTCACCAACTTCGTTTCCCTTCTTTGGACATGCTCGAGCACCTCAACGTCCTTCTTGTAGCGAGGGGCAATGTCTAGATTTGTGATCCTGCATGCTCCAGTGAGGACATGAGTGCAGAGACAGGCTGTCTCCAGGCTGAGCACATTCTTGCTCAGTAGCGCCAAGAATGAAGCACTGAGGAGAGGGCAAAAGAGTTCATGAAATTCAAGTGACCACAGGTAGGCTTTGCCTTACCACCTCCTGAAATACAGAAACTCTACACTAGGAAAGCATCCGTAGTGCTGAACGCCACAGAGAAACCACCTATATCATGCTCAGTGGGAATGAATGGAAAGCTGCTCACATAGAATTATAGAATCTTTGGGTTGGAAGGGACCTTTAAAGGTTGTCTAGTCCAACCACCCTGCAATGAACAGGGACACATCACACCTCTGCCACTGTTTTGGAAAAGCAGATCAGAGCTATGATCTACTATGCTGGGAATTAAAGAGAAATAGGAAAGGGTAGATGGAATTAAGAGCCAGTCTGCACTGATACTGAGGTGAAGTGTTCTAAGACCTGTTTGATAATCCTAGCCTTGAAACGCACACCTTGAAACTCCTCAGGTCCCCAAAGCTGCTCAGATGGTTACTGCTAACTTCAGGCAGAGAGAGATGAATGGCATCTTGTTTCCCTCCTGTATCAACTGTTAGATACAACTCTCTGCCCTGACAGTGTGATGGTTCAGAAGAGCATAAAAAAGAAGTACTAATATTTAAGCAAGTCCTTTTCCCCTCCAAGCCCACTATGTCTAAGCCAACAGACAAGGCAATGCACAGAGACAGATGAAGTTAGCAATAGGCAATACTAAACCACTCCTGAAGAAATCTGAGCTTGAGCCAATATCCACAGAAGTCGCCGCGAAACATTGTTCTTCAGTAGGAGCTGGATGGAAGCTATACAGTTCATCACTCATTACTACATTAAATGGAGGGGGATAGTAATTCCAAAACCAGGAGCCTTGGGGATACGATACTTTACATGGAGACACGAGATTTAATATTACAGGCATGATTTAACACTACTTTTATTGACAGGTGTTAACCAGGAGCAAACCCACTGAAGTCCGTAGACTTACGCCAGTGTAAGGCCTGCACAACTGAGAGAAGACAGAGGGTCAACATTAAATGGAGATAGCAGAGGCAGGGATTTTGAGAACTGCTTGTGGAACAATGTCCACACATACTTTGCACATCATTGCTATGATTAATTTCTAGTGCATGCATGAAGTACTCAAAATGTGAGCTTGAACTTGCTAACTCCAGCAGTATGAGAATAGACTAACACAGCAGATCCTCAGCTGGAGTAAATCAACATAACCTTATTGAAACCAAAGGAGCTACATCAATTTATAGCACCAAAAGATCTGGTCTGGAGGCATTCAAAAAACCGCATGAGGAAAACAAACCCACCAAAAAAACAAAAACAAGAGGAAACACATTGCAGGGAATGTGCTTTTCTATCCTAAAGGGCAACTTTGGTTTTCTTTCCCTAAAGACATACTTATTCATCCTACTCCTCTGGGAGTTGCTCACAAAGCTTTCTTACATTTCTGTCCATTTAGTGTCGGGTTTCACTCCCATCAGCCATTCAGTTTAGGGGCTCCCTTGCTGATTAAGAGACTTACAGTAATTCAGTAACAGTCCAGATGCTAGACACTGCCTCTCTAGGTAGCTATTTGAGGCCTCGTAATTTAAAACCTTTTATTTAAACCTCCATCATCTTCCAAAATACAACTTTCGAGACCTAACTTACTGTGCTTTCAAATTACTGAAAGCAGCAGGTGGGCTATAAGGAAGCAATTTGTTATAAACATGATGCTGCCTACATAATGGTAGCTGTTTAATCCCTGCAGTGGTTAATGGCCAGCATGCTGGAGAAGAGCACAGAACTATGAATTCCAAATATGTTTTTTGTAACAGAATTCTGGCATCTTAGAAGAGTAATGTGATATATGGAGCCGACTACTCTGATTATGTCTTAACCCTTCTCGCAGAGTCCGAAGGAAAGATTTTAGGTTATTCATAACCTAGGGTTGTTTAGCAGCCTAATCTTCAGATTGGAAACACCTTGAATCCCTGGGGTCAATTTAGCTTTTCATCCTTTCCATGCACAATAGGAGCATTGAGATCAGGAGGCCTTTCTGAGGATGAAAGCTCTGTGAACAGTACAGGAAGCACATCTTAGATTTGACCATACAAATCAAGAGGCTCTATGTTGCTTACAGATACCATACAGCTTGGTGGCACATACAAGTGCTGCCCAAAACCCTCATTCCCCCCCATACAACTCTGAGAACTATTTTCTGTTAATGTATTTGAATCTTCAGAATCTTTCCTGCAAACAGTGTCGATATGGGCTGCTGGGCACCGAAACATGCTCCCCTCCTCTTTGAGGAAAGAAGATTTTTCAGATTTCACTAGTGATTCTGAGCATCCCTCTGAATGCTCTCATCCTAGCAAACATACCAGGGTTTGACCATCACTCACCAAAACAAAGAATTGCAAGGCACTTGAGAGGTTTCAGGCCACAATGAACATTTCTAACTGCCTTCTTACATTAGTATAATAACAGTGATAAATGCTTGCAACATACAGTGGCCAAAAACTCACAAACACTTCCATCTCCAACACTTTGTACAGGTATGAAAAGAAAACAGATTGTATCTTTGAGAGTTTCTGTGCTGTGATTGAAGAAGGAAATGTAACAAAACAAACAGCAATTGATGTTGGTTCATACAACAAACCCAGTAGAAAAGTAGTATTAAGAGCTGACACTGGAAAGTTTGTTCTGTTTTGGGGGGGTTCAGTAAACATCTGAGCAATGAGTCTGAGCTGTGCTGATAATGCATCACTGAAGCCCAACACTGCACAGAGGACAGCAGAGGCTGTATTTCTGAACCCTGAAATTAGGGCTGAACTAGTACTTTCTAGTGCGCATAGCAAAAAAATCCAAATGTGCAGAAGAGGAAACAACCCCACAAAGAGAACAAGGGAAAGCTTGAAAGTGACGTCCCTTCTAAATGAACTGGAAAGAAAATGCACTTACTGCTTTGACAGCAAATCACAAGGTAATTGTTTCTTCACGCAGACATTGTTGTAACATAGACAAAAATTGGTCACCATTAAACAAAGTTTACTCAGTGGCATTTTTACTGTTCTGCTGATGGGCCAGTTAAGAAAACACTGAATAAATTATGAAACAATAGAAGGAAGATGGCTTTTTATAAGCAGCGTTCAATATAACAATTTTAAAAGGCTATAACACAAGTTTATTGAATTTGGCAGGGCTTATAAATCCTAACTTCCATTACTGCGCTGCAACTTAAAAAGAAGTACTCTTCAATTTGTCATTGGAAATTTCAAGTTTAAGTGGTCCCAGTGCAAAATGATAACTTATATGCTCAAACATTTCCATGCACGCACCACAGGTCAAACATCTGGCTAAATGCAGCACTCCATACTGCAGCCTGTCCTGTGTATGCAAGCATGTGCGAGACATTGGTCTACATATCCAGCTGACTAAATATTTACCTCATTTGAGATCTCACTGGCAGTGTTGTTTTGGTGAGGTGTTTGGGGCGGGGGGGGGGCGGGCGGGGTGTGTTAAGAATTCAGACCCTCTTGAACAGCTTTTTACGATGATTTGGTTTTGCAAAACTCAAAAGGAGTGCCAGAGCATTTCAGTTAGGATGCCCATGAGTACACCAGATGGTTTAATGGCAATCAAGTAAGCAAAGGATGTTTTGGGAACTTTCGATTCTGTTGCAGGAACTGAAGTGCTTGCCTAAACAGACTGTTTCTGGCATGCAATGATCTCATTTTGTGGAGTAATGCTCCCCAGTAATTAACCTGGCCTTGCAAGACTCTTCCTCCCCCTCCAAAGACCATGAGATCTTTAGAGCCCTGATTTGCAGCAGGGAACAGATGAGATACAAAATGCAGTTGACCACAAGGCAGAATTGTAGAACTAAGTCGAGGGTTTCAAAGGGAAGAAAGCTCTTTTCCCCCTTTCCCTACATAGCAAGCATGCTAATATGAAGCTGCTCTGAACAGACAACTCAAGAATATTGTCTTACAGGTAGGTCCAATTCATTGAGAGCAGAACAAGATTGGAGTATTTAACATTTATTTTCAAAGCAGCAAAAATAAAAAAAAATTAAGAGGCTTAACCAGTGGGAGCTGCTAGAAATGCAGCTGCTCCAAGCCTGAAATGCCAAACAGTGACTAGAAGTGAATTATTCCAAAATTTGCCAAAAAAGCCTGAAGCTTTCTACTTTGCTTTCATTCTGTGGACAATATATGGCTGTCCACAGACTTCAAATGAAAAGATACAAATATTTTGTAGTAACAAATTCAGGTCATCTTGCTGTATTTTTCTATTGATTTCTGCTTTGAATTTGCAGCTGAACAGCTGAAATAAAAATCCATGTTGCAATAATTGTGAATAAAATCTTCCTCTAGAACAACATTACCTTGAAAAATACTTGGGGAATACAGGGAAAGGCTTGAACCAAAGACGAACAGGAGCTGGTAAAAAAAAATCTGCACAGCTTTAACAGTTTCTGAATCAAGTCAATGAAAGCTTTAATTGCTCCTAATTATATATACACACACACACACACACACATATATATATAGCTTTATGTATCTGCAGGAAAGATAAACTGCATTTTCACTGTGACAGAATGACTGGTAAATGGGGACTTTTACAGGGACTAGGCTGTGATGTCTATTTTTAAATACACAAAATACTTTCCAGACTTATGTACTCTAGACCTGCCTTGAATGAAATGCAGCATCATTTAACAAGAGGGATAAGAATATCCATAAAGAGACAAATCTCTTCCTCCAGAGACACAAATAGTTAAATTAGGCGCTTGAAGTTCGTCACTTATGTTTGTGTGAAAGCATGCTAAGTCAGCTGACAAGCTCCACGTTTCTAGCAGATCAGTGGTGTTGTGATGACTCTTGAGCTGTACTGGCTTCTGAACACCAGCCTTTATTTAAGAGCTTTCTTTCAATACAAGCAATAATATTTGGACAGCTCCAACGGAGCAGGATTTACTGCTCTGCTTCTACAGCCCCCCCTCTCTAGAATGAGTGCTTTTGAAATAGTAATGATTTTTTAAGCCTCCTTTTCTTGGTGAGGCACAGAGAGAATAAAAAGCTTTGCCCAAAGTCAAGTGAAGTGAGAGGAAAGTGATACTCCTCCAGGTCACACTGAAAACCCAAGACAGACTAAGAGCTGCATTCAGATCATGATTCTCAGCTCTGATCCAGGAGCTGTTGAAGTCTCTCTGCTGACTTTAATGGGCAGACCAGGGCCCTTTGGCCTTAACCCATGGGTTAATCCTTGGCACAAGCCTGAAGATAAGTAATTGCAGAGCAACTATGCTTCTTACAAAGCGGCACATCATGACAACAGCCAAATTTGCTTCACATGGACTGGGAACGTGCAGTGCACTAAAAAGCACAACTCTCATTGTTATCGCATTGTTGAAACCCTTAGAAATTTGAAAGTGCAGTCTGCTGCTTTAAAAAACAACTTCCCCATGCACATTTCATGTCACATCCCTTTATTATTACACGGTCATGTATTGCCCAGGATTCATAAGCTCTATTTAGGTTTGCTAGACAAGACCAAACGAAGAACACTGGGTCCCTGCTGTTTTCTCACCTAAAAGTACTGATACTTTTTTTAAATTCAGGTAGACTGACAAAGGTTACAAGTTTTTATATGAAAACAGATGAAATTATGGTATAAACCATAAAGAGGGAAATATTGCTCTAAACTTTCATTTTGTTTATTTCAAAAAAAATATTCCCTATAAAAAGCATTGAACTCGTATACATCTGAGAGTCCAGCTGTATTTTGATTTAAGGTAATCACATTAGCCCAGACACTGGCTGTATGCTAACAAAATCTTTTTTTGAAATGTGCTCTAAATAACACATTCTGAGACATCGTTAGACTAAATGCAAACAGAACATGAGCCTTGACGCGCTCTACACATAAAAAAAGGATTCCTAGAAGTTGCATTTTATGGGACATATCACACACTGCTGACGTCCTTGGATGCTTTGCCAGAGCCAAGATTAATAGCTCATTTTAAAGCCTGAAAATGTTTAAGCACTGAAATGCTAGTGCTGATGGCTGAGGTCCCTCATGTTCCACTGAGATCAATGAATTTGAAAGCATTTGGCATCTTACATGATGGGTGAGCTTTGCTCTAGCTACCAAATCTTGATTAGTCCAAAATAGAAGAACTTTGAACACAGTCTTGGAAGAACGTAGAGGAAAATGTGAGCTGTCATGGAAGAGAAGTAAATCTCCTCCCTGCCAGCTGCAGTAAATCTCTCTCTCTCCCCCCCGCCCCCCCCCCCCCCCCGCTTATCAGCTTCCACTTCCTCCCATGACCCCAAAAGGAAAAAAAAAAAAATTGATCTTAATGTACAAGACTAGACCACCTGATAATGTATTTCTGACCAGCTATGTAGAACCTCCTGGGAATTTCAACAAACATCATAAACAAAACCAGGTGGGAAACTGGTTTCATTTATTTTCATTTTACAGAGAAGTTCAGACTGAAATTGAGTTGTTTACAAAACTACAGGTCCTTGAGGGGCCAGAGAGAGAAACCTATGTCAATCTGAAATCCACAGTCCACATCTCACTAAAAGCAACAGTATATTTATGTTATGTGCCCAGAATTAGCAATAAATAAAGAAACTCTGTTAAGATGCAGAGGCAAAAATCCTAGTTTACACAGCTGCACCAACCCAAAGCATTTTATAAAACTATGCAGTACCTGAAAAAGGTTGAATTGCAGCCTCCTATGAAAGGGAGTTTCACAGACGTTTACAACAGGATGTAAGGGTCATCAATATACAGTTATAACTGCAAAATAATTTAAAAAAAGGTAGAAGTAGAAGCTGGAGTTTAGCCCAAATAGAGGGATAACTTGCAACACGAGTTCTTTAAAGCTGTTATGTCATTTGAAATTAATGTTTCATCTCATTGACAAGATGGAGATTACCCATTTGCATGATGTGAAGGGCTCAGATTGAAAACAAGAATGTCAGCTACCTGGTCATCCTAAGTGTTCCTCAGAAATGTCTCTCCAAAGCATCTCCTGAGGTACTGAAAATATGGGTAGAAAATACAGTATGAAAACTTTCACCTCAGAGGTTAGGTTAAGATCCATCTGTGGCCATACTTACATCATCTCAGCTGGCCATAGCTATACGGTAATACCATATTACCATATGATTACCAGCTATACGGTAATACAGGCCTCACTGTAAACAAGGACAAGTTAAGCTGTGACAGGAACAATTTCAACTGACTTACCCTTTGCTTAGAGGTCAGCAGCTCTACGACAAACTTGAACCAACAGCTGAGGCAGGAGCATGCTCAAACACAAGCAAAACTTCAGGAAGAAGCACGTAAGGCTCTGCAGCCTCCCCCAGTTTCTTGCTTATCAATGGGTGAATCTTAACTGCGGAGCATGACAATAAGCTTTATCTGCAGGGCAGACACATCAGTGTTTTTCCATTCTTCTTGACATGACAGTAAGGGCATGTCAAAGAGAAAATGGCAACACTTCCTTAATCAAAGCAAGGAGCAAGTTTTCACCAGCTAAAAACATAGATTAAGACTTAACTCTGATGAAGCTGCTGTCAGACCAGTATGATTGAAAAAAGATTCACACCCTTGCAGAAGTAGGCTAGAGAATGTCATTTAAAAGAAAAAATAATTTACTGGCACAAGCTGATCTGTGTGCAGCTCCTCTGCCATTTTTCATGCAGATTCAAAAAATGCAATTTCATGAGAAAAGGAAAAATTGGAACTTTGTAAGAGCTGAAAATTCAAAAGGCCAGATCCCTTTTTCTATAAAACAGCCCCTTTTCATCATTTAGCTGAGTAAAGGAGCTTAAAAATACATTAAATTTAAATTAACTTTAATATCCTGTTAGACTACTGGGGTGGTACAGACAGTCTTCCACGTAATTCAGAATCAAATCACACTGCAAGTTACAGAGAGTCCTAAATACCCTATTTTGTTAGCAGATAGAAAAGCAACTCTCAATACCAAGTAACTCTCCACTGTGTTCTTCACAGAGCCGTGTGGTAGTGCAGACGCCACCTATGCAGCTGCACATATTCACCCATGTCCTTTGTGCTATTTCATTTTAAGAAGAGAGGAGAAAATGGATGGACTGGGCAGGAAATGCAGATTTCCAGAGTCAAAAAGTGAGCCACTATGTCCAAGACTACAACTGCTGTGGATGATGTTGGTCTCTGTGTTGCCCCATATCAGGCAACACAGGGATGAAAGTGGCAATGTTTGTCTGAACAGCACTGTCACCCCCCTCCCACTGCACTAATCTTTGCATAACTCTCTTGTTATTTCTCCTTCCATGGCAATGAATGAATCCCCTGAAATAAGTTTCAGTCACAGGAAAGGTTCACCCAAAAGATTGTATGAGTGTTTTGCAGGCCACATAACAGAGATAAAAATAGAAAAGAAAGAAAAATTAGAATAAGAGTCAAGAAGAAAGTACAGATATTTTATTTTACAATAAATAATTTAATTACAATATGTAACTGGCATGCTCCAGTGCTCAAGGCCTTCCCCCAGCATTGCTGAGTTCCACTAGTTACTTCAGTGTCAACTCAATGGTCATGCAACCACCTAGGATAGGGGAATTTGCTCTTATATATACACTGCTTTAAGAAGTGACCTTGGCCACCCTCCACTGCCTCTGCTTTGCCAGAAATCTGCCTTCCTCAATCACATAGCACCTCCCAGCCAGATTACCTACAGACGTCTGTGATTTCTCTGTTCCCTAAAGCGGAAAACAGATGTAAGACACAGGAAGATGACAGAAAATAATAATATAAAAAACCTAACCAATTTGCACCAATTTTCAGGAGGAACATGTTGTGGACCTGAAAGCACCAAGTAAACCCTTGCATTTTGTTGGTTTTGAAACATGAGAATGTAAAAGCTGAGGAGGGGGCCCAAGAGCAATAGATTGAGGGCTGTGTTGGAAGAAAGGCAGATGGACTGTTCTGTCCTAATTATGCAAAATATTTTTGGCTGATTTGTGCTTTGGTGTGAATGTTCTGAAATGAGACATAAAATAAACTTGAATGTTTGAATGTTTCCAGGAATGGCATCTACCACCTCTCTAGGCAACCTGTGCCAGGGTTTCACCACCCTCATTGTGAAAAAAGTCTTCCTTATATCTAGTCTAAATCTGCCCTCTTTTAGTTTAAAACTGTTACCCCTTGTCCTATCACTATGAGCCCTGCAAAAAAGTCTGTCCCCATCTTTCTTATAGGCCCCCTTTAAGCACTGGCAGGCTGCAATAAGATCTCCCCAGAGCCTTCTCTTCTCCAGGCTGAACAACCCCAACTGTCTCGGCCTGTCCTCATAGGAGAGCTGTTCCAGCTCTCTGAGCATTTTGGTGGCCTCCTCTGGACCCTCTCTAACAGGTCCATGTCTTTCCTGTGCTGAGAGCTCCAGAGCTGGATGCAGCACTGCACGGGGGTCTCACCAGAGTGGAGCAGAGGGGCAGAATCCCCTCCCTTGAGCCACTGGCCACACTTCTTTTGATGCAGCCCAGGATACGGCTGGCCTTCGGGGCTGCGAGCACACTTTGCCAGATCATGTCCAGCTTTTCATCCACCAGTACACCCAAGTCCCTCTCAGCAGGGCTGCTCTCCATCCCTTCATCCCCCAGACTGTACTGATACCAGGGTTGCCCTGACCCAGGTGCAGGACCCAGCACTTGGCTTTGTTGAACCTCATGAGGTTTGCACAGGCCCATTCCTTGAGTTTGTCCAGGTCCCCCTTCAAGAAGAGGGACTTCAGGAAAATTACATGGTTTCCCTGTGCCTTAGTTCTCTGTCTACAATTCCCTAACCAGCCAGGTATGATAAACATGCAAAAAGTTGTGATACATTTCTATCCTACAGCAGGATCTATACAGAGGCTCCATAACCCTCAAACTATACTTAGCTACTCTCTCAGAGATTTTTGAATAGATATGCAAAGGGTTCATGCAGTTCCCAGAGAGTACTGTGATCATTTTCAGCAATGAAAAATAGCCAATTATTTCTTGCGAAGTATTTCAGGGTGCTTGCTTAGATCATAACTTGAAAAAGAACAGACTTTTCAGCTAAAATGCAGTAGTACCACAATGACTTCTAGCAATATACGCCAGCTGAAGTTGTATCCCTGGACAGTGCCTTTTTAAAAAAATTCTTTTGGTATTATGATTATGCATTTACTGCTATTACCAAAAAAAAAAAAAGGTCACTTTGGGACCTTAGTTTAAAAAAAAAAAAAATAAGGCACATCATCTCAGAACAAAGTAGTTTAGAAAAGAAAAATTAATTTACTACCAATTGAAACCAAAGCCAGATTTGTGAAGTAATATTAGCATAAGACATGGCACTGAAATGGCCTACCCTGCTACTTGATTGACACAGTAGAAGTAATACCAATGGAGATCACAAGAGCAGCAATCATAAATTTGCAGAGGCATCTTTAACTCAGGCTGATGAGCTCTCCTTGTTACATTCTGATCATTAACAATTTTACCTTCACTAACAGGGACAGTATCATGAGGGACAGTAGTTCAGCTCTTAAGGTAAGAGGAAAATACCCACACATTCACTAACAGCATAATTTCTATGATCTTCACACTTCTCAGATGTGTTTGTCAACCCAGTCCTTTTTGTTTGGAGACCTGCAAAGATCTTAATGCAGGAATTCTAAGAAAATTTTAAATTAAAGATGATAAGATATACAAGGCAGATTTAACCTTTTTGCAGTCAGCGTCTATACATTCATACAACTGACACTTTGCAGTCCACCTTCTTATAGTGGTCCAGTTATTAGACATAGGTTAATTTACTGATACAGTTTTGCATAATAAAAAGACACATCAAATTATTTACATGAAGTAAAAATAAAAAGAACAGAAGCCAACTACACTCCCTCTGTCATAAGTAACATGTGCTTTTACAGAAATCCACTCTGAGTACTAACCACAAAACAACCAAAGTTGCACACAAGGAGGACAGTCTCGTGGGAAACTGAAAAAGGACAGTGCACAGAATAACACACAGAGGAATCCGTCTCACTGATGCAAACCCACTGCCATTATCAGGTGACAATAAGGTGCTTAGTTATGTGTTTCTAATTTGTCATTCCTAGTTTTCCAGAAATTTGTTGCCTTGGGACTCTGAGCACTGATTTTCCTCATACATGTTCTCAATTCTGTTAATTCAATGAAAAACTGTTGCTTTTGTGGTAGGTCGTGGTGACACGAGGACAATTGTGTTTCACAGAATCTCTCGACAATTGGAAACAAATTATGACTAGGTTATGTATTCAACAGAACCCCCCAGAAGTGGTAATGGATAGAAAGACTGCAGGTGTGAAACACAGTGGTTTCCCCCAAATGGGGAATTTTCATTCCAAATTAGGACTTCCAACAATTCCATTAAAACACTCCAAATATATTGGCCCTTTTAGTTACAGGATGAGACATGTTGTCAAAGTCAGAAGTGAAGGCTCTTACAGACAATTTTTCCTAAGGGTTTTCCCCCTTCCTCCAAGTGACCCTTCTGTATTTTCTCGAGAACCAATTTTTACTGTTATAACATTTACATTCCTCCAGTTCCCACCTCCTCTTGAGTCAGCTGCTGATACCTTCTAAGAAAATTTTAAATTGCAGCCATTTCTGTTTGATTTAACAAAAAAATAATCAGGGAGTTCTGTTGTCTGGAGGCAATTCTGTAGGCTGCAGCACAAGAAGCAATAGGCTAAGATCACATTCTAATGGTCCAGTTTCTACTAGCAAAAGCAGGAAGAAAAAGGTAAGTAGCCATGTAATCTGCATTGGTTCCACAAAACATTCCAAAAGATTGGAATTGGAACTATTGCAAACTACAATAGTGCTGGTTCGGGTTTGTTTGGGTTTTTTAATATTTACTAGGTCTGCACATATGTTAATTTGGTAGAATTATCAGAGGGATCTCAAAACAAATACTTGTTTATGATATGGAGCCACATAGATCAGAGGCAGAGTATGCAGTGCAGATTCACACTTACTACAACAACAAACATCTCCAAAAAGCTTCATGAGTCATTCTTATAGAAAACTACTTCAAAGATCCCTATTCTTAAACACAGCAGTTGCAATTCTCAGAAGTCAGTATAACCTTAAAAAAAAAACAACAAAAAACCACACACACACAATAATTCTTCACAGTGTCTCTGAAAGGATTAATCTTTCTTTTTGTACACACTGTCCTGAAAAAGTTACAATGGGAAAAAAGCAGTTATCTTCAGCCTAATACTGAATTTATGCATGAACTTGAAAAAGTTATGAGATACGTAATTTAATATGAAAAGCAACCCTTCCTAGTCAGGCCCATGAAATGTTATTTGTAATGCTTTGCATCTAGTGAAAAATTAATAAGATAGAGAAAAAATGAACTACCTCCAAGCCAGATTCTCAGCTGAGTTTAGCTTGCATTGATCCCCTATAGAGAGCTATTTACATTACAGGTTCCACAAAAGGCATGATCTGTATCTAGGGCCTGTTATGCTACATTCTGACAGCCTCTAACCACAAATGTATCTTACAACAAACACCAAACTGACCCAGACAGGAAAACATCATAGAGATGTTTAAGCACTCAGAGCAATGCAGTGGCACTGTGGGAACAAGATAAACAAGAGGAGAGTGCAGCTCCATTACTCCACTCAACAAAGCCCAGATGGAAAGCTGTACTGCTGGGACCTTCCCTCCATCCCAGGTCAGAAGACCTCATCAGCAGTACTGCTAGTTGAATCGGGTTAGAAAAAAACCCATAAAGTTTGATCTTGTCCCTTCTGCCAAAGATGCCACAAATGGCCTTTGACAAAGAGCTACATGGGTGGATGCTGATACCATGAGAGCAGGATTTACAGTTCTTTGTCCACTGTAGATTGGCCACAGTGCATTATCCTCCAGATATTCTCCCCGTTGACTTGTCTTTTCATCTTGCCCCACACTGCCTGAGCTGCACTCATCCTTCCCTCCTCTCCTCCACCATCGCTCCATTTAGCTGCTCTCTTTCCCAAGACATCACACAGTTATAAAACAAAATAGTGCCAACTATCACTGTTTCCAATCTTTGCATCTTTCACTGTGCTTGCACACAACATCCTTTTCTCCTAGACTAAATCAGTCTTGTCTGTTTAGGACAGGCCAGCTCCTTAATACTTATATTTCTACAGTGCTGACAGAGCTGTATCCTTGTCAGTTCCGAGGCTCTAGCATACCACAGGTAATGATCTACTGAGGAGACCAACTCACCATGGTCAAAACTTCAAAAGTTTGCATCAGATGATGACCCAAAGGGCTTTTAAGAACACCACAACACTCGTGAGGAGGTGGTGCTCAGCACCTTTCTAGATCAGACTTAAACCAAGCCAGCTTAGCAAAACTCTTTTCATTCAACTGGAAACAAAGACGACTCACTGTCACCAAAGTAGTAGTAGAGAGCAACCAAGATTTAGTGCATTGACTGGTAATTCTCCTAGAGACACTGCAAGGCTGACCAGTCAATCCAAGGCTCACATGCACCACCCCAGCTGTGTGTTTAAGGCCTCAGTTTGTGAGTCTTCAATAAATATGCCCTCAAAGTTCTGGCAGCAAGTTATCTCACACCAGAGGTGTTATGAGTGAAGGAGCATAGCTTCAAAAAATAAATCATTAATGAGTTGGGGTGTATTGTTATGCAACTCAAGAGCATGTTGTGTACCTGGCGTTCAGTGACACCTTGGAAAGAGATGAAACACAGGTTTGCTAGTGCACAATTCTAAAAAAACACCACTCATTAAAACGAGCTTCCTTCTGCCACCTCCTTCCTTTATGGGATGAGAAATTGCCACTTTTCTTTACATGACATGGAGTACTAGAAGTGAAATGATCTCTCCCATTCTCTTTGCTGCTGATTCACAGCAATGGTTTATGTCAACAGCAGTAATTTGACAAGTTGGCCAAAGGTTTAAGCCCATAGACACTGTATATGCAAACTGAAGAGGTGTATCCTTGCATCTTCAGTCATACACATATCAGAAGGGGCAGTGGCACATTGTTAAGGAGATCAGCCTAATCCTGGAATTTTCCACAAGGATTGGTGTAGTCACTCAGACTCTGCTTTCACAAAGCCCCCCACGGGCATGATACAGTAACTACTCGAACACATATAACTATTTATTTCCTCCAGCCAAAGTAGCTATTTCTCTATGATGATCTGATGCAGAACAGAACAGCTCGGGAGTCTATCTCCACAGAGTAAACTATAGCTAATACAAATTCTCTCTAACATACTTTTCTTCCTCTATCCCCACTTAACCCTCTACTAGGGAAGAAAAAAAGGTTTAAAGGTAAGGCTTGTTTTAGTCAAGGTTGGAGAGGAAATACTATTGTGCTGGGATGAATGATTTGGAATCAAACTCAGTTATTCCCACTCCAGTGTCACTGAGAAAGTTATTCCCTTCTCTGTGCTTTAGTGGCCAATCTGTAAAATAGAGTAAGACCTATTGTCTCCCACCTCTTGTCCATCTTGTCTTTTTAGACCACAGTTCTTCAGAGTGAGCTTTTATTTACGTGAGCTAAAAAAGACCCAACATAACCCAAACAACTCTCCCCCACCCACTTTTTCCATTTCTGGCCTTTTCTAAAATACGTTTTGAAGGGGGCATTTCCACATAGATACTGTCTGGATGTCACCAATGCAGAGGTTTGCAGGGGCAAAATCTTTGCCTGACCTGTGCTTGCGGTAAGGAAAGCACTGTCAGCCAGTCCCCACCCCGTCAGAGCCACTGAGCAAGATCCCAGGGAGATGCAGCACTAACATCTGAGCAGTAAATTTCTGAAGAGGGAGTAAAGCTGCACTGCTGCTTTATTGCAGCTACTGACAGCTCCCCCCCAGCCTCTCCAGCTCTTTTGAGTTCTGTTGGTGCAAAGAAGAAAGGAAAAGATCACATCTCCACGATGAATATCATTCACAGAGACTCCAGCAGCGAGACTGAAGGTGACTGTTTTCTATGGATTCCTACTTCAGAGAAAGCTAGGAATTCAGGACCAGAAGCTACGGCAATTGCCATGCTACTGGGTTACCATCAGAGCAGTGCTCCTCTCTGATCTCGGTACTTATTTTCATTGCAGATATAGAGCACACATCTTTAGAAAACAAGAAGTTAATTCATAAACAGTTTCAAAGCCACAGACAAACATCTCCAATATGCCGCTTACCTTTGCAGCTTTGCCAGTGATCTGAAGACCAAGTTGGGTAATACCATTAATGAGAATAATCGGTGCTTTAAGATCCAAGGATCTTAAGGTACTTTCACAGAAAATAATAAAATGGAAAACATCCATAGGAGATAAGTTTCATTATTATAGCACATTTCACAGTGGGGTAAAAATTTACATAGGCTAAACTGAATTACCAAGAACATTACTAGAGCAAGCCAGAAATATAATGAAAACCTGATTCTCAGTTCTCGGCTCTGTCTGGGCTGTGCTGCTTCCCCCGTTGTGCAATTACTACAGAACCCTGCTCGTCATCACTGCTGCAGAAACTGAGGAGAGCTGCTCACAAGCAGAGTTCATCAGAGATAAGCAGAATGGCAGTTCTGGTGAAAATTCAAAATACCAACAAACAAAAAAATACCCTTTGGCAGAAGAGATATTTTCATTTGGAAACGCTGCCAGTGTATCTTATGGGAGTTGTAGCCTGGGCTCATGAAAGCTGACAATCTGCTACTGAATGGCTGCATTCTTACCCTGCCATAGTTTTACTTTCTTAAGCAGGCAGGACCCGAGACTTCAGAAATGAGAGACAATATGAAAATAGGCATACTTGGGAGCCCAGTCCCAGAGAATATAACATGAAATGCCTTGGAAGCAATTTGACATGTCTTAAAGGAAATATTTCAGATCTCAGAAATGAGGATTTTCTTGTTGAAAACTGACAAAACTTTTGGCAGAAAGCACATTTTTTTAACCCCCCAAAATGACAATGATTGCAACAAAATACAACTTTATTTCCCCGAGAGTTTTGTTTTGACCAACTTTAATTCTGAGCATTTAAGCTGATGCTTGGGAACAAAAATGGAAGCTCTACAACTTAAAAAAGCCATTATTTTTATCCAATATAAAGGATAACATAGCCTCTTTCCTGATCAACTCTATTTGATTTTTCTCCCTCAACCCTTCCAGTATCCTGGATCCTTTTGCCTGTTGTGTCTATATCCTGCACTCTGTTTCATATCTAAACTAAACCCGAGGCACAATGACAGCACAATGAAGCCTTGATCAAGCGCTCTGAGCTCTACTGTAAATACATCAGATAGGATGAGATCTTCCCATTTGCCCTCTATAAGCTCTGGATCAAGTCCAGGACAAAGAGAAGTTTATTAATGCACACAAATTCCTACTGGCCTTTAAGTTCTTTGGCAATAATTGTTTTAAACTGGCCCATGTAGAGACTGAATGAGCAATATTCAAATATTTACATCGAACAACAGAGTTAATTACACTTCAAGACATTAGTAAGATTCACTTTGCTGCAACCTCAGCAACATACTACAGCAAACCAGCAACACAAACCGTTTTCTGCAATCTGAGGCGGGCAGCTTTCCATCTGGGTTTCAGCTAAGGCAGGAATGTTTCTGTCTACAATAGAACCTCACTAATCAGCACTTCACTAATCCACACATTTTATTAACTTTGCCAAAAAAACTCACAGCCTCTCCCTGCCCCTCAGCAAAGATTTAATAGCAGAGACCTCAAGCAAGGTTTTTCATTACTAAACCACATTTTTTAGGCAAATTTTACATGCATTTGAGTCAGACATTACAAAGCAGTTTGATAAATAATTTGAGCAAAACTAGAGTTGTCAAAGACAGAGAGAAATCTTATGCGTATCTGGAGAAAAAACCCACAGCAGCTTGAAGTTGAATCTACAAAAGAACATTTTATCAAAACAAACACTTATTCTTAGTATCTCTCAGGATTTGGCCCTTTGTGAACAAAATAACACGCACAAATGAAATTGACTTCCTTCTAAGTTAGTACTACATTTGCCCACTTATTTACTGGCTCACAAATTCAGTAACTTTAAAGAAGTCTCCCCCAGCCACTTTTGACACTCCATTCTTCCTTTCAGAGTAGTCTGCAACCTTTAAATGTAAGCCAACAGAAACAGCAAAGCCAATAAAAACATGTAAGTATACGCTGGAATGAAAAGCTCTGTCCATCCCAGTGTCTTCGTTCTGTGTTTAGTAACTGATTGTACCTCTCTGCCCTAACCATTAGCACTTAAAGTTTGCACCTATGGCAGCTTCATTCATCAAGCCTACCAGATACTATCCACATGCCATCCTTAAAAATGAAATTAAATGACAGCACACCATTCATTATTCTTCCACTTCCAAGGGCATTTTTAACAAGTGAGAAGATAACCAAATACACTAACTTGCTGGGTTTTTTATTCCTCATCAATTATGCTTACTACTGATATAGAATAATACAATGTATAAATTATGTACACGCATTTACACAGGAACGTAACGGAAATTCATATACAGAAAACCAATACATTGGATGGCATTTATATCGATCCATTTCTACACTTTTGTATGAAATATTTAACAAAGAATGCCATTTAAATTCTACAAATGTTATTTCATTATATCTATTTTTTTTTTAATTTTTAGTTGCAATTTCTGTTAAGACTCAAGCAATTAATTTTAGAAGCATGAATAAATACATGCAAAGAGTATAGTTTCCATTATTTTCTTCATTCCAGGAAACATACTATAAAAGCTACCTTCTTCTGTAAGGGACAAAAAAAAAAAAAAAACCCACCACACCAAAAAAACCCAAACCCCACAGAACTTAAGCAGTTCTTATCTTGTATTATTATGTTTAGAAGTGAAAGGAGAAATTAATTGTTTTAACTTTACATATTTTAAACAGGATATTGCTAAAGACTTCTTCACTGAGTTAAGACCCTTATGAGCAGTGATGTACTAGTGTTCCTCCATGTGCAACAACCAGCACACAAGATAGAGGCTCCAGTCGTTGATAATTTGTGAGACTATCTTTTCAGGTCATCATCTTAAGTTGGAAAGCCATACATACTGAAAGCTGTATGTTCAGCTAAATAACTTGTGAATGTCTGTTTTCCAGTGCATTCAAAACCCCAGGATTTACACCTTTGCATGGGGTCTCAGCAAAATGGCCAAGCACTTGCACAAAGACAATAGCCAAAATGGAAGAATACACAAAAGCAGCTTATTCTCTCACGTAAATTAAACAAACCATGTCCAAACTAGAGTTGCGCACCCCTTTAAAAATTCACCTGTTTAAGAGATTTTGTTCCCCAGGCAATGCTCCGACTGCCCTGGCAGTCGCTTGGAGGGATTGCGAGCACCTGAACCCACAGGGATTCTGCCAACTCCATTTAGCCTATGATCAGATTCACATCTTACCAAACTCACCTCTCCCCTGTGTATAACACAGTACAAGCATTCACAAGTTCTCTTTGGAATGCCAGATCACAGTTCCAGGCAAAGATATGATATAGACCCCATATATTCTCCTTCAGAGACTAGGAAAAAACAGAAGGAAGCCTCAGCAAGCAGACGGAGTACAGAGAGAAGGGGAGGAAGCTGTGGTCTCACATATCCAATCTAAAAGCTGCAAACATCCCTGCTTCCTATAACATCCTCTGTACTGCCACAGCCCAGAAAAGCCCACAATCTGGGTGCTTTTACACAAGCTCGTTTAGAGAGGACATCTTTCAATTAGCATCTGGTGGTCAAAGTGTAGATGCAGGTAGATACAGCCAGAGAATGGGCCATCTAGTTTGACCATCCCCATTTGGCTCCAGGCTCTTCAAAATCTTATTTTCTCAATCTAGCAAAGTTCAGACAGATACATCAAAAGCAGAGTTCTTCCAGAGCTCTCAGCCCTGGCAGCATTCCTAGTTGCAGATGCATTGTGCTGGATTTACAGCAAGTAGTGCCACAAGCCTCAGGAATATAATAGTTTATGTCTGTTAATGATCTAACTCAGTTTATTACACAGACCCTGACATTTTAAATTAAATTACACTCATAAAGTAAAGAAGCATACAAGAAACCCTGACGAACCATAACTTTAAGTGAGACCAATCAAAGTAATCCTTGTACCAAGCAGTAACACTGTCATTTGACTGCATGTTCACTGACTAGTATAATTTATTCTCCAAGTCAGGATTTCTGTTCAATCCTTGCAATGAGCTCAGTAGGTCAAAACTGGAAAATACTACATTGCATTTGAAGAGCTGAGTGCTGCTTCTGTGCTTGAGAGTTAAAGCAATGTTGAGACGTTCATACTTTATAATCTAATATTCCCATTTGTCTCTACTTGAACGACACTGGAAATACAGGCTCTGCACATCACTAGTGGCAAGACGCATACACCCACTTGTATGTCATTCTCGGCTTCCCACTAATGTTTACTGGAGAATATTTTGATTTATTTAAATAGATGCCCTACAAAACACCCACCTCACCAGAACAGAGATGATACTGTGGCAGGCTTTGACTTTGCACATCTTTATCAGTTACCCCCAAAGCCTGCGTTATCTTAATTTTGGAAAGCTACTCTGCTTGTTGCTTCTTCATTTGAACTGTATTTAATAACAACATACATTTTGACCTTCTATAGCATACACTGCCCACGAGTGAAAATCAGGTCTCACACAACTCTTCCGAGATGGAGATCTTTTCAGGATTCCAGTGAAAAGAGTCCACAGAAATGAAAAGATACGTCCTATATGCACAAAGCTACGTGGCATAATGAGGAACTGATCAGAGAACAACTAATTCTCCTGCTTTAAACTTAATCCTAAGTATCCATTTCAAGGCAGCAAATGTTCTCCCGTCACAAGCGGACAAGGAACAGAAAGCGTCTGATAGCAATCCTTCTCAAGCTTTGAAGCAGCCCATGGAACTGCAAACAAGGCAAGAAATCCCTTCTTAAAGAGTTTTCTTAAATGGCTTCTGAGATCAGGTCATCTGATCTACCCTGACGTGGGCTCCTCTCCACTTCCTCCTTGCTGGCTTACATTCTGCTTTGCATTCTTGCATCTACACTGTCCCAAACTTACCTCACCAGCTAAATTCTGCATTTCTTAAGAAGCACAGAAACTTTCAACAGACCAGTCTGAGATCAAGGGACCAGGGAATCCTTCCATGATATGCTGAAATCACAGAGGTTAATGTCAAATTGTAACCTTAGCTAAGCATGAGGAACAGATGCGACAAAGCCTTCTCTCCCAAGGAAACTTGCTTTCCATCCAACAAAACAGGAGAAACACACTCTGCACTGTTGTACATCTGGAAATCCATTTCTGGCATGACTATTTCAATCAGCTTCAGTACGCGTGGTATGATGCATATGGCAGAGAGATTTCCCCTATCAAAGAAGCATCCTAGCAGCCCAATGTAAATGATACTAAGGAGATTAAAACAGAAATATATCTACAGACTATTTCTTACTTGAAACAGTTAACCAATGTATCTGAGAAACTTGCAAGCTCCATTTTTCTTTTGAAACGCTAATAAAACCATCTCTCACACTTTACAGATTACACCCCATTTGTCCTCACTACTCCAAATTACATTGTCAGATTTCAGTTAAATTTAGGCAGAGACAGGATGCCAACACCATATTATGTGTGCCACCAAACATGCTGTAAGCACACAAACACCTACCTGTAAACAAGCACATGATTTCTATAAACATACATACACATACAAATTCACTTTATAAACAGAGGCAGACTACACCTCAATCTTTCAGTGTGCATAGAGGTCCAACACTTACACCACTGGCAATTTCTAGATATGCTCAAACTTGAAGTCAATCTTGGGCATGCTTTGACCCCTGAATTTTTGGGCCTAAGACAGATCTGAACTTGCACAGAAAGGTTTCACAGATATCTCCTCAGTCTCCAAATCAGACCTTATATTTGAAAGAACCAGTTTATCAACAGTAGCCAGCAAAATAATTACAGCACTTTTATATAAACACAAATTACAAGCCTTTGGAACAAAATTGTTTGCTATTCATTATTTTTGTAAGTGAATTTAATAATACCAAAAATCAGGAGAGACCTACCATAGCTAATAAAAATCAGTCTAAGGAGACAATATAAAATTCATTAGGTCTTTGTCTCCACCTACTGTATGGAGGAATAATACTCATAACTCCTTGAGGGATACAGAAAAAGATACTGAATACCCTTCTCGTTATAAAAACCCAACATCTATTCCATATAGATCACAGTACTTCAGCCTTTACCAATTAAAACAACTGCTGTTAAAAACCTAACCCTGAGAGACAATCACAATGGCTTCTAGAATAGAAGAGATCATTAGCCCATAATTATTGCAAAGTGGCAACTGTTATGGTTTTATGGTACACTCTTCCTTTATAATAAAAAGGTTTTGAAATACATAAATTATTTTCAACAGTTTCTTGTAAGTGTAACAGATGATTTGGAAGCTTCCTGAACAGGAATGAAAATTAAAAGACTTCATGATATTTACCTCAATTTTTTTTAATGACCAACAATTATAGTAAAAAAAAAAAAAAACCAAACAAAACAGTAGGATTGCAATCTAAACCTGCATAGGCCTGTGAACACTCTCAGGTGTAAAGGCAAAAAGAATTAAACAAAACACTCTTAATTAAAAGTGTCAAATCTGTCAAAAGAAAATTATAGAGAAGTCTGATCTATGGTTGCTATACTTTGCACTTTCTAATTTCACAAAACAAAATGCAAGTTATGAGTTTTTCCTAAACATAGCCTTTTCCTGCTATTTTAGCACATCTGACCAGTTTATTTCTTTCCTACCTGTCACTAAACTAAATTTCTCTACAATCAGAAGGTAAAATAAAGCTTTTCATTGCTATGGACTTGGGAAACTGGTGCCAAACTCTGCTTGAACAGAAACCAGGGGAGCCCCAGGAGTCCATTATAAACTTGATTGAAATTGTCAGGCTGATGGCAGAGAAGCAGCCAACCTGCACAGCAAGGGGGCACAGATGTACCCCAGGCAATTTGATGTTTTTATTTATTCAAACTACATGATGTTTCCAATCCTCAGAATGTGTTCAGGCAGCAGATTCAAAAGTGCCAGAAAACGGAACTTTGAAACACACTAGCATTGGCAAACAAGCTCTTCCAGAAATGTGCCGTGGATGTACCCAAACATGTACTTGTAAAGGTGCATAGAGGAATCATTTTGTTCTCACAAAGAACTATCTTGACTGTATGTTGCAGATCTGTGAGGGCTTTCAGCTATTTTCAAAACTGTTTGTAGGATTTAAATAACCAGTTCCCTGTATATTTAGTATGAAAAAGAGGATATGGATAGTGTGGCAGTTTCAAATTTTAATCCCTTTCTTCTTTGTGTACAAAATTATATTGATTGTTCTTACTCCAACTCAAGAGCATGCAAAGGGGATAAAGGTTCTTACAGAGCAGATGTACCTAAGGATATCAAAGGCTTAAAAGAACCATCTTCCATTCAGCTTCTCATAAATATCAGGAAGGTTGGTATAGTAACCACCTATACATTTCATCTGAAATAAACAAGTAGTTTCATGTCAGGGGTAGGAGATTTTATATACATACCCAAGCTGCAACAAAAGTCAGAGTCAGTATTACCTCATCACTTGTTTTTCATCTTCACTTCAGGAAGCCTTCAGGAACTTCTAGAGCCAGCACAAATCAATGATGGATCTGGCCAGGAGTGGCACATCAGAGACCCACACCCTCCTCCTCTGTGGATGCAGCAGGCTGAAAGGCATCATTGCACATCATTGCACACCCCTCCAGCAGGACCAGCCTAGCCCACATCAGACAGGATAGTGAGGAGGGGAATAGGGAATCATATCACCAGGAATGCCATGGCTTGGCCAGATGTGCAACTCACAACTAACAACTGAATGCCTTCACGTATCCTGTCAGATTGTTTTCCTGAAGGAAAAAGCTTTGCAGCTCTAAAGCAAACAGGCTTCATTCAGCAAATACTTTCCCTCTGTTAGTTATTTACACAGACACAAATGTACATGTTAAAAATAGTTTTAAACTGTACGCAGAAGTTCTGCATTGGATGAAAAAAGGTTTGATAATATGCAGAAAATATATGGCCACAAGAAAATAGTCATCTTTGCATAATAACTCTAGAGGGCACGATAGGAAATGCCTAAACACACATTCTTTTTGTGCTCAATATAAAGGGAACAATCCCCAACAAAAGTAAGCAGTGTCAGAAGCACTTGATCTTTGACTTTTGCTGGGCAGATGTGCTGGTGGTGCAGGCCAGATGCAAAAATCCCTTGGTTTTATTTCCTCTGCTTCACTCTGTGTTGTTTTTATAACCTTGCTAATATTATAATTTATTGAGCTCAGTAAGGGAAGCTGCATAGGAATTGTCTAGCAGGATCTCACCACGGGGCTTATGTCCACCCCTTCACATTACAAGTAACACGTTGTATTTTCCAACAGACTCATGAGCATTTTGCAGCAATCAGCCGCCACGGCAATGGTGGCAGCACCTGCAGCTTCAGAGACAATGAGCGCTAATGGAACAATAATGGCATATCTTGACCATAAAAGTCATTCCTCCTTAAGCTTTTCATTTCCTAGTCAAGGCGTACTTGCCAGCAGAAATATTCAGAAGTGCAAGACCAACTTCAAGAACAAGTGGGCATAAGCCACTCATACAAACACAAGCGTGTGACTACGCATTCTCTTAATAGCACACATGAGACCCACAGTAGTATCTGTTAGAGCTCTACCCACATTCAGTGCATCACTGTGAATCATCCTTGTCCTCCCAGCCAAGGGATGGTCACCTCTGTCCTATAGTACAGAAATGAAGAATATGATTTAATAAGATTTAATTCAAAGACGTTGTGAAATAAAAGCATGTGTTTTGGAAACAGCTATATTTCCAGCTTTTCCAATTCCTCATGGCAACAAGTTTCACCAACTAATGCATGCAAATTAAAAGCACTTTTGGAAGTTCTATTTGATTATACTGAAAGAATGGGAAAAAAGGAATTCTTTGAAGTGAAATGCACTGCAGTCTTGGAACTAAGGAAGCTTTGGTAACCATAGCAACATTGTAATTTTCATTATAAATTTTAATAGATATTTAATTTGGCAAATCACAGACTGGCATTCAAGCCATTTTTTTCCAGCAGACCCATGCTTTTTAATACATGAAGCTCTTCATGTTTACTAGCAGTGGCCTCTGAAGCGCTCTACGACATAGCTACCTTCCAAATATAATTTTCATATCAGCCTTGACAAAGAAAATTTGCTAAGTGGTTTCTACTTCTGCTGTTATTGTCCTTGACAACTTTTTTTAACCCAAGTGTTTGCAAATGTTCATTTTTTTAGAAGACAGAACAGGCAATGTTCTTGTAGTGACTAACTCACAAGTTGTTAAGGGTAGCTGAAATACTTTGTCTTCCAAATCCTGTTCAATATACAAGTTATTTTAAAAGTATGTAGCTGTATGGATAGAAGATTAATGAATAAAGCTGGCCCTGAGCTATGGTAGAATGTTATATCAGAATTAAATCCACCTGCAAAAGGCTTTCTGAAATTCTCTGCTGAAGATAAGACTGCTAAGCAAGAAAAAACATGCTATTTATTACAAGGAATTTGATGAAGCACTTCAGTAGTAGAGTAAGTTTCCACACCTAAGAATAAACTGCATTCCTCTGCTGTATACTGAAGACTGTAAAAAGCTTGAAAATAAGCAACTATTTCACAAATCCAGAACTTTCTCATAATTACGACAACTCTTAAACATGACAGACTCTTCATTAAAAAACACATCTCTGTTAGATCTTAAGTGTGTAATAACTTAAAAATCCAGAGTCAAAAATATCAGCAGTGAAAATATAAAGTCAGAAGGAATTTGCAATATGTCACATTATCACAGTTCTGGACTATCAAGGTATGCCAACACTGTCATGATTCATAGGATTTTGTTGTAGAGTACTGATTTTCTAGTAGAGTACTAGTTCAGGCTACCCTGCTTCTGGGTGGGACCATGGAGATGAGAGGTCTGGCACACACATATATCATGTCCTCTCATTCAGTATGCCCTCTATGGACCACCTGAAGTACAAGTTAAATCACATGCAGTCTTGCTCAACAGAAAAAAAAAAAAAAGGATACCATTTAACACTAGTGCAAATACCATATTTCGCCAGATAATATCAGAGAGCCCTCCTGTAAAATTCGACAATTGCTACAGTATCAGTTTTGTGCTAGTAAACAGGCAACAAAAAGGATGAGAAAATATGGGAGGGAATCTCTTAAACAGTAGCATTAAAAACACAGTCAATGAAAGTGTTAATGAAAACAGAAATTAGTCTAATTAAGTCATCCCTACAGCATCTGATGGCAAAGCACATTGGTATACTTGTCATTTTACCAAACCAACAAGATAGTTAAAACTACTGAGCTCTTAAAAAAAAAAAACTCTAAATGTCATCCTAGATGTAATGACAGAATAAAGATAAAATGAATGCTAAATCTTCAATCATACTTATTTTTTTAAAGCAAAGAATCTATCTAGCCACAAGTACCTATTCCTAGATTGCAGTCCCTACGAAGAGATGCAATGAGATCCCTTGGGTGGAAATTTGGAATAGCCATGAATAAAGAAACTTCTTTGTTATTATTAGAACATGGAGGATATTTGATAAGACATAGAGAAAACAGCTGTTGCCTACATCATTAAAATAGCATTGAACAGTCAAACAGAACCTGCATGGATTAATCATGGGAAGAAGTGCTAAAAATAAATATCCCTCTCACATCAGTGTCATGTTTAAGGTAACATAGCAAGTAGAGCAAAAAAAGGGTGCAAGGTACTCTAAACTAGAGAAGGGAAAGCTCTCAGCTGAATTCGGTGAGGCTTCAATTAAAAAGGAAGTAATCAAGTCAAACTTTAAGCACGCTCAGTTGTAAAAATGAGCACAGTTACTGCACACTCTGTGTTCTCCCATATTTACCTCATTTCAGCCTCCTCTCACTCTCACTGTTGATATAATCCTCAAGTCGTTACACAAGGTGGATGCTGCCACAACAGAGAACATATTTCATCTTTTCTTTAAGCTAGCACCCATTGCTGGGTCTTTGTACTATAGGTGGAAACAAAAACTAAATTTAACTCCAGGCAGAAGCAGCCACTAAGTACAAAAAAAGACAACAAAGGAAAAGAATCCTTTCAAAATGGAAAGTTCAAGCATAAAATTAAACACAAACCATAGAGATAAGTCCTGAAACCAGAAAAATCCTATTGCCAAGCCTTGACAATGGAATTATGGTGGAAAGGTAGCATTAAAGACTTGGCAATATCCAATACCAAGGTAAGTTGAAAAGGAATAACTAAGCCAAACTTGAAAGGATACGTAGCAAAAGAGATTGTTTCCCAAGTACCTGGAATCTCAATTATGGAACAGTTAAGTCCATTAGCAGGACACTGAACTTAGCCCTTTTGTTTACAGGCAGTCAGGATCACATGGGCTGGGTGTTACGAATTTCCCCTGTCCTAGAATACCGAACAGCCACACCGCTACATGCTGGCAAAACGTCCACACCTACCCCCTTTTCAGATGGAACCTAATTAAATGACAGTAACATAACCTGTAAGTGACGAAGATGTGGCTAATTAAGAAGTCGATACATCCGTTAATCAGAGTTACACATTGTGGAGGGATGGAAGGTGCCTTGTGCAGCCAGCATACAGGAGAAGGGCTTCCCCTCACTGCAGTGTTAGATGCCACTTTTAGGCAGTCACCCCTTTGCACAACAGAAGCCCTTCTGCAGTTAACGGGATAGATGATGAAACTCCTCGTTCTTTTGTCTGAGAATTTTCCTCTGTACGTAATTAGAAGCACGATCAAAGTTAGCATTCAAAATTGCAGGCAGGAACCAGACACACAAAGTATTCCTATAGGGCTACAATGCACTTTGTAGACCACATAAAAAAGCCTGTCCTTAAACCAAATCCCAGATCTGTCTGAAGAACAGTTTGCCCACTTCTCTCCAACAGACCAAATTAAATCTAATCCACCTACTAACACAAGTGCAGATAACAGAACTAAATGTAGTTCTTATCTAGTAGACAGGCAGTCTCTGCCTGAGAAACATTTCTCTAAGTGGCTTTATCTATAATGTCTGACCAACCCCACTGAAAAGACCAGACTTCTGGCAAACTACAAGCTGCAGAGTTAGAGGCCCAATCAAACAAATCAAGTACGAATGATGCAGAAATGCTAGAACTAACCAAAACAGAAGGCAAAAGGTTTTTTTTCTTTCTTTTGGTCTTTTCTTTCAGACCAAGAAAACAATGGCCTGTTTGGAGAATATGGAACTGAAGGTATTGATAAACCTAACACTGAGAACAAGGGTGATCTGGTATTCTAGCAAATCCAGTAGTGACAGCAGACAGGAAAATGATGATGGCATCTCAATTAGCACTGTGGCTATTTACAGGCTCCACCTTTGTGAAATCTTAATTTCAGATTAACACTTGTCCTGCTTCAGGTTGTGATATAACAAGCTAACCATAGTTGAAACAAAATTTGCAGACTTCCCTTAAATGTTCTTCTCCTGTACTAAGGAGAATGCAGCAACTGAGATTCCTGTACCAGACCTGTTGCCCCCTATGGCTTGCATACAGGGACAAGGGCTTGTTCCAGCAGATCAACATTCTGGGTACTATTTTGTACAACATTCCATGTGTTTATACTTAATTACTAAACCTGTATTTATAGCTTTAATTCGTCTGTGAAGTAAGAGCTTACAACATGTGTTAAACCAACACAGGAGAAGCATTTCTTCTGCCACAAGAATTCCTTGGCTGTCTGCTGGAGGACGGAGGGTTATGCTATATGACCAAAGTGATCCCTATCTATGACACATAGCCATTAAAAGTTTAAAATAGTAACTATATTAATTTCCCCCTACACCCTTCCCCTTCTCCCTAGGGAAGCTTAAGAGGGGTTCCAGATTGCAATGGAGTATCAGATAGTTTTTCTATCAGACCCAGTATCTTTTGGTAAAATGCAGTAAATACTGCAGCTGGAACCAAGCAGAAGAATCTAACAGGCCTGCACAGCATAAAATCTAGACATTCCTTGTTATCCTTCTCTACAGATACTTTATTTTCACAAAAGATGTTATTTGGAGCAGATGCAGTTCCTAAGATTTCTAATATTGTCCACTTAAAGGTATATCAAATCCAGACCAAAACACATAACATACTTCTCTCCTGACAAAAAGGGTGCTTTTGGAGCCACTCAGTTCATTCCTATCCCCAGAAGTCCCCAATTCCTCGCACAGAATCCACCTGAGACACCACCAGCTCAGTATTCATTCATGCAAAACACTTCAATACGAATTGGCTTCAAACTGCACTGGCTTTTAGCGGCTGCGTATCTGGGATAGAAATTAATTCAGATCTAGCACTGAACAAGGTTCTAGTCTGTCACTACTCCCCCTAAGAGTTACTAAGACAATCTCTAACATATTATTTTGATTTTTTGCCTATGCTTCTGTTGGAACTACCAGCTGTTCCTCTGGCCTCGCTATTCCAATTCTATCACACTGCTGTCACCAACACTGTGAAGACCTGCTCAGCTAAAATACTTTTTCTTACTATCTGGAACTCCAGTTACGTAAGAGGAGGTTGTACTCTCTGCTGAGGCATGTAGGTCCTGTTTAATCACACTGTCACACCTATTTACTTCCCCAGAAGCATTTGAGCATGTAACGTGTACAGCAGGAGACAGTTACACAATTTCCAGCCAAATGTAGCCAGCCAGTTCCATACTATAATGGTGCACATTTACTCGCAAACCCATGAGGTGTCTGGACAAAGACTACAGATTAAATGATACTTTTTCTGTGATCAAATGATTTAAAAAGGACAAAATATTTTTCTAGTAACTGAAGGAACTCCTCAGAGAGACTGCGGAAGTTCTGGAGTATTCCTGAGGTAGACATAGAAATACTAAATAACTTGCTTAATGTTGGAACAAGAGTGTGCAATATCTACACTGATTAAAATTGCAAAGCAGCCCAATGAGAACTTGGTGTTCTCTGGTACTCTAGGTCTCACAGAAAACATGTTGCTCAATGTAAATTTTACTAAGGACCAATAGTTCAAAAAGAACTGAGCAGAATTAACTGGTATTTCCCTTTGAGATAAATAAATAAACTGAGACCTCAGGCTCATAAACAAATGCAAACAACTTGTATATACAACTCAGTCTTATAATCCTGCATCATACAATGAAAATTTTTTCCAGGTTTAAATGCAGAAATTACAGGCAGATCAGAAAAGGCTTGATTAAAGTAATTCAGGCCAGAGTATCAAGACTTGCTGAATTATAAAAAATTATCTTTCCTAGGCTGATTTCAGCTACATGTCCTGAAACTAGCTATCCTCAAGGAGGGGAGGGGACATGGCACGATGATGGTGGGGACGACGGACACCAAACCAAACCCAAAAAAACCTGCAAAGAAACAACTATAAACATTGACACACATTCATGTTTTTCGCTCCGTGAAGGTCAATGGAGTTACAATGAATGTAAAGAAAGGCCATTATATTAATAACTAAAATCTACAGCAATAATGAAATACTGAACGTGAGCTTTAGCTCAGAGGTGACACAGGCATTGCATAGGGAGATATACAGAGACAGAGCTTCTACTCAGGTAATGAGCTGCAACAGCTTAATACCAGCTGAGGATCTATTCCAAATGCTTAAAGGAAGCTGCTTCCATCACGAAAACCAATTATTAGGGTTGTGTGCTCTGCAGCTTTTTTTTAGTAGGTTACAGTTTCTTCTGCCAAGCTAGGAAGCTATGCTATGAGCAGCTGGTACTCCCAGGACTAACAGCTCCACCACAATTTTATCCTCTGATAGTCAAGCCTCTGATGCCTACGTTTGCAATACAGAACCACAGAGGGTAAGTATGGCAAGTTTCTTCCCCGTGCCTACAGAGACTTACCCACTAGCTTCACCAAATGACCTTTGTTACAATGGGATTTACACTGGTGTCCTTGGAAGCAGCAGATGGTCAGGATGAGCTGCTGCCATCAGCATTTTTCCTTTAGTCTGTGAAATTATTCACAGCCCCCCTCAACAGTGGAGGCGTTTTCTCAGCTTAAGAGCAAAAGCACACTAGTTAAAAGATGGGGCAAAACAACAAGTCAAGAAGTAGTGTCTTTAAAAGACACTAAAATGGGTTGGATTTTGTGGTTATATAAGAGTAAAAACCACTCTCTCAATCTGATGTATGAATTAAATGCTGTACCTTATCATCAGGAAATATGAACACACTTCCTTCAGTTATTTCCTCTTGCAAATCATTCCCTGTAGGTCTCAAAGGAAACAACAGATGAACCCAAAACAAGTTTTTATTTCTTTGCTGGCCTGTTCAAAGAAAATGCAACACTCTGGTTTGTTTTTATAAAACACCTCACTGTTTTGACAAAATTTCTTGCTCAGAGCATTTGAAGTACTTTACAAACAGGCTGGTATCATTATCTCTACCTGTAGAATGAGGAAATGAGAAGAAAAGCAAGGGCATCTTCAGAGTTGTACCCAGGTCTCCTTCTGAGTCATTGTATTATGCCACACTGCTAAGCCTCCCCCACAATATAAACCCAGCAAGCATATTAACCTGTGGTAGAGCCTTCTGTCCATTGAGTGGTATCTTATACTGTAGGTATAGAGGGAGAAAAACTTGTTAGAGATGTATGCGTATTCAACTGAGAAGTCTTTGACACTTCTGATAAATTTTCCAACTGATTTATGTACTGCCAATGTGTTTCTCATATGTGTAAAATATTTACAATCTTGGTCCTGTAATGGGACTCTTTTCCCTCCAATAATTTGAGCGGGCTGAAGGGTTGACACTCTTGGCTTGAATTGTTGGCTCATGTGTTACTTATGTTGTTTTTAATTGCAACATATTCTTGCCTGGAATGACATGCTTGTGTCAACACAAAACAGGCTCAGTGCAAGATTCACAATGGAATTTGAAACACTCTGTAGTGCAGAAACATTGGAATCCATGAGCTTGGTTTCAAATCCTTCCAGAGAGATGCTTTCTGAGAAGTCTGCATCTGGTTTTCTAATCCCACTCAAGTTTGAGAGTATTCAGATCAAGCTTTACATTAAGCCCCTTCCCTAACAAGCAGGGCCAAGACAAACGAAGTTACATTTGCCAACATATCCCTAGAGAGCACAATGTATCTCTGCTGTAAAATCCTCCTGCCATTTTTTGCAAAGCTGGTAGGGATGGTGTCAGTTTTAACCTTAAAGGGAAACTGAAAACAAATCTTTTAAGTTTACAACCATTTAAAATACAAACAGCTTGGCAAGGCAGCCATTCAAGACAATTTCTCCTCAAATAACAAGACAGTCAAGGCTGACTGCAATTAAAGGTACAGGCTGAAAAAATAAATTTGATTTACAGAGTGCATAGAAAATGGCTTGAAGACTTTGGTACTGAGGGAATTTTGGAACCATACAAGAAGAAAACCATCCTAAACTATGTTATAAAGACTTCTTGGTTATCCTTTTAAAACAATTCTAAAAAAAGGTGGGTTTGCTTCCACAGAATTCTGTTAGTTTCATCTTTATTAAATACAGTGGGACATCTCCCATAAGCATAGTAAAAAACTATATTAAGCCCGAAGTCAAGTGATGTTCTTTTCTCAGCCATGGGAGAAATTTTTCAGTCCAGTAAGTGCAACTTCAGAGTGAAATAAAAAAAAAAAAATTAGAAACTAATCAAGGCCATGAATCAGTCTCACTGGGGAACAACAGGGTTATGCAGAACACGGATCTAAATTGCTGTCAACGTTAGAAATCCAGCCCGGGGATCTGACACTTGCTGATGAAAGTTGGTGCCAGACGAGAACAGGCTGCGCAGGGTACACAATTGTTTGCTGCCCTCTGCAGGGTCGCATTCAGCATTGCCATCCACAGCTGAAGCCTGGGAAGTGATAAATAGGCTCACAAAATAGTTTGTGCTTTTTCAGAGGAACTTTTACAATTTCCTGGGGTATTGTTACTTCAACAGTAATCTGTATTCCATTTATATTTATTAATATTGCGTTTATAAATGCAAATCAACAATGTTACTCCAGTTGATGAGTCAGTTATAGTTACTGCTCATAGTTTCATTCCTGTTTTCTCAGTCAGAGAAAGAAGCCACTTACATATCCAAAACTGATAAGCTGGACATAGTCAGTTCTCACTTCTATTCCACAGAATCAAATACATGTTCTAACTAATGCAGGACTCGGAGCAGCACTTTCTCTCTGATACACAGCAGTCCAGAGAACAAAAAAAGCACCCCAATGCCTTAGAGAGCACAGCTAGGGCTTTCTTGCCGTGCTGGGAAGGGAGTCTGTTAGACTGTGTATGTATGCGTTCTGGCAGCATGCCAAAGTTAAGTTTTGATGGAAATACTAATCCCTAGATCACTCTATCACATAGAAATAAAAGAACAGGCCCTCTTTCTTGCAACCTCACCACCAGGTTTCTACTCTTACTTCGATTGCTTGCTAGGTACCGAGATGTAACCAGGAACCGAAAGGTACCATTAGAAGAGACTCTTGTCCTCCTCTGCTCTCAAGGAAAAGATTAAGCAAGTATCACAGTGTCATGCGCTTCCTCCTTCCAGACTACTGCGTAAATTATTTCAGTTTCATACAGTGGATGATTAAAAAAAAGTCTTCCAGTAGTAACTGTTAACTCCTTGCCTGAAAATACACAAACATGGGTACTGTGCTCCAGTATCACTCAGTCAAAGTGTGACACAGACATCAAAAAGTTCTTGAGAAATGAGTGATTAATGAGTGTTAGTAGATTATTTTTACTCAAGGGACCAGAGGATTCGATCCACTTATATACTTCGTTAGAGAACATTTCCTTTGACTCCAAAGCAAAGATAAGGATATGGTTCTTGTTCCAGCTATTCTCTTAGAGATTTTACAGAGGTGTTTTGTGTTCCCATTTCATTTGCCACAACACAAACTACAATAAAACAAACCTACCAGCAGTATCAGGAACCTTAATTCACTACTGTTTGCAGGACACACAAATTATATAGTACAAGACACTATATAAGCATAGATATTTTCTTCATCATTACACATCTGGTGTCACATGAGAATGTTATAAAGACAACTGTGAGACTGGGGGATAATATGCCCATATACAAGAAGGTCTGATGTGGAGAAACCTTTGCTGGGAGGCAGTCTTAAGCACCCAGCATTCCTACTAGATGCAGGAGGCCCTAGTATATGTCCACATGTGAATTTGCAAAATGTGTATCACATTTATAATTCCTTCATACTGAAACACATAAAAATAAAACCAAAATGACTCATTCTCTATTTGTCATGGCTGCTTTTGTCAAACACCAGCATTAGATATGGAATCACAAACTGCAACATAGTAATACAACAGAGAAGTTGTTGGAAGGAGGAAGAGTTTTTAAAGCTATCCGAACCAATTTGACAATATCAAATGAAGAGGAAAGAAAACTACAAGTTACATCGACACACAAGGATCAGCCTGTCAAAACTGGCAAAGCTTGGCAAACAAGCTGAAGTTTATAAATTAAACACTTCCTCTCAAGCAATTCATTAGCAACACAACATAGGTCTATATAATACAAACAAAGAGTCCAGAAATGCACTGACACCTTAGAGCTAGCACCTGCACTCTTGTTTCCAGAGGTCAAGCATGGTCCATTTATAAACAGCTCAGAAGGAGCCTAAGCAAAACTTCGGAGATGGTGCAGCATTCCAGCCTTATGCAGAACTCTGCAAGCAAGCCAAAGGGCTTGACATGACTCAATCGGTGAAGAACATAATCCAACTCAGAAACCAAACTTAGTTCTGACCAGGGTCAACCTCATTCATCAGCGTCATCAAACTGGCCAGTCTCAGTCATTCTAACGGGTGGCGTAAAAGCAAGGCAAGCTGCATGGTGACAGCCTGGGTTGTAAAACGAATCCTCTCGCCACGAGTATGAGGCCAAAAGATTATTTTCCTGAAAGCTTCCACAGTGGAAATCACCAGCATCTAAAGAAGATCAAAGAAAATATTTAAACCATCTGAGATACTTAGAAAAACTAGTGGTATAATGTAGATTATTTTGCAGGTCTACAGCATCTTCCAGTTAAGTATTTCAATTTGATCTGCCAGCACTCATGAATTAGACCGACAAACAAAGAAAACAGAAAGCTGAATTTGGCAACATCTTCATTTTAAAGGAGGTTCTTGCCACCAAGACAAAACAGTTTTCCAAAACCCTCAATGATATACCTGGGTTCAGAACATCTGACACCAGTCTTACAATGCATGCAGTTCTTCTACATTCTCTCTAGGCATAAAAGGCTCATGAAACCATCACTTTTATTTCCCCTCCCCCTCCCCACTGCCTCCATAACCACATCCCAATTAGGCACCCTCCAAACCCTTTAAGAACTGGGTCACTGGACAGAATGGAAAGGTAGGGTCCTGTAAAAGCTAGCTCTGAACATTTCTACTAGGCTAGAATTAAGCCTAATAAGCCTGTTATTTAACCAATCTAGCACAAAAATAGGGCAAAGTCCTTTAACAGAAGCAAAAGATTGCTAGCCAGCAGACACTGAAAGGACTGAGCAAATTAAAAGCCCAGAGTACAGGGCAGCAGAGAACCCCAACACAGTGCATCCACATGTCAGCCTTGCTGTAGCACTGCCAAACAAGCCTTCAAAGCAAGCATTTTTAAAACATTTTTTAAAAGCCATAAAATGACCGACCAAGCATGTTTTTTTATCTGTAGCAGTTAACTCAGACACTTGTACTCAATATCCTTCACAAGCACCTGAATCCCATAACAACAGCTTCCTTAGTTTGTGGGGATTTGAAGAGCATAAGCTACAGATAGGAATGAGTTAGTTAAATAAAGGAAAAGAACTTGTGACAGTGCCATTAAAAAAAAAAAAAATGCAAAACACTCCATAATGAGCAGATGAGAAATTAAAAGGAAAGCCCAGGATGGAAGAGAGGGAAACATCTAAAAAGGAAACAATCTTTTTCTCAGATTACCCAGTGTGAAAAGCCACTACAGTATTTCCTTTTTAAAATCAGAATTATTTTATAGGAAGTCTGCAAAAACTTTCCAACTTCCTTCTGTTATCAAACAATGGAACTTGAATATAACAGCCATTTATGGAAGTAAAGTAAACAGAGAATTGATATTTTCTAAGCCAAGAAAGGAGTGTTTGTATTAATAACAAAAGATACACATTAATGAGATGAAAATGGCAATGGTACTATTCTGTGTCAACAAAGACACAGCAGGTCACCACTGCTGGCTAAACTCCATTCACTTGTTCTATCCGAACACACAGCCAGGGAAATGGAAGATTGAGACTCTCGGTTCAACACATGAGTTACCATAAACCAGTTTAAAAACTGGAGAATTAATACAATGCTAAGGACATGCATGAAACTGCTTGTATCCACTACCACCTTTGTCCATGGGACTGATCATACGCACAACCATTTAAGAGGATCAAGCTTCAAAAAGCCAACCAACCAACAAAAAAACCCACAACCAAAAACCCTTACCCCAGACACACCAAAAAAACCTCTACAGAAAAAGCAAAAACCAACCATATTCAGGACAGAGACTGAGCGCTTGTACTGCTCCCCTCCAAAGAACTCCATGCTCTAGAGGGACATTACAATGTACAGTCTGGATGAATTTTCTTGGAGAAAAAGAGGAACTCCATTTTCACAAAAAAGTTATATTTCTGCTGTCGAGAATAACAAAGATACACTACCGAGTCCTAGTTTCTGCAGAGAAACTTAATACACGCATTCAATTCCTCTCCCCACTATTCCACTCTCTAAGAATTGAAGTGCTTAAGCAAGAGTTTCGTGTGAACTTCACAACACTGCCTTTAAATCCTACATTTGACAACAAAATTATGCATTACAAATCCATGAAGTCAACCTACAACAACAAAAATTGCTTCCCAAAATAGAACATGGAGTTATTTAAACACATTCTCATGCAAAGCACCTACCTCCAATCACATACTATCGAAAAGTCAAATGAAGCAGAAGTAAATCTGTACTCACCATAAGGATTACATTCAGAGTCCTCCAATTCTTTATCCCAGTCTTCCACCTCGTACACAGAAGCATTCTGCAGCTCTGGAAAAGTTATAGCCTCAGGCATACTGGAGACTTTACCACCCATGTCTTCCAGGTCAGGATGTATGTGAACACAGTCAACAGGAGAGCCACTGACATCATTTTCATTGTGAGAGATATCAGAGAATCCACTTTCTTCAGACTCGCTATCAAGAACATTTGGAATATTCTTCAGCAAACATTCTAAAACCAATAGAAAGAGACAACAGAGATACTTAGGAATTAAACAGGAACAATTAAATGCTTAGCATGCAATAATTCAGACAGGTATACAAACGCACTTCGTGACTACTAATCTTATAATATATGCAATTTCTTACATATGTAACATCACTAGAGTGCTGCTTCAGGTTTCAGATGCTTGGGAACATCAGACACAGGCTTGCATCACAACACTAGCCCAACTCAGGATTTTCAACAAGCTCTTGTTGGAAAATAACTCTTTAAACTAGGACAAAGGACCCAGCAGTCTTGTTTCACCACATTCACCTGTTGGTATTTTTAAAAATAGGTATGTTGAAAAAACACAGCTCTAGTTTAAAAAAAAAAATGTAGCATTGATTAATTACTCTTGCACCTCGGCATACACAAATACCTACACAGAAATAATTCAGTGCAGTAACTGAAGAGGCATATCCCATGCATCACCAAAGAGTTTAAGTATTATTTCCTCACGGAGAGCGTGAGTTGTATTACTCACTGTCTGCTTTGTTTTGTCCCAATATTTTAGGCTTACCTTTTCTGGGCTTCCAGGTCATAGTTTCTCTCTCATTAGGAAGCTGCTCCTCCTCAAAGCTTGCAGACTCAATGGCAGCTGCCATCACCTACAAAACAGTTTTAAAGAATCCAGTAGCACTTTTCACTGATCCCTCCAGTAAGTCTCATGCAACTTCTACTGCATTTGAGTGTTTCTGAGCCCTTGAGCATGACCTGTTTGTTTGTTCCCTTGATGAATCAGAGGTTTTAAACCAGACAAGCTTTCACTTCAGAAAGCAAATCTGCTGAGGGATGGCTCATCCTGCTGCTGCCATCAGCCACACCAGGCAGCAGCCAACACAGAACTGCCAGTCTCTTCAGTCACACCCATAATCCTGCTGCCATGCTGAGTTTTGGGAACAGGTCCCAAAACCGACCCAAAACACACCCGTTTGGGAACAGTAGCAGACTGTGAAAGCTGCAGAGGTAACTGAAGACACGAGGAGTGGAATGAGTACAAGCACTAAAGACTATTAACCAACGACCTTGTGGGAACCGACATACCAAGGAGATGGGACAGGGCCAGACCCACCAGCAGCCCTGAGGGGCTGGGAAAAGATGGTGGATGCACACTTGGAGAATGGAAGGTAACACCTCAACTGGTTTCGTGGTCCCCAGGAGAGGAAAGAAAGAGTGAGTTATCCCCACTACTTCCACTACCACAAAGATGAACTCGCTGAAGGACAGCCCATGGCGGCGGGTGCGGGAAGCCGGGCCTGCAGGTGCTCCAAGAGCCGAGCCTGGGACGCCTGCGGCCGGGAGGGGCCTGACAGGGGCCGCGACCAGCGAACAAGGGCAGAGCGCCGCATACTTCGGGCAAGCCCGCGCCGGCGGGCCCCACCGCCTCCGCTGCCTGCTCGACCTCCGCTCCCCGCCCCGCAGGAGCCCACCACACCTGCCGAGGCGGCGGTGCCACCAGCCGCGCCATGCCGGCCGGCGTTGAGGGAGGGTCCGCGCGCGGCGCCGCCGTGAGGAGACGTCCGCCTGCCCACCCGCCTTCCCGCCCTGCCGGAGCCGCTCGTCCCCTCAGCAGCGGCGCCTGCGGCCGAGGCACGCAGCGGCCGCGGGCAGCGTCGGGCGGGCGGTCTGCGAGGGTAGGGCGGCGGAGGTGGCCGTGCCTGGGCCCCCGCGCACCGAGGAGCTCGGTGCGACACCGGTCAGGAAAGCGGGTGGAAACGACGCGCCGCGGGAGCCCCCGGCAGCAGAACGACGACGGCCTCTCCCGCCTCAGCCTCGGCGCGTGCCCGCAGCCCCTTCCACCTCTCCCGCCGCAGCCGCGCGCAGGGCCCGCCGCCGCCGCCTGCGGCTTCCGAACACGTAGCGTGTGGCTTCTGCCGCTACTGCGGGACGCTGCCCGGTGAAATACGGACGTGAGAGCTGCAAGAAAACAGCTTTCCACGCAAAAAGCTGCAAATAAGACCTCAATGCCTCGCCAGGCTCTGTGGCTTTTGAATCTTGCCGAAAGAGAAGCATCTCCTTTAGGCCCCGTGCTAGCAGCATGCTCAGAGAAAGCGTTAAGAGATGGGGAGCACCTGTGCGGAGCAGATCTGGTACGTGCTTCATGAACAGCATCAGCTGAATGTGCTGGAACAGGAAACACCTGTCACTCAAAGGTGCTGCAAGTAGTGACACAATTGGCAGTTTTGCAAGGAACCAGAACAGGTAAAGGAAATGGGCCCATTTTCAGAAATGGTGGAGTTACCAGCTTTGCAGGACTTAAAAAACAAAACAAATAAAATCCCCCAAACCCAAACTTTGCACTTAAAAGCTTTTTGTTGTGCAACTGAAGAAGCAAGTCAAGCAATTCAGGGGAGGGAGCAACATAAAAAAACGGGGAGAAAGCATGATGCCAGACCCTGAGAGCTGAGAACGAGCAAGGAGATGGAAGATGGTGTGGCTACAAGCTTGGGAAGGATGAAGCAGGACATACTTCAGATGCCACAGAAGTAGCAATCTCAGAGGCTGTTGCTCCAAACCTTGTTTCCACCTAGTCAAAAGTTACTGGAATTCAGAGCTGGAGTTTCTACTTATTTGAAAAATCTTAAAAGAGCCATTTCTCTGTATTGTCATTATTGCACTGTTCCATCACTGGGAAATTACATAAACTATTGCTGCATGTTCCTATACTTTCCCTAGGCATGCTCTACTGGTCCGAGGATAGAGTTTACGCTGATTTATTTGGTTTGACATGGGAAAAATGTGGCTCTGCAAAAAGCTAAGGACAGCGCTGTCTCAAAAACCCATTACCCATTTTTCAGGCATTGTAGACAGACAGTTGAAGCGTGACAGTAGAAAGTTCTGGTCTACATCAGGGACAGTTGTAACATCTCAACTCCCCTCCACATTTCATAGTTACTCTCAGAATTCCACCTCAGGATGCAAATACTAAGGTTACAGAGGTTGTTTTTGAAAAGAGGATTACAGATGACTTCAAGGTTAGGAAGCAACAATAAATGCCATAATTTTACAGATTGTTTCTCCAGTGTTGCACTTTTAGTTATTCAACTTAGTAACTCCCACAGGTGTACTTTCCATAGGTTTGGGGTTTTTTTGCATTGATGTGCTGTAATATTAGCTTTCCAGAGCGCAAAAGCTGATGCGTTATGACTATTCCATTTGAGTATTTAGGCAGGAGGAAGTTTGCTCTCAGAAGCCTGAACGAGGAACACCCTCAGAGCGCCCTTTGCTTTCTCCTCTAACTGCGCACTTGAACTTGCCACTGGCAGAAGCAAATGCGGCAGATGACTGTTTTTCCACATATGCAAGGCTGTAAAGGTACACTTTAATATGATTCAGGCACATATTAACCTTTGTACAAAGAAGTTAAAAAAATCTGCACTGTCATGTTGTAACTATTTATAGTTTTTCATAAATGTCCAGTTTGCAATAAAGTGTATTTGGAAACAAAGTCTTCCACCAGGTCTCCCTGCAACATCTTCATAGCTCGCCAGTGAATGCTCCCACAGTTTTCTGGTTTGCCTTGGGGATGACTTAGCTCCTCTTTGACATAATCCAGCCAGAGATCTTTAAAAGAAAAATAGAAGTTCTGGTTAGGTTTTGATTGGATATTACTTAAACAAAACGTACCAAACCTAACCTAGAAACACTCTTTTTGCAAGTGTCCTTGATGCTAACGCGATGAGGTTTACTTTGTGAAACTACAACCCCCTGCCCCTTGAGGACCAGAAGCCTGGGTTCTACTCCCCGCTAGAATAGTGATGTCTTAAGAAATACTGAAGCAATAATTGAGCTGTTTACTTTCTGAAAAGGAAAATGCAAAAATCTTGATTATGAAAACATAGCTCCATACTGTTTGCAAATCCGAATTAAAGGTGATATGCATCTCTCATGCCAGCCAGTGTCAAAACCTTATTTGCTAGTAGTTCTGCTGAAGCCATCCCACTGTGAACGACCCTGGACTAAAAGTGAAGGGTCACTGCAGAGTGTCACGCACTTAATGGCACAGAAGAAATAAGCTCCACTCTGCATGACAGCAATCACAAGGGCAGAACAAACAGCTACCTTTTGAAACGCATGAAAATAAGAAAGGCAGCACTGAATGAATGCATGAATAAATAAATAAATAAATGAAATTCCTGTACCAGAATCTGTTGAACCAAACTCTCTCAAGGCACGTTCATAGTATTCTCTCAGATGAAGCATTTTGCAGGATTCCTAACAAAGAAAGGTATTAAAAGGCCATTTATTTTGTACAGAAGTGAATCTGCAGCTTGATTAAATTCTTACAAAGAAAGAGTCATGGTAATTACATGCACACACGCACACTGCCAAAGATTAGTTACCATGGAACTTGGTTTTGTGTTACATGCTATGAATCAAATTCAGAAGACAAATATGAACTGATCACAAACTAATGACACTACTCATAAGCTGTTTCCTATTTAAATCCAAAGTTAGAAGTGTATTTTACAAATACAACGCACTAATTGGATATTCAAGAACTTACTTGCTCCTTTTCTATTTGGATCATCTTCCTGAAGAAGTCAAGTGAAAATGGACGATTTTCACACAGGCTGAAGTAAAAACATAAGTAATTTTAGGCTTCAAGCCTTTTAACATATGCCCTAGAACAATCAGATTTGAAGGTTTTATTTGTCACCTGGTGAAGACTCTCTTAGCTTTCTTATAACCACCACTTCTGTAAGTCCAGTCAAGATACTTCTCCTTCATAGTCACAGATTCAGCAGGAGTTATGGCATGTAAGGATCTCTGCAAGTTTGGGGGGGGGACGGGGACGGGGACAGGGGGATGGGGACGGGGACAGCAGGACAACAAAACAGAACAAACCCATATAAGCTACGATTAAAAGGCAACAAAGGAAAAGAAACCAAGTAGTACCTTCTCCCTAATTAGGCATCTGACATAAAGCAGATCTCAAGCTATTATTGCCTTAAGCTATTTAGGGAATTTACAGTGAGATTAAAGTCCCAGTTTTCTTCTTGAGTTTTCTGTAACAAGGCTGATGTTTTCACAGAGATTGGAAAATTCTCTTTTCCATGTTCAGATAGACATCTGAAAATAGAGCAGAAATTCTAGACCACAAAGTAAAAGAAGAGTCCATCATTGGTTGTGCTTACAAACATCTATATGTCTTAGAAGCATGGGGACAACATGTGTGCTTATGAGCCTATGTCCAACTGATTTTTGGTAACATACAGAGTTTTACCTGAAGTTCTTTGATATCAACACATCTATGAAGAAACTGCAGTATAAAGCATTTGTTACATGTTCCATCCACACACATTGTTCCCGTTTATTTACACTGTCATAAAAAGTAGGTTTCTAAGTACCTGGTAGAGAGCTTCTGTGTCTTCCTTGCTGCTTGTGCCTTCACTCCATTCTACCCAGAGGGTCCATAATGGCAAAGTGCCCTACAAGGTAAGCCGATAAATCAAATTATTGAAATACAGTGACTGATTTACAGAAACAGACAGCAACACATCCACCAGGTTCTGTATTACAGCTGCTGTAAAAAATGTCCTTTAGACATAGCTCTTGGACAACTTTGGACTGCACACTGAAATCACTTCTTCACTTACAGGACAAATACCACTTAGCTGGACAGCTGCAACACATGTTGCCAGGGATGAGACACAAGTTCTTCTGCATCACCACAGTACAAAGGTAACGTCCGAGAATAGCAAGGAGGAAAGAAACAATCACCTTCTTGTTTCCTCTCAGTAAGAGAGCACATAGCTAATTCAAGGCTTGAAATACTACACACACAAACAATATATCAGCACAGTGAAGAACAGGAAATTAAGACACAAAGAATACCAGCTGACTGCTAGAAGAGTATGCAAAATGTCACCTATGCGCATTCAGACTTTAAAACTGTGAATATGAAGTGAATTTGCAATTCCCTAATGCTGCTGAATGCAATGTGCATGTGAAATGTCAAGTTCTTATTTTTTACCTTAAAAATAGTTAGGGTCTTTGAATGCCTTGTAAAGGAAAAAAACAAACAAAACAAAAACCACACAACTCAAGTATCAGAGGTTTCCTGTCAAGACTAATGCGGGCAAAGTCCGTAAAATCAGCACAGACCTTAGATTTGAGGTGCTTAACGGCTTCTTCAAAACATTGGGTCACATCATCACTCTTCAGTTGGATCAGCACCTGCAGCCTCATCTGCCACGTTTCCACTGACAAGTTGAAGCGCTTAGTTGCAGCTTCTGCCACCTCTGTTACCTTCTCAAAGAGGTTAGACTCCAGTAATAGTTGAAGCTAAAACCCAGCAGATACAGCTAATTACCACAAGAGAGCTGTAATACCTTGTTAAAAAGCAAGGCCTTGAACACAATATTGCCCAGATTTCCATCTACTCAAAATGGTAGAGACAGGCATGCAAGCAATGCAGGACAGTCTCACAACCTATTTTTCTGTGTCTCTTACCCACTGCTTATAGAGAGCTTCTGGCAGCAAACTGGGCTCATGGGCTTTGTTGAACACACTCAGTGCCCTCTCCAGCCTCTAGAACCAACAGAGGAAAAAAAAAGTATAGAAAAAAAAGCTTTATTCCTGCATATACCAGATCCCAGCATTGGGTCGCAGCCCAGTGGATCAGTGTATCAACATGTCACTGAAATTCAGTAAGAGTTACAGATCCAGTGCTTTCGGTCCCTGCATACATTCAAAGATAAAGGGGAAATTTGAGCATTTGAATTGCATCTCCTCCTTAAGGAGCAGAACAACAACATAGCAATGTTCTTTTACTATATTAAAAGGGAACCAAACTGCACAGGAAGATTAGTTAATTCACTGAGTCATATCCAAGCACAGATGCATAATTAAGGTGCCCACGTGTCAGCACCAAATTTTGATTAGACTTATTTCCAAGAATCATTTTAATTCATCCTTTTCTTTGAACAAGCACAGGTCTGCAGGACTGTCAGCAAATATTAACAAGTTTGCACTCTTAACTGTCATCCAAAGATGTCACTGTACTTGACTGATGAGGCCGGTTGATGGCCAAGTTATTCATGTTCAGGAAGGCTACATGTGAGTCTGACAGTAAAAGTGATTCCCTCAGATGGAGACTAATTTTTAATGATGGCCACAGTTAATTATTTCTGATAAAATGCTAAAATATATTTGCTTCTTGTCTGATGGATTACAGAAGTCAGTAAAAATAGGCATGATTTGTTACTATGATTTCCTAGCAAGCTTTTACCTTTTTCTTTAATTCTTCACTGTTGGTTTTCCTGTTATATCTCTCTAAGCAAAAGGTGATGTAGCATTTCCACATATCCTCTGTAGAATCAAAGGCATAATATCACACTTTATAGAATCACAAGAGTAAGCACAAATATTTGTCTATAAGGAATACAGAGAATCCAAGCACTCAGTGTTAATGCCAACTATGTTTTAAAAAGCTGTATTATAAAAGAGGCCCTACATTTATAACACTAACATTTAAAAATGGCTTTGCAGTATAAGATGCAGACAGTAGCTCTTTTTCTAAAGAGCACCAAGCTCTTCGTTCAGCTGAAGCTTCAGCACATGCTGTCACAATGGATGTTCAGTGTACAGTTGCCTGTAGTTTTCAATGGGCCTGCAAGAGTCAGGACACTCACAGGCAGTTTAGAATATCCTTCTTTATCTGCCTGACTTTAGGGCCAGAAAAATGATCAGAGGGATGGAACACCTCTCCTATGAGGACAGGCTGAGAGAGTTGGGGTTGTTCAGCCTGGACCATTAAAGATCCCTTCCAACCCAAAGATCCTATGACTTCAAAGGCTATATAAGCAGGAAGTTTGAGACCACTCCACAGATAGAACCTTGGTAGCTTCCCTCTTCTGAAAGTAAGGACAATGCCCAATGTTGAAGTTGGATAGCCACTCCACTGGCAACTCAAAAACATTGCTCACACACAGCTAACCAGCAATACACTTGAGTTCTACAGGTTTTATTTATTTAGGAAATTTCCTCTATTCACAACTCCCAAACCTCTATTCATCTATGGGCTTCTATTCTCCTCATTGGTTAAGTCACATTAATTAAAAGCAAACAAGCAACAAAAACCACTTTCAGTTAAGCAACTCCTTTGAGAGTATAAATGCATTGGAAAATAACCCAAATAACACATACAATAGATCCCCAAAAGGTAGTATCTAAAACCTGCTTGCCTTCTCTTATGGATGGTAGAGCCTGACAACACCTACTTCAAAACTTTCACAGTATACAGTATGCTGAAGTACCAGGAAAAAAAAGTTAAAATTAAGGTAGAACATTTCACCTGTTGGGACTGCTCTCACAGCCTCCTCAAAGACTGCACAGCATCGTTCCTCTCTCTGTGTCATTTCAGATACTTTCATCTGTTTTGTGATGTGTTCTGTGGACTGCAGGGACCCCAGCTCCAGCTCATGACGGGCCATGTAGTCCCATGTAAGAGGATCATCAGCATACTTGGTCTGCAAACTAAACATACCATGTCTGTAATACCACTCAACCCTCATTCTTCTTTTGCAGGTATGTTTAAAAGCATTGTTATATTGGTGTAGAAATGTACTTAATTTCTAAGTAACCAAATGCCAGAGAAAAAACATTTTACCCTTCCACAAGAGAAAGACAAAATATTAGCCTATTATGTTTTTTTACTTAATATGGATATTCTCCAGTAATGGCATGAACTAGACAGGAAGCTTTCAATAGAGATGTTTCTTTCGAGAGAGGAACAACTAAAGATGCAAAAGAACCACAAAGTACACTAGGAAAATCCACAGTTTCTGCAGTTAATTTACAGAAACTAAGCACAGTAATTATTCAGTGACAAAATTCTTCTTAGCAGCTTCTCAAAGCCTTTTCTCAAGTTAGAGACAAGTATTCTTTTCTTGCTTGCCTCATATTTTGTTTTTCTTAAAGGATTTCCCACAGGCCTTAACATTTTATTTTTAGAGGAACAGCCTTTAGCTGTTAACCTGTCAACTCACTATAAATTAGAGAAGTTACGAGAACATGTTTCTTAAAAAGAAAAAGTAAAAAAGAGAAACCACAAAGCCACACCTCACCTTTCAAGAATTTCTTTTTGCAAATCTTGGGTAAAATCAAAGAGCTTTGCAATAGAAAGCACAGCCAGATGGAACTCAACACCTACATTTCAAGAGGAGGGGGGGGGGAAAAAAAAAATCAAGTGGTGTATTGCATCCACTGCACACTTTGCATTTCTCTCTCTTTGCAAGCTTTTGTCAAGACACAGATAACATTTAAGTGCCTAGGCAGATACCCTTTTCTTTTCTATAAATCTGTTTTCCAGCTGTATGATAAGTCATGTTAGGATGCTGACTGCCTGACAATATTCATCACAACTTCATGTTATCCAGTTACCAAAAAAAAAGAAAAAAAAAAAGAAAACAAAAAAAAGAAAAAAAGAGAGGCAAGACATTCCAGACTCCAAAGTGATAAACTAGTCCTATCCTGACATGCTTAGAGATCCTTCCAGCTTGGTTCCACTTGCAAGTTTAATCAGCATCTTCTCTACTTCTACTTCTCTACCATTTGACTCTGCCATGAAAACACAGAAGGCACAACACTTGGGACAGACCTCTCCAAAGCTGCACACCGTATACGTCAATGAATTATATCCATCCATCTTGTATCTCCACAACTTATCTTGGAGAATACCAAGTGACAGGACTTGACATAATTAGTTCATTGCAAATTCCTATCAGCCATCACTCACCTTCTTATTTTTAGGTGCTTACAAATCATTTGCATGCCTATTTATTCCACTATTTCTCCAGGAATTTAAAACTTTTCCTGTAATTTCCTCTAATGTCCTTTTTCCCCACTACTTTACGACATTTTTATTATATTTTGCCCATTGTCCTCCAAAATATCTCCATCTATCGTGGTTTCTCAAAGATATGCTACTACTTTGCAGTTATTTTACCCAATTGTCTCAATAAAACGCGTGAATTTTACCAAGCCTCGTTAATCTAACCTGTTTTGTTATTAGTCTGAATTCTAGTCACTAGTGGTAGCTGCTTAGTTGTGATCTAATGTTCAGTAAACAAAAAAGCAAAAAAGATGTGTAATTCTGAACTGTCCTCCCTTTATTTTTTTAAACAAGCTAGTTTTGACACTGTAAGCCCAGCACCTATGCTGCTTCAGCCCAAAAGCTGCTGTACCGGAAGAGGTGTCAACCTGCAGAACAGTTATGAAATCAGAACTGTCAGCACTATTAATTTATACTTTGGCATTATCCAGGGTCTACTGAAGAAATGGTATATTTGAAAATATATCTTAGTGTGTACACTGGAACAAAGTTTCTCTCTGTTACCTACTGGAGAGCTGAGTTAAAGGTGACAATTTTCCTATTAAGTAACTACAAGAAATGTTAAATCACCTTTAATTTTTTGAGCAGCATCCCTGTAGATTATGCGAGCCATTTCCCCATTGAGAATCTCTTCAGCATAATTGAATTCCCCCTGCAACATCAAGCATAACATCACTGAAAAAAATCGCTTCCCTTTCTCAGCTACCATTTTTGCAAACATGCAAAAAACTTACAAAGAAATAAGAGATAGTAAGTTTAATTACTCCTTTCCAGACATTACTATTAAGTTTCAAACTGGGGAGATGTAACAAAAGACTTTACAATTGTAAAGAAAAATCAATGTATGAGGTATTTGAGCTGAGCATCAGCAAACACTTAAAAAGCTTAACACAGGCACAGGACATGAACAAAAACTTTCTCTAAGCTATTCTCAAACAAACCGTTAATACAGATTCCTTAAAACTATGCATTCAAATGTGTGATATGCAAACAGACAATAGCTCTTAAGTAAGTTTAGCTGACCTACCAAGTCCATCTTTGCTTGTTCAAACTCTTTCTTTTCCTTCCTCTGTTTTTCAGCATGCATCAGCTCCATTCTGAAATACTGCAAGAGAAAGAATAAAATTAAATGACTGTGGAGGTGGGGTAAATCATAAAACATCTAAATCCACAGACATGGTAAAACAAGCTCTGAGGAGCTACTAATCAGGACTTTGCAAACATCCCACAGATGTCTGAGAGCCTTGGTTTTTAAAGGTTTGTGCATATAGCTATCTGCCCTACATACTTACTCAGAAATTTCCCACATGTAGAAATTACCACATTCTAGTCATTCTTTAAGCCTTAACTTGCCCTCAAAGAAAAGCATGTTCCCTAGAAAAGGCTAGGGATGCCAGATTTAATCCAGAGAACTATGTCCTAGCAGAGCATACAGTACTTTAAAGGGAATTCTAACACATGTAACAGTGTAAAATCCTCACTCTGCGTACATAAATACAGGATTTGCTAAACAATTGATGAATACCACCAGTAAAAGGTACTTTTTTTTTTTTTTTTAAGATCTTTTTGACAACGTTTCCCTACTGATGGCAAAACAAGTTTTCTGAAACCAATCTGAGAAATATGCTGGACTGATCTGCCCTGATTGATGAAGTAATTGGTCGTAGAAGAAAACCAGGAACTCACTTCTTGATAAAGTTTTGGGCACTCTGGATGGAAGCGCAAAGCACGAAGGAACAAGTGCCTAGCACTTTCTGATGAGAGTTGTGTCTCCATTTCCCATTTTGCTGCCATAATCCACAGTGCTGCAACATATGATACAAATAAATTCATTTTAAGGCAAAGGAAGTGGTTGGTCATGAGAACCCATTTTGAGGCTACTCTCCAGAACACGCAGGTTGTTTGACATACCCAGCCCAATGTAATCCATGAGCTCAGCAATGGAATAAGACTGATTATCTCCCATGTAAAACCGAGGTAAAGGATGTATCTACGCAGTTAAGCAGATCCAGAAAGTTTAACTTGGTATAGCTACAGATCCAACGACAAAGATGTCTTCAAAAGCCAAAAAGCAGCCATGAGTATTCAACATCTCCTGTCTCTGAAACGTCTACCTAGTCCCCAGTCTACCTAGGAAATGGTCATTCAGACCATGGGGACTCCTACCTCACATCACCTTTTAATTGCTCAGCACAATCCCTGTCAGAGGCCCGCTCTCTAAAGGAGCAGCAAGGCAAAGAAAAGAGCAGGAACTTTTACCCCCAACAGCTTTAACTGAGATCTATCAAAACTTACATCAACACTATACAATATATACCGAGTCATTTATGCAGCACTCGCCATTGTTTTACTGACCTGGTTTATTGGGATGAATGGCCAACATGGAAGAAAACACCTTACTAAGCTGATGTTTTGCATTCTGTAAAAAAAATTTTTGTTGTAACCGCTCTAGTATCAAGCTGAACCACCAGCACGAAAGTTTTGTTATGAAAGGTTACAAGTTGTAATGCAATTGTATTGGAAAAGACATTTCTCTGCCACTTTATCTTCAGTAGAAAGTTTCTCTTACTTCTTGAATATTGACCAACTTTCAAATGTTACCAGACCAGATTAGCGTAATTAACTCAAACGTTTCTGAACTACACAGCTAACATAAATGTTGCCTAAGTTACAAACCCATAGTCTCACTGACCACTTCTGAGGTAAAGACTGCATTTTTCTTTGACCACTTGCATTACTACGACAAGGTCACTTTCTTCAGTACAGAAGGCTAGTGACTGAATGCTAACATGAAGACTTGCACAGGGAAGTTTAGCCACTGTAAGAAATGTTTGGAACAAAATCACAATTCACAGACAGGTGATCCATTCATTCCAGTGAAGGTATAACCAATATTACGATTCTCCCAAACCAAATGGTACCCAGATTCAATGCAATCAGCCTCACCTTTGCCACCTGCAAGCATCAAATTTCATACTAATTTGTTCCAAGTCAAATTCTACACTTACATACATCAGCGAAAATCCCAGGCAGCTACAATAATATTATCAAAATTATTTCAGTATTACAGCATGTGGCAGTAAAGTCTGTACCCTTGTCTTGTAATTCAAGTTCCAGATGCCTGATTAAACACTAATCCAGTATCTCAAATCAGGTAAGATTAGCATTGTGAAAACTCACCCATTGCTTGCAAAAAGCAACATGTGAAAGCCAAAGCTGGATGTCTTCCTGTTGGAAATGCAAGGGGGAGAGAATCACCCTTAGAATAAGGCGAACACAAAATCACTTGCACATCGACAAGCAAACAATATGCTCTTGGTACAACAACTCAGCATGCAGAGAGAAGGGACTTTGAATCTCAAATTCCTTTTCTTTTTCCCCCCCGGATCTTCAAATTTCTGCAAACTATCTGAGAAAAGCTAACCCTCCCATCTCAAGATCCTTTCCTTGCAGCCTCTCCAATAAAATCTATGTTACACTGAATTCACTAGAGAGCTCACTGTAATGGTTCCTGAGGCACCTCACTTAGGTTTTATCATTAGATAAATTAGACAACCTTTTCCTAAAGCAGCTGAAAGTTCTTTTCATTCTGTTCCTAGTCCTTGCAAGCAGACAGACCAAACTCGCACTGCATTACATGGCTCTATACAGCTGAGGACTAATGACTGAGAAAGGACATAATATTGTTTGTGTACAAAAAACAAATGATACAAATGATCTACTTCTAGGCTACTGCTAACTAGTAAGACCAAATGTCCACTTAGTTTTTCTACTATGTTCTTCTGTATTATTGCAAATATTTGGTGGCAATGTTATCTAGCTAATTTTACATACCTAAAGGGCATTTTTCAACCTATCAGTATAAACAAACAAACTTACTTTCCATTTTCCTGTAGCACGGTTGAAGAGGCTATGGACTCTATGTAGAATAGAGTTCTCAATTTCATCCTTCTTATACGAATATCCAATGCGCTAGGAGGAAAAAAGAAGTATTAATTTTATTGCAATAGAAAATTTGACATAAAATATTTTGCACTCGAAATAACTGACAAACTTACGGCTCTTCTTTTCTTGATCAGTTCCAGCAGGTTAATTTCATACTGAAAGAGGAAGAAAAAAAAACATTTAAAAGCAAATGAGGAGACACATAACAGTAAGCGAAAAAAATACCAATCAAGTTTTTTTACAGCTAATCAAGTGGACAATAAAAATTACATCCAGAAAAATGTAAGCAACAATTTTCCGGCCAGACCACTACATTTCTAAGGCTGACTGAAAGTAAGCTTGAGTATTTGTATTGCACATATTTCAGACTTGAGCTGTTACCACCCCACATATTCCTAGAATGCACAAGTCAAACTTCTAACACGACAAAAAATTAATTGCACTTAACTACAATTTGCACAGCACATCAGGGAACTGGAGTCTATGCATCTCTGGAGAGAGAAGAAACTAGCGGAAGAAGTCACAGCAAGAAAGAAGACTCTCTCGTCCCAAACTCAGGCACCAACTCCTGGCTATGTTTCATGCTTTGGTGTGTCTTAACAGCGTGTGCCGATAAAACACGAGCAAACACTACGGCCAGGTGAGGGAAGGCCTCAAGAAGCAGGTCTACGTGGTATACTTTCCTACGTGGGTCACTACAAACTTCTAACTGAGCTGGATCTGCAACGTAAGTTAACACGCTCTGCTCATCAGCAAAGCCTACCTGAATATAGTTAATAAAATCCTCCTTCCGAAGCGCTCTCCGCTGTATTTTGTACTCCAGCGCCGAAGCCTTCCTCAGGACGGCCCTGCGGGAAGGGGAAATCAGCGACCGGGGAAAGCCCGGCCGCGCTGCGTGCGCTCGCTGCCCCTCGCCGGGCACCCGGTCCCGGCCCCGCTGCCACCCCGGCCCCCGCCCGGCTCACCTGATCTCCCTACGCGTGAACAGCCCGACCCGCTCCAGCTGCTCTAGCTCGGGAACGCGGTCCTCCAGCCGCTGCTCGATGCGCTCCGCCATGGCGCCTGCACCCGACGGGTCTCACGCGTGCGCCCGACCCGGCCCCACTTCCGGCCGCGCCGCTCTGCCCCGCCCGCCGCCTTCCGGGACGGCGCCGCTCTGTCGCCCCCTGCCGGTCCCGCCGGCAAACGGCAAAAACGCGGCAAGGGGAACCCGCGACGCCAAGGCACGACGGGTAGAAGCGCCCGGTGATCGCTCAAACTGGAAACCGGTTCCAAACGTAATGGCGCTGGGGTGGGGAGAGTCCCGGGAGCGGGGAAGAGGAACTTTAACGTTTCAAGAACCGTAAAAATTTTGGGTGCTCTCACATGGCATCTGCTGCAGCCACAGGCAGCACAGAGCATCTGCCCAGGCTGGGGCGAGGGGCCTCCAGCCCGAACCGCCACGAGCACGTTGCCTTCAGGTGGGACTCCTCACGGGAGAAATGGCTCTTCTCTCCCACAGGGCACCTTTCTTCTGAGAAAATTAACTATAAAACCAGGTTTTTATATTACCGTAACTGCCTCCTGGAGGAAAAGGCAGGAGCTGTTTCTCTGAAAAAGCACAGGGCGACGAGGCAGTGGCGTAAGGGCAAGAGGCCCTTCGTATATAATTATTTGTATTCTTTACATATTCTTCGTATATAATAGCCAAAAAAAAGCTGTGGGTGAGCTTTCCCTTTTATTATACTATAACAGCTTGAAAAGTGTTGCCAAGCACAGAATGAGAACCTGAGCGACTGAAATCTGTTAAAAAGGCACATTAAGACAAAACACTTTACAAGAACTGTGAAGAACAGTGGTCATTTTTTTCACCTGCTATGACTTGGATTCATGGTGGTTTTTCTAAATATTGGGCGCCAACTGTAAAAAAAAAAAAAAAAAAGTCTTACTGGGAGAGGTTTAGCAACTTTTCACTCAGACAGGAGATAGTGACACTGTTTTCCAAGAAGTGATCAAACAGGAAAGCTACCAGGAAATGGGGAGGCACCATCTAGTCACACGACCAAGACCTATGAGCTACTGAGTTCAGAGCTTGGTAGCTGAGGCAGCTCTGAATTGCAGCTCTCTCGTGTGAAGGGACCACTTGCCCACCTCGCAAAGACAACAGCAACTCCTGACGTACACTGTCCACCCTGGCAGCTCCTGTGTCCTACGCTGAACTGCCCCAGGCTAAGGTTCTGCATATTTCAGTGCTATCAATTCACCTTTATATACTCAAAATATTCACAATGGAATGGGCAAAATACAGCAGCTACCCCAGAGCAGCTGAGCCATCCCTGCAGCGGAAGGAAGAACTTCCCAGAGCAAGGGCCACCGGAGGGGCAGAGCGGGGATCGGCACAGCCATCCCAGCACAAGCCATCCCCACTTGTGAGGCAAAGCCTTCAATCTCTTGGGTGAGATTTCAGTGTGTTCACCTCCCACTGAGTTCAGCTTTCAGTAATCCTTCTCAAAGTGGTGCTGTAAGAATATTGTTCATGATCATCAGTAACACATTAATTATATAGAGTTTGACTTCTTTTGAGATGCACCAGTTCAAACTGATTATCATGTAAGTCCACAGACTTCACTAAAATGATACTTAAGGAGGACTACACTGGGCATGAAAAACAGTATTACCATACTGCAAGAATGTGATTGGAATTACTACACTTGATTGCTTAACTTCATTTATTTTGACATTTCTGGATCTGACTGCATAATTTTATACTATAAAAGCATTCTGTATTTGGAGCATATCTGTCATCATGCACTTAGATCACAAGATGTAAATGAGAACACCACATGCAGCATAGGTGTTCAAAGCTTAAAAGGTAGATGTCAGTCATTACCTGGAAACCTCCAGGAAATTCTATTCCTATCTTCTTGCTCTCCTCATTCTTTAAACACTAAGCTCTTCTTTGGCTGAAAAACACCAGTAATTGTGAGAGACACAAACATAAACAACAGTCTTTTGAAACTTTATGGTTGATCATTCCGTCAGTCTGAAATACTGTTTTGTGATCAAACTACAGTGTTCTGTCACCTGCAGTCAGTTAGGAACTTTGAAACTCAAAACCAACCATCAAGCAATCCATGACTGGTTTAAGGTAGATGACAGAGAAGTGTGTGTACCCTAAGGGGCAACAGGAATCTCCACCTTGAATTGTGCCTCCAGAATTCAGTCATATGCACATATTTACCAACAGGTCTTTGACATATGTGAGAGTTATTCACATAGTATCCACATACCAATAACAATGTGTGTCCAACAATGCCTCTTAGGGCATTAAATCCCTTGTTAGCTCTTGTCAAAGCACCACAGTATCATCTGATAGAAGTGTACAGGCATAGCACAAACCACTCTGCAGGACCCATCACTGTGGGACTTGAAGAAAGAATGGTGTGCACCAAAACAATAGACTCCCCAAGTTTCTAGTTTAGGGGCCTAGTATTTCCCACTCAAAAACACACGCAGAGTGAGTAACAATAAGATTTAAAATACTGAACTAGTTGATGACCTTACAGGATTATTTACAAATAAGATAGATCACAGACTGATTGAAAACATTTTCTGCTCCTTCAGATATCCTTTCTCTCCTGTAAATGGAAAACGTGCAAAAATAAAAACGCCTTTCCTTTTCTACCCCCAGCAAAACAATCCTTAGAACAATTAACATAACGAACTGTCAAAAGTGTTCAAACCAAAGTGACAAATGCAGTGAGTGGCAGGCAAGCCCAGCCCGACCCACCAGAACACTGCATGCTGGATTTGTCATGCAAATCAAAATGGAACCTGACATGCTCTTTGTTCATTTTCCTTTCAGAAAATCTACTTTAAATGCCTCCCATGTGCCTTGTTTTGGAAGCTGACATTCCAAATGCATCAGTGCAAATTAAGGGAGGGATCCATTACCAATAAAGACGTTGTGATACAGCGAGTTTCAACAAATCTTATTGGGAAGACTGGAGATACAACTGCTGCAGCTTGCACCTGTAGGGTCACTCAATTTGCTGCTGCTGTTTCTTTTATGAAGTCTCTTTAGAAAAATTCCATCAGTAGGTCCTTGCAGGAGAAATTCTGGCAAGCTGTCACAGCTTAATATTTATAGATTATAATCTGCAAGCAGTGAATTGTGAATTAGGAATACTAACAGTGTTTTTACTTTAAGTCTTGTCAATATTAAAATGCATGAAGGCTAATGTGCATAAGGCCAATATTTAAATTATAAATGGATGTAAATAGATCTTACTTATATCTGCTATTTTACTACCTGAATGCATAAACAACTAGAGCTTTTTAGAATATGCCACCAGATGCAAAGTATTTTACAGTTAACTTATACTATATGAAGATGCCTTTTAAACAATGAGAGTGATTTCTGACCTCATGAAACTTCCACTGACTTCAGCTGAGCCAGTGGGACACGTTTTTAACAAAGCCCTTAAAGCATTTGCTGAGAATGTGGGGCTTTGGTTTAAAAATACATGAACACTTCTGTTAATAAAGCAGCTTGGAATTTACTCACAAAAATAGACTAACCCAAAGTTTGGACTATATTAAGTTCCCTAGTTTTGTAATTAAAACAATTTACATGCAATTTGGTTTCACCGCTGCTAAAACCAGCAGTCAATCTGCATAAACAGTGGTTTCATCACTGCAGTTCCACTCTAAGCCTCCAGAAATTTATATTTAAGACTATGCAATTGGTCACTTGGACTGCTCCATACCTACTTTAATATTGGTACATGTCCCTGTCCTACACAAACGTTTTTTGTTCCATTCAAGACAAATGCTTGAATTTTTTATGCAATGCTTTACTCATGCAGCTTGTTGGTCCTTACCCTGCAGCATTAGATCTGAATGTGTCCTAGAACTTCACTCACTCACCTCTTCTTGAACTATTACTGGTTAAAAAAAAATAAAAATTAATTCAATGCCTTAACAGAACTGACATTAGAACATTATCTGATATTTACTCTTATGTATAATCTCTTAAAAAGGCAAGAACTGGACTTTCTTCTCTGCATTGGTTCTGAACTTGAATTTTTATGAATCAGATTGTTCTTCCTACTCATTTTGAGGCATTCTATATATTCTATAGTTGCCCCAAGATCAGAACATCTATACACAGGGAATTTTCAGTGAAGGGGAATGATGCCTCTGGAATTGTTTCCTTTCCAATTCACATCTGGTACTCAGTACAATATCCATCTGTTTATTCAGGGTCTCCAGGGGCTTGTACAGTAGTGGCTATAAGTATGCCTTTTAATTTGATTTTGTCATTGGGCTGATTCGTAAGTTGTTCACAGTCTGTCTAAATGCAGCAGGGCAGTTGTAACTAGTCAGTCATCATATTCTAGTTGCCAATTCATAATCCAGTGGAATGCCAGTCGCATTTCAACATTTTAAAACTGTATCAGTCATCTCCTACATACTCAAAAATTGTCAACACTATGAAATGTATTGCTTAATTAACTTTAATTTAATATTATTTCTTGCATGTACATTTGTACTTAGGATTGTCACCAGAGCTCTCTAGAGCAGAGTCGTGCTAATCTTAATTTACTCCACTGACCTCACTCACCTACTACTGAAGAGTAGGTGAAATTGTGCCATGGCCTTATGTGACCTGGCTATATCATAAATAACAAGGCAGGTAAAGACAGAACTTCCTCAGAGCAAAGCCTCCTATCTTTTAAATGAAAAGACGTCAGTACCAGCTCCAATTAAACTGGCATGCGAAAGAGCATAAATTATGCCACATATGGATTCATTTCTCCTTGCAAAAAGTGGGATTAGGATTGGTCACAATTTGCGTCCTGCTATGTTTCTCGCCTCCTTCTGTGGAGATGTGTCTAGTGTGGTGAAAGTAATTTAACCACAGTCATGGCAACAACGAGTAAAACTACTTCTGGAGTATGGATAATTCAGATTATAGTGTGCAGAATCACAGTCTTGTGATTGCCTTCTGAAGCAACCTCTAGCATATAAAAACACAGATAACATGTTAACTTTGGCATGAAACATTTAGATAAGCTCTCCCATGTGTGAATTTTGTATACCTGTGCTAACTGGAAAACTTTAGAAAACAGTTTCTGCCCCAATCTTATTTAATTTATTGCTGATGACAAAATTCAAATTTCTCACCTTACTAACCTGTACTCAGTTTAGCCACAAAAGAACAAACTGACCCCTGTTAAAACTTATCCCTTACTCAAAGCTGAAGTTTTTAACTCATTAATTTGAGATTTCATTTTACTATCTATTGACATATTCTTTGATCCTCCTATGTTTTTCTTTTTGATTGATTGATGCTTTTATTCTTGCACTGTCAACAGACCTTTTGGTGCAAAACTTCTATTTACATCTGTATCTGACTTAATTCTCACATCTTCCCAGCAGTTTCTCTTTGATCTCTGCATTTCTAAATTTAACCATTAAGTTTACATCAAAAGTTTTTCAGTCACAGTATCTTTCACAGTTTCCAGGACTCAGTAAGAATACAATACCTGAAAGTTCACTTAGAATTATTTTTTTATAGTTTTGCAGTAAGTACTACACATGCTGGATCTCTGAAATTACAGTATGAACTAGCATGATTCCTGTTCAATTTCCATGTATTAAGCATTTAAACATCAAGATTTGGCATGGATTTTTTCTGTGTATTTTATTTTAATCATATATTAAACATATTGTAGTGTGGGGGGTTTTTGTTTATCATATCCAGGAGGTCTACAGATGTTCTGTAAAAAAGGCAAACAACTCTGGATTAAAATATTGAAAGTCTACAATTTTCTTTTCTGAAGCTCAAGTTTAAGAAGGGGGCTCATGACAAAGATCCACAGTTTCTCTGGGGACAAAAGGGACAAAAACTTTTATACAGTTCACCTCGGGCACCTTCAATTTTTCGAACAATTACAAATTTGATTAAGACATTAAAAATTAAGGTCACAGACCAATGAGTAAGCCAGATAAGGTCTGAGTGCTGTATGAGCTCAACTGAGAAACGACCGTTCTCCTTCTGCACAGAGAGTCCATGAGTCCTTTTCCTACCTATGGAGTCTTCAGTGATACATGGAATTTGTTCAGGTTTTAACAAAGGTGAATAACACTACCTTGTTTCCTTTCAGCAGACACTTCAGTTTGCTTTTGATCCAATCTTATATGAATAAAGATCTTGGTTTAGACTTTGTCTTTAAAATTAAGTGGCTGTTATCCTGAACTTACTGTTTTTACATTATAAACCTTTTTTTTAGTTCATTGTATGAGATGTATTTTTCTGTAATGAATGCTTTTACTGTTAGTACATTTCTGGGCTTACAGTTAAATCATCTTAAGAGACATCCTACCTTTCTAGAGAAAATGAATATATTTGGCTTAGGCTTTTCATAATGCTCTTGAAACAATTCTGGTATTTTTAGTCCGCTATCTAAACACTAAAGACTAGTGCTAAAAAGCCACCAAGCAAAAATAAATCATTAACTGCAAATCAGGAAATAAATTTCACTGTAGAAGCATCATGAAAAATACATTACAACATCACTAAGAGAACTCCAAGAAACAACTCGTGAGCACACATTTCCACTAAGCAATAATGACTAACAATTATCTCTTATTGTTCACCATGTGAATACAGAAGATACGTGACTCAGTGGTGCAAAACATACTGTGCATTCACTTTCCACTCTCTACAGTAACTCAAGACATATAAGCAACCTGCTTGCTGAAAGCAGTGCATTAAGATTCCCTGAGGGCCAAGTTCCTTGAGTACTGTGCTCCTGGAATATATTTGAGCAGCTCTGTACAAAAGCAGTCCCCAGCCAAACACATGAATGAGAATCACAAGTGGCTGCTCTGTCAATCTTCCACACATACTGCATTCATAGCTATAAATCAGAATACTTGGTATTGCTGTCAGATCTTAGCTCTTCCCCTTGCCATGCTTCAGTACAGTTGTCCCCTTTACGGTAAAGTTTATTTTCTCTTTTCTTAGTTCCCTGCTTATAAAAACAGGGCAGCACTACACATTAACATGCAGAAAAGCAAACTGAAACTGAGAGCTACCACCCCAACAGCAATATGATCCTGCCATCCTAAATATACCCAATACTCCGCCTACCCACTCTCCTGCTGTTACCAGAAAGCTGTAGCTACTCCCTTTCTCCAGCTGCAATATTATGTGGCCTCTATTTACAATAGACTGGGAAAACACAAAGTGGGAGTTGACTTTTGCTTTCCAAGTAGGTAGGGAAGAGTAGCTTATCTAATAATTTCCATGGCCTGTTGCTGCTGGTCAACATTGAATCTGGCTGAAAATAAAGAATATAAACTGAAAGAATTAATTAATAGCTATTACAGATGAAATTAACTAAGCATCTAGTGAAGTTTATTCGTGTAAGTGAAAGAAAGGGATGCCACTGAAATGGATCTGTGTTTAGAGTACAGCTGTGGAACACACACCTTCCCATCTATGCATGAAATATTTTTGCCTCTAATCTGCAGCATTTGTGCATTCTCACTTCTCTCATGGAAAACCTAGGTTTGGTGGGCTGGATAGAGAGTGGGAAGGAGAACCTGGAAGCATGAAAACAGAAGCAAAGTTTGGATGTAACCACAGAAGTGGAGAGCGTAAGGTTTCTTCCATGCTGGATGCCCTTGAAACCCACTGAATGTGCTCATTAGCTTGAGGACAAAATAAAGAAATGCAGCTACCCAGAACACTCGCTGTGGATTTGTTATTCTCAGCAACACCCTGAACAGCAAACTTCACTTCCTCACCCATGTGATATAATAGCACTCCCTAATAAATACTGACACTGGGTTTCATGATGGCCTGAATCTGTAAGCAATTTTTAAAAAAAGGTTGACCAAAAGTTTATATTCAGCTAGTAAGCACTACTTTTTTATTCCAAAGTTATATTTAAAATTAAGTTCTCAGAAGATAAGCTAGATCTGTAGTAGTATTTAGTAAGTTACTAACAATCTACATAGACAGACCCACATTTAAAGATGTTGAGGAAAACAGTATAATTATACTGATGGAACTTTCATTTAGACTGACATCCAAGTATACAGGTATTTATTTCCACTTTAAAAACAGATTTACTTTGTAAATATTCCTGTGCTGAGATATAGTAATCTGGAGTACTGGAAGCTGGAAATTAAGTAGTGCAGCTATAGGGGTACTACAGGCAATCAATAAAAGAATCTAAGTATGAAATGGAGAAAAAAAATTCATAAAGTGGTCTAAAATATGCATTCATTTTTGCATACATATCTGAAGAGGTAAAAATCACTGCAGTTTAGCCTTTCAAGATGACAGGAATGCTGGGTACATACAGGCTGCAAAAAGCCTTAGGAAAAAGAGATTTAGAAGTAGCATATGCTTTCAATTTGCAGGAAACAAATCTGATCTTTTGGATATCAAATGCAAATCCCACTAACAGTACATGAAAACAAGAATGGATTGGCCATCTCAAGGCCTAAAATCTGACATATCATAAAAACACCTCTGCCAACTATTTCTGCTTTCGCTAGCAGGAATTTGTTCCAACAGCAACCCTGGTTTGCAAATGGTTGTTTTTTCCATTTATCATATTAAGTTTCTTAAACTGCTCTTTTTTGCATTATATTAGGATATCTTCTATATTTATAGCAAAAAAAAATACACTACTTGTCATCATCTTTTACTTTTTTAATTTTATGAGTTGATATTGATTTCAGTAAGGTACACCATATTTCACTTGTCTTTTTTAGACTACTTTATTAGAAAACATATTTTCACTGAGTTTGCAGATACCCTGTCATTTGCTAAATATGGCCAACTTCTTTCTGTTACCTGATATGTACAAATATACAAGAAATTATGAAAAATTAATTATTTTTAATGAATACATCTGTAAAATCTATAGAGGTCTATATTACCAGGCAGGTCAAGGACACAACAGTCTAACACCACAGTTCATTTCTTCTGAGGAAACCATTATGATGTCCATCTTTCTAAAAGGAATATTTATTTGCTAGCTTCTAGCTGTGCTGTAAATAAAAGTTACTTGCTATGTTATGCCCTGGACTCTTTCTAGCCATCCATCCTATGAAGCCCCAAATATGACATTTCAGAGTTGTTGAGGCTCTTTCAGTTGAACTTATCTCAACAGCACTCTACGCTTTTAAAGTACATATGAACAGCCCACAGCAGCAGATCTAAACAACTTAAAAAATGAAGAGTCTGTCTACAAACTGAAGAAAACAGGCTCAAGCTACTGAAGCTCTACTATTTGGCAGACAGTCCTATCCTTCGAGGAGGCTCATTAGGCACACATTTTGTGTTGCGCGTCCTGTCCCACTCAAGGCTAGAGTCTCATCCTTAGTTCCTCTGCTCACAAGCAGATACGACTCCAATGCCAGAGATTAATTGCCTAATTATCTTTCTTACTCTTGCTTGGAAAGTTGCCCTCTGGCTCCTCCTCCTGGTTTTGAGATTTAGAAGGATGAGCCACCAGAAGCAGCAGAGGCTTATAAACAGTAGGGAGGAAACAGGAATAGATTTTAGGCAATAAACAACTTCCAAGGACAAAACTGCAGTTATACAACATTTAGGAGTCTTTCTCAAACATACTGCAATATTTGTTACCTTTTGTCACTTGGCATGGGGTACCGCTGTCCTCGAGATCAATCTATGATCACCTAAAGATGCTCTTCATTTTGTGTACTGTTACTGTCTAGTCTGATTTCAGAAGACTGGCAAATACCCATCAGGGCATCAGAAGGCTCACCAGAAGTCCCCTGGTATTAAGAGTGAAGGAGCTACATGTAAGGTCCTCAGAAATGTACGGTGCATCAAACATTGCTGCTGCCAGTAAGTAAGTAAAGATATACTCAGCAACAACAAATGAGCGGCTGTAGAGAAATTTAGTAGCAAATAGAAGATCAAGAAACTGGAATACTAAGCAGAGACAACTACAATAAGCAGGATAAAATGTGTAACAGTATTTTAGAAATACCACGTTTTGTTTGGAGGAGAGAAAAATAGAATGTAAGTAAAATGGTGACAAAGATGAATTTCTAAAAATGTATGAAAATCAAGGTTGAAACAAATTACAGAAAGGTCTGCATGGAAAACATCAATGTCTGATCAAAATGGAAGGAAAGAAAGAGGAGTAATTAAGAAAAAAAAAGCATCAGGGAAGAAAAGATCTTTCCAAAACAAACATGAAAGGTAAGTGGTGCAGCAGAAAAAGCAAAAAGAGGGGAGGTAACCGAAAAAAAAAAATTAACATTTCAGATATTAAATAAGAATAAATATTTAGGAACTGTAAAAAAAACCAACACCAAACAAATTGGAGAGGGAACGAGTAGCCAATAGAGACTTATTTATCTGAATGTGTGTGGGGTGTGTATACATACATTTTCTTAAAACTTAATAAGGTTAAAAACAGACAATCGAGACTTCACATTAGAATCCCCCCTCTGTTGATAATGTAAGGCACATTTACAGCAAGGCTGACTTTGATATATGGTTTTCTTCTTAACATTGATCAAGTTCATTTTCCTTAACACTAGGAATTAGAAGATAAACCAGCGTGGTACAACACCAGCATCACAGTTGTATCTGGTATCAAAATTCAAGGCTGTATTTCACATGTGGACCATTTTTACCTTACCTTGTACTCTTGAAAAGTTTCGCAAAAGAAGGCAAATAGAACGGGATGGCTGTCAAAGCCTTTTATGTATTGAGCTTGCCGCACCACTGATAAGAACTTGATTAAATAAAGCTGGTGCTGAATTTTCCCATTGCACAGTTGGACTCTATTACATTTTATCACATAACTTGAGGCTGTCCAAGAGCTTGCCCTGAAGGCCTGATCCTGAGCAAGTGCTTGGCCATATACAGGCAGCGGTCAGGACTCTCAAGGCAGCCACAGCGGCACAGTTTTTATTTCCCCGAGGACTCCGTGGGTCCTCATTAAGCAGAGAAGTGTGGGAATAAAACCAGAGAGAACCATTTTACCTCAGACTTCAAGTCCCCCTGCATCTACGGGCAATTTCGTGTGGTGTCCTCTGAGGAAAGGTCGTGGTTAATTAAGGTTAAAACAACGGGATACCAGCAGGACGTCATGTCCGACCCAGTATAACCATCTTTACCACAAAACCGACACCGATTTATACCCAAACTTCTATTTCGACTGATTCGGCTCTCTCAACGATCGAGCCCCAGCGGGCAGCGGAACGGCCCCGCGGCGGCGGCGGCGCCGCGCAGGGGTCGTCTTCCCTCAGGCGAGAGGGGCACCATCTACCTGTGCGGCCGCGGAGGCACCGGGACGAACTGCGGGAAGAGGCACAGAAAGCCCTGGGCAGCAGGCAGCCCGGCAGGGGCGGGCAGAGCAGCGGAGAAAGGGTGCGAGGGCAGAGGCCGGGGGAGCGGCCCCGGCGAGGGGCGGCCCCCAGGCAGCAGGCGGAGGCGGCCCGCTCTACCCAGCATGCCCTGCGCCGGAGGGCGAGCGGCCCTTTCCCGCGAATTCAGTTCAAAGGAGGGGGAGGGGAGAAGCGCCAAGCGGCGAAGCGCACCGACCAACCAAACTCTTCCAGAACCATCCGTGCGTCACGCGGGGGCGGGTCCCACGCCAGCCAATGCGGCGGTGCGGCGCCATCTTCGGAGCCAATGGGCGAGTGGGGGAGGCGGGCGCGTCGTGGTCGTCGGGTTCGGCTGGTCGTAGCGCTGAGGAGAGCGGAGCGGAGGAGACTTAGAGGAGTTGGAGCTCGGCGCTTCCCCTCCCCCCTCCTCACCCCACCCGCCCCAGTCGCCCCCTCCCTCCCCGCTCGGTCTCCGTCCTGCCGGGGCCCTCTCGGGGGCCAGGCCCATGGCTCCTCAGAAGCACGGTGGCGGTGCGGGGCCCAGCTCGGGCTCCGCTAGTGGCGGCGCCGCCGGAGGAGGAGGAGGAGGAGGTGGCGGCGGAGGCGGCGGCGGCGGCGGCGGGGGGTTCGGGGGCTCCGCCGCGGCGGCGACTCCCGGCGGCAAATCCGGTGGTGCCGCGGGTGGCGGCGGCGGCGGAGGAAGCGGTTACTCGGGCGGTTCCTCGGCCTCCTCAGCGGCGGCGGCAGCGGCGGCGGCGCTGCCCCCCGTGAAGAAACCGAAGATGGAGCAGATCCAGGCCGACCACGAGCTCTTTCTTCAGGCCTTCGAGAGTGAGTACCGGGCCGGGGGAGGAAGTGGGGGGCCCGAGCCGGCGGGACCGGCCGGGGCCGCCGCAGAAAGGGCGGGAGGAGGAGGAGGGGAAAGCTGTGGAGAGTAGGGGCTTCCGGGGGTAAACATGGTCGGGGGAGGGAGGGAGCTGGGACCGGAGAGGAGGGCGAAGGGGAGCGGAGCTGGGGGAGGAAGGGGGCTGCGCCGGGGAGGCGGGGGCCCGGCGGGTCTCGGGCGGAAGCCGGTGTGCGGGCAGGCTGGCGAGAGGCTCCCAGGGCCGGGGCCCGGTGGGTGGAGGGCGGGGGTGCGTGTCTGCTCGCAGCCGATGAACTTGGTTTCTCAGTAGTAGCTCCCATCAGGCTTTTGGGTGGCTGGTTCCTTTCCCTCCGCTAACAGCCCTCGGAGGCACTGGGGAGTCGGGAGCGAGGAGGCTCTCCCCTCTTTGGCGGCTGCCGTTTGAGCCTCTTTAAGGGGCAGGATGTGATTAAGACTTCACTGTACTTGGTTTTTCTTTGTCTGGCAATAATTGTCCCTTAGTTGCGATTTCGTATTGGAAGTTGACCTTTGTGACCCATGCATCAGCCTGTGGCAGCTCCAGATAAGAGGAGAATCCCCTTGGATGCACCAGAAAGTTGTTTATATAAATCTGATTCAGAAGCACAGTGTAGCAATAAACTTACTTGTATCAAAAGATTTATGTGAAGTTGCTAGGATTTGAAGGGAAATTTTAATGCTCTGCTGAACACATGGTCCGGTTCTGGGATTGGTACTGTCACTGCTCGCGTTCATTTGCTATAGGTGGTGACAGAGTTTGAGAAAGTGTTGGAGTTTTTGGTGGTGTGTCAAATGCTTAATAATGCGGGGTTCTTTGAACCTTAGCCCTGTTAACAAAGCTATATGTTCAGTAAATACTGTACTGCAAATAGGTCAAGTGGCAAACAAGTTTTAAGAGGTTTGCTCAGTGTCAGTGGTCAGTGTCTGAGGTGGGGGAAAAAGTTCTTTTGCCCATGCCTCAGTCTGTCAGACAAGGGAAGCATTAGAGCTGTGCAGGTAGTGAACAGGAGTAAGTTACAGTGGACATGTATCACAGCACATTAACTCTATAGCGTGAATATTATGGGAAAACTGCAGTAAGTAAATATTGGATTAAAAAATCCGAACACATATAGTATTGAATCACATTCTTTCTGAATGCTTTTGTCCCTTTTCAAGGTCATATGCTAGAAAAAGATAAAGATTTATTTTAAGCTTTTATTGAGTAACATGTACTTGTGAAACACATGTCTGTCTGCAGGTTGAAAAGTGTGTTTTAGAATTTTTCTACTTGGGAAAACCAAAGTTGAAGCTTCAGTGCACTGTCTTTAAATTAAATTGCACCCTTGCGAATGTAATTTAATGTTTTCATACCTTGCTAAATTACAATTATGTCATGGGGTTTTTTGAGACTAAAAACCCCAGGATGTTTCTTTAAAAGTTGTGAATACTCTGTATTTTCACTTCCTAGCAAAGTGCATGTTTCTCAATTTCTTTCTTTTCTCTCTTTTATCTTGATTTGAAAAATACAGATTTTTATTATATGATAATTTGCGTTAAGCAAGATTTTACTGCTTTTCATCAGGATTCTAAAAGGCAACACTGGGATCACGTCAAGATTTCCTTCTCTAATAATACTATTTCTCTCTAATAATAGATTCTTTGGGGCCTTATATTCATAAGTGTAGAAGTAAGGCTGAATCATATCTTTAAAAAGGGATGAAGGATATAAAATACTCTCCTTTTTCACTTCTTATCACAGAATTCCATAAATTACAACAATGTTTAGAGCTACTTGAAATAAATGTTTTGTAGTCATATGAAAATAAAATTTTATATTTCTTAAAAAATAAATAGTTGTTTGTTTTCTTTTTGTGGGAAATGGAGGCAATGTTAGCAGCCTTAGCATGGGCATCAAGTCATTCTCCATTCTCTGTCTTTTCCGCTACTCTTAATGTGTTTTATCAAGTAATTTCCAAGTTTCTTGTTGATGTTACCTAATGAAGCTGGCTTTTATTTCAGTTTAAAAAGGATGTATTTCAGCTTAGACTGGAGTTCTTGTTACATACAATCTGATCCAGGCAAAAACCTTTTTTGTCCTGATACAACTGAATTGGTTAAAACTAATCTGAAGGGCCTCTTTTCTGTAGGCAAGTCTTGCTCTTTTGAACTTTGGTTATTACACCTATTTCAAATGATGCTACCCTTTCATGTCAGTATTGCGTATGGCTGTATTATCCTCCCTCCGTGTGCACTTTGAAACACTGGTTTCTTTAGTAGCTGCTTTACTAGAATCAAAATTTTTCTGATCCTATGAATGTAAGAGGTTTTGGAAATGAATTTCCTATCTTAGAATGATCCATATGCATCATAGTCAACTGACAGTCCCTCTTCTTGTTTTGGTACCTTGTGCAAGTGACCTTGGTACTTTCCAGAAGGATAAAACAAGCAGAGACCAAATTGTCCAACTACGTAAATTTAGTATAATATTTCAGTGTTGTTTCAGATATGTTCATTAACTTCATGAAGAAAACTGACCTACTCAACAATAGGTTGTAATATGTTGAGATGTTTTTTCTGCCCTTTTATGTTGTAAGCCTGTAAGAACCGTATTTCGTGGAAAAGCAAGAGCAGTCATAGTTAAGTTGTGACTACCGATTTATGGTAGCTTAAACAAGAAGTTGCTTTGTGTTATACAGTAGGTGGAGTAACCTTTGACTTTTTAACTGGGAGTTATTTGGACATCATGATGCTTCACTTAAATGATGACTTTTGTGATAATTCTTTAAAAAAATCAACATGCTAAATTAGATACTTTTTATTGCTATAAGGATATCTTTCTGGAGTTATAAGGTATGTTGGATAACACATGTTTCTTTTTCTTAGAACCAACACAGATATACAGATTTCTACGTACCCGGAATCTAATAGCAGTGAGTAATTGGTCTTTATCACTCCTTTACTTTACACTTGTGGAAAACTTTTAATTAAAGCATAACCTTTTCTTTGTTTTTTCCCTGCAGCCAATATTTTTGCACAGAACTCTCACTTACATGTCCCACAGAAACTCCCGAACAAATATCAAAAGGTAAAATTGTTTTTTGAAAAATAATCCTAAAATGTTAACGAAGTAACAGAAGTCCAAAGGGTGGACTTCTCTTTTCCGGAGGTGTGTAAAACATGACCTTTTGTTTTTGAAGAACTTAAAAAGTGCATGCATCACTTTACAGTTTATTTTTGAGACCGAAGAACTTTTCTGCAGTGTTATGGGGGTGTATGACTTCATGCTTGTGACTTCTCTTGATGTTGGGAGTACTCAAATGTGCATAACTATCATCAGAATCCTAACTAATTCTCCCATGTTTGTTTTCTGTTTGGGGAGAGAACTTCTTAAAAAACAAACAAAACTGTGTAACGTCTCAGCTTTTGTAATCAATGGTGCTTGATTATAATCATATGAAACATTTTAGTTTAAACTGTAACCTAACTGCTTAAACTGTAACCTAACCTAAAAAAACCTAAACACAAAACTATTGGTTTTGTTAATTAGTGTTGGAAGGATCCAGTAATTATTTCTGTAATCATTTTAAAAGCTAAAAAATGAAGGAGGTCAGTTTATAGCATTTTACAAAAAATCCGGCAAACACTTTAAAAGGTTGCTTTGAACTGGGTACATCTGAGAAATGGGCTTCAGTTTTGGCGTTGCAAGAGTCATTCCTATCGTGAGGTGCTACAGCTGCATGTCAATAGACTTTAAAATATATAAATACTGTAGAGGGAAAAGTGCAGTGTGCATTATTTATGAGCAGAATCAGAGTCCTTTCAGTTACTTTTCCCTCACTGAAAAATCATTTGTTACACTTTGGATTTTTTTGTAGCCTGAACGTACTTTTTTAAAATAATTTAACACTAAAGTTCTTATCACTTCAGAACAGTTGCTGTGGTACTGAAATAGTTAATCATGAACACTTAACGGGATTTTATTGCTATTCCTTATGCAGACAATTCTAATTTAAACTATATTTGTATGTCAGGAGGGTAATATTTGAATGAGCTGTTGAGCACTAGAATTTGCACGTTTTTATTTAAATTAAAGAAGCTATATTTGGCATTCTTGGATATTGTTTAATGTTCTTGTAAACAATTAAAAACAATTTAAAAAATTAAAGCTACTAGCTTTAATGCTACACTATAACTTTTTCTTAGAGCTGAACCTGTAACATGCAACTTCAGGTACTTAGGTCGTGATCAGATTTTATTTTTTTTAAACCCTGAAGTTGCTGCTTGCTTTTTTTTGCAAAAGTTACCAAAGTTAATTGTGTTGCTTATTTTAAAATAAGGCAGCGCCAAATTTTGAGAAAAAATGTTCAGGGTATTTTGTCTTTTTTTAAACTAGAATTGTGCAACAGGAAGTTCTTGCTTATAACTTATATTAACTTATAGTTGATTGAAATGCATATGTTCTTTTACCTGAATCTATTTCTTTGGATATCTGCTGTAGTTGCTGGGAAACTAGGAATGGTACTTTGCATGTACATTGTGTTGTCCACTGTTCCAAATTCCAGTTAAAATTCAGCTGCACAAGTAATGCTTAGTTTCTCCTTGAAACACTAATTTTTACTAGTTCCCTAACACTTTGTTTGGGAACTGTGGTTTTAGTTTGGTAGTGTTCTAATAACAGACAGATCAATAGCCATTTCACTCACTAATTTTCTGACAATACTGACTTATTGAAATCATTCTGGTAATTAGGTCTAGGAAGATTAAGTAAAACATTTCAGTATGTTTTCCTTATAAAGACGCAATAATGCAACAGAAGTGATCTAGCATAGTTGAGGGGAAAAAAAAACAGAAAGCAATTGCGAAGTGCATTCTTCTCTCCTGGGTCCCCCCGCTCCCACCTTTCCATGCTCTGTCAGTATTGTGGTTCTCTTTCAGCCTAGTTAAAACCACAAAGGTAGTAGTTTAAAGGTAGTATGGACTATTTAGATGTGGTGGCAAAGCTGAGAGATGGTGGCAAAACAGTCTCAGCTGAACTTCCAGAGGAGGTTAGCAGGATAGTTATCTGCCGCTCTGTGCTGGTAAACGCTTTCAAACATGCACAATACCTTAATTGCCATTTTTCATTCAATGGAAATAGTTAAGGTATGTGATCCTATTATTCTGGTGAAAAAGGGTCTTTAAAAGAGGGAAAATATCCAAACTAGAGTAGAAGATCTTCCTGAGGCTTGTATTAGGAAAAATATAGGTACCTGGCTTCAGGCTAGTGAAAATGTTAGTAGTTTGCTTTGCAATGAAGTATCTTTTGGAAATGCATCATTGTTAGCCTGCTTATGTGGACCATGACTATATATGTTTATTTATTTATTTATTTATTCTCCTAGAACCTTTTAATTCTGCCATTTTAAAATAGCTGATCATTGTTTTGGTTGCTATTTCAGTAAACAGTATGATATGTAAAATATAAAGAAGTTATGTCCAAACTGTATAGAAACCTATCACAATAGTAATTATAGTTCCACATCTTTTATCTCTAGCTCTACGGTAGTCTGAGAAAAATGCCAGACAAATTTATCACTTGGAGGTAGGGAAGTAAAACTGCATTTTTACCAAGAAATTATCCATTGATATTGGTCTGTATGTTTAATACTGAGAGAGTGTTTATAAAGACTAGAATGCTTAGAGTATAGAGAAATGTTGATAGGGAATAAGTTAATGGGCATGTGTCAACCTGGTCTAAAAAAGTATTGAAGCTGCTGCTTACCATTGGAGAGGTAATAATGCTGGGTCAAGTGATACCTGACAGAGAATTGAAATGGGCTTTACGCCTGTGGGTCTGTCTTCTGGTGTTACTATATTATTAGACCAAATGATGGTGTTGGACAGAAGTTACTAACTGTTAATAAAAGATGCTTCCCATACAGTATTTGGATAAAGGAATAATTTATTTGTTATTTATTTGTTGGCTGAGTAATGGCATGCTATAATGTGATTTTTAATACTTTGTTAATTACTACTCTGTTTGACTGGAATAAGAGTGGATGGAGAAAGGAATGTGCAAGATGGACATACTTGTAGCACAAGTATATGCTATCTTGAAAAGCCTGTGTTAGGGATGGTTGTTAGTAAAACTTAATTTTGGCTGTTATGCATGGGAACATGGTAACATAAAAACAGTAATTAAATTTAAAGGGATTTCTGTATTTTTATGGTCTTACAAATGAATGTCAAAGGCAACAATTTTGATTTAATGGGTTTTTTGGTTGCTATTTTTATTTTTTTCTGAAAGATTTTTAGGAGGACTCTTGTTTTAACCAAGCTGAGTTTGACATTAGGAGAGGTGTCATTGTTCTTTCTGGATCAGTAATGCTTACAAATATTAAATGCAAGCTGTGTCAGATATTGGTATATTTTATGAAAGATAGTTAAACTTTCCCCCATTCCTGAACCATGTTTGTCTCTCAGCTGGTTTCTGGCTCATATTCTGATCATGACATAACTTTGCTCTAGAGCTGTTTTAAGCAATGCTTTAGTCTGAAGAAAGCCTTGTAAAGATAAGTGTTCTACTTGCTGTTCCGCAAGAACAGTGGCTGATTTTTATGAGCTTGGGCAGAGGGCATGCAGAGATGTTTTTTACCTTAGAATCTCAAACTTTTAACAAATTCCTCTCTTCTTAACATCTCTTGCTTTAAAGCTGAGCATTGCAATGTTCACTTTAATAATCCTACATTTTAGCATAGGTGAGTCAGTTCTTGAATCGGCCATCTGTGTGAACCTTAGGCTGAGTAGAACTTTGAAGCGGTGATTGTTTACTATACAAATCATAATTACTTTTCTCCTTGTTACCTGGCTGCAGCCTTGTACTTTTGTAGTGTTATTATTTAGCCACCATGTGATTTGTAACTAAGTCATTCAGATGCATTACATGCTGAATGTAGACAATGTATGACATCAGTGTTTCTTCAGTCAGGATATTTGTGTAGACGATGCTTCCCACTTCCTTGATGCTTCCCACTTTCCCAGAGCACATTGTTGTTCCCCCACAAGAAATCCAGTATTTGGCAACAGCCTATGTTCTTATTATTTCTTTTTTCTAAGGTATAATGTAAAAGAAGGATGCCCTCATGTCTCTTGCATTGTCACACTAGTCTAGTGCAATTTTGTTGGCATCTAGGTCCAAGCATTAATTTTCCTTCAAACAGAAGTTGAAAGACTGTTCTGGAAACTGTTGAATAACTTCTGTTGATGAGTGAACTTCATTTAGAAATAAACATTTGTCATGGTTTAGCCCCAGCCAGCAGTTAAGCATCACGCAGCCGCTTGCACGCTCCCCCCTCCTCCAGTGGGATGGGGGAGAGAATCAGGAAAAACTTGTGGGTTGAGATAAAAACCGTTTAATAGGACAGCAAGAGAGAAGGAAAAAACAATGATAACGATAATAATACTGACAAAGGAATGTGCAAGAACAAGTGATGCCCAATACAGCAATTGCTCATCACCCAGTGACGGATAGCTCGTCCCCGAGCCGCAATTCCTGCCCTCTGGCTAACTCCAGTTTATGTACTGGGCATGACATTATATGGTAGGGCATATCTCTTTGGTCAGTCTGGCACAGCTGTCCTGGCTGTGCCCCCTCCCAGCTTCTTGTGCACCTCCTCACTGGCAGGGCATGAGAATCAGAAAAGTCCTTGACTTAGTATAAGCACTGTAACTGCTTAGCCACAACTAAAATTTCAGTGTGTTATTAACATCATTCTCATACCAACTCCAAAGCACAGCACTATACTAGCTATCGGGAAGAAAAAAACCAACTCCATCCCAGCTGAAACCAGGACAACATTAAATTATATGTATGGTAGAACAGGCTGAACATACAAGCATAAACAGACTGATGTCAGAATTATGGAGAGAAATGATTTGAAGTGATTATTCTCTAGGACACTGTTATCATTGGTTGTAGTCATCCCGTCTGTTTCCTGTGAGTGTGCTCGAGAAGTAGCTTCAGAATTCATTGTTCTTCGTATTGTGTCTATTTAATATTACTTTGAGGAGAAAGGAGGGTTTTTAATTAGGTTTTTAACTGTTTTGTCAGATAAGGTTTTAAGTGTTTTTACTATTTTAATCTTGATCATAATAATGAATGACTGAAGAGTGGACATGTAACTTCCTAGTAGGTTTAAGTGTCACTAAAACGGGAAGATTTTCTCTGACCAAAGCTGAAATGTGTTTAGACATGTTCATTGCAAGGTTTGAGTATGGTGCCGTTAAATGACACCATATACTTATACTTATGCACAGTACTTCAGACTTCTGAAAGGTCTGTTTTTAATTTTTTGTATTATTTTGATATGGCTTGAGAAGCTGTATTGCAGTTGTGTCCCTACAACACAGGTGTTCTTCTAGGCCTAAAAAGGTATAAAAAGGGTGCTTTCTGAACAGAAGGCTAAAATTATGTACATAGACAGTTTTCAATTGAAAATCAAGTCAATGTTTAGGCTGAATACATTTTCTTGTTATATATTATGGGAATAGCGGCTATATGAAGCTATTTTTTCTGCTTTTTTTTCACAGGAAAACCTTCAAAGTAGATGACATGTTATCAAAAGTAGAGAAAATGAAGGGAGAACAAGAATCTCACAGGTACTGCCCTGCATATATATATTTGTGTGTGTATGTACAAATTAGCATGTGCTAAATCAAAAGTCTTTTTGATTGATAAAATTAAAGTAATAAAGAGAAATTATTAGAAGCAAGGTAGTTACTTTTTGAAATGTTGCTTCCAAAAATCTTAAAATGCGTGTATGTGTGCTGGTCGCTTAAAAACTTGGAGAAGAGCAGTATTAGGATAAGCTTTCAATATTTGTCCTGCTGTTTCTTGAAATGTGTGTAGAATCCTCAAATAGGTATTTGCCTTAACTTTTTTTTCTTAAGACTGTCAGTTGTGTCAGCAACTAATCTGTGTGTGCTGCAATAAAAAAAAAGGCAGATTTGGGAAAATACAATGAAGTTCTACTATTTGGGGTTCTTATGGCTGTATACTTGCTATTTTTAACCTTAAGTTCATAGTTATGTAAAAAGAAAAAAGAACAAACACTAAAACAAAATCCCCTGAAACTTTTAACAGTATTTAAAATATCTTACCCATCTTAAGCCATAACTGGGTAACTAGTTATAAAATGTTTTCATTAAAGGTTGTAAAACTTACAATTTTCCCTTCTAATTTTCTCGTGAGAAGTATTGCTTGGTCTGAGATTTTTCTTGTGGTCTGACATGGTTCTTATGTTGAATCTTTGCATGGTTCTATCTGGGTAACAGTGTTCCCTCTTTAACAAATAGATTATTTCAAGTCTTAATTCCATATGGAATTGTCACTGGGGGCGATGTTACTCTGTGAATTCTAATTGTGAAGTAGTAATTACCTTTATACTGGTGTACCTATTGGTTTTGTCATGTTAAATTTTTTCACACAAGAGTTTATTCTAAATTATGTAACACAATTGTTGGATAAAACTGTATTTTATCAGGTCTTACTATTCTGCTTCAGAAAAAAATAATGAACTCTTGCTGAATTTGCCATATCATATTGGGCAAAAGTGAAAGTTCATCAGCAATGTGAAACTTGGGACATTTCGGTTCATTTTCATTTTAGTTTGTCTCTGTAATGATGGCAAAAAGAAGGTATAGCAAACCAGTCTAGTGTTTTCTGACGAGTTTCCTAGTGCTGAAATAAAATGGTATGAAAAGCTTATTTACTGAGAGATGATGTAGCATACAATGTGTTTGTGATATTTGAGTGTGATAGATTATGACCATAACTCTTTAAAATTTTTATTATTTATGTATAAATTAAACACCTAAGCTTTTTGTGAAAGTATATATGATGGAAATTAACCAATCCATTGTAAGTTTTCCAGAATAATTTAGTTCTAACTTATACAATTGAGTCAGAAATCCATTTTAATCCTGCAGGTTGGCTTTGTGTTCTTTTTTGGTAGAAAGACTGTAGATAATTCTCTAAAACCCTTCTATTTAATGTAATGATAGATCATGAAATGCAAAGCATTTTGTAAATTTTAAACCAAAACCAGACGTCTTAAAGACTAGCCTAAGTTGCTGGAATGTGTGAAGACCTGTGGAGATGTTGGGATTTTTGTGGTGTTTGCTTGGGTTTTAACCAGCTGTTCTTTTACCATAGTGTTTGCAAATTATTAGATTACTTCAGAGCCAATGATGCTAGATACAATTTAGTCTGAAACAAACTTATAAATTTTGTGTTCTAAGAGGTTTTATAAGATTTACTGTATATTACTTTTCTTGATTATCTTTTGCTCCATATATTGTGGATACTTGCTAGGTAAATAGTCTCTTTTTAAGGATAAGGATTATGTTGAAACAAAATAGGATATTGATTTGTATGTGTTGGTTTTTGTGCTTTCAAAACTATCAAAAAATTTACTTTAGATTTGGTCTGGAAAAGTAACATGGATGAGTGATGCAAGTTGGTATAGATGCAGTCTTTTGAATGCCCAAGCTGTTGGGCACTTTCACGAATCATCTCAGTGCTCCCAAGAGTGTTTGTGTTCAAAAATAGGCATTGAATGTCAGGTTGTGTCTTCATGAGAAGTCAGTGAAGGTGCTCAAAATTGTATCTGGTATGCTAGTGTAACAGATGATATTTTGTTCAATAGTATGTACTTCAGAAATACTAAGTGGTTTTGAGACCCATTTTGAATCTAGGTTTATGAATACTTGCTTTAAGCTGAAATGTATTCCGAATTTAACAATTTGAAATAAAATGGGTCTACAGTCTACAGAATAGTCTAGGCTATGAGCTGCCGTGCTGTGAAACAAAACAGTTGCAATTATTATTTTGATTGCATATGTTATGGATATATGGACTTGATGTAACTGATAATCTTTATTTCTAAGGCTGCAGCTTCCCCATTGTAAAGATTCTGCTTACCAAACTTAAAATATTTGTTGAAAAAAGGAAGAAAATTATATCAAGTGCACAGTTCAGGGTGAAGGTCTAGAAAATTTCCACCAAAACTCATCTCTGTTGCTGATGAATGACTAGGAAATGTGTTTGCTTGCCTGTGAAAGCAAGATCTCATTTCTTCAGACAGTGCCTTTCTGCTGTAGTGTTTAAACATCCACTTCGTGTTTTTTTAATATGTCAAGTCATAGAATACAGAGAGAATCAGTCTGTAAAGAGAAATCTGGTCTACAACTTTGCATCAATTGCATCTGCTGTATCCAGGCAGTTTCCAGTTAGATGCACTGCTTCACTATAGTTCTGCCGCTTGTGTAGGCCTGTCCTGAACATCAGTGAATAGAGTCACTGTTGTAAGAAGAAAATACTTACTTGTTCTAACACTTCCTTTATTTTTTTCTGTTTAGCTTGTCTGCTCATTTGCAACTTACGTTTACTGGGTTCTTCCATAAAAATGGTATGTTTGCCAATTCTTTCATTATACTTTTATGTGTATAGCAGCTTTGAAATTAGTAGATCTGCGAGGGGAATATTTGAATATTTTGAATCTCTGCTGTTTGGATGCAGATTTTAACTTATTTAAGATCAGACTGTCCCATTAGTTAACAGTCCTTTTAATACAGTTTTAAATACTTTTAGCGTAATTGTAATGTTAGGCAGATAAGCCTTCTGGGGTTTTAGTCAAAACAGTGATTTTGAGAAATACTTCAAGTTATCATTCAAACTGAAATAGACCTTGAGGAGTTCCTGAAGAAAGTGATTTTATAGGAGTGTGTCTTTAGGGTATTTGAAGTAGCTTTAAAAAAACCTTCATCATTCAAATAGTTACAAGATTCAGTGTTTTTTAATTTAAAGGTGTGAGAAAAAATTTTATCAGGTAGAGCCTAGAAATGAGGCAAAGGCCATGTCAGCGATTATAAAAGCAATGGAAATCATGTTTTAGTTACTTGCAGTCATCCTGTTGTGTCTTTTGTGCGCATCAGGCTTTACCTCTCAAAATTGGAATATTTGACTTCCCAGACCAGAATGAATGGTTCTCTTCCTTTAATGAAAGCAGAAGTGACATGCTTTGTGCTGTATAGGCATGAGTAAATTTACTGTCTTTTTACTTCCCTGAAAAAATTAGCTAAATATTATTTATTGATATTATATTATTAATTTATCCATTAATACAAAGCGGTGTTTCTAATTTCTCGGTTAAAAATATTCTGAATGGCATCCTAGTCTTTGGATGTAAAAGCTAATACAATTAATGTAACAGGTTTTGTACTTTTTTCTGGAAGTTATGTTCCGCAAAGTATCTTATGCTTAACCAGATCTATTCAGTACGATTTTTGAAAGTTAAAATTGCAAATGTCTAGGTTTCAGAATCACTTCTTTCTTAAACTGTAATATCATTCTGAGAAAATTCTTCAAAACTGTATATTAGGAACATTCTGTTTCTGGAACTTCAGAATACTGTTGGTTGCAGTGGATAGTATTCATCTTGCTTCTACTCTGGGGAACTTCATGCTGTATGTTGCTTTCATTATTTAAGCTGGGAAGCCACAAGAGACTTTTTGGGCAGCTAGCGATAAGAATAGAGAAGTATAGCATAAAGGTAGAGGAAAGGGTATGCTGAAGTATCTTAAATTCAGAGATGTAACTTCAAAATCTGATCCTTCCAGGACAGTATGTACTAGTAAACCTCACATACGGAATTTAAAATACCTAGTGGATAGGATAGTTGTTCCATAGACGTTGCTGACAGACCTTCCTTTTCTTACTGCTTTTCAATTACAGTGTGGTCTTACATAGACACGGGCTGTAGTAGATTTTTCAAGATGTTAATATATTTGATGACTATCTCTGTTTTGAATGTTTAGATTACATGACTCTGCTGTTAACTATAAAAATCTTTCACTTCAAGAGAGCACTGCATATAGTGAGAGCCTGATGGTCATTTGTACCATAGAAAAGGATATCACTAACATAAGTAATGTATGCTATAGTGAATAATAAAAATAGAAAATATTTAAATTAATGAAGCTGGCACAATTATTATGCTTATTTGTCTGGTTAGAAATTATGTTAGAAACTCTTGAAACTGAGAGTGTGGTAGAGTTTTTGTTGGGTCGTGTCCCCCCGAGTTTCTGTATTTGCTAAGAAGATTTCTAATATGTCTCATGTTTACAATTTAAAAAAAAATCCATTTGTTTCATTAAACTGCTGGTGTCTCTGGATGAGTTACCAGAACTCTCTCTCAATTGCAACACAGTAAGCTTGTTCAATGTCGATATAGTGTCAGGAGGAAAGCTAGTGAAGAGACATGGGTTATGTTGTCTTTACTATGCTAAAGCTTTGCTCTTTATATCATATAAGCATAACAAAATATTTCATTGGACGTCAGATTCTTTGTGACATGGACTAAGGTGAAGCCAATTGTGCTTTTTACCACAATATTTGTAAGATTTTAAAAGAGCAGAAATTACTAATAGATTCTTTCAGTTTTGGCTGGTCACTGTTTTTCAGAATTTCTTCCCCAAACCGTTTTTTAACCAGGCAGTTTTATCTTTCTATTCTTTTTCCATATGAGGGCACATTTCCAGATTAATATAGAGTCACATGATTAAAGGTTCTCTTACTGAACAGTGAAATTTATTTTGTAAGGCAGTTCTTAATTGGCATTGCTGATCATACTGTTGGTAGTAGCTATCTTGAAGATTCTAGGCTCTAGGAAATTTATAGTGTAGAGACTGTGAAGCCAAGTCTTATTTTCTAAGACTTTTTTTCAGGTTCTTCCAAGAGTCCTTTAAAAGCTATTCTGCATATACTTAGCTTTGCATAATCTTTAAGGTTGGTTGGTTTTGGGTGTTTTTTGTTGTTTTGTTTGTTTGTTTTTGGGGTTTTTTTAAGTTTTGTTTTGTTTTCCTATCTGATAGCATGTGGATCTTAAGTTTTGATGCAAACCAAAGTCTTAAGTTTGCAAGCTGTAAAAAAAAAAAAAAAATATTATAGGTAATTATTTGACTCATTTGTAATTAGTGTATTCTGACTTTCCTTAAATCTAGCTGTATCTTTTTCTCTGCTATAAAAAGGTTTTGGCAATGCTAAAGCTATAAACACTGGACATCAACTATGCTTTTTAATCTTACAGTATGAGAATAGTTAGGTAGGATATGTTCTCAAGTGGGAATTTACAGGAAGTTTGAGTAGAATAGAAACTTAGAATTTGACTAGTGGTCTTTGTGCCTGGAGGTACTTATGGTTAAAAAGTAATTACAGGTGGATTTACACCATTGAATAGATCTTCACTTTTTCAGAACTTAAAATATTTTTCTGTTTAGATAAGCCATCACAAAACTCAGAGAATGAACAAAATTCTGTAACCCTGGAAGTACTGCTTGTGAAAGTTTGCCACAAGAAAAGAAAGGTAAAAATTATTTGACAAAGAATTAATATATATTAAGGCAAAATGTTTACCTTATTCTGGAACGTCTATCTAACATTGCCATACAACAAGGTAATGGTGAAATGATGCTTCTGTTGAGATTAATTTAGTCTTTAAATATAAGACCTAATCTATTCAGGTTGTTTTCTATTGACTAGGTAAAGGATTCTTAAGCAGCAAATATATATATATGAATTTTGCTCTGCTTTGTGAGAAATAACTGGAATATTAAAAAAAAAACTTCAGCTTTGTTCATCAAATTTAGCTTGCTTGTAAGTCAGGTTCGCTCATTGTGCATTTCAGCAACCTCTATTTTTACTTAAATTTTTTTGTATCACATCATTAAACAATTAATTATGTTGTGATGTCCAGAGGCTTAAGTAAACTAGGCAATCACAAAATCATAAAATAGTCTATGCCTTTTAGAGTTTAGAAATAAAAAGAACAAACTGTAATTGTTTTGAATTCCCCAGTAATCTGCCAAGTCTTGTCTCATTTCTTGCTTTTTCTGTACTTGGGTTTTTTACATTGAACATCTTGGTCATTGCAGATTTTAGCTACTATGAATCATAAACAATTTTCATATATTTTTTTAATTTACTTACTGTTTTAGCTATGTTTGTTTCACTCCAGTTGGCAAATTATCTTCACAGCTATGGGAATATGGGAGGCTCAGTAATGCATGCTGTAATTTTTAACCAAAAAGGGAAAGATTTGCACTCAGAACTTTTTATATTTTCCTGAAGAATGTTAAGCTGTTTTAACATGTTTTTAAGAGTTAATCATGTTTCTAGCCAATTTTGTAACTTGCTATAGAATGGAAAAATGTGATTAAAGCATATGGAGGTGCTGATGGTTATTTGAAATGTTTTGCTGCAAGTTTCATACTTAGGCTATCTTGCCTTGTTTTTCCAATACTACACAGTGTTCAATGATCTATTTGAGAGATACTGAATATAATAAATCCTAGGTAAGTGGTTCTTTATCTCCCAGATAGCACAAAGTGCACTTTGTAATATTGGAAGGAGAAGACAGGAAGCCCTTGAAATATATATATAACCAAAACATTCAATTTCTTTAGGTAAACAGAATTAAATTAGTATTAATGACTGTTCTACAATCTCTCCGAATGCCTCATGTTAGTGTTAATTTAATTACTTTGAGAACGATGGCTGCTGGCAGAAGTGGCTATAAAATGCTTGTTTTATTTACATTTTCAAATATCAGTTTTTACATCTAAAACCTGGGGTTGTTATTCCAGATTTTTTATTTACATCTGTTACAAGGCTTATTTTCAAAAAGATGGCAGGCAAGTACAATTCATAAATGATACAAATTTTAAAGCTTAATGTCTTTACTTTGTATTCTAAAAACCTAAACGTTAGCTTTCTTGTTTTCCTACAGGATGTCAGTTGTCCCATAAGACAGGTTCCTACAGGTAAAAAGCAGGTGCCTTTAAACCCAGACCTCAGCCAAATAAAACCAGGCAACTTCCCATCACTTGCAGTTTCCAGCAATGAGTTTGAACCAAGCAACAGCCATATGGTGAAGTCTTACTCATTGTTGTTCAGAGTAACTCGCCCAGGAAGAAGAGAGTTTAATGGACTGATCAATGGTGAAACTAATGAAAACATCGGTAACTTCAGTCTTTAAATATGCTTTTACAAGGATTATCTTGTAGGCACATGTGCAGTTGTCTTGATCTGTAGCATAGGTCATGGTCTGAGAAGGGCCAGTAATAGATGAGTGAATTTACTTTCTTCTCGGTCTTTTTCAAGAAGGGGCTAAAATACAGTTGGTAGCTAGAAACTATTCTATTTTTGTGTGAATTTAACACCAGTTTTTACTAATGTGTGATGGTGAAGGTGTGAGGCAATAGTGTTGGGGGTGAATAATGTAAGAGTGCCCTGTGGTCACTGTGACGATCATTAAACCTCCAGGAACACTGGTCACTACTGACTCAGCTGTAGGTGCTATAATGGTCTCTCATCAAACCTAAGTGACTAGCCGATAAAGAAAATACCTTAATAACAAATTTTTAAAAGCTATTTTCTTAATCATTCATGTAATGGTAAATCACATATGTTACAGCCTTGAAAAGTGGATGTAGAATGAAAAATTCTCTTTCTCACTATGTTATAGCTACAAGAGGAAGAAGGTCAAATCCCAAATTCTTTATGCTGACAAACTATAAATATATGTGAGCATATCTAAAATATGATTACTGTTAAGCTAAGTGCTCCTTCCATTGCCATTGAGTTGTTTATTAAATACTATGTCCTTTTCTGTTGTATGACACATCTGACATAATCAACAGCCGGTTATATTTTAGAATTGCATAGAAGCTGCTCGATCTTTTGAATTTGTGCTTATATAATAACGGAATACCGTATTTCTTATGTACAGATGTCAATGAGGAACTTCCAGCTAGACGAAAAAGAAACTCTTCAAATCGCGAAGATGGGGAAAAGACATTTGTAGCCCAAATGACTGTATTTGATAAAAACAGGTAATATTATCCAAAATAAATACTGTTCCTGTTAATCGCTAGGAATTTGTTTAATATTAAACTTAAATCTGTTCTTTATTTTCGGTGTTATCTGCTTTTTTAGTTGGTAGTTACAGTAAGAGCTCAGGCTTGTTGTCTTTTAAAAAAAAAGTCTGCAGGTTTCATCATGCACATTTTATACTTTGACCTGTTCAGTGGCAACTGTAAAGAATTCCTTTTTATGAACTTCAGTGTTGTCCTGCTAATATGTATCAGTTTGTTCTTTGTCAGTTTTTTGACAGATGTAAATTCTGTCAGTGACAGCATAATTAAAAAGTAAAACAAACAAGTCTGAAATATGCTTACTGCTTACATTCTATTTGGTGGCATAATTTTCTCCATGCCCAGACTCTTGCTGATGGAGTCACAGATCTTAGTCTGCAGATCTAATTGGCATCAATTCATTTATTTTGAATAACGATGCTGTAGCTTATGATCTGTTGTCAAGAATTCAGTGCCACTGCTTCAGGAAGTAACTTTTCAAAAGGAAAAATAGAGAATCTTGGGAAAATGAGCTTGTATCGTAAATTGATACTACTTGCTGATTTGTGCTGATATCTTTAAAACATACGTGTCCATGAAACATTTTCCTGTGACTATACCTTTGAATCACAGATTTTTCTTTTTTGTTTCTCCTGCGCTGTTCAGCAAGTGACAACAAAATAAAACTATTTAAGTATGAATCAGAATTTCTCAAGCCTCACTGAACAGAGTCCTACATAGGAGGAAGCAGGGCGAGATAGGGAGGAAAGTGAAATTGGTCAGCTGAGATGATCCAAAGCTGACCTGAATGAAGTAAAAGCTGGAGAGTTAAAGTGTAGGCCTTGACTTATTGGTAGACTTGTTTGAAAGTTTGCCGTTAAAATTTTCTGACCTCAGCCAACATAGTCTGAGAAATACTTTTTTGTGTTCTTACCCAATTGGCTGTTTTGTTCAGACATTTTTGATTTGTCTTGCATGTGCACTTGACAGTCTTCTCTCTTGGACAGAAAAAAAATGTAGCATATTGGTTAACATGTTTGAATTACCCATTCTAGTCTATGTAAAGCATTTTTTGTTTGCTTTTTCAGGCTGTCGTGCTTTAAACTTACTATGTTGAAGTCCTCTTAAGGTTACATCTGAAATGGCTCTGATACAAAGATAGGATTCTTTAGTTTTGGAGGCCTGATAAGAGGTCATATTGGTTTGCTAGAACAGGGTAGTTTATTAATAAAGCAGGAATAAATAAAAGAGGTGATTTGGAGGGGCCTTCATTCATTTTGGTTTCTGTGTCTTCACAGGAAGATTCCCATCATGTACTCATTTTCTATTAACAATAGCTTTCTTGCATCTCTTGGAATTGCTTGGATGTGGGGTTTTGTGTTAATGTTTGGCATTAGGCAGCTTTTTGTTGTGGATGGTGTTTACCTAAGATTCACACTTAGTTGCCAAATAAGTTTGGCTGAAAATCTGCCTTTAGTTTCATGGAGACTTAATTACTGTGAAATACAGGCTACATTTTAAAAAGCAAACAATAAAAATTAGCTGCTCTACTCGTAATACATGCTTTGTCTTGACAGGCGCTTGCAACTTCTGGATGGGGAATATGAAGTGGCCATGCAGGAAATGGAAGAGTGTCCCATTAGCAAGAAAAGAGCAACATGGGAAACAATACTTGATGGGAAGGTATGGATTGTTTTAGTAGCTGAAAGACCTGTCTTCACTTTTAAATGGTCTGGATTAAGGTGGAACACAATTCAAAGTGCAGTCACTGGTTGTTCCTGATTAATTGAAAAATAGATTAAATTGAACAAGAAACAGTATTTCTCTTTCAGGATTGCATGGACACAAGTTTTAATTTAGCACGTGGTTTAGGAAAGCTTTGGCTACACTAGATCGTTAATACAAGCAGATGTTAACTACTGTAGGTATGACAACTGTCTCAATGACTTCTGAATTTCTGTCTTATAGAATCAGGCAAACTAAATGTTTGTTACTGTAATAAATTCAAATTGGACAAATCAAGAGGAACAAACTGTAGAAGTAGAATATTTTGGGGGAAGAAAGAGGAACCCAGAGCTTTCATAGGTGTGACCTTACATGCATGCTTTAAGAGAATGCTGATGAAATTTAGTGATGAAAGGAAGAGGGTGTGTCAGTGTAGGACAAAGTGTTGTGCAGAGAGAAATTGTTGACTGAGGTGAATCAACACTCGGTGATACAGTGAATGCAGGTGATTGTATGCACTTACATAGTCACATGCTCCTGTGTCCTGGGAGAGCATCAGTTGTAAGTGACTGAGGAGAAGAATATAAAAATTCTAGATGGTTGCAAACTAGTTGAGTCAAACGTGATTATATAGTTAGGAAAAAAGCAGAGATGATCCAAAGTGTATAGTAAAAATATAGTTATAAGCTCTGTTGTCCTGTTCAGCCTTTATTCTGGAATACTACTTCTGATTTTTTTAAATTGTTTTCCAGAAATTAAAACTGAAAAAGCTAGAAACAGCTTTTAGGAACATCACAGGAGGAGATCCTCTACATGTAAATGTATACACACACACACACACACACACACACACACACAAAACTTACTGTAACTTTATCAGACTGAGACAGGGACATGGTTGCTTTCCTTTGTGAGAATGTAAGAGAGGTTTTCCATGCTGGAGGCGCTACCCCAAAGAGAAGAGAAATGAGTCATGGCCAATGTATTTATTACACAGGTCTGATATGCACATTGTCATTGGTTTTCTGTCTTTGCAATAGCATTTCTGTAAACTAATGAGGCCTGAATATAATAAAGAGGTTTTAAGATGGAATTCTTTAATCTCATGGATAAATTTAGGGTATGATACTTGATAAGTGTTTGGACTTGACTCAGGTCTCTTCTATTTTTTTGTTACTATGATCTGGATAAGTGAGTGGAATATAAGAACATATCCAGAGGAGATTACAATGGCATCACTACAGCAGTCAGTGGTGCATTTTTTAAAGCTTGTGTATTAATATACAATACTGGACTGCAGGATTAGGAGTAGGTGTGAGCAGAAAGAGAAGTACACTGGCAGCAGGCTGGTGGGTAAGTGCTGTTCCCTTTCTAGTCAGGGCCTATGCTGTTTACCATTTAGTGCTTCACAAATATCAGTATGTGTGCCACAGTATGTGCATGAAGTGGTTGCTCAGTAATGTGCAGGAAACTTTATAGTCATCTTTTTCAGCTTTTTTTTTAGTATGTATAAATGTGTATGCTTATGTTGAAAACAGAAGGACTTCAGATGCTTAGAAAATCACATCTGCCCCCATTCTGTGAATATTTTGTCATGATTGTTTTTATACATTGGAAGAAGCTAATTCTGCTGTTTTATTTTTATTCCCCTCCACCCCCCAGAGACTGCCTCCATTTGAAACATTTTCTCAGGGACCTACACTTCAGTTTACTCTTCGTTGGACAGGAGACACCAATGATAAGTCTACAGCTCCTATAGCTAAACCTCTTGCAACACGAAATTCTGAAAGCCTCCCTCAAGAAAACAAGCCCAATTCTGTTAAACCTACTCAGACTATAGGTAAGCAAACTTAAGCAAAACAATCATCTGCTTAGCACTTCTGTGCTTCAAGGTTCCTGCCTCCCTGGTGCAAGTGCTTCAGGTACTCTTAAACATGAAAAAGAAAAAATGAATGGGTTTTGTTGTATCCCATACTTTGTATGTTTTTTTTAAGGTGAGTTTAAAAGCTAAAAATCAAGTGGAGTATTTGAAGTCCAGACAATATTGAAGTGATTATATACAGTGCTTATAAATCCTGGTGTGAAATAAATCAGGGGGCAAATCTGTGAATGGGACTTCTAGGATTGTCTGTTTTGCTGTACTTATTTTAATTACTGTTCTATAAGTATTTTAATTTATACTATTAATAAGTTCCTTTTTTATGCCTTGTAGTGGAAATAGTTTTTAAATTTTTAAATTAAATGTATCAGGTGATACATGTACCTCTTGCAAAACGCAGCTACTACTGTGAAATGTGACAGAAACTTTCTAAAATATTATACATTGTATAGAACATTTGTGGTGCAAAGGTTCTTTCAGAATGCTTATGAACAGGCACTAATCTCCCTGATACATAGTTCGATGTCTAGGCATGGTCCCATGATGGAAGCGCAGTACGTATTTTTTTATTATTTGGCTGCATTTTCTGCATATTCACACAAGTTAACAAAGACTTCTGCTTGGGCCTAAAGTTTTTTCTGCTTTTATTCATTTTGGGCAGTCTAACGTTTGTCTAGAGAGAATGCAGGTTTATAGTTAGTACTGATTAAAAAAATTATGTGTAGGTAATAAAAAACCAGCAAGTCTGCAAACTACTACTACAGTGTAAGGTAAGTCTGTATTTGTTTATATGTAAATTAATCTGTATGTATTATTGACCTAGTTTCTCCCTAGTCATTCATTAATGTTTAGACCATTGTAATTTAAAACTAAATGCTTTTTAAGTCCAGAATTTTTCAATTATCTGAAATGCAGAAGGAAACAAAACTGGTTACATGTTAGTTCCTGTACCTTCTTTCCAGAAGTTTATGCGTTGTCAAACTTCGTAATCAGTTTTTGAACTGTTGTATTGTAAGTTTAAATATATATCACATTAAAAGCAGTAGTAGATAGACTATGTAAAATTGGATTGTTTAACCTTGCTTGATGGAAACATTTTTTTAGTAGTATACAATTATTTTGGTTTTACTTCCTTTGCTTGGTTTGTATTTAGTGTAGTAAGGCTACAGTGTCATTCAAAATTTAATGTAATTACCATTGTAATCTGATCCACCATTATGGAGATTACATAATGTCAAAAACATTAATGCAGTCTGCTAATATTTACTGCAAATCTACAGTTACAGCTTTTTGTTACCTTAATATATCCCATTATATATTTAAACATGTTAGTTCAAGAGCTATTTGAAATGTCTAGAAACTGCTTATTCTGCTGTTACTAAAAAGCTTGTCTTGTGAAGCTGCTGAATATAAAACTATATTTATCCTACACTTACATAGGTGATTTTAAGCACTATTTCAGAAAAACTTTGTAAAATGTCCTAGGTGTATGTTAAAAAACAGGTATGTGTTCCAGATCAATTTCTTTATGGAAAGTCTTCCAGGAATATTTCCCTTTACATAAGGTTAGCTAATCAGTATCGGTGCTGGGTCTTACCTTGAAAATTTCAATGGATTTATAAGGTTTGACCCTTAAAAATTTTCAAAGAATCTGTGATAGCACGCTTCTAATTAATGCATGATGTAAAAACATTAACAGAAACATACTTGCTGTGGGATGTTTTGCGAAAGACTGTAGTATTAAGGTAGGTGTTTAGATATGAAAAACACCCCCAGGATTTTTTCTCCAAGAGTTGTTTAGATGTTCTTGCAAAATACTGGGATAGGTGCTGGGGTGGGGGTAACTGAATTGTATACTGCAGTCCAGTTAACTGAACACTTCACAAGGTGAAGCTACAGGAAGTAGCATGTTATTTGATTATAATTACATCAAGGCATTAAGCTTAATGTATTTATATTTTTAAATAGAAATTTGTTATTAACTTAGTCCAGTTGCTTAATTGCAATTTTGTTAGTATGTTTCTAAAAACATGTTTCTTCCTTGCTGTCTCCGAGCTTAGCTCAGAAAAGCTACTACTGAACTACTTTTTGAGACTAGATAGAAAAGGCACCTTTGACGGACCATTGTGTCGTTGTCTTTTTTTTAATAGCGGTTTCCTGTCTCAGGGTCATATTTAATCTGAAACTCCCCTTTGATTCCTGCATGGCAGTGGGAGCTGGCCTAGATACTATCTTTCTTTTGTCTCACTCACAGTTGTTCATAACTTTGGCTTGGAATATTGTGTTGGAAGGTAGAGGCCCAGGGACAGCTGGAAAACTTAAATTGTATAGAAGGCAACGGGCTGTTCCTGTTGTTTAAACACTGATGAACATACCTAGACTCTTGGCTGCGACCCTATTCACTTCAGGGTGATCAGTTTTCCCAAGCTTATAACTAGATTGGGACTGTGTGATTAAGGAAACTTCTAGGTCCCAATTCTATAATACTACTATAATATTACTTCTGTAAGTAATTATCTGGAGTGCAGTGGTTCCGTCCCCAGGCTTAATCTTTGGGGTATGTAGCCAGGCACTGTGAGGAGTTGCCTTGCTTAGAGTTTTGGAGTTCATCTGTGGTAGTGCATCAGAGAATTTGTGCAAAATGGTGTTTCAGTTTGGTTTTGTGTTGTAACTGTGAGGTTTTGGAGCTGTAGTAGTGATAGCTGGGAAATTATTATTATTGAAAAAAAAAATGCTTTTCTAAATGTGCTTTTTGTGGAGTTGGATAGCTCGTCTCTAGTAAGATTTTCTAAGAGTAGCAATTATTTTCATGGCTTTACAGCTTTAGTGTGTAGTAATGGAAAAGTTAGAGCAGGAAGAATTTTACCCCCACCTGTGCAGAAGCCACTGTCTAGAACGATCCCTAACATCCTCAGCCAACCTACAGACGTCTTTGGAAAGAGTACAAGAACATTTAAGTAAAACTGATTCCTCTCGTCTGAACTGAGTATTTTACCTGAGTTAGGGATTGCAGACAGGTAGGTTTCTTAAATCAGGATGAATGGCTGATACTTAAAGCACCCAAACATGAAGTAATTTCCAGTAGAGGAAAGGCAGCAGAAGCAGGGAAATACTTGAACTTTCACTGTAAAAGTTACTCTGTTTTCTCCTTACTTCCTCATACCAGGCCTCCTTGTATTTTAGAGTTTCTTGGAGACCTATATTGTAATTTGTTAGGCAGGTTTTATGCTCAGACTTGCAAAAGAAATGATGGTATGTTGACTAACCCTTAGAAGGTGTGTACTAGTTTACTACATAATAAATACAGAGGCAATAGGGATGTGGTAAGGCTGCATTGCTAATGTACTGATAGTACCCATTTTTTTTTCTTGCATCAGAGAAGCTAAGTATTCCAGTAAATTGGTAAACTTACAGCAAGAGCTACCTTCCAAAATAGTACAGCAGACTTAATACAGGAATATATTGTAGCGCTATGCACAGCATTGTAGGGTATTTATGTTGGTAATGCTGTTTTCAGTCTCTGAATACCAAGAAAGGAGGAGAGTGAAAATAGTAGGAAAATTCTATCAAGTTAGAGGTTCTGATAGTAAAAGAAAGAGATGCAGTGCATCTTTCCCAAGGATATATGAATTTGGTGTTGTCTTTTTACTTTGGCATGTTTCCCAAGGCACACCAGTGGAATAAGGACATCAAAGAGTTTCTAAATGTGGCGGCTTAAGCTTTGCTGTAATTACAGAGTGCTCAAAGTAACTGAGCCATGGAATTCTAATTTCTCTGATGTGGTGCAGGCTGAAGTGTCAGGCTTCCTCTCTTTTTCATACAGAAAGGATGAAATTTCCCTTGTTCTCCAAAATATTAAATATTAAATAAGTGCATCTTCTTTCCTTATGTCAGTAGAGCTGAGACTTGTTTGCCATCTTTTTCACCATTCAGAAGCAAGTAGGTGTCATTGTTTGGTTTCTCCTGGAGGTAGATTTGTAAACCTGCTATATGTGGGGTTTCCTGTTAACTGTATGGAATCAAATAATCTTACTGAGATTAAAATTATGGAAAAGGCTCAAAGGCAACTGAGCAGTGCCATTACACACACAAGCAGTAGGTGTTTGAGGGATAAGAGTTAAGGGTTAAAGTTTTACCTAAATATTTTGTGTGTTATTTGCATTTCATTCTGTTGTGTGACTTGGGAAACTTCTGAGATTGAACTTAAGCAATGTATTTGCAATGCAGCCATCCAAAAGCAGTGTTTCTTTTTTATTTCCCAGACATACCTTTTAGCTATACCTAACGAATTCTCTGTTTCTTTAAATGGAGTAAGAAAAATGTTGCTTTCTACCTGACCATTCTTAAGTTTTCTGAAGGGTTCTCCAAAACTGGAGGTATATCTGGTGCTTAGAAGGGGTGCGTTTGCTTGTAGATTTGTAAAGGAAGCTGAGCATCAAGACTTCCTTTTTGCCAATAGGAGCTACTTATGTCAAAGTACACTAGAGTAGCCTGTTGCCTTCAGCAGCAGTGTGCCCTTCTCAGAGGTTCCATACTTGGGTAGGAAACGTCTTTTTTTCCCCTTCACCAAAGAAATGTATATCTATAAATGTTTGTTTCAGCTGTGAAAGAATCCTTGCCAACAGACCTTCAAACAAGGAGAGAGAGAGATGTTTTGAATGAACCTCGTCAAAAGTTGCGAATATTTTACCAGGTATTGAAAATAAGCATTAGAGGGGAAAAAGAAGAATGTAAATATTGTATGGAATTTAAATATTTACTTCTGAGTTGGGTGGAATTTTCCGTTTACCTTTTTAGTGGATGCTTTTAAGTGTTCTCAGATTGACATACTAAGAGCCATTCCACATATTTCTTCTTAGAGGAAGTATTTTAGAAAACAAATCTTCCTGGGGGCATGTTTGACGTTCCAAAATACAAAGGACATCTCTTGTTAGACATCTGGAGGGGTACAGGTGGTCTCCCCCTGGGGAAAAAGTTCTTGAAATGTCAGTGTTTCAGTACACTGAGCTGATGTAGTGTTCCCAAGAACTTACTGTTACTGCAGAGGTTTCCTGAAATCATGTCCAACTTTGGTTTTGGGGTTTGGGAGGTTAATAAATGAAAAGCATTTGATGCTAATACTACCTATTCCTTTGTTTACCTCAGTTCCTTTACAACAACAACACAAGACAGCAGACTGAAGCCCGAGATGACTTGCATTGCCCATGGTGCACACTGAACTGTCGGAAACTGTATAGTTTACTCAAACATCTTAAACTTTGCCACAGCAGATTTATCTTTAATTATGTTGTGAGTAACTTTTTGTAGTTCAGCACTATGAAACACCATACAGTCTGTCACAGATGTTATATATGCAGTGATTCTCTTGCTAGCCTGTTAGGTTGTAGGACTGTATGTACAGGTTAAATGCAGCTTCCTTTGAACGTTATGTGAATGTTTGCATGTTACATGGGGGAAAAACCAGAATTGTGGGGGTTTTAGTATCTATATTTTGAATAACGCTGATCACTAGAGGATGAATTCTGACTATAGCTGCTGCTTTCACGTTAATGTATTATTTTTGTGTAACGTAGAAAAGCAATGTAATCTACATTAGGTTGGAAGTCTTTTGAAGCTTTAGGAAACTTAGAAATGTTCTAATTTCTAGAGTGCTTGTTAGCGATCTTTTGCTTAATTTTCCTTAATTTTATAATTAGTTTTATTCTGAGTGGCTTTATGTAAAACAGCAAAATGGTACAGAGCAAGGAAGCTTTAGGTATAATTTGTTTCTAGAGGTTAAAAATTGTGTGTTGTAGAAGGAAACTAGAGCTATGTCAGGTTATTGATAGAGTGATATTTAAGGTATCCAGAATTGAAAAGGTTACTTGTTAAAACCTCCTGATGTATTGCTGTTGCTGTTTGCTAAGTATATTTGCAATTATCTGTTTCAGTATCATCCAAAAGGTGCTAGGATAGACGTATCTATCAATGAGTGCTATGATGGCTCCTATGCAGGAAATCCCCAGGATATCCATCGTCAACCTGGATTTGCCTTCAGTCGCAATGGACCAGTCAAAAGAACTCCTATCACACACATACTTGTTTGCAGGTAGGGAGGTGGAAATCAAGGTCTGTCTGTATTTTGTGTAATATAGCATATGGACTGGATTTGTGAAACCTAGTGATCTGTAAATCTGTAGGTGCACACAAACAGTGTTAAATTTCACTATCATTGAAGTACAACATTTCACTATCATTGATGTATAGTGTTTTATGACTAAACAAAATGTTAGTGAAGGATGGCAACTTCACCTGCGATTTTTCTACATCTTTTCAGTTGAGGTATCTATTCATAATGACATAACTTTAACTGCTTTATCGTAAAACTTTTCTTCCCCAAAAGGTGGAGTGTGGGTTGGAGCAGGGTATTGGGGTTTTAATGGGGTTTATTTCATCGCTGGTGACTTCCACTTCCTGACCTGCCCGCCCCCCCCCCCAACTTTTGCACGCTGGCGCTTAAAAGAACAATTTGTATTAATCAATTACAGCTCTTAGTATTTGCGTGTTTGATATGATCCTTGAAAGCAGTTACTTTTTTTGCCTTCTGCTAGGCCAAAGCGTACGAAAGCAAGTATGTCAGAATTTCTTGAATCTGAAGATGGAGAAGTAGAACAGCAGCGAACATACAGCAGTGGGCACAATCGGCTGTATTTCCACAGTGACACGTGTTTACCTCTCCGTCCACAAGAAATGGAAGTAGACAGTGAGGATGAAAAGGATCCTGAATGGCTACGGGAGAAAACCATTACTGTAATTATTCCATTTATACAAAATTATTTTAAATGGATTGTGGTTTTTATAAGATGGTCTGCAGTTGTTGTAAGGAACAAATGGGCCATGTATTGTGAAAATGATACATTTACTTTAAGAGTAAGTAGAGAATTTTGTCATGCTGGGATACTAATGATAGAAATTCATGGAATCAAAGTTTGTATTTTCAAGTATGTCTTTAGTTGCAAAGCTGGATCAGTCCATATGGGTCCTCACAAGTTTTCATTGTTTGTGGCTGGTTTTTTTCTTTCAAAGAGGAGATGCTGGTAACACAGGAGTACACCATGGGGGTGTGTGTGTACATAATACAGAAGTAATTTATCATCACAAGTCTCTACATGATATGACTTTTTTCTGACCTTTTTGACTGCAGTGTCTGAATTTTCAGCAGTAGTTATTTCTGTGATGTATAGGTGGCATAAGTTGAATTTTAGGTGTGCTTTCACTACTTGTCAGCAGACATGCAGTTCTGATGTGTGTGTGTGTTTTTTCTGTCCTTTCTCCCAATCTTTTATCTCTTCAGCAAATTGAAGAATTTTCTGATGTTAACGAAGGAGAGAAAGAAGTTATGAAATTATGGAATCTTCATGTTATGAAGCACGGGTATGTTATTGTAAAGTTAGTTTTGATCAAATAAATTATGGTATAGATTGGGTTGACCATTTTGCATTGAAAGTCACTAAGCACTTAAAATTCAGCTAGCTCAGTTGTTCAGAAAAGGATCGTTAAAGGATAATTTGAATAAAAGCTTTTGACTGTTTAAGTTTTTAAGAAAATGTTTTTGTGCTTAGTCGCCCTAATGCTTTGAAAAGAAAAAACATTGCAGATGTTGAGACTATGTAATAGGTTTATCAATAGGTTTATCATAGGCTGCCATGTTGTAGGGTATCTTTTTGTTTTTGAAAATGTTCTACTTGCATAATGATGGCTTTCTAATTTGACAGGTTTATTGCTGACAATCAAATGAATCATGCCTGTATGCTGTTTGTTGAAAATTACGGACAAAAAATAATTAAGAAGAACTTGTGTCGAAACTTTATGCTACATCTGGTCAGCATGCATGACTTTAACCTCATCAGCATAATGTCAATAGACAAAGCTGTTGCCAGGCTCCGAGAGATGCAGCAGAAGTTAGAGAAAGGAGAATCAGTCTCCCCAACGGATGAGGAATCTTCTGAGGAACAAAGTGGGACAACAAATGGATATAGTGAAAATAATATGAGAGAGAGAATTTCAGAAATGGATAGCATCTCAGGTGTCACAAAACAGAGCAAGAAACAAAAGCTCTGAAGTCAAAAGTCAAATGCCATTCAACGGACAAGCATTGAAGTGACATTCTAGGGTGCATGAGCTCTATAAAGAATTACACACACAAATACAGAAATTCCAAACAGGCACTGCTGGATGGAAATAAATGATTTCAACAAGGATATTGTTTTAACAGGGTTTCTATTCAGTTAATTATGCAAGTACTACATGTATATCGGTTTTGGTGATGTAATGACAATATTCTAAGAGTTTGAGCATGAAGAGCAATATGAAAATCTTTTTGTAATTTTAGTAATTAGTGTCTTAAGAACTTTATGGAATTTGCATAATTTAAGTATATGTAAAACCGTTTTTATATTAACATTTTTGCATCTGTATCTGGCTGTTTTTCCTACCATGAAGTTGTGAAACATTGGGGAAAGGGGATTGGGATACAGTTTCTGCTTTTCTTATTTAGAAATTCTCCAGTTAGCTTTTTGTGAAAATAACGTCTCACTATTTAAAGTTTAACCTTGATCCTTGTATTTGAAATCATTTATCAATTGATCATAAATTACAAATTAATTTTTTTTACACTAAAATTCTCAAAGTTGGCAAACTTAGCACTTCCTTTGTCTTGTGCCTGTTTGGAAAGATCTTGGCTTTTCATGTTACAGACGCAGTGAAGTACCACCTTGGCTTTTTGAGGTTACCAGCAGTTTGGTTTTCGTGGATAATTCTGATGTATTGATCACCCAGTGTACCATTTTAAACTTGAACGTTAGCTCCTTTATATTTTTATTACACATTTACACAGCTACACAAACTATTTGATGTAAACCCTTTTTACTGGGGTTCCACGTCATAGTGTGCCATGCTAAAGCCGAGAGTCTATAGTCAGTATGTAGGCATTACGTCGATTAACTTCTTTGGAAGTTTATGCCTGCTGTTTTGCCTGAGTACAGACTGCAAGTCCAGGCCATAGGTTTAGCTTTGGCTTTCGAGATGCCACTCTTGAGGGAAAAATGCACTGTAAAATTGGACCAGAAAATGTGTTGCACTTCTTATGCAAGTATTCTGTGATGTATTGTATTCAATACAGATACTAAGATGCTGACTAAACTATATTTGAGCAGTTTTGCACTGCTGTTAACACATTTTATGCATACGTTTACAGATTTTTTCCAATGGAAAGTGGTTTCACTACTGGTACAGTATCAGCACCGAAGGGTTTATTCCAGCAAGCACTGTGGTTGAGTGACATCACCTCAATTTTTTATTATCCTTAAAATATTGCATTTTTCATATTCTTTATTTATAAAGGAACAATGCTGCTGTAAATACAGGTATTTTTAATTTTTTATTTCATTCCATCACCATGAAATGCAGTTCCCTATTTGTTTAAGGGGTATATAAGCTTTCTAATGGTGTCTTCAGAAATTTATAAATTGTAAATACTGATTTTGATGGTCCTTAAGATGTGTTTAACTGTGAGACTATTTAACTAATGGTGTGGATGTGATTTGTCATCCAGTATTAAGTTCTTAGTCACTGATTTTGTGTACAAAATAGGAAAGAGGGAAACTGCAGCTTTCATTACAAACTTCTTGAATTTGCCAGCTCTTCTGAGTTTCAGCAAACTCTAATTATGCCTCTGGATAGTACATCAAGCATTTCTCTCTGGCTTTAATTTGCTAAAGCTGTGCACATATGTAAAAAAATAGATTATTTTAGGGGAGATGTAGTTCTAGAATTATTGCTTATGTCATTTCTTAAGCAGTTATGCTCTTAATGCTTAAAAGAAGGCTAGCATTGTTTGCACAAAAAGTTGGTGATCCCCCCAAAAATAGTAATGAAATTACTTCTGTCCAGTAAACTTTGTATGTCATGTCAATTTATAATAAAAGCTGAAAAAATCCCTTTGTTTTCTATTTATAAAGATGCCTTTTCTATATGTACCTTTTGATAGATTTTGAAGATATCATGTAAGCTGGTTAAAAAGAATTTGAATGGTACAGTAGATGTAAAAACAAAACTCCAAACAGAAACAAAAAACCAAAACAAATTCAGTTGTTTAAATGAACCGTTGTTTTTACATTAAATGTTTTATTTGAAATGGGCTTTTGTATATAAAGTTCAGTAATATAAAATCTGCCATGATGGTTGTCCACTCATTTTGTGTGCATGCAGAAAGGCCACAAGCAGCACCTTGTATAAATTTTCTCTTCTGCATGTCTTTTAAAATTTGGGTACATGTTCTTCCTTTGCCAGATTGTTAAAAAGGTAGCTAAGCTTCTGTCCCATCTTTCTGTTATATTTAAGATGTCTCCATAAATTACCAGGGTTTTAGCCAGATTATAAAAACTTGTTCTCCTTCCTTGGGGGTGGAACTGAATGCCTGGGATGTATCTGTAAGTTGTATATTACTGTTTAGAACTGTAACTTTGAAAATGAAACATCACTTCTGATGTGTCAGTTATAAAAAATAAGGCTTGTGAGTTTTTTTACATGTGAATGGTTGATGTCTCAAACAGATTTTACGAGATACTAGATTTATTTGGAGCAAAGTTTAAAATGGTATCAGTTTACAGTCGTGCTTCCCTGGGACTGTAGACGATGGATACTCCAGGTATTACAGAACAAAACAAGTACGGAATTGGCACTGCGTGGCCAAACTGTTCAATAGTAGACACTGAAAACCTTTTTCCATGTTAAAAATAATTCAGATACTGAAATACAGGAGATGACAGCTAGATTCTGTAAACCTGACTTGAGGCTGCAGTTGTCCGGTATGCTTTTGTCTCTAAAAAGGGCAAGGTTCTTCTAGTATGTTCATGGCAGGCTTTTACGATGTTTTGTATTTGGTGATCATCTTAACACAACAGGTCTGTGAACCCCAAGTTGGAACATAACGTATGACTTGAATATTTAACTCAGTGCATTAAATACTATATTCAAAATTATTAGATGAGTTTAAGTTGTTAACCTTAAGTGCATGTTGTTTGGACCATGTCTGGAATGTCCTTGATTTGGGGGGGGGGGAGGTAAAGATTCACTGCCTGGAATGAAGCAGTTGCAAATAATTTGGACTGTCCTGACTGCTTCACCAAAACAAAACCCTCAAATCATACAACTCACCCCAAAACAGCAATTTGATTTTTACCTTCAAGAATGCAGGAGCCATTCTGTGAGGACAATTTTGATAATATTGTTCAAAGTTAAGTATTTCTTAATTCACAGAACAGTTCGGTGCCATCATCAACCACTGCTTGAATGAGGGTGTTCCTGTTGGACGAGATCCTGGTTACAAATCTGATACTGTGTGGTTCCACAACTGAGAAAACAAGAGCTTTGATGTAGGTAAGCCTTCCTTCCACGACTCTCGTATCTGCTGTTCTTAAGTTGCTTGATTTGAGACTGAAGAGGCACTCTTTGGGAGGAATACTCAGCATCTTATCGTGAAGAAAGTTCTCTATATGAATGGTGTATTTATCAGAGAAACCTATGAAGTCAGCAGCCTTCCTGGTTTCACAACTTATTTTTCCTTTAAAAGACACCAAAGAAATGTTAACAGGCTGAAGGTAAAGCAGGACTAAGGGAATAAAGTCAAGCTGTGTGCTAGTTCACTGTGGACTTTATTTGAAGGGGTTTAACTGCCTCTGCTTCTTGCTCAGTAATGGTGGCCAAAACCTACTATTAAGAGTTGCACCATTTAATGCACTGGTAAGGAGATGGGATCAGTAAAATGGAGATGAATTGGCTGTGATGGAATAAAGGGGAGAAGTTCTTAAAGATGGCTGCAGTGCTACAGACTACATTTTCTTATGTTCTTGTTAGAATGCAGTTTTATGCCCCAATAAATGATTTACTAGACCATACACAGTTGAGGGATAAAACTTTATTTAAAAAAAATTCAAATTTCACTCGACACATAACTCTTAGTTGAGGTAAGTGGATGTACTAGCTTAAGAAAACAACTTTCACGATTGGTTTTCATAAGCAGTTGCTACTCTGCTTGCAAGGCTCCAAGAATTACAGGTGAAAAACTGTAAAGGAAGTGTCAAGTTTTTCTATTTAGCTGAACTCTGGAAGAACAGAATTTCAACTTTCTTAATTCAAGCCTCTCCTGATTCTTTGCATACTTTGTTACTTTAGTACTCAGGTCTCTGGCCCTGAGCCTCTTCACCCCTCCCAGGTTTAAACGGTGCAGCTCTAAGAGGTGGCTAAACAGTACCTAATTTGCAATTTGGATAGCTAGGCTTATGCTAAGTTTAAAAAAAAAAAACCACAACACACCACCAAAAACTACCCTGACATTGGTGAGCTGCACTTGTTCAACATACAGCTAAAGACTGAAGTCAGAAAAACTATTTCTTCTCTTGCCCTTCTTGGCTCTCAAGAGGAGCTGGAGGGGCCTCTGCTGGCCCTTCACAATCATCTTAAGCTGCTCTGTATGTGTATTTGGAAACAACTGACACAGCATTACCATATGTGGAAGTACCTGAATGCTAGGCTTAAGCTTTATTTTCTAATATGCAAGTAGATGCCCTGCAGAAACTATAGACTGACTAGCCCCTCCAAACGCAGATGTGGTACCATGGGTACCTCAGAAGTGTAGATACTCACAATTTATTTTCCATATAGTAAAAGTACTGAGATACATTTAGTACCTGATGCCTGAAGTGTGTAAGTAAAATTACCAGCACTACTTAGCAAAGCAAGATGCAAGTCAGCTACTAGCTGGAGTGCCAGCCTGACCCTCTCTAAACAGGACTGATAGTGCTTGACCATCTACTGAACCTTCTTGCCTATAGGAAAAGAACCATACTTAACAAGTATTGAAAATACTCTTCACAGGATAATTCACTGAAAGTACGAGATAAGCTTGTATTCTTGCACCCAATAGTTAAGCTTGAAAAACTGAGAATACTGCAGGCTTTTTGTTGCTAACACTGGATAATCTTCCCTGCAGGTGTCCAGTCTTCCTCACTTCATGTCCTGCAGTAAATTCTAATCTAGCTCTGCCATGTGCAAGTTCTTTGCACCCATGTAAATCTACTCACAACTTTTTCTTGTAAATGGTATAAATATCAACTACCATTCTCCTCTTCTGAGAAGATTCATGTACCCTTATTACAGATCCTTGGGGGGAAAAAAGCAGGCACCATGACTAATCTTTTTGTACTGATTTTGTATTAATCCACTGTAAATTAGGCTTTTTAAGCTAGCGTAGAGGGCTCATGTAGCATGTTGACACTGAAGGAAAAAGGGCAGAATGATTGTCTAGGTTTTACAAAAATACTGCTATTCTAACATGCTAGAATATATTTTTTTTTATTTGAACCTGAGGTAAGAAGGTCCCTTTTAAGGCCCTCAGTTAAGGCCCTCATTGAGCATTACTTTAAAATATTCTTTAAATCCAGTAGTATTCCTTTTGACCAGGAATAGGCTGTACTTAAGCTTGCTCTAAATCTTAGTTGCTCCTTAGGGGAAATAGTGTAACTTCATGTAACTTCTTAATTCACAGTCAATTCATAATAATTTCTTATCCCATCCTACTCCATGGAAGAGAACACTAAATCACCACCACCTGGTCCATTTTGACTGCCACAGGCTCAATCTGTGCCAGCAGGGTCTGCCTTAAGCCCACACCCAAAGCCCATCACTGCTGTGGATCTCCAGCAGCAGTCCCAGCTTGCTTGGGTGGCTGAGTCTATCCCAGCACTTGGACCATAAACCTGCACTATTGCACGTGAATGCCAGGTGTTCCCAAGTCTGGGACTGCTGGGAATCCCGCATGTCGGAACAGCGCTGCCGTTGGCTCCGGCCAACAGGAAGAAGGTTGTCTCTAAGACTTAGAAGGGCTCTGTGAGGGATCCTGGCTGCCATTTGCATGTCCTGCTGAAGTACTAAATCACTAGGACTTGCTCTGACAGAGGCTACGGGGTAAACTATAACTAGGGAAGACAGAGCAGATAAGGATAGCCATCCTACTCTAGGTATTGGTCTAGTTTGAGGCAAGCATCTGCATTAAGTTGATGTAAGCATCACCGTGCAACTACTCTAAAAAATATATTCCAAGTGACAACACAGAAAACAGTTCAAGAAATATCTGGAAATAAGGCACTTACATAACAGACATCAACAGACTGGCTACATGTTTAAACAGACATTATGGCTCAGACATCCTTGCTCTGGAGGAATGAACAGTACCATGCAGGGAATAAATGGCTGTTGCATGCAGAACCCACTATCCGTTCATACTATTAAGGCAGCATTGTGTACAAGGAAGCATAGCAGGACAGTGCTGCTCTAAATATACCACTCATAAAAGAGCAATGTAAATAAAACTTTGGTCCATTACCACCCACCCTAAACATTTACAGGCTTATTTCACAGAACAGCAGCATTAAGCAAAGTTAATTCTACAAAACCACACGTACCCTGAGACTAGAGTACAATGAAATACTGACAAAAATCAAGTCTGGAGGAGAAAAGGGAAAGGTCTTATGGACTGTTTAAATTAATTTGCCTCTGCAAATGCCTGTGTCTTACGTTTTCCAGAGTAACAAATCCCATGTTTCACAATTATTTTTTGAAATCAATCCAGTAGGAATTATAATATTGTGGAGTTCAAGTAGTATAAAGACAGTTTTTAACAGATTGTTGATGTCAAACAGCTGGAAACACAGGTTTTAACATTACACTTTATATAAAGGACAAAAATCCCTTCACTTGCTGCTAAAACACCAAAACTTTCCAGCCTGGGTATGAAAATGAACATCCAAAATACAAAGAGACACAGCATTGATCAAGTACCCAGTCAAAGACCACTTCTCTGTTGTTGGAGCTAATGGTTACTCTAAGCTTGAAGCTTCCTCCCTCGCTGCTGGAAGGGCCTAACTGCACAACTTCCATGTCAAAGGTCACAGTGGATCCAGAAGTAACAGCAGGCAGTTGGTTTGTCATCTCTTTTCCATTTACAAATACTGCCCCTGAAACAGTCAACATACCAAACATTATTTCTCACTTTCTGTAAATACTAACATGCAATACTATGTCTCCCTACTTTTCTGCAGGCAAATAGCAATGGAAAGCAACCCTGCCACGTTCCTTCTTATGACATCAAACAGGTTACAATAACCGCAAGGAGAAAAAGGAGACCTGTGATCTCACCAAAGATTTTAGCTGCACAAACAATGTGTACATAAGAGGTAGATGAAGTTGCTCATATGTGATCCAGGGATATAAAGAAGCAGAGGTTTTGGGAAAGAAAAACAAACAAACAAAGGATCACATTCTTCAGTTACGTGATTCAGACTCACCATTTGTGCTAATGCATACAGCTTTATCCCGCTGCAAAGAATCATAGCCGTTCTGCTGTTCCACACACACTCCTAGGCTGTCTTTTCTGTCTGGCTGTCCCACGGTTTCAATTCTACTGAGCAAAAAGTTAAGTCAAACCCTGAAGCTTTAAATGAAAACATACAATTAATCCCAAACAGCAATACCCTGCCATACCAGACCTCTGTACTGTGCTCCAGGGCTTTCAGCAAATTCATCCAACCGTTTGGGGAGATCCCTGTTGAATGACCAGAAGTCCTACCAGCTTTCCCAACAGTTCCACTGAGCAATGCTCTTAACTATTAATCTGGACAAAATATTAATCTGCTTCCTGCAAACTTTCATCGCTATGTAATAAAATTCTCCACTGTTGAAACTTGGAGTTTTCTGAAATTATCTCCAGTCATCTGAAACAACAAGTATGTGCAAAACTACAAACCACAATCATCTATACCAGATTACTGGTCACCATTGTGTATCATGGCAAGACAGCAGCAGTTTCAGCAAGTATTTAAGCATGGGGGGGTTTTGAGTCCTGCTATATTCTGCTGTGAAGGGGTGAGGGCAGAAGGTTGATGTGTTTTGGTGATGGCAGGTTGTGGGTTTGGGGGGGCGTGTGAGTTTTTATTAAGCAAAAAACAAAACAAACAAAATCAGTTTGGTGCAAATGGGTATTAAAAACAAAGCCTAGAAGGGCATTTACAAGTCTGGCTTCTGCTCAGCTGCATTTAGGATTTTAGTCCTGGGAATGAATCTCTGAAGAAAAAGCAAACAAGTTGTGCAAACGACCTGGGACACAGTTCCCTTTGGGCCCTAGCAGCTGAGTGGGGCTGCACAGTTCGTACACTGAGGAGCTCTTCTGTATTTGAGTCCTTTCGCTTGTACTGCAACCTCCCAAAGGTGCTAAATCATAGAGAGCACCTGAGTGACTCGGGGAAACTCAGGTGGTCTTTTCTAGAATGTAAAACTGGCAATTTTCATTACAGTTTGAGAAGAAGTTTGATACATGGTTGTTGCCAAACAACAGAAAAACTTCAGCAGAAGCTTTTAAGAACAGGAAATTAAATTGGGCAGTAGACTGGCACACAATGGGTTAACTCTTTCAAGACAAACAGGGAAGATAAAATTGGAACCATGTTTTACTTTTGCATTCCATTAGGTTTTTCAGTCCCCTGGGAACATCACTAAGATAGCAAAAGCCTTGCACTGTAAAGCAAAGGGAAAAAAAAAAATCCAGGAAGTACAGTACAGAGCATCCCTGCACAATCTCCTAAGCTTTGTTTTACCAGGCCTATTTTTCCTATTGTATTAACAAAGTTATTCTGCAGCCCCTACAATCCCTGGAACAAAATTTTAAGAAGCTCACAGAATATGTGGTAGGAACAATGCTCAGTGGGACACTGTTCAAATCCCTTCTCGCCACGTCTCATGCCTCTGTCACTGCAGCATACAGACACTGAACCAGTTCAACCACCACCAGTTTCCATTTGCCTCAGAGCACAGAGAAGTAAATCTGTGGGTGATCACATGCGCTTCCTTTGTATTGGCTGTCAGCAGAGTTGTGGTGGGCTCCTGACAAAGTCAGCATGATCTTCATTCGGCACCTGCTGGATGGTCCCAAATCACCAGCCTGGCCAGACTGACTGGGGCTCCCCCCCACAAGCAAAAGCTGTAGAGGCAGCTGCAGAGCAAGTCACTGCGGAGAAACGTTCCCTTTCCTAAGGGCAGCTCCCTGAAGGCTGCGAAGAAACGGGATGAGTGGTCACTTAGTGATGTTTTCCTACAACTTGTCCAAACGCCTCACCTCAGAGGGTAACTAAAGCAGTCTATCTTTAAAAAGCAGAGACAAAGCATTGTGTTCATCACAGCTTCACTTTTCACTGATGAGGTATGCCTGTGTCCTGAACGCACAAGAATACAAAGCTGCTTCACAAACATCTGTAATGTGAACCTCACTTATTTGTTTTGCTCAGCAAGCCACATACCCCCTTGTGAATACACTTCTGTTTCAACAGATGGAGAAAGCCAAGCGCCAAGTACTACATCTCCCTGCTCAGGAAAATCTCACATACTTTCAAAGCAGCAGCTACTCTTGGACCTTGGAAGAGGAACACAACCCATTTTTGAGACTCTCTTCAATCTCAGGTTTTCTGTCATTACAGTTCTTGTGGACATGTGCTTGTTAGTGCTCTGCCATCCTGAAACAATCTCCTCTTGGAGAGGAGTCCACGTTACCAAAATGTAAAGCAAAAGATTTTCATGTGTTACCAATAAAAAAAGATAAAAGGCATTGGCCTGAAAGAGAACCAAGGGAAACCTCAAAGTTCTGCCTTCAATTTCACAGGCATTTCTGAGCCAAGAGATGTTAAATCTAGCAACAGATTTTAAACAAAAGCTTTAGATCTTTTTATCCCGTCTCAGATAGGGCAACTGAACACATCCTCATACTACAACCACCTAAAGTTAAGATAAGTCATTATCAGGAAGGGAGAAAAGAAACACCATGGAATAAGCTACAAAAACATCATTAACAACCGCCCTAAAATTGCCTTTGGGGGTTGCCTACTCTACAACTAGTCTTATTTAACCAGAAAAAGATGGAATAAAGCTTCAGAGTCTCTGAGATCTGTAATTACAACTGACATACCCACAAGGACGTTCCTCATACGTCAGTAGTCCCACCCCGAGATGTAGAAAAGCTTGAATGTCACAAGATCCCTTCTCCACTCAAGAGTTTCTAATGCCAGCTTCAAGTAGTAGTCTGATCACCACTAATTATCCCAGATGTTAAAGACATCGGTGCCAGACTGTCATCCTGACCTGTCCCAGCAGCACATACAATGTTTTCACATCCAAAGTCACCAAAGCATGTGGATAGTCTAGGAAGGAAAAAGCCCACTGACCCAAGGTTAAAAAGAATCTATGTCGAGCCTCCATTGCCTTCTGACCAGCCAGTAACAGCTGCTGCAAAACTTGAGTAAGTTCAGTGTTCCACAGATTTGCTCAGCATGGGCTGTATTTAACACACACACCCCCCACCAGGGTTCACACTTGTCTCTGTTTTAGATAGATGCAGGTCCTACAAAAACATCAGGTGTTTTCCTAAAGAGCCAGGACACAGAAGAAAAGAGAAGGAAGTTCAGATTTCACACAGACACACTACCTTGACTGGGGCTGAGCTGATGTAAAACTCAAACATGCATCATGACTCGGGTTTATGTACAATTCAGATGTAACAGACTAGAGAAGGAAGTTTTGTTCACAGGAGATGCACCAGACAACAGCTATCCAGAAAGTACTTGCCTGAACGTTAATGTTTGCCCACAGAAATAAGTAGGCGCTTTGGAGTAGAGCACACCGCAAGACTGAGAATCATTTCGAAGTGCTATGTTTCTTCGACTGCTCAGGCTGTAACCCTCCAAACCAGTTGTCCATTCTTCAAAGGAAAAAAAAAAAGCAGCGTGAACCTCAACCAGACCAGCTACTGTCTGTGCAAAGTAAGGTCAGTCGCAACATCCACTCAGTTCACCTCATATGAAGCTTAAGCTATGTTAAGAACAGGGGCTGGTTTTGACTTCTCCTGATGGACAGATTTCTTTTTCAAATCATTTGCAATTACAAAAAATACTTCCCAGCTCACACGGTTCACCAGAATGTCACTCTGCTGTGATCCCTGTGAAGTCACATTGTAAGCAAAGGAAAACCTTCATGATCCACTGCCCTTAAAATTTTTCAAGTGAAGAGAAAATTTAGTTTTTTCTCTCTCCAAGATTAGAGCTTGTTATATGAGTGTAGGTCATCAAACAATGCTTAGGTAGAAGTGAGGGACAAGGAAAAAAAATGCCTCGCTTCAGACTGCTTTCCACGGCTGAGCAGTGAGTTACCTGCTGGAAAGGCTCACTAACTATCACTTACACTATGAAGCAAAGAATAAATGCTAGGCTGAAAGGCTAGTTCATCATACGTTACACACGTACATCACAGCTAAGGTCAACCCATCATCATACAAAAACCAGCTCCGTAAGTCATTCAGCTATAGTCTTTCAGGAGTGCTGCACTGATGACATGGGCTTAAGATGAAAATGAACAGCAGCGAAACAGTACCATGGGGAACTAGCGTGGTACAGCCAATCTGAGGAACACTCCATGGACTCCACTCTTGCCGTCCGTCTCCTCGGGCACAGACTCTGAACTGGTAATCAACATGAGGATCAATATGCAGCACTATGAACTCTGTCTCCGAGCCGACATACACATCTTCAAAGTGACTGGCAGTACTCTTACGATATTGCAGTCTGTAATCTTGTGGTATGAAGTCATCATCCACCTAGAAAACATTTATTATATTAATCAAGGGGCCTCCCTCTTTTTTTCCTTTCACCTCTGAAGTGGCACATACTAGGGTAGTACTGCAGGCTGTCAAAGGTGATTCAGAGACACAAGGTATTAAAGAGCTGAAAGCATGCCTTACAGGAAATAGTATCAGTGTCTGCACCAACTAACACAAAAAGCAATATAAGAATGATTTGGTCACAGTTTAAAAGTATCTATAGGAGAAGAAACATTTAACAGAAGGCTTTTCAATCTAGCAGAGGTATAACAAGATCCTTCAGCCAAAAGCTGAAGGCAAATTTGCAGAAGAAATTCCGTGCCAATTTTTAACCGCAAGAGAAACTCACTATTATCCTTCATACACTGTTCCAAGGAACAACTTCCAATTCTTTGATATCTCTAAGTCAAGAAGTGTTTTTTTCTATACCCCCCTCCCCCCCCCAAAAAGACTCCACCATCCCTCAAGCATGACCAAATTCAGGGAACTCCTCTATAGCACAGAAAATCAGATCACATGTGATAACAGCGCCTATGGTTTTATTCTGTATCCTTTACAAGGTGAGGATGGCTGGCCAATGGCTGGCTGTTGCTAGAACAATGGAAGCTTGTTTAAGGCTCCAAGGAACATAGAGCTGTCCAACAACAACAAAACCACATCAGAGCACAGCAGTGATTTACTCAAAAATAATTCTTGTGTATTGAAGGCAAAGGCTACTTGACTAGCTAATGCTAATATTAAAATATTTTCTCTTTCTATCCACTGCAAGTCTCTAAGAACACAAACATGTTTAGGTGTAAAAGTGTAACAGAACAGGTTCAGCTTCATCCTGGGTTTGCCACAGCATCTTCAAAGGGAACAAAAGCATCACCCCAGCAATGAAGTTCAGTCTCACTGAGAGCGTTTAGCTGTTGTTGTCATACAAACCACTCTGTTCCACAGCACTAACCGCTACCTGCAACTCACCTCTGTCAGAGGCACACACACCAGGATTTCTTGGTCTTGTTTGTACAACAGCATCACAGATAGATTACACTCTACTATTTATTTGTTTAGTGGGAAGAGTATGTGAAGGAGGTGTTTCCTGCTTGTCCAATACCTGGCACTTGCTTAAGCAAGTGTTGTTTAAGCACGGGAAGCAGGGGTAGCAGTGTTTTCAGCTGCCCCACCTGACTTTTACACACGCAGGGAAGGAGATTGTGAGGAAAAGGTACATTAGTGTGTCGGCCCTTTCTACCGGCAGATGGGAGCAGGTAGAGTCCAACAGCAAGCGTTTAACACGCAAGTGTCACTGCCAGGCAGACACAAACCCCAGTGCCACACACATCACTACCATTACCTTGCTTTTAAATGAGCCCACTACCATGAAAGTCTCCTCTAAAGTTTCTGACTACACACTGGAGTGGACTATTCCTTTGAAGGCTGAAGAGAATCCAGAATTAAAGCGTTTTTTTCAGTTTCTTTCAAGAAAACTGAAGTTTGAATGATTTTCACCCAGGGTATTTTACCTACCTTACACCATCGGACTAAAATACCCCCAGGCTTCTCAACGAATTCCTCTAGCTGTACAGGTGGGCGAGATGCCACAGTTCCATGTCTGAATATTTGATTTTTCAATATAGTAAGAAGGCAGTCATCCAACTGGGCAGATAAACAAGGCACGTCAACCAAAGAGGGCACTTCTGGTAAGCTGAGAAAGGAAAGTTTGCTGTAATGAAAGGGGCCAGCTTCTACAAATTGATATTTTGTCCGTACACTTGAATCTGTGCAGATTTGCAAAGAGAGAACAGCTGCAGAAACTGGCATGTGCATTTCAAACTTCAAAGACTCAGAAAACATTGCGTTTCAGCCCTAACCAGACTGTCTGTTTCTCAGTAAATACTCTGAAACACAGGCTGTTCCACAAGGAGTGGTTTCATCATTCACAAATAAACAGCTTGCAGTTCTACAGAACATAAGGAGGTTGAAAACTACTCCATACTGTGACAATGAAAGTCTATGAAACAAACAGGACAGTGACACCTCAAATGAATCTTCTAAGGCAATGGAGTGGAAGGCTTTTGTTTCAAAGGAGAAAAGATCTCTTGTACAGGAAGGGGACATGTGCCACTGCCTCAGATCACCTCAGTGTGTCAGTATCTTACCTATCTAGCTGTATATGTAAAGCTTTTTTTGTAAAGCTGCAAAGTTTCTCATTCTGTTGTCCCACATCTCCATGGACTGCACTCTCTCCTGGAATCAAATGGTAAAAATATTCCTCATGAGAAAACGTCCAAGAAAGGCATTCTTTGCTTCAAAGAAGAACCAGTTCTGACATGAACAACCAATTAAACATGAAGCATTCTCAGCACTTTTGCTAGACTCTTAGCTAGAAAATACAATTATAGTTAACAATATGAAGCCTATTTAGCAACTTTTGAAGCTCTCAAAGCTTCCTGTAGATACACCTGTAACAGATACAATAATTTGCCTCAGCTCTCAGACAGTAGCAGAACTGGGGTCAGATGCCAGATGTCAGGTTTATTAATCCCTTCCTCCACCTGCTTTAAAGGAAAAAAAAAAAAAAGGCAAAGCACCTTCACTGAGCAGAAAATAAAAAAGCAGGAGCTTAAAAGCAAAAAATAAATGTCAACCATTGTTCTCTTTGCTACAATCTAAATGGTAACTATTGTCATAATGAAGGAAATAATCCTTGCATTAAAGTGTGGAGATAAATAGAAATATTTCAATAAGCTTTCCATATAAAGTAGCATCCCACACTTCAGCTTAGAGAGACATATGCTCCATTCTCCTATCTGATGACTTTATGGTAATTTACAACTTAAGCAAGCTCAGTCCTTTTCCAAATGGAAGATTACAAACATTACAAATCCCTAAAGAAAAGCACACGTCATAATTGGCAGCAGGAGATTTAATAACCATGGAGGCTTAACTCCTTTCTGACTCAGATGCAATGTCTGCTCACTTTGACGACATGACTTAGCAATGCTTCTGCTGCTACAGCGGGAATGGTGACCCATGGGATAGGAAGCGCACAGCTAGTCAGGTTCTCATGAGATCTGACAGAAACTCATCTAAAACACAGGCAATCTCTGCCACCACCCTGTGATTCAGCAACTTGAGACTTAAAACAAAAACAAGGTGACTACCAGCTGTGCCAGAGGTTGCGGTGCTCGAAAAAAAACCCAACAAATTAATCCTTAAATATTGTCAGTACTCCTGTGAGCAGGAGGCATACAGCTACCAAGCCAGCATGTTGTTTAAGCACAAAGCTCACGTCTGAGTGGAAGCTGATAGATTTCCTACCCATGGGAGACTGCTCAATGCACTTTAGTTCACAAAACTGACATCATGTTGAAAGAAAGTTAAAGTTGAGACACAAGAACAATGCAAGGAAACTGCCAACATACTCATAGCTCAGACATGCTCCCAGTAGGTTCTCCAGTGGGGGGAACACAGTCAAGAGTGACATTCCTTTCTAGCTAGGTATTGAGCATCAGTAGGATAACAAACTGGCCCTTACAGTAATATTCCACATGTCCATTTTGGTCTGTCTCATCCTCAGACTTTTTGGAGAAATGTTTCCCATACAGTGGCCATTTCATTCCTCACATCCCCATCAGTGAACATAATCACACTTAGCAGGAAAAATAATCTGTTTACTTCAGCTGCTATTCCACTAAGACACAACTAACTTTCTTCAATCAACAGAGACGTTTTGTTACTATGGTACTGAAGATGTGTTTTATTTCTTTCTAGCGTGGAGGGGTGAAGGACACCTCTGCAGTGAGATATTTCCAAGGTAGGTACTTCCCGCCCTTATGGAGAGGCTACACGGATACATCTACACCCTAGGATTGGAGTGAAATATTTCAATATGGATTTGTAGGAGAGAATATTGATCAGCTCTTCACTACATCTACCCAACTTTAACCTTTTCTTAACATTCAGCTTGAGAGAAGTCCAAAATGAGACAAATCTGCTAATGACAACAGTCCTCAAGAGAAGACACCCTGGAGGGTAGAGCCAAGACTCAGTATCAGGTCCTGCCTTACCTTCCCGGAGCAGATCATCAGCTGTACTGACTCCGTGCTCTATTAGCTTCTGGCATTCATCCAAGGGTTTGATGCTCTCTTGTTCTATAGCATCCACTTCCTGCAGCAGTGACATCAGTCGCTCATCCAACAGCTTCTTTAGGGTCCCTTTTAAATCATTAAAATGTTGCTCAAGTACATCTCTGGTCAATGTTGCACTTTCTCTGATCTAAATTCAGGTAACAGGAAAGAAGAATTCAGGATAAAGGCAAAGGCCATACACACCTTTTGTTTTTCTGAACCACCTCATTTGCATCTGCTGGTGAAAAGTTGAGTGTGAAGTCAGCTTTTAATAAAAAGGACCACTGGCAGGTAACAAACCAGTGTAGTCATTTTTAGTACATGTACAGTAGGGAAGGAGGCAAAAAAATTATCCTGGACAAGGGGAAGAGCATATTAACTAAGCCAAACACCAATTGTGTTACATGTACCTCAATCAAAGGATTTTTTTGGTCAGAAAAGTCTGAATGCTTTGTAGGTCTTTCCCCTGCCCTCCCTCAGAACTACTGTAATCCTGTTCAAAAAAACACTCTGCCAGCATATACAAGTAATGCTCACTGGAAAGAAAAAAAAGATATCAGGCTTTTAGAAGACTGTCTAGAAGCACTTTTCCAGGCCCTATCACTTCACTGGATTTTTTTAAATTCTTGTAAAGCTGCTTTCTTTTTCTTTTTTTTTTTTTTCCTCCAAACAGCCACCTTTGATTTGTCTGTGCTCCAGGGTTACAGGGCAGGGTGAACAGCAAGTCTGTTTTGATTCTGGAAGGACTAGACCACAGAAGGTTCTACAAGTGCTTATTAAAATGTTTGCAAACTTTCTGAATCTGACTTTTAGGGAAGAAAACACATTTGAACACCCCTGAGCTAAAGATGCAAAAGTCAGAAGTAAACACCTCCTTATGAACAACTTTTCTATGTCACACACAGAAGGAAATGCTGCAACATGCACACAGCCTTACACGTAATTTCTAGTTCTTTAGAAGTACAGACAACCAACACAGGAAGTTCTCTAGTTAGGTAAAATAAATTTCCTCTTCAAGTAATATTCATGAAGCTCTGCAGCTGCCACACAGCTCAGTTTCCCTTCTCTTGTTCTTTCAATGCTTGAGGAAAAAAGGAAGTATTTTGCTTCTTGAAGGGGTGGGGCGGAGGAAGACAGAACAGTCACTTCTCTAAGTCCATTACCTCCGTTACATGCAGATACAAATTCAGCAATCAGCCTCAGAATTACAGATACCACTAGGTACGTAGAAGAGGAAATGCAAGTCCCTAAACATAGAGAGCTGCATGAAGTTTGTTGAAAATCATGTCTCATTGGTCCAAAACAAAAGGATGCAACGGAAGTGATCTAAAGTGCTTTCCCTATGATATCAGCCCACCAGTCCCCAAATAATAAAGCTTCTGCTATCTGAACCCGTCTAAGACATTCAGCACTTCTGGACACAGGGAATTCTTGGACATATGTTGCATGGCTGATTCTTTGTGGACAAAATAGTGTATGGTGCTGAAGATGGAAAGACAGAAAACAGACACATGCACACAAGCAAAGAAATTCCCCCAGAGAGGAAAAGGAGAGAAAGGCAAGCTAACTAAGCACACACAGCCACTGCAAAAAGGCCAGCTGGTTCCCTCTCGATGCATGTTGAGTTATCAGGCAACACTCTGAGATGGCAAGGTTTGGATTAAAGATGGCCATGAACAATTCATTTTAAGTAGCTTGTGGTTTTGAAGATGACTAATTTAATGTATAGTGATCGCCCACATTTACTCAGTAGCAGGACACTAACCTAGCAGATTTATAGCAGATTTCTATGCTAATGGGATCTGCTTCAGGGCACCACAGAAACATTTTGTGAATTTGGTTTTGCTTTTTTTTTTTATTTATCCCTTGCAGAGTTGAATCAAAGGTAGCGAGGCATTGGTTCTAGTCTGCAAAAACTAAAGTGCTTAAAGGATATCTTAGCAGAGAAGCCAGTCCTTCAGTGGCTCTCCGCAATCTCCCTACCCACATTTGCCTATCTTGTGCATCTTCGGCATGGAGTGGGTGGTTTACTAATCCCGATGAAAACTCTCCTCTGGCTCCAGTGCACAGCTGCAGAAAAACCAGCCAACCTGGAATGCTGGCAACACTTATACATGACCCACAGAGTACGTGACCCACGGAGTTTGGTGCATGGGGACAGCAGAGTTCAGGACAGCATCCAAACCAGAGCATAACTCGCCTAGGCAGGTATATTAGGTGTGCAGGGAAGAAGACAGGCGTCACACTCCCTACAAAATAAGCCTCACAAAACGTAGTTCCTTTAGACATCTTTATTCTTGCCTAGGCAACCTCCCACCATCCCCGAAAACCAGGCTGAGGTCAGTAACAGACTTCAGCGCGCATCCCTCCCTCCCCGATACCTTCTACACACCCATTCCCTCTCCGGCACCTAGAGAGGCAACACGCAGGTTTCACTGGAGCGCGGAGAGAAGCCGGGAGGCCACCACCGCCGCCAGCCGCTCCCAGTCCTGGATTCCCTCCGCCCTCCCCAGGCTCTAACCGGTTGCTCCGCGCGCCCCGCGGACCGGAGCTCTGTGGCGAAGCACAGCTCCGGCCGAGGCGCGCAAGACCCAACGCTACCGCGGCCCCGGAGGCGGCTCGCTAGCGATCACCGCCCCGCGACACCCTGCAGGACGGGAGCTGCGGAAGACAGCGGAGCCCCGGGCTCCTCCCGGCCACTCGTCCCCTCCCGGTGAGCGCCTCCGGAGAGCCCCGCCGCCACGCCAGCCAGGGCAGCCCCGTCCCGCCGTGCCACCCCACCTGCTTGCGCGCCTGCTGTAGCCCCCGCAGCCGCTGCTCCAGCTCCCGCCGGTAGCTCCGCGCCGCCTCGATGCTCTCCCGAGCCTCCTGCAAGAGGAGCCGCGCCTCGGCCTCGGCCTCCATGGGCAGCCGCGGCGGCGAGGCACCCGGCGGGGCGGGGCGGCGGGCGGGCGAGCCTCGCCCCCGGAAGGGCCCCACATCCGGGCGCCGTGCCCCGCGGGGCGGAGCGGGAAGCGCGGCAGGAGACGGCCCTGCGGTGGGGCGGGGGGCCACGGGGCGGGGCACCGGCCGTCAAAGCGGTGGCGCGCGGAGGGCAACGTTAGCGGGGATGAGCAGAGCATGTACTGCCAGAGAGCCCCAGACTGCTCCCGCGCGCTGCGAGGCGTTGCCGGTCGCGCGAAGTTTTGGCCCCTGTCACGTCCTGTGCCCCACCCGTATGACGTCATCAGCCCCGCCCCACTTCGCACGGCGGCGCGAAAACCCGACCGATCGCGGCGAAGCGGGGGGGAACGACGACGACGATGGGCGTGGCTCCTCCGGCACGTGACTAAGCCTGCGGGGGAAGGGGCGGGGTGAGCTGCCGCTGTCCCGCGCCACGTGATGGTGGAAGGCGGCCGGCTGTTGGCAGCGCGAGTGGGTCACGTGGGGCGCTGTGGCGCCGCCCCCTTCCGCGCGGAGGTCCGAATCTTGTCCCGCGCGCGCTTTTCTGCCCGCCTGGCGCTCGCTCCTGTCAGGCGGCGGCGGCGGCGGCTATCGGGCGGGCGGACGGGCGGACCGCGGTGGGGCCGCTCCATGGCGATATCGCGCGCCTCCCCCCGCGGCTGAGGGTTCCACTCCCCGCCAGCGCCCGGGGCATGGTGGGCAGGGTCGCCGTGGCCGCGGCGGCCGCCTCCCTCCCTGAAAAAGACGGCGACGCTCAGGTGAGGACGCTGAGGGGGGCCGGGGCGCCGCGCTGTGAGGGCGGAGAGGGGGTTGGCGGCGGGCTTGGGGGTGCAGCGGGACGGCCTGGGCGGGGGAAGCGGAGGACGCCCCTTTGTCGTGTGCGGTTGGCGGAGTGCGGCTGGTGCAGCAGGACCGGCGTGAACCGCCGCCTGGGCGCTGCGGGGCGGCTGCCAGCCCGGTGCCCGGCGCTCGGGAGGGCCGCGCAGCCCGCGGGCCAAGCTGTCATGAAATGCCTTTTGGGGCACCTTAGCGGAGCCCCCGGTAGCTTCGAGGGGCAGGGTTTTCAGTTTCAGATGATGCGATTTCGGAAGAGTTCAGTTCTTAATAAGCTAGGAGAGTTGTAAATGCTTGTGAGCCACCTTTGTCGGAGTTTTACAAATACATTCTCTTTTATGGTTTGAATTATGAGATATGGATTCTCTCGTATTCATTTTCTTTAAGTATTTTAAAGGGTATAGTTTCTTAAGATACGTTAGATGTTTATGGTAGGCTCATACATCTCGATGTTGGAATTCTCTTAAATGCTCTACAAGTGCTCTGGCAAGGTAACTAAGATAGATCATCTGAACCGAAATAGACTTTCTGAACCCCAGTATTATGAAATCTCTGCAGAACTGTTCTGAAGACTTTGTGGTCACTTTCAGTTTTGGCAGTCTCAAATCTACATGGGATTTTTATCTTTTTCAAGCGGCAGAATTTTTATTTCAAGCTTAAATGGCTTTTGAAAACACAGATAAAGTTGATGTGCACACAGTCTTAGCACATTGACATGTGCTTTTTTTATCCTCTGAAAAAGCACTAGTGTCACTAATAAATAATGCAGACACTGTACTGCTTTGTGTTACCATACTAAGTCATCTTAAGGTTTTAAAAGCTAAGATTGATGTTGACATTTTTTTTACAGCCATGCAAGAAACGTCGAGAGGAAGATACTTCTGTAAAAACAATCACAAGATATTTCTCACCATTAGCAAAACCAGTGGATAAAGTGTTGTCACCACCAAAACCCAACAATATATTGGATTATTTTAAAAAGACATCTGTGACTGAGAAAGCTACATTACCAGTTGTAGCTGGAGAAAATCAAATACCATTGGATGCTGATGACAAAGACAGTAAGTCACCTTTTAAACCACCTTTAAAGCGGAAGAGGAAAGGGAAGACAGTTAATTTAAATAATAAGCTAAGAGAGATGAAGGAATCTGAGAATGAACATGAAATAGAAATTAGTAGTGATGACAGCAGAGAAACAACAGGACTGAAACAAGACAGTAATGATTTTATTGCTACTTGTACTTTAGTTGACCAAAAATGTGCAAAAGAATTAGCAGAAGAGAATGTGCAAAGAGAGAACTTGTCAAATGCTGTCATCTACAGAAAAAATGCAAAGAAAGTTGGTTCTGAAATAAATGGAACAAAAAGTAGGATAAGAAAATCAAGGAAAAGGAAGCACAAAATAAATACAGATTTGTCCGAAAGTTTTTCATCTGAAAACCAGCTGAATGAAAAGCAGAAAAAGGAAACTGAAGATAAGAAAAAGATGGTATCTCCTACAATAGCAGAGTGTAACGCTACTATTAGTGACTCCAGTTTTGACGTTCATATGGGTGATAAGACATCACAGGTAAATAACAGTATAATAACGGTGTCATTTGAGGACTTCTTGAAGAGTCAGGGAGAAAATAATGTAGATCGTGTTGAAGAAGACACAAAGCCAACAACGGACAATTCTGCTACAGCAAATGAAACGGACAAAAGTGATAGTGTTAGTGACCCAGAAAAGTGTGAGGAATCTCAACAGCTACCACTTAGAACAGTAACTGTCCTTGCACAAGTTCATTCCATTCCCCCAAAATTATCTCCATTACATAAGGAGCAAAAAGGCTCTAGGAAAATAGCTTCAATTTTTTGGAAGCAGAAAGGATGTGTAGGGGAAAAAGAAAGTAGCCCACCTCTCTTGGACAGTGAACAAACTGAACAGGTTACTCAGAAAAGAAAATCTAATGTGGTTATTGAGGAAGAAGAATTGGAGTTAGCTGTACTAGAGACTGCAGGGTCAGATTCTCTGAAGCCAAAATGTACTCTGGAAGAAAGGCATCAGTTTATGAAGGCGTTTAGACAACCAACAGCTGATGTAATAAAAAGTGGAGTTAAAAAGGCACCTGGAAAACAAAAGCAAGCCATTGGAAAGTCTTCAAAAGAAAGAGAAGGACCTGAAGATGACATTGCTTCAAATAAAGGATTAGAAAGTGGAGTACCAGAAGATTATGTGGACAAATACACACATTCTTGTTCTGAAACCAACAGAACTAAAACCAAAAGACCTAAAAAGCTTCAGAAAAAAGGAAACAGAAGAAGGAAGGCTTCAGAAACTACGGAAACCAATGTCTCAAATACTAACAATTACAATGAAAATGAGCATTCAGGAGCTAATGTTCTTACTAAGGAAAACACTCTAGAAGTAGGAATTTCATCAAGTCCAAAAGTGAATGACTTAAGGAGGAGTTTAAGGCAGAAGAAAATCAAAACATCAAAAAATGTTACACCTAAAAAAGACAGGATTAGAAATACTTTTTCTGAAGAGGAAATAAATGGCTGTCCTTTACAGACTTCTACACCAAAAGCAAACAAGCGATCCTCGAAGAAAAGTAATGTGTATAAAGCCGAGGTGATTACTGTGCCCTTTGATGGAAACAGCCCAATAAGGTAAACATTTTAGAGTACATTCTACCTTCTTGCACTTTGTTTTCCTGCAAGTATTTTAAGAGTAAGACATAATTATAAATTGATTGGAATGCATGCCAAAGCTGCATGAATACTGATCATGTTGGACAGTAACACAGAACAACCAAGGCTGACTCTATAAATGTGCTTGCACTAAAGATATTTTAAAAAAAAAACAACAAAAAAAACCCACAACCAACTTCCAACTGGGGGGTTGCTTTGCAGCACTGTATTTTTAAATGCTTTTGAAAATGAGATTAACATTTTTCTTTATTAAAAAGTAGTAATTTCACAATACTTTTTTTCCCTAATTAGAATGAAGTTTACACGTATCAATGCGACTACAAAATCAAATAAAGCTGAAGCAATGAAAAATGAAGAGTTTAACTCCAATAATATAAAGGTAATTTATCTAACAGTTTGTGTTTCATTATTTTGTCATTTACTGTATGCATATAATTGTGTCAATATTCACTATTGTCTAATAGTCTAATGTAATACAATGGGAGAGTTCTCAGATCCCCTCTGGAAAGAGACTATTGCAGTGATTTACGGTAGAATTTGAGGTAGTTCCTTGTACAGTTATTGTACCTTAGATTTTAAAATAGGTTTTGTTAGTGTAAATCTTGTTTTCATAACATAACAGAAAAATCCAATAAAGTAGTATGCTCATGTTCTGCATATTCTCAGGATGGGACACAGTGTTTGGGCGTAGCAGAACAGCTTATGCTTAAGAATGTCACTGCCCATATTTCATTTGTTCTGTGGACAAATTGGAGGATCCCCTTGTAGGACACTCAGTCCCTTTTGAAAAGTATTTAATTCTCCTTGGTTTGCTCCTCCTTTCCATTCTTTTGTTTTCTTTTTGATACAAGTAAAATTTTATTAAAATCATACACTTTTGTGAATGTGAAAAATTATATTAATATGTTAAATACTTACCAAATGTATTGCTATTAATTGCTAGATATTTTGGTTCTTTTGTTCTTTGTTTACAGATAAGCTCTACTTCTAAAAATATATCTAAAGCGAAACAGCTGATTGAAAAAGCAAAGGCTATACGGCATAATAGATCAAAGGTTAATGAAGACTTACTAACTCCCGTGAGGCGCTCATCTCGACAGCAAGCTCTTGCTGAAAAGAAAAAATTACAAGACAGTGAGGTAAGCCTGTATACTTGGCAGGGGGGAATTTATGTTTTTGTGATTCCTTTAAGCAACATAAACGTTTCTTATCTTGCAAACATTTTCTTTTAAAGAATCAAATAGATATCTGTGCAATGGTATGGTAAATATCAAGTAGTAAAGTAACTGCCAGGCATAGACTGGAAAGCTCATTCTAATGCAGATCTGTAAAATGCAGCAGATGACCACACTTTAAAAATGACTGTTTCTCTTTCCTGCGGGACAGCAAGGTGTCTGTGTCAAATGTGTATGTTTTACACATCTAAATTTGGAAGACAGTAATTCTGGCCTTTGTTTATATATTGGACATCTTATTCTATATACTATTTCTGTATAGACAACAGTAATAAAAGTATTGTATGCTCTCAAAATTATATTTGCTGACTTCTAAGCTCTCTAGCAGTTTCTTCAATTTTCTCAGTACTGATCACTAAATTGAACTGTTAATGAAGGAGGAAAAGTCGTGTTTCCTTTCTTATTTTATTTGCTTTCCCTCTAGGAATCAGTAGTAATTTTAGATTCAAGCCTGAGTAATGCCACTACTACAGTGCAGAATGTGAAGCAAAAGAATCTTCGGAGCTTAAATGATGTTTTGGGGAAAAAGTCTAGAAACTTGAAGGTTGCAAAGAACTCAAATGGTAATTGGGTTTTACAGAATGTGTTAAATTTTTATTACAGTTATTGACTATTACAACTTTTATTTTATAAAGCTGCCTTTGCAGTACTTTTGTCTTCTGATTTTGTTATATAATATGATCTAATATATACCTTTATTTTGTAATGCAGAGGTTGTTTACATGTGTTTTGATTTTTCTTCTTTCAGGGAAAACTGTTTCTTTGAAAAATGCCAATAGTATACCATGTTTTGTTGTCTTCTAAGTTAAGGGTTTTGGTTTTTTACTGTTACAGAAAATGATGTCTATAGTGATGAAATAACTAGAAATAAAACTATAATGAATGTCGCTAAAATACTCAGCTTTTCTTTCTTAAGGAAAAGGAGGTTCCCTAATGTTATTAAATGGAACATGTAGATAGTGAACAGAGAAGCAAGGTTAGAATCCTATATGAGTGCTAAAGTAATCATGATTTTTCCCCCCCCCCCCCTTTTTAAAGGAAAACTGGGGTATCCACCTTCCTTCCTAGGCAGAAATGCTCAAAACTCTGCAGGTGAACCAATTGTGATCTTTGATGAAAGCAGGTCAGTTTTCAATACTGCAGTTGCTTAAGAATCAAAATATATTTCAAGAATACTTTAACGTTCTCTCATTTTACAAGTTCAAATACACTTACTGAAATATGATATAAATGTTCATGGGGGGTTTTTTGATCAATATGTTAATCTGCTTGCAAAATTTTGGTGGGTTTTTTTGAGAGTTGTTTCCTCAACCATTGTTGAGCCGTTTTAGATGGCTGAAAATGTAATTGATGACTGATTAAATAGAAATCCTAAACTGCATATAAAAATACAAAACCAAGGAGGATTGTTAAAATTAAAATCTCTTAACACAAAATTTAAAGTTAAATGTAAAATTACTACATTTAAATTAATTTTATCTGTTCTCCCAGACTTTCTAACTCATGTGTAGATCTGAATGTGATTAAATTCTGTTGTAAGCCTTGCATAGCTGGTAGTTCTAATGATTTTTCTTTTCCATTTCTATTTTCATTAAAGTCAAGATGCATCTGAAAATTCTCAAGATGATGATCAGTTCAGAGCAAAACGTGAATTCTTGATGAGTGGGTTGCCAGAGTCACTGAAAAGACAGATTGCAAAGAAAGCAGCAGCAATGGAAGCGTACTCTCTTGCAAGTTCATGTTTTAAGACTGTTGTCCATGTACAGCAGAAGGATGACTGTAAGCATTTGTTCAGCCATTGTGTAGATGTATATAATAATTCCTAGTGAATCTGTGCAGAAAGGAAAAAAAAAAAAAACCTTGAATAACAGAACTAACTGTTACGACTGGAATAACTGGTAGTTCCGTCTTGTTTTGTGTCGCAGTAAGAAAACAAAAGCTTCCAGTGAGATGTTTTTGAATACACAATTTACAAATTAAATTGATGCTAAAGTAATGTGTACATTTCTGGTTGAGGATGCAAATTTTTAAAATATTTAGTCTTTCAAGTTACAATTTGGAGAATAAAGATCATGTTGGATTGATTGGGGCAGAAACCATTTCCTTCTGACAAAGGCAAAATATTTGTCCAAAGAGAAGAGAACAGCCCATTTCTTTCCACTAAGTGAGGGAGCATGCTACAATGTTCTTATGAAAGGGCATGACGGAAAAGCAGAAGGTAGAATAGCACTTAAGAGAGTTTATATTGCAAACCAACCAATAAACAAACAAAATCCTTGGTGAGCATCTGTAGAGACCTGGTGAGGGCACAGCTTCTTATTCAGAGCAAGCAGAGCCCAGGAGCAACTTACTGGAGAAAGGTTGTATGCAAAAATGTGCAATTTTCTTCTCCTTGTGGGAGGTGGAATTAATAAAGATTAAAAGTTGATGCAGTGTAAGTTAAATAAAATTGGCTTTGACATGATAAAGCTGTAGTTAAAAAAGCACGTTTTGTCTGTGACTATCTCTTTGGTTAACAAAAGTTTCCTCTTGTTTTGTTTTTGGTGGGGATTCTTTTGTAGGTTACCCAATGTGGAAATTGAAATCACCATCGTGTTCTCTATTAACTAAGCTGAGGAAACTGAATACCGACATCACTAACATCACAAAAATCACTCTCTCACTTGGTGAATTTTCCACTGTGAATTCAAAACTACGTGGAAACTGTTCTTCACCTGTGGTTAGTACTTTAAAATGGGGGCTTGTGTTACAGGAAAATTGAAAAGACAATTGAAATTTTTTTGTTATTCGTTAGGTCTTCTGTTGTTTTAAAAATCCTGTAGTTTGAATCCATATCTGTCCTGGATTTGTTTTTTGTTGTGTGTGATCTACCCTTTCTGCATCATTATATTAGACAATTCTCAAGGCTTTCTGTTAATCTCTGGATTTAACAAGACAGCTACTAATTTAAATTATGCAAAACCATCATTGTTATTCTGTGTAATGTTTTTGAGTAATAATTGTGTGTGTGTGTTTACAGCTTTCTGGCCACCGACCAGTTTTTCCCAATATATTCAGGAAAGATTTACTAGATGAGATCATGTCTTCTAATTCTCAATTTCCTGTGAGAAAATACTTCTACAAGTTTCTGAAAAAACAAACAGAACGATTGGTTTTTGAAGACAGTATACAAGGTTAGTAATCTACATAGGCAAAAATAAACACACACTCACACTCTCTCTGGCATAAAAAGGTAACTTGGAATTTCCAGAAAGGTTTCAGTGAAGGAATACTGTTGTTGGAAATAAATTGGTCCTCACAATTTAGGTCATTTTACCAAATTCTTCAAATATGAATTAAACAAATGTATAGTTGTAATGGACATAACTTGAAATTTTAAAAGGATGTAAATTTTTTTTTTTCTTAGAAAGCAGAGATGGCACTACAAATTCTGAGGTAAATAAGAAACATTCTGACAATTGGAAGGAAACTAAGAGGAAAAGGAAAGAAACAGAAGACCACAAATCAAAAAGAAGAAAACAAATTGAGGGTACAGAGACTGAAATAAAATCCAGAGTTTGCAGTAACCTTGTTTCTCATATATCTGAAGAAAAACAAGCAGAGATGGGACAAGTAACACATTTGGGAAAAAACAAGACCATGAAACCAGGTATTATCACAGAAGACACTGAATATTTATCAGAGCCAGATGCATTTTCAGGTAACTCTGCATTTCCTGTCTGATTTTAATTCTCTCTGCATTGAGGAAATATATATATGGTGTATGTCAGCTTTCCACTGTGATGCAAAAAGTGTATCTCATCAATATTCTACTAAACTTCATCAACTCTTTTGCATGAAGAATTATTTTAAAATGGATAATAATTTTTCTGTAGGTGTTGAAAAAGAAGACATGCTCTGGACAGAAAAATATCAGCCTCAAGATTCCAGTGAACTTGTAGGGAACAAGAAAGAAATTGAAAGGCTACACAGGTCAGAAGTGGGAGCATGGATCCATTCTCAATATAACTCAAAACACCCTATTACTTGATTATGCTCAAAAAGTGGAGTCAGTTATTTTACACTATGCTTGAATAACCTTACAGGATGTATGTCTGTGGCCTTTGTTTTGATTTACTTCCAAAAAGTTACAGAAGCAAATTGTCAGTTGGTGTGAATATCTTTTGGTCATAGTTTCTTCTACAGTAATACATTGGTAGCTTGTATGGTATGGTACAAAACAAAACCACACATGAAATGCTACATTAGGCTGTGGAATAGAATGAAATACTTAAGTAACTAAGGCCTCATAATTTTAATTATTTTTTGTCAGGTCATTTAAGCTTACACACTATGAATGAGAGATAGCAACTTACCAGTCTTTGTTCTATACTTCCCTACAAGCATGCCTGATCCTGAACTTGATGCACTGCCTCTGCTATCAACTAATACAACAGAGAATGAAGAAGATTCTTTTTTTAGAAAAGAATCAAACAAACCCTGAAATATTTTCTTTTTATCTGAAAGGACTTGATAAATTTCTGAGAGGGATAGTAAGTGGCTAATGTCCCCTAGCTTTATGTTCTCTTCCATCTGAATGTGGTTTGCTTTATTCAGCAGTAATTTTCAATTTTTGTTCTGTTGCTTCCTTTTATAGTTGGTTAAAAGAATGGAAAAAAAGAGCCGATTGGGAGGAAAAAAGAAATCAGAAAGGGGAAAAGGAAGACAAAGAGCATCAAGGTGCTGATAGAATTAAAAATAATATATATAGCTTCTCATTGTTAAATTTGGCATGAAAATTACATGAATTGACAATGATTTCAACACTTCTTTCTTTCATTTAAATAATTCTACAGATTCTTCGGACAGCCTTGACTTTAAAGATAATAAATCTGATATTGAGGAAGAGACTAGCCTTTGCAATACAGTTCTGATAACTGGCCCACCGGGAGTGGGGAAAACTGCTGCAGTATATGCTTGTGCTCAGGAGCTTGGTTTTAAGGTTTGTGGAGTCCCTCCCTCAGTGCCATTTTTCTTATTTGTAACTAGTGATATGAAAGCATTCATAATACAAGATGTCTACAGTTTTTTTTAATATATATAAATTAAATACCATTGCAGATATTTGAAGTCAATGCCTCTTGCCAGCGTAGTGGTAGACAGATACTGTCTCAACTAAAAGAAGCTACTCAGTCTCATCAGGTGGACAAAAAAGGCATTAATGCACATAAACCTTGCTTTTTTAACAGTTGTAGCAGTGCCAAGTCACCAAGTAAGTTTCACAATTGTATCTGGGTTTTTTGTTTGGTTGGTATTTTTGGTTTGGGTGTTTTTGTGGGGTTTTTTGGCTGATTGGGTTGGGTTTGTTTGGTTTGTTGGGGTTTTTTTAGGAAATTAGTTCCCAAAACAATTTTTAGACATTAGTTGTTTAAAAAAAGATAGCAAATTTCAGTTTATCTGGCCATAATAATAAGAAATGCTCAGTTGCTTAACCCAACTACATACCAAATCAAATAATGCCTTTCTCAAAATGACTGACTCTTGATTATCTTAAGTTATTTCTGTAATGGCACAGTAAGTGCTATGGCACTTGACTAGAAAGTTGAACAGAACGCATTCCCTGTAACAGGAGAAAAGTAAAATAAGCAGAAGTCAGCACAGTAAACCTGTCCTGTACTATACACAAAACTGGGATTTGCTCTAATTTCGCCTAAGAAATGACAGTTTGAGATTACATTTCCAGCTTAATGTAAAATATATCTTGCAGAAAAAATGTATTCCCCAAAGAAAGTTGTCTCACCAAGAAAACCTCCACTGTCACCAAAAGGAGCAGGATTAAAACGAAGCTTGCCCCCTAAAACACTTGCAAACTATTTCAAAATTTCTTCCAAACACAAAGGTAACAATGGAGCAGTAGCATCTCAAGAAAAAAATAAAGGTAGGTATCACTATTTAATAATTAGTTACCTTTGGAGATGGAAGTGCTACACTGTACTACCGTGTATGTGGGGCTGTGTGGAGAAAAGAGTGGAGCACACTTACTACACTCCAACTGCCAGCAAGAATTACTTAATGCATCTCGGATACACTGAACTACATAGGAAGTAGTCATTATTCTGTATTACAGGAGAGTTAACTAGGGTACAAACTATATGAAGTTGGGTAGGCTTTCCTTAGTTGTTTGGGTTTGGGGGAGGGGGGCGGGGGCAGGAGTTAGAGCATTTAGGTAAGAGAAGAGAATTAAAATCTGTCTCTAGAAAAACACACCGTTATATTACCTCAGTGCCTGTATCGGGTTGTGGAATGGTTCATTGTGCTAGGTGGTGTGTATATGTATATATCAAAATTACTGCTGCAGAATTAAGAGGTTCTGTAAAGCCAGTAAATGTTTGATTACGGACTGAGGATTTTAATACATAGAAAGGCACACTGAAATCTTTTGACTCTCTCAATATTGGAAGGTATATTTCCAAATGTTTCATGCGATCTGGAAGTCTTAAAGACAGGTTTTTAAAAAGCAAATAACATTTGGACAACCAGTATTTTTGCACAGACAGTACAGAGGAATGCATGAGCAAAGTGCTGGATAGAATTGGGGCAATCAAGTCTAGTCCTTTTTTCTTTTCAGGCAATCTTATTGCATTGTCTTGAAGGACTTATCTACTCCATGCGTCTCAGACATCATAGGTCACTAACAGGTTAGGTGCAGAATTAATTCTACAAATAGACAGACCTTTATCAAACAGTGCTGAATTCCCAGCAAATTTGTTGCAATTTTTTTAAAACAAGAAACATCAGAAAAGGATGTAGGTCAGCCTTCTAAGTTTTTGTGTCGGTGTAGGTTTTCTGAAGTGCTTTATATATGGGGTGTTTTTGAAACCAGTGTCTAGAATGCATATTAAATAGTTTCAGTCCTCCTTTCCTTCCTGCTCAATTCTTCACCCATCTGCAGGAAATACTCAGAATTCACTTGAAGAAAAGAAAGATGCTCAAATTAAGACAATAAACAAAGAAATAGAAGGAGGAGAACACAACAGAAAAAGTGCAACATCTCTCATTCTTTTTGAAGAGGTAAAATTCACGTGAAATACACTGATGTGAGCAATATGTCCTTTCATTATGTTTAAAGAATTTAACTTTTTCCCCCTTCCTTCCTGAGACTTCTAGGTAGGTTCAAATGTGAGGATCATCAACTTCTTAAAAATTAATTCAGTGTTTAATCACTTCATCCTCATGAGTACTTTTTAAACCATAGATCGTTATTTTAAAAGATAAAGACATTGTCATCTATCAACAGTTGTTCACTGTTGGAACAGTTTGCAGGATTCTGCTAGTTTAATTCCTTTAATTATGTCAAAAGTGTTAAGTTTATAATTTTACAGTAGTTACATGCATTGAGACACTTTAAAAGTCACCATTAACATCCCAGCAATAATTACAATATCTAAGACCTTATTAAGTTCTTTTCTTTAACCTCTTGCCCCAAAATGTCTTTGAGTCTTAAACTAAGAACAGAAAATTGCAGCCAAGAATGTAATTTTAAGTAAATAAAGGAGGTATAGCAATGTTGCTAACAGTGGGTTGTCCTACAGATCACTGGTGCAAGTCTATTAAAAAGAAAAAAAAAACAACCAAATTTCAAAAGCCGCCTGGACGTGGTTCTGGGCAACTTGCTCTAGGTGACCCAACCTGAGCAGGGATGTGGACATTTTGATCTCCAGAGGTCCCTTCCAACTTCAACCAGTCTGATTTTGTAATCGTCAGCACAGAAGACTGATCAAAGTGCTGTGTGCTAAAAAGTGAGCTTCACCTGAAGCATGTATGCCGTCATTGCCCATGCATGTTCAAGAAATCTGTATTAACGTTAAGTCTTACTCATTAACAGTATGACTGCATTCACAGCTTGTTGCTATTGTTAAAGCTATTGATACTTTGCACTTTATTTGTTTTCTATAGGTAGATATAATATTTGATGAAGATGCAGGATTTCTAAGTGCAATAAAGACCTTCATGGCAACTGCAAAAAGACCTGTAATTCTTACTACCAATGGTGAGTAGTGTTTGTTACAGTAATCAGACCTCACAAGCAGAAGAGTCTCTCTTAATAAGATGGTTTAAATGGTGATTGTTGAATACAGCTCCTAAATGTAAAATTAAATGAGTGGAGACTGTAAAGCGAGTATTTTAGTATTTGGATAAAGATAGTGTCTGCTTTAACGAGTAAAGAGAATAATTAGCTTTGAATGTAATGTTGTGACAGTTCACTGATACCTCTTTATATAGATCCAACATTCAGACTAATGTTTGATGGCTATTTTGAAGAGATCAACTTTAGAACCCCTTCCTTGGTAAGTCTGTTTGGAAATGCAAATACATCCTAAGCAAGTAATTGTCAGCTAATTTAAGTTCAAAATTTAAATGTTGGTGTAGGTTTATATTTATCCGATGTAATAAATCTATTTCATTGGAAGACTGTTTTTTGGGGGTTTTATGCAAGGATGTGTAGGATGTATTTATGTTTACATTCAGAATTTTTTTCACTTGCATGGAAGATTTATTATCTTAACCATTTAGTATTTCAGAGAATTATAATAAGAACATCACTTTATCACTTAATTTCGTTTTTAGGAAATAACTACTAGTTTTGATCTGAAGGATGACTATGCCAGTATTGGTTCATTCATTAAGAGTATAGTAACTATTCCAGAAATATTATGGGTTATTCCTTTAATGTAAACACTAGTATTCTGTATAACAAAGAGTTCTATTGGCAGCTGTGTATTGTATGTAAAACCTAAATAAATGAGAATCAAAAGGAAATAACTTTTGAGAAGAAGAATTTTTTTAATGTGAAATTGAAAATCTTTTGGACTACCAGACAATTGCAGAATTAAAAGAAAGAAAGAAAAACCTTTAAAAGGAATGTAGTTCACTGGTGATGAGAAGCAAAGTGTATGTGGTTTCGGGAACATAGGCAGAATATGTGTGTTTTGTTTGTTTTTAATGAGCTGAATTTCTAAATTTAACTTAAGTCTCTGATGTGGACTGTTTATATTTGGTACAGTATTCTGCTTTTCTATAGAGTTTTTAATGTAACTGTAATCTGCTTTAATAAACTAATCCTCTGTATTAAAAGGAAAAATGTATTGCAAGCATAAATAGAATAATTTGCTTCTGTGTGACTTATTGCAGTCTGATTGGGAAGAGTCGTTTTCAGTGGTATTTGTCTAACTTTTGTTTAGATAAATGCTGCTAGCTATCTTCAAGTGCTGTGTCTGGCTGAGAATCTACGAACAGATGTAAAAGACTTAGCTGCTCTGTTAACCACAAATAACTGTGATATCAGACAAAGTGTGCTCTACTTACAATTTTGGGTTAGAAGTGGAGGTGGATGCTTAAAGGACAAATGTTTGGCACAAGATGGTAGGTTGATTTAATTTAATTTAAAAAAAATCTCTATCTTAACATGAATTTGATTAAATCAAACTATTCTTTGATATGTAGGAATAGATGGTAACTATCTATAAGACTCCTAAACATTTGGGTAGGGTTTTAAGGCTGGGTTTTTTTGGCTACTTCAAAGCCTTGTATGTATACATTAAGGGACTAAAAGTTTGATTTTTTGATTTTTTTTTTTTTAATTGTACCTGTTTATTACTCATCGTTATGGTACTTAATTATCTCCCTTTCCTCTTCTGAGTAGCAAAACTGGGCAAAGTAGGGAGCCAGTAGTAGTCTCCCTTCAACTCAGAGTTTGCAGTTCTTTATCCATTTAAGCTGAGTTGTAGGTAATTCACCTAGAAGATGCAGAACTGAAAAAGGAGAAAAATTGGACAGCTAGCAAGCAGGCAGCAAGGGTAAGAACTTGGTCCCAAAGGATACAGGAAGAGTATCCTCAACAGGTGTGGGCGTCTGAGACAGCGTGTGAGGGAGCGACAGAGACTAGTGGGCCTTAGAAGGAAAAAGAGACTATTTCAAATTCGTTATTTGCAAAGGAGGGAGAGTGGGCAGAGTGGTAACACTTAAAGAAACAAAATTGGGATGATGAATGGGGATGGGGATGACTAATTTCAGTTGGTATATTCATTCAGAACTGCAGCAAAAGGTGACAGTTACAGTATCTGCTATAAAAGGAACGGAGGCGAAGAGGGGAAAAATCAATTTCATGATGCAATTTGTTTCTTTTTGAGTAAAGCATGTTATCTTTGTGCAGAAGGAGATGAGACAAATAAAGCGGATCACTTAATTCATTCTGAAAAGACTACAGATTCCAAGATTGATTTTTCTCAAGCTGATGCACATCTTCAAGAGTTTCCAAAATGTGATACAGGCTGTGTAGAGACATTGCTTGGCCTTAAGAATATCCTATTGCCTTCAGAAGATTTGTTTACATTTCTTAAGGTATTTTTGTAGTTTACTAGCTAATAGGTTTTAATGATTGCCAGATAATTGAGTGTAATCATCACTATGAATGGCATCTTAGAAGCAAATCTCTTTGAAATTGTTTGTTGTACAAATTAGGCGATTCTGTTGTTATTAAGCAAAATCAGAACTGGGGCAGAACTGCAAGCAAAACAGTCCACTGCCTCATAAACACAAAGCCAGGAATATGAGAATTTCTGTAATAACATTTTTACATTTAAAAAAAAAAATTTAATGTATTAATACATTTTTCACAATGATTATTTTACAGCATAAAATCACAACCATGGAGGAATGGAATAAATTGATGCAGCTTCTCACAGAATTCCAGATGAAGAAAGTGGACTTTATATATAGTAATCTTGAACTTATTCTTCCCTTACCAGTACAAGTTCTTTCAAAGCAATCTGAAGCCTCTAACTCAATACTTGAAAGGTCTACCATAGTTTGTTTGAAAAACAGATCTACTAACAGTTATTGCCCTAGGAAGAAGTCTAAAAAGACAAAGAACCAGAAAAGGCTTGATATATTGGATGATAGTGATTTATTTGATACTGGACTGAACTATTCAGCTGAATTCATAACTTTGCCATTGGACAGTCCCACATCATGTGCTGAAGTGAATAAAGAGGAATCAAAATTGTTGATGAATAAAGAAGAAAAAGAAATTAAAACAAAAACCTCAGCAAATAAGAAAATGTCTGCTCTTGGTTTTCAGTGTCTCAATTCACTGACAGAATTTGTGGAGAACATGTCTTTCTTGGATTGCTGTGTAAACACTAACACCAAGGAACCACTGGAGTTCTCTAAAGATGAAGGATTTAATTGGACAAATGGCAAAATCAAAAATGGTCTTTGTGATGAATTCAGTATAGAAAATACTGATTGGTGGAGTTCCCAGATCTGTAGTGAAATAAAGGCAGCTATTGAAGCACTCAGTTTTAATAAATGTTATGTTAATATTTCACAAAACTTGGAATCCTCTTTGAGTACCAGTAAAACACCTGAAAGCGATCCACTGGCAGGACTTACTTTGCATATTTCAAATACAAGAAATTATGTAACCTTCAGTCAGTCAGCTGATTCAAGGTAAGACTATGCTTTCTGGAATATATATATATTTCTGGAATATAATGCAGTTATTTGTCAAGAAAAGCATTTCACAGGGTATAGGACTGTTTCAGATATTACGTATACACATACCAATATGAGTGTTGTCAGTATGTCTCAAAACACTGGAATACATTGTTCACTTTGCTTGTATAAGCTTAAATTAACTGCTTGGCAGTCTCTGCAAAAAGTGACTTTTCTTGTTTGAATAGCGTGACTATAATGTTGTTCAGAAATGGTAGCCTTAATCTAGTCTATTTACTTTAAAAACGAATAGACAAACACCACCACCATCTGCAGAAGAATAACAAAAAAATAAAGGAATGGCTTTTTCAAGACAGTCAAATGGACTGAAATAGATTCTGCAAGTACTAGACATGCAGATTTTTCATCCAATGCCTGGTTGTATTGAGTCTGTATTAAATGCATAGCAGAGTTCAGAGCAAAGTTTTATTGCAATTTTCTTGTAGTAACTTAATGCTAATGGCCTTTAATATATCATAAAAGATCAAAGAATACATGGCTGCTAGCAAGTGTGGATATGAAAGACTGATTTTGACATAAACAAGTCATTGTATGTGGAATTGGCATAATGGGTGAATAAAACCTATTCAAGTGTCTGAATAGGAAAATAGGCTAGACTCTTATTTCTGTAAGTTAGTACCCAGAGGAGCAATGTCAAAATGGATCTAACCATCTAACTTGTGACCAAGTTTGGCCAGTGTATCATGAGTTGTATATTGGATCTAGTATTGACATTCTGGCAAGTATCAATCACATGATGCTTTTTATTTTTGAAGACCACAGATGCTTTTGGTTACATTGACGAATGTACTAAACCTCACATAACTAGATTGTAAAGACCTCCCAGCTTAGACTCCACAGTTCAGCTGAGAGCATGGGCCAAGCAAACTATTGTCCCTCCTGTTTCTGTCTCTGAGGACAGCTTTGTGGTGCTGTGTAAGCAGCACACGATCAGAAGCTGCAGGCAGCTAATCAATTGGGCTGCCATTTTGAACATCAGTATGTTTTAACAGTTTTAAACCAGTGCATTTGATCTTAAAGGAACAAAATAGGGTCTGCACATTCTTGACTAAGAAACAATAAAGCTTCATTCTCCATTTTAGCATTCACAAAAAAGCACAGAAGAGGCTGGCAGTCATCAGAAATGTATTTTCCAGAAGTCCTTTAAACCTGGGTAATAAGCAAGCCAGCATACTTGAATACCTCCCCTCTCTTCGCACTATCTGTAGGTCTGAGAAGCTTAAAGAGCAAGGGAAGACTAAAAGAAGGTAAGTTTTGTTTTTCCTAAATCTTGCAACGTTTCAATATACAAGGTAGTTAAGAATTTTAATAAAATGTTTTGTCAAATAACTCTAGACAAGAAAGGTGAACGTTTGCCTCTCCAAATAATAAAAGTGTTGCCTTGTATTTGGAAATAACTTTGTCCCCTTATAGTATTATTTTTACTTTTCTTTTTATAGGTTCTTGCATTATCTTGAAGGGATTCATCTTGAAATACCCAGACAAATGATAAATGGTCTGTCTTTGGACTTCCCTTAAAATTACTAAGACCGGAAATACTTTGTGCCTAATGGTGGTATTCTCACCATAGTTTGATTTTTACAACATTATTTTATTGTATATTCAGAGCCATTTGTATATTAAATTTCTATAAGTATTTAAAATAATGTATATATCTATTGCCATGATATTGATCTCCACAGATGAAATGTGGGTTGGTTTGGTGCTTGTCCAGTATGTGCATTTATAATATTAAATGCACAAACTAATCAATGGGGACTGCTTCATGTTGTCTGTCTCTGTAATTGTGTATCACATAGCAGGAAGTCCTTTTGTATTGACCAACTGCCACAACTTCCACAGCAAAGTTGCCTTTTTTCCCTGGAGAAACTGTTTTATTAAAATAAGCTTGTTTCTTTCTGCATTTGCAGTTAAGTGTTTAACTTGGGGTGGGAGGGGGCAGGGAGAGGATGTGACAAGTCTTCTAAAGTGTAAATGACTAAAAACAACTCTTCACAGTAATGACTGGGTAACAAAGTCTTTACAAAGCACTATGCCTCAATGTACATTATTTGTATACACTCATTTCATTCCATTATTTACAGGTGTCAGATCTGCATGTTAATCTCCTAAAAAGGTAGAGAAATTACTACTGTAGCTCAAGATGGACTTGGACATGAGGCAAGATTTTGTAAATAATAATCATTCCAGTGTTACTTTGGTTTCAGTAATATTTAACTACTTCTAGTCTTGTATATTGTGTTCTATTTTTATACTTCATTTTGTATTTGACAAGACTTCAGCCTGATTATTTGTGATTGAATCTGTTTTTATATAATAAATTTGTGAGACTTTGCTACAATTCTGAATAATTCTGTTGTATGAAAAGTAAGGCTCATAAACCTTAATGTTTTCAGTCCGTAAAGATGATGTTTAAGGCTTTTTTTTTAACTGGAAATACTTCAACCATGTACTCTTCTGCCTTTATATTGCAGTTGGACTGTTCCTTTTCCCCAAACTGAGTCAGACTGGTGCCATGCAGTGGTACTCCACTTACCTCAATGTTTCTGTAATAATGAGGAAGGCCATTTTCTAGTACATTCTGTTCTCATCTTACATTTTTCGTGTCTTAAAGTTGTTCAGGAATGAGAAATATTTATGAAAACAGTAAATTATTTTAAGCTTCTGCATTGTGGATAATAATCCTTATAGCTTACTATTTCAGTAGCCCAGAATCATCAAATAAGAATTTAAAAAAGTGGTGGCTCTTAAAATCTTAATGGGTTGTATTGTTGTGTCAGTGGTCTAAGCAACCCTTGTACATTTTTGTAAAAATAAATACATTTTTTAAAGTTTTTAAACTAAAAAAGTAGAAGTGTATCTGTTCACTGCTTTATAAAGGCAATGTCAATCTAACTAGACTACAGTGGGGACTTACATAAATTGGAAACAGGGCCTATAAAGTATTATTATTTTAGGATATTCATGGGTAATTCAAAAGACAAAGTAGAAAGCAATGGGAGACACCTTTACCTCCTTTTGAAGTCAGCTCTCTGGTTCTAATAATTGCCTTAAGAATTTTTTTATAGAATCTACAGGCTATGATGTCCAAAAGGAGTCCAAATGGTAAGGTGGAATTGAAGTATTTCACTTCTTGATTGTGGAATTACCACATAAAAACAACTCAAGCTAGTTTGAGCAAAATGATAATCTACTTGTGATGATTTATTTGAACTCTGATAAACTAGCAACTTTGCATTTTTATGCATCAAGTATGAGCAGCTGTTGTATGCTAGAATAAAGAACGCCTCTATGAGGTATGGGCTGGTCTTGAGGAAAAGAGAGCTGGGGCTGGTTTTGATTAACTCCGCTTAAAAGGAAATGCTTCACAAGATCCATTCCAGTACTGCGGAAGTCTCCTACCTTTGATTCAAAATGTTTTCCTGCAATAGTTTGGGCCCTGCTTAGCAGAAAACACCTTTTCTTCCAAAACATAAAAATCGGCTTCAGGCATTTTGGGAATGACTGAAGATACCTGGAAAGAAAAAAGACAAAACCCATGTATGCGATCTACCTAAACAAAGAATTCAGTGAAACCAAAAGTGAAAAAAACCCTGGAGTTTCACAATGGCTCTGCACCCCATTTAAGCAGTAGTTATTACTAGCTGTACAATCATTTAAAAACAAAAAAAGACAAGCAAGTTGTTCTTGTTGAGATCTCAGTTAAGTTTCAAGCATTTCTCTCTTTTACTGTCATTCCAATATTGCTCTCTAGAATGTAAATGCAAGTAATACAAAAAAAAGCAGTTAAGCCTTAGGCATGTTCTTGCAAGCATATGCTGTGTTAATACTAATGCAGAGTAGAAGGATGGAAGGATGGCCGAGGAGGACATGTCCTTTAAGTTGAAGCTCAGCCATCGTGAGTATGACACTAAGAAAAATCATGGGGCTTCTGACCAATGCTGGGTTTTTTTGGTGGTGGTTTATAGGTTGTCTTGAATATAAGTAACCATTTTGCAAATGTCATACAGATTATCCTTTTTTGTTTTACAGGATTTGTGAAAAATTAAAAATTGCAAAAAAAATACAAAATTAATTACAAAAATTAAGTTAGCAAAAGAGCTTCAATGTATGGCTTGCAAGAAAATTACCTCTGGGGAAAACTAAATCCATGTTTACATTCCAGTATACAACAGTTCTTAACGGGTTAAGTGCTGAAAAGAGATTTTTATGTAGGTAGTTGAAAAACTCAACTTTTCAGATATTTGCTGTTTACTTCATGAGTTTATTTTTAAATTTTAAAAAATTATTTTAAAACAAATAAAAGGCACAATGCTCTTTAGTGCCTAAGAAGATGAAAAATTTAAATGTGTCAGTACTTTCAACGGGTAGTACATCTCTAGTATAGTATTTACACATCTGCAAAATAAGTAACTACACAATGTTTTTACAAGATCATGCATAAACTTTACTAAAGAATTGCATGTTATAGTGCACTCTAGTAACACAAGCTAACTATGCAAATTAAGTTTAACTGGAAACTAGTAAAATAAAAAATACTTGAATACCTCTTAATCTTTAATTAACCTTCTTGAAAATTCTTCCCTCATCTGAAATTTTTCTCTTTTGTCTTTTTCTTTCCTTAGATAAACTGAGTATTAAAGTCACATACTTTTCGACAGGGGCTTCATCTTGAAGGAGGGACATTTTCAATAGGATTTGCAAATCCTGAAATGCTCAGTTTTCCCTGCGTTGAGTGATGCCGCTGGGGCCCCTGGGTGCCCCACTGCTCCTGCTCCAGTGGCCTGTGGAGCCCTCGCAGGGTGACAGAGCTCCGCTGAGGAACACGTAACTCGCCTGCTGTCTGGTGTATTGACGCTTGGGTCGATGACTGGTGATTGGATGCCGTTCTGTTAGGCAGCAGGCTTTCAAAAATTTTTTTTTTTACACAAACCTGAGCTGGAGTTGCGGCCAACCTGTAGGTGCGTGGCTGAGCCCTCCTCCTGGACACAGGACATGCAGTAATGAATTTTCAGAGCAGAAACCTGTAACTCGTTGGCGAAGGCCTACCCCAGCTCCGTGCAGCGCCGTGCAGAGACTTATCTCGTTGTAACAAGCGGTGGGACCGGGCTGCTGCAGAGCCCGGCCGTTACTGACTCGCCTCCCGCGGTATCGGGGACAGGGACGAGCGCGTTCTCGCCAGGCAGGCCTTTCCCGGCGCCGCCGCGGCTCTCGGCTCTAGGCGCGGGGCCGGGGCCGCGCCTCCGGGGCAGCCGCCGCCGGGCGGCGGCCTGAGGGGCGGCCGAGCAAGGGCGGGAGGGGACGGGGCGCCCCGCCGCGCCGGGCCGCGCTCCAGTTCCTCATTTTCCTCCCGGGGCTGAGCCTCCCGCAGAGCTCCACGCCGAGCGCCGAGCACCGGCCGGCGATGATGGACCGCGACCGTAACAAGACGCTGCTGCTGGACCTGCAGCGGGCCGCGGGGACCGGGAACGGCCGCTGCGCCGACTGTGGCGAGCCAGGTAAGGGGGTTCCGCCCGGCAGCGCCCCCGCCCCGCTCCCCTCGGCCCCGCGGGGGGCGTTTTTGACAAGAAAGTGGGGGTGAGTGAGGGGCCTGCCGGGCCAGGCGCCTGTCCACCCCCGGCCAGCCCCCCGGGATGCCGCGCTCTGCTTCCCTCAGTTCCTGCAAGCGAGGCCCGTCGTCACCTCTCACTCCGTGTACTGGAGAGGCGGGAGCGGGCGGTTCCCCGGGGCGGGCAGCGCCCCACTGTCCCGCTCTCGGAGGTGGCCGTTCAGGTGGGCGGTGCGGGGCTGCCGGGCTCCAGGCAGTCAGGACATGGCTGTCCTCGGGCTGGCTGGTCTGGAGCGCTGGTGGGGAGCCCCACGGGGCGAGAGAGAACAGCGTGGGACAGGAAGTGGCCTCAGCGCACCAGCAGCTTCCCCAGAGTTATTTGTGGACAGTGCACAAGGCCGAAGGAGGAGAGTGCGTGCGGTGGTTTTCCAGCTCGGGGGGCCGGGGCGGGGGATGTCTCTGCACTGGGGTTGGTGTGGAGGAAGGCACCAAAGATCCTGCTGGAAAGCCTGCACCGGGCTAGCAGCCTGTGCTCCTTCAAGGTGGGAGTCACCCTCACCGAAGCGAGCAGTCAATCGGTAGCCTACAGCAGCTGGAAGACAACAAGTAGCTTCTGTTTGATGTAATAAGGGAGAAGTGGGGGACGACGTGGTGAAAGTGGCGGTCCAGGGAAACGGGCTTGCCAGCGCACTCAGAACGCCTCTAAGTGTCGACCTGTCCAGGCCGCTTCAGGGAATGCAGCAGCAGGCAAGAGCAAGAGCTTCCATGGGCAGTGGACATGAGTCCTCACCCTGGGTGGTTGTATTCTGTGTGCTCTCGGTAGTGCTCGCTGGCCGCAACATCCTTCCATTGTTAATTCAGCAACAGCAGCTTTCCATGCAGAACTAATAATTAGCTGAGCTTTTACATCACCACTCAGCTGCCTGCACAGTCACATTAATTTTTAAACAAATAATTTGTGAAAGAGCCTACAAATGCAGGGGCCGCATTCTTCATTGGGGAAGGCAAGTGCTGTTCCTCTGAACACAGTGAAGTGACAGCCATAAACAATGGGGTGGAATTTGATGTATTATGTGTGACGCCTGGGCTGTGCATCAGATGTGCTTTTTCACCCTTGCTGGTGGCTGTGCCTTTTCCCATATATTAGTTCATTCTTTGTGTTTGTATCTAGATCCAGAGTGGGCTTCTTACAAACTTGGAATATTCATTTGTTTGAATTGCTCTGGAATCCATCGCAACCTTCCTCAAATCAGCAGGGTCAAATCCCTTCGGCTTGACTTCTGGGAGAACGATCTTATAGAGGTACAGAGGAAAAAGCAGTAATTCACTTACTTTTCTCCATATTTTGTCATAACCTTCTCTGCCTCGTAATCCCTGTGTCGTCCACCATGGACAGAGGAACAAAGCCACACGGAGCCAAGTTAACTCCGTGGGTAACTGTAGGTTTTGTTTTTTTTATGAGCTACTGATCTATCACTGAAAGGTGACCATGTTTCTAACAGCCTGCAGTGTATATTTTTTTATAGCATACAGTAACTTCTCACTGTGGTTTAGAAGCCCACAGATATTTCCAGAGATTATGTTCTATTCGGTAATTGACATACCCTTCTTAAATATTGGTTCAGCCTCTCATCTTTCAATTGAGTTGTGTTAATAATATAATCACAGTTAATGTCCAGCAGGAGATGAAGCTATAGGGAGATCATAAACAAATAATTTTTCTCCTCATTTTCTTTTTTTCTTTTAATCAACAACCACAATCTTGCATTCCTTCCCATCTGGTTCAGAACTGTAAATACTGAAAAAGGCTCAGCCACCTAAAAGTGCAAACTGTAGTGCCAAAGGGAATTTATAAACGTATGTAGAGATGCACTGAGACTTATGGCAAGACTAAGCAGAAAATGCAGCGCTCCCTTTGATAAAAGTTTCATTTTATGTTCATGACATGGTATAGATTTCCTAGTTGCACACCTAACTGTAACTTCTTCTGTATTTCAGTTTATGAAGAAACACGGGAATCTCTGTGCCAAAGCTAAATACGAGGCAAAAGTCCCTCCCTACTATTACATCCCCCAGTCCTGTGATTGCTTGTAAGTTGATGGTGTATTCACTGCTGCAGACCTTTACAGCTATTGAACTACTTCCTCCTCCTACAGGTCTTTTTGGTTGGATGGTGAAAATAGAGTAGAGGCAGATCAGCTTTATCCATGTTTTCCTCTTTCAGGGTTTTAAGAGAGCAATGGATTAGAGCTAAATATGAGCGTGAGGAATTTGTTGCCACCCGAGTCTGCCAAGATCCTTGTTCTGCAGGTAAAAGTTAGGATTGTCAGGGAAAAGGTGTTAGCCTTAAGGCCAACAGCACAGTGTTCTGTTTGCAACTTTGAAGATCTTTAAGGTTGTCTTGTCATATTTGAACTGTTGGATGTGCAGGCCTTGCTTTAAGTCTAACTTTGAGAAGAAGCTCCTAAGAAAAGGCACTTAGACAAGTGCAAGGGTGTATTCAGATCTTACAGTTCTCTAGTTCTCCACTGATTTTTTCATATGAGGTGAAAATTCTCAGATGGCGAAGAGACTTGAAACTCTGTGCCACATCACCATTTAGATAAACAGTCCTGCTATAGTGCTGCCCTTCTCTGACACTTATCTTGGTCCAATCTGCAGGTAGTCGTGAAGGATTCCTCTGGAAGCGTGGGCGGGAAAGCAGACAGTTCCAGAAGAGGCGATTTCTTCTATCAGCAAGGGAAGGGGTGATGAAGTACTACACCAAAGAAGTGAGTTCCTCATCCATTGGCCATAGGTAGCTGGTCAACATCCATCCTCAGACTCTGCCCTTCATGGGCGAAAACCAGCCTTGTCTCTAGTTTTGCAGCCAGGCCAGCTCGTGTTTGGAGGAGCCCAGATGTTTCCCCATTAACATATGTGGTATCTTAGGCAACTGCTCTTTTGGATTTAGCCCTTTTCCTCATCCCTTATCTTAACCCTGCAGCCTCCTTTTGCTTAGTGAACAAAGGAAATGGACACTGGCAGTTGAATAGCAATATGAAGAAGAGATCTGTTAGCAGCTGTTACCTCTTACATTACCAAAATATCCTCTCATCAAACTGCTGCAGCGTCATCCTCAACGTCTCCCTTCTGTGGGAGAGTGCAGCTAATTGTTCTCTAACTATGAGGCTGGAGATGGAACCCATCCCTTGCAATTCAGACACATGCCTCTTCAAATAGAGACCAAGCATTTGTCAAGGAAAAGGGGTCACTCTTTGTAAGTGATTTTATGTAGCATGTAATTAAGGCTTTATATGTCAGGTATATCTAATATTAAGATATTTTAGGATGTCTGCTTTCTCTTCAGTAGGGATCTAGTTCTCATACAGCTCATCTGTCTTCCATTACCTTCCCTGAGAGCACTTTAATACCGTGATGCTTTTCATTTTACAGTCCAGAGGTCCAAAAGCCATTATCAGCATTGAGAATCTGAATGCCATGTTCCAGACAGAGAAAATCCAACATGCTCATGGGCTGCAGATCACATACAACACAGATGGTCAAACAAGGAACCTTTTTGTCTATCATGAAAGTGGAAAGGTGAATACCATGGAGATTTTGGAATAAGCAAGATGCTTAGATATTGGATCTATATTTTGGAAGAGTTACCCTGTTTCTGCAGGATCTCGTTTTATTTGAAGTCACTATGACTTGTAGAATATGGAAAGTTGCAGAATTTGACACAAATAACTAAGATCTTGCTCCTGTTCTGTTGGGCATATATTCAGCTTCACACCCTGAATAATCTTAAGGCTTCAGTGGGGCACATAGGTAAATCTCTGTAAGATAACTGTCTAATGGTTTTATACTATTCTGTGGTTATATTCTTTGAAGCCTTCTTGACATGTATAGAAAATATTGTTGTTCTGCATTATTTCCAACCAAACAATGATAATTTTAAGATGTCTACATGGTTTTTTTAGATTCTGTTTCTTCTCTTGCCATAGTTCTCAAGTCTTTCCATGTAAAAAGGTTTTTGAAAAATCCATGACTGAATCAACTGAAAAAGCCTGTGTACACAGACTTGGGTGACTGTCCATGCTGAGAACATCTGGGACCTCCCTGGAGGGGCAGACTTAAATTATTTTGGAGGCTCAATGTTTTTCAGGTGTCTGGGACAAGTCACTGACTCTCTCTGCCCCTTGGGGAGAAAGTACATCTTTGCAAAGAGGTCACAAGGAAGGAGAAGAGCATTTTGGAGAAACAGCATTCTTACTCCTTGTTATTCTTGTCTTTATGTTTGTATTTGCCATTTTCCCTAGGAGATTGTTGACTGGTTCAATGCCATTCGTGCAGCACGTTACCATTATCTCAGAACAACCTTCTCAGCTGTTCCTGAGCCTGAGGTGAGAAGTGAACAGGGCTTGAAGCACTCTATGCAAACATAGCATGGGAAAACATTTTCTGACTTCTTCTGCCAGAGTCACGTACTCAAACAGGAGCATATGGGTCATGGGAATGGACAGAAGAGGTAGAAGGAAAGGCCATGCTGGATAACATGCAAAAATGTAGTCAACATTTAAGGTCTAAAAGTCTCCATGTGGTTCTTACAAAGTGTAATCTTTCAAAAACATTATGTTCCTTCTTATTTCAGACTTGCCTTTACTGAGCAGGCAAAAAAACGCCAGACCCCAAATGCCAAAATTGGTGGTGATTAGCTTTGACAGAAACAGAACAGAAAAGCAAGAATGAATGAGACAGACTTTTTTTTTTTGTGTGTTCTCCTAGCTCATACCCAGGATCACAAGAAATTATGTCAAAGAAGGCTATATGGAGAAAACAGGACCAAAAGTAAGTGCATACTTGGCAGTACACAAACAGGATTATTCCAGATGGAAAATATTTGATAATTCTACGATATTTACTAGTAAACAATTTGTTGAGTGGCTATATGCTTCCTTGGTTGATAAAAGACATTATATTCAGGCCTGTTGTGTTCTTTGGGATCATTTTTTTATTTTGTATGGAAAATAAGACTGGGAAGAAGAATCCTCCTTGAAGAGTAAGAAAGATGGATTAGCTGGCAGTGGACGTGCAAAGTCCTGTTACGCAACACTGAATGGCTTGCTGTATCTGCTAATTGCAGCTCTAGAACTGCAGCTCCTGCTAGAACAGAACATCACATGCTGACTCCCCTACTTCCTTGTTTCTCTTAAAGTCAGTAGCACATAAGTCACATCTGCTTATAGCAGCAAAGTACGATTGAGCAAATTCTCCTCAGTGAAGCCTATGGTTTGGTTTGTGTTTTGTGGCAAAGTATTTTGGGCCACTACTCCTTGGAAAAGGAGAGAATAGATTTCAGGCTCTGATGAAGGAGGAGATAAAGATCTGAGGTCTTGTTTGAACATTGCCACTTCTTGCCTTGCTCTCCCCTGAGTGAACCATGAGCCAAAGTCCCATTAAAAAGTTCAGTGGTGAAATGCTGATATTGAATATGATGGGGTTTTGGCCCAGCTCAGTGCTAGTGTCCCAGTACATCTTCCTGCAGGTACTTGCACAGAGAATACTCACAGCTACAAGCATGAAAGATTGTGTGTTTTTCTCCTGAGGCCTAAATTCTGCTAAAACTGGAGTGAGCCCTAGAAGAGGACCCTTAAGTTCAGCACAGAGCAATGCATAGCTGAGGGAATTTTCAGATGAGTGTAGTTGATGGAATTAGTACTTTTCAAAAACCTACCATTTGTCCGTCCTACCACTGTGCATCCCACAATGCTAGGGACAACCCCCCAAACCAAAACGCTGAAATTGATTGCCCACTGTCCATTGTAGCCACTGTCCCAGGGATCATTCTCTGCAGTGCTTTCCATTTTTCCAAATTTTTCCATTAATTTTTCCAAATTAATCCATTTGCTGCAACTTCCTTAATCCTGGTAATTTGATCACTGGTAGAACCAAACTTCCCTGCCTTCCCTGAAGGATTGTCACTGAATGCAAATCTCTGGCGTGAACCCAAGGAGAAGGGAGCTGAGGGCTGCACATAGCAGTGACTCACCCGTTACCAGTTAGGGGGATTAGTGAAACTGAACTCAAGCTCTGAGTCATTTAAACAGTCCAGGGATCTGCCTTGAATAGGCCAAGCTCCCCTTTGGGATTTGGTCTTTAAAGAACTTCTACCATCTCCTTGCAGCAGAAGGAGGCCTTTAAGGTGCGCTGGTTTTGCCTGGATTCCCAAGAAAGGAACCTGATGTACTTCAAAAATCCACTGGTAAGAGGAGTGTTCCTCGCTATTCCACAAGCCCCTTCATAAAGTTGGGTGGGGAGGAAGGGTCTGTTCTCATCCAGCTCTTCAATGGCTGCGCAAGACTGAATCAGGCTCAGTCTCACGAGCTCATCTCTCTTGTCAATGGATCTCTTTGAAACTGAGCTGTTGGGCAACTCTGGCTCTTAACAGTGGCTGTGAGGAAGACCTAAGTCTTTTAACAGTAGCTGCTACTGCCTGTAGCGGCACTCTGTCCCAGCCCTATTGCCATTCTGCCTGTAACCTTAGGCAAGATGAGCCATATACCAATAACAGAGGCTTGGTAGCCCCAATATCCTGCTTCCTAGCACTGCTCTACCCACAAGAATATCCTTCCTTGCTCCTTCTGAACACCCAGCAACCAGCTCTCTAAGGGTGGGTCGCTACCTCCTCGGGTGTCTGCTGGGGCTGCGCTGTCCACTGGCTAATGGCTGTCTTCTGCTTCCTTCTTTCTAGGATGCATTCGCACAGGGCCAGGTTTTTATTGGAAGGATGGATGAAGGATATGAAGTACGAGCTGGCTTGCCCCAGGGAGTCCGGGTGAAGAAGAGGAAACCAGCGATCACTGTGGTCACGCCAATGAGACAGTTTGTGTTTATATGTGAGAACGATAGGGAACAGAGAGAGTGGATAGATGCCTTAAATGGAGTCATTGCCCAGCCTTTGACTGGTTAAGACTAGCACTGAGTTCTAGTGAACTGCATTTCCTGGGCTCTGTTCAGCACTGGTCTGTGGCCTCTTCCTGTTGGCAAGGATGGTGCTTAAGGCCCTGCAGTGACTATAGTACAAAGGGCTTCTTCCTTCAATAGCCCCAGGCATAGCAAGGGTGACAACAGAGAAATGAGTAAGAGGCAGTGCAGATATTCAGAAATTATCTGTGCTCCTGCAGAACCTTGCTTGAAGTGCCTTCTCTCTTCCTACCCTTCTCTGCTTTTAAGCAGAAGAGGCCTTCCTAGCCTGACGTAGGGATGGATCATCCAGTGTTGTCTTATGGAAAAAAAAACACAGTCAATGGAGAAAGTCTGACCTCAGAAGGGCTGGCATGCATTTCCTTGAGGAATCCTGCAGGTGCTGTTATATCAGATCCTCCTTTTCTTGCCTTGGTCTGATGTCAGAAGGACTCCTGTACATGCTGAAAGATGTACTAGACAATCCAACCAGTGGCATATATCCTGCCAGTGAATGGGGTCATCTGTTACATGAGTACATAGGAACAGTGACCAAGAGGCAAAGATGTTGTCACCTATCAGGAAGACGCGGGGTGTCCTGTTGGATAGATCTAAGATACCAATTCACGCTGGAGTCACTGGATGTCCTTCTCAGGGAGGAGCAGAGTCAGGCAGCTACACTCCACCTGGCTGCAGCTCCTGTCCGGATAGGGACATGGTTGTTTTCAACAGAGTGGGTTTAATGTCTTTTACAGTGTTACATTTCTGGCACAGTGAAAAATAAAAGTCAAGTTTGAATTGTGGAGGATACTGTAATGGAATCACTCTAATGACAAATACTCCTAGCTCCTTGCTTTCAACAGTCTCTGCTGTTTGGCTTTTATGAGTGGCAAATCCAACATGTGAAGACCAAATTTTTCCAAAGCAACCCCACATAGTGGCCCATGAGTACAGGATGAATGTACAATGATCTGTCTCGCCTCCTAAAAAACAGCTGAAGCTTAATGAGCTTGATTAGTCTGAGCATTGAAAGGCAGAAACTAGTTTTAAAAGTGTTACCTTCAGTGACTTGCCTGAAGACACTTGATGAATGAGGACCAGCACTGGAAGTGGAGGGTGAGCACCTCCTGATCAGGTACCACTTACATCCATTCTGTGCAGGAATTGGTGAAGATTTGCATTGGCTGATACGGTGTACTGAGTATTTTCTTGCCTCAAGACCAAGTCTGAGATTTTGTTCTACCAAGCAGCCAGTCATTCAGATATTTAATTCTTCTTTTCAGATAACCTTAGTTTGGAAACCAAGAGGAAGTCTTGCAGACTTTCTGGTGAGGCTTCCACCTTTTGCTGACAATTGCCAGCCAGTCTAAGATACCCAGAATAGTTCTCTTCTTCTGCAGAAATGAGGAAGTGCCAATACATGCAGGGATTAGTGAGATTAAATTTTTTTTTTTGGTCCCCACAACGGTGCAGAAGAATTGTTTGAGTTGGATCATCATCCTGCCTGTCTCAGCCAGCTCATAACCATCCAACTCTGAGCAATCTGCAGCAGTTTTCTTGCTGATAGACTCCCATGAACTTCCCTGTGTTCCCACTCTCTCACCCCACGCAACCTGATTCATTCTAGCTCTCATGCTGGTTCAGCAAATCTTTTTAACAACCTAATCCTGCAGCCCTTGAAATCAGTAGCAAAGCACCTTCTGACTTGTACGAGGAACAATGTCAGTCTTCATTTGGTTTGACATATCTTAATTGTTATTTTGAGATGAGCTGAGTAACCCAGGATGACCTTGGAAGAGTTCAGTGGATCCAGTAGCCTGAGCTTCACACGGATGGGGCTCTGCAAGCCTGCTGTGCTGCGTTGCTTGCTCTCACAGATGGGTCAGTAAATCAGCCATGTCAGCAACTCTGATATGACTTGTTACAAAACCAGGAAATTCCCTGTGAAAATGAAAACGTGCAGATAACAAGAACTTTTTTGGAGAGGCAATGAAAGTCAAGGCCAGGTCATGGAGGCCTCTGCATCACAGTTAATTTCTACAGTCAACCCAAATCCTCGGGCCAAGTCGCCGGCAGAGGAAGAGCTGGGCCGGTACCGGGCTCTCCGGCTGGCGCGGGGAGCTCCTCGGCAGAGCACGGGCTGCGGGCTCGGCGCTGGGCACAGCCCCATAGCTTGCGCCGTCCTGGTAGAGCGCAGCGGTCTCTAACGCAGCAAGTATCGGGGCAGAGCCGTGCGGCCCCGCGCCTTAGCCCGCCCCGGCTCTCGGGCACACGGCAGGAGCCTCGGGGGCGGCGGGAGGAGGCGCCCAGGGGAAACGAAACTGGGCCGCGCCGCTCCGCCCCGGGCCGCGCCATGGCTGCTGAGGTCGACCTCGAGCGGCTCCTGGGCGCCGTGGAGCTGAGCTGTACTTGCTGCCTGCAGTACTTCACGGACCCAGTGCGGCTGGCGGGCTGCACCCACAGCTTCTGCCGGCCCTGCATCGTCCAGTACTGCAAGGGGAGGCAGGCCGCCGGCTGCCCGCTCTGCCGGGAAGGCTTCGAGCTGAAGGACCTGCGGCCCAACCGGGAGCTGGCCGCTTTGGTGAACTTAATCCCGCAGGAGGTAAAGCAGCGAGAGTTGGAAACACAGCATGAATGGAAACCCGCCGGAGCTGTTCCCTGCAACGACTGGAGCTCGGCGGGGCGCCGACCTGGGGAGAAGGTATGGCCGGAGGCAGCCCGGGGCTCCTTCCCCGGGCACCCCCGGATAGCCCGGGGCTGCTTCCCCCGGTACCCCCGGGACAGCCCGGTGCTCCTTCCCCCGGCACCCCGGGGCCAGCCCGGGGATCCCCCCGGGACAACTTTGGCCACAATTCTAAGTACTTCACCAGGGTCATGAACATGGGGACGTGACTAGGATTAACTTTATCTTTCTTTTCGCACCCCCATTTGCATTTCACATGCTAACATTAGCACTGTGATAACAGTATCGTGTATGTTGAGCACCAGGTTTAGCTAAAGCAGTGTTTGGGGTTCACTGGTGGTGTCTGATACACTGAGGACCGCGGAGCTGAATTAGAATTAATACTGGTACACGTTCAGCTGATGTATGATAGTAATAACTAGCTGTTCTTTGTGATGGGTGTTATTTATTGTACCAACATAACATTGGAGACTCCTGAAAGGACACATAACGTTATTGTACAGTGCTACAGCTCCACCCAGCTGAATGGCACAAAATGGGACTGGTTCATTATCTAGATCTCTGCTTAAAATATCTCTCAAACTTGGAGGAGATGAGAAAAATCTCTTGACCTTCAGTATTTTAGCACATATGCATCTAAAAAGTCTTCTTCAGTCTTGGCAGTCAATCAAAGGGCTTAAGCTCAGAATTATATTTGAACGTGTAATTGATGACTGTTGCATGTTGACTTCATTGTGACTGTTGCCACGAAGAATTAATTGTGTCTTCCAGACTCCTCCTCAACCAGTCCAGTGCTTAGCTAATGTCAACGATATAGGTATTTTTATTATCCTGCTGCTTAACCTACTCACACTTTCTTTGAGGGTTATGTAGATAAATGATCCAATGTGTCACTTTAAAGGAGGAAGAAATATGGGACATCTCCAAGCAAGTAGAAATGACTGCAGAGACCATCTGCCTCTTGACGAAAGATCTCAGTAAAGCAAAGGTACACATTGTACATTCGTATCTGTTTCCACTGCCACCTGGAGACATGATTGACTCCAGCATAGCCTTCCAGCCCAGAGCAGGAATCTGCCTTTTTGTTTCCTTCCGTTGCTGTCACAACTCTGTTTTTATTAATGGGAGTGAACTATGGCAGTAGTTGTACTAACTGCTATCGTGGCTGGCACAAAGACCACTGGAGTTGTGCATTCTTGCCTTTTTCTGCCTACCCCAGAAGTAACCTGAATGTTTCTGGAACTCTTAGATGCAAAATGCAAATCATAAAGAGGGAATATTGATCTTTCTAAGTTGTCAAGCAAAGACTGCTGGCCATAAAATGGTCAAGATCCTTAACATGCCCAAAATCTTATTGCAGGTGATGCAGGATAGCATCAAATATATCTTATTCCTTTGAATAAAGGTAGCTGTTTCTGGTCTGCAGGGGTCAGTCAAAGAGCACATTAGATAGGGCAATAGATTCTCGTATTTCACACATCTTTTCAAACAACACAATGAACTCCATGTTTTCTGCCTTTCAGGAATATGTATCTCAGATCAAAAGACAGATTACTAAAGATTTCTGTTGCATGAAGGAGTATGTTGAAAGACAGGAGAGAAACACACTGATGTTTATTGAGCAAGAGCAAAAAGCAGCTCAACAGAAAATTGAAAAGACTATTCATCAGCTCTGTGTTGAAACAGACAAGCTCACAGACATCAAAGCCCAAACAGTAAGTGATGAAGTGGCAGGATACGAGTAGAAACTCTTAAGCTAAATGTCTTAGATAGCTGAACGTGTACAGAGCACGTTCAGGTCTCCGCTGCACTGTTCTCACTGGAGACAATTATACCAATCCCCAGACATTGCTGTTTCCAGGGGAAGTTTGGAGTGAGAAATTCAGAGGGAAAAAGTATGAGAAAAAGCATAGGCTGGGGATGCAATTCAGAACTAAGTTTGTTCCAAGGATGTTGGTGAGCTGAAGTGGGGACTGCACTGTTTAAATCCAATCCTTAGTCAAATCTAAGGTTAAGGTAGATCCTTTATTATCTTTTTATTTTCAAGAATATGTATATCCACATGTGTATGCAAGTTAAAGAACTCACAAAGTTATTAAGTACTTTCTAACAACTTTCTTGGGGAAAATATGTCAAGGGCTCTCAAAAGAGGCAGTTAAAGCACTTTAAATTCTGCAGAGCCCATTTTGATGTCAAAAACGACAATGCCAATGATGCAAATTAGCAGAAGTTTGGAGTGGGGCTCACGGGGTGTGACAGTGCCAGGAGGCAGATGTGGTCTTCTGGGGCCAAGGCACAGGGGCCTACACTGGAATTCACCTTGCATAACTTATATTATTATTAGAGTATTATAAATATAATACAATAATATAATTATAATATAATTATAATATAGTTATATTAAATTATTATAGTATTAAAATTATTGTAATTATTATAATAATAACTTATATTGTATTATTATATTCACCTCGCATAATTTATATCTGATCCAGAGTCCCGTTATAGGCAATGAAGAGAAACGGGTACTTTTAGAGCATGAGTCATCTGGCCTACTTGAGATCCTACCTGCAAATGAGGTTAACCAAGCCTTCAAAATGCCTGTTTCTTTCTACAAACTATAAAGGCAGACCAAGAGAACAAGCTCAGATGTAGATTTCCACAGGTTCTAAATTTAGGCAAATGAGGCTTATCCCTTCATGGGTATTTTATGCTACATCTCATACTAATGCATTTTAAAACTTTTGATTTGGGTTCTAGAACAAGAAGAAAGTTTAAAAAGAGAAAGTTTGTGTATGCATGTGTACACTTAAGGAAATTGTAATATAGATAAGAAAAATTAGTCCCATTCTTCGTTTTCTTGGGGAAAACAAACTATTTTATTTTTTATTAAGAATAAACTATCCTTTCATATTTTCTGTAAGATCTCAGGCTAGTTCTCTCATATAAGTATCCTACAAAGGAAGCTCTCAATATAAATAATATTTTAGAGAGATCACTGCCGGTTTTCCACTCTGGCTTTGTAATATAATCTGGTAGGCTAGATGAAATACCTGCTATTGTTTACATCTTCCCCTTGATTCTTTTATGTTGTTGTTAGAGTAACTTACCCCAGGGACATAGGTACAAAGGCTCGTCTTCAACAATGATTAAAATTACACTTGATGAGAAGCTTAATCATGTCAAAACTGCTGTAGAAGATCTTAAGAGAAAGTTGGAATTTCTTCTTCTGGAGAAATACGCTCGGCAGTTCCCACCAGGTGAGTTTTCCTTATTTTGAAATCTCTTTCTTAGAGGGAGTGGATCTAGCAGGGTCCTTCAGAGAAAACAGGTATACCTGTGTGTGATTATAAAACCCCTTGCAGTTTTGGAGACAACATGATTACTTTTTACTTTCGCGGGAGCCCAGAAGAAAAGGACTGACCTGCATATTAGTAGTGGAGAGTGAAATATAATCAATTTAAATATTTTTTTCTAAATATAGAGTAACGTAACAGCAAAGTCTTTGCTAAGAGCAGACATAAAATTCCCTCCCACTAAAAGCTGTGTCTCAGCAAAGCTTTAGATCTGGTATGGCCTTTGCTATGGAGTTCTCCTCCTCCCAGCACTGTCTATCTGCTGTAGAGAGACCACTGAGTGTTTTTGAGGGTAACTTAAGACTGACATAAACCCCCCTGCCACTCAGGGGCAATCCTCCCCTTCCCACGCTTTCCAATACTACCTTGCCTTTTTCAAGCACTGGTTCTCAAAAATGCCAGATACTTATTCATATTTTTACCTCAGGGTTTTTCTTTATCTATCTCGATCATTTCAGCAGTTGAGTTTACAGCTTTGCTTCACAATCATTTTTAGTAGCAAAAGCCAGGAATCAGCGGGCAGAGGTGTGGGGCAGGAACTTTTAAGGATGGCTTTCATGATGAAGCCAATGTATTATGTAACTATACCAGAAGGTGTCTGCAAATGAGTCTTTTAAATATGTACTATAATGTCACAGAAAATTAGAAACAGCCCTTCAAGCTGTAGGGCTGAATGTCAGTTTTTTTGGTCAGCAATTAGAGTAAAAAATTACTTTGTGCTTATGAAATGCACGTGCAAGTAACACAGGAGACACATCATACTCAGAAAATAAATTCAGAACACTGTAAACACTTTTATGACAGAAACTGGCTTATCTGCATAGAAAGATCTGCTTTACCTATCTAACTTTCCTGAATGCTCCGTTCTGACCACACTTAGGGCAGCAGCATGCATTTTTGGATAAAAATGTTTGCCTATACATTCTCTGATAATTTATACAATCAAAAAAGTAACTCTTTGCTTTGTACTTTAACCACTAGCTAGGTTTATTTTATGTATGTTTTCCTTTGGAAGTATAAATACTTCCTATTTACATCTTGAAGAAATGCCTTAACACTTTAATTTTTTCATATTTAGTGCAACCTCCCGACTTACATCAGGAGACAAGTGTCTGCTCATTATCTCCAGAGTCTGCAACTAAAAATCCAGAACCAATGATTTCAAGCCAGTTTTCTCAGTGTAAGTATGCAAGCCAGTGTGACTTTTCAATAACAATATTCAAGTGACTATGAGACTGTGGTTTTGCTGAGGAAAACTGTACTTACAAACATAAGCAGGAGATCTGGCTGTTTACCTGAAGCATAGAAACACAATGAAGTTACCATGAATTCATCAGTTACTGCAGTATAATGCAATACTCTACCTGACTGCATATACAAGATGAAAAGGATAAGAAACCTGTTTCATGGAGGTATATAAGCTGCGTTGTAGCTTTGCTGGCTGCAGAGTCTGAGTTGGTGTATAGGCAGTTACCACACCTTTAGTGATCTTTAGTGTGTTAAGCTGTAATGACTCCATTTGTTGTCTGAATTCTGCATCATTTCTACAGAAATATTTTTACAGTCAACACACAGTACTATATCTGTATCTTAAAACACAAAACAAATGTTTTTGCTGATAAAATATGCAGGAACACTTCTCAATGACTATGTAAATTTTATTAAGGTAAGCATTCCATTTATTATTAGCAAAAGGGTAATTTTTTTGTAAGACTGTGGCTAGGAGTAAGACCCATCCTGTAGTGTGACAAGTACCTTCACCTTCCCACTGGAGTGCATGAGTCTGTCATGGATGTTTACTCATTTGTGTCTGTTAAATGTTTCAGTATGCACTGGGCTCAGGATACAGTTGTTAGTGTTTGGTTGAGGATTCTTGCTGATTTGCAGGATTGAACTTTGATTAAAGTTTATTGTATAATCATTGGTTTTCATTTCTGTTCTTGACTAGGGATGCACATTCACTGCTATTTAGGATGTGCATAAATACTGAGGTGATCTGTCTTCTTGTTGCCTGCAGGTGAGAATATTTTCCTTTCTCTCTTCCAGGGGCAGATGATGTGACTTTTGATCTCACAAGAGTATATAAGTGCTTAGCAATCACGGCCCAGAACAGGAAGGTAATGGTTTCCAGCTACCCGACTGATTATGAACCATTGCCCAACAGATTCTGCATCAGCCAAGTGATGTGTTCACAGAGCTTCTCTACTGGGTGCCACTACTGGGAAGTAATTACCAAGGACAGTGATGGATGGGCTGTTGGAGTTGCTCATGAAGTGATTGGTAAAAGGGACAAATTAGGAAGAACAGAGCATTCCTGGTGTGTAGAATGGCTAGGTCCAAAAAAGCAGCTGTCAGCATGGCATAGAGATCAAGAAACATTATTACACAAGGATAAACCATTGAAGGTTGGAGTTTTCCTGGAGCTACAAAAGAAGACCGTGTCATTTTACTCCATCACAGACAGGGAAATGCTTTTGCATACATTTGAAATCAATACCTCAAATCCTCTTTACCCTGCTTTCTGGCTATATAGTCTAGAAATAAATGGATCTTTAACTATAAGTCACACAAACAGGAAATAAAGCCTGTTCAGAAAAGTGACAATTTTGGCCATGACTGCAGAGCTTCTATACAAGCATTAGTGTTTAGCACAGGAATTTACCAAGGAGTATATAGCCACCCAGGCTCTCCTGGAAATCAGCAACTGATATTTTGCCTGCACTGCTCTTCTTCGTGCTGTGCTCTGATCTAGCCATACTTCATTAAAGCAGTTTCAGTGTTTGCTAAAGGTAGTAACCATACCTGTGGGAGTGAGGGGGATTTCTTAAGCAGCTTTAACTAGTTCTAGGATATTCCTAGGAAGGAATGCACCAAGGAAGCTCTGAGGTTGGGGATAAGCCCTTCACACAGACCTCATTTTCCTACATTGATCCAAAAATTATATGAGAACAGATGATGCCATTTCATTCTGTCAAGAGAGCTTTCTTTAGAAAGATCTGATTGAGGAATGCTCAGAGGGCAAGAATGTTACTGATCTCATGCATGAAAATCTTTAGAGTAGTTACTAAACTACAGGAAACAGGCTTTGTATTTGACGGCCTGACACTTCAGTGAGGTCTCCCAATAGAACATCCTATCTCACTGGCACCATACCTTGTTTTAGCCTTGCCCAGGCCAAAGGGTTGTCAGTCTTGGTGGTGGTGTGACCACGGGAACAGTTTTGGAAGTTTTCAGATGTGTTTGTACCAGCTAGTAGTCATGCTTATTAGTTACTTCACCACTATTTTAAAGAGCCTACAAACAGGACTGTGTCATGCAAAGGACCACCTTTTCTTGCCCGGATTCCTGAGGGAACAAGAGGTTCCATGAGTTTCCTTGCCAGTGTACAGGCAATGTTTCTGCCCTTGTTGCCTCTTTCTGGCCGTAGGGAGGTCCCCATTGCCTGTGTGGGGTGAAGGGGCCAGAGCTGAGTTTCTGCAAAACTGCAGCTGCATTTCAGAGAGGGCCTGGTTTATGCAGGTGAACTGAAAACAAAGTTCCCAAGAAGCAAAAGCTTTTTCAGGAAGACAGTGGCATTCCAGAATGAACGAAAAAAGGCGAAGTTTAATGTGAATAAAACGTGGGATTCAACTAGCTCATTTAGCCAAATGGAGCTCCACGGCTTTTAAAGTTATTGACAGAACTGCTGGTAATCCTCAAGGTTACTCTCCTTCGCTGTCACTGAACACTTTGAAAGCATTTTGGACTAAATGCACATTTGTAAGATCCCAGAGGTGTGTGTATCAGCTTCTACCATACCAGGGGTAGCGTTCTCTCAGGATTGCCAACAGCGTAATGTATAGCTGATGCCACTGCCTCATTAGGTCTGAGGTGTCCTCTCCTGGTCCATCTGCGAAAAGAGCAGCAGCACGAACTGGTCACCTCTGATTTTCCACATACAAGTTGTGCCATACTGCACAGGAGCAGCAATTTGTTGTGGTTTGGATTATAAATCGCCACACAATTTGAAAGGGAGTGTGTTCTCTCGCTTCTGAGGCGTTCCTATGGGTCGGATGCACTCACTTGTCTAGCGCACCGCTGCAGCCAGCACCGTTTCATTACAGCACGTGAAATCTGCATCTTGGGCCCCTTAATAGCGGAAAACTGAGCCACCGTCCCAGGGCAGCCCCGAGCAGAAGCCCCCCTCAGAGGGGGACAGGCGCCCGCCAGGCCGATACCTGCTCCATTTCCCGCCGGGCTTTGAGGGACGGCGGCGCAAATCGCCTCAGCGCGGCGCGCGGCCTTGAGCACCCCGCGCAGCCGCACGCAGGCGCGCGGGTTGCCTGCCTAGTCTGTCCCTCGCGAGCCGCCGTAGCCTGCCCGTTTCGCGGCGGGGAGGGTCGCGGCGCGCGGGGATCCCAGGCCGCAGCGGCACCGCTTCCCCCGCCGAGCCCGATGTGAGCCGCCTCGCGGCGGGGCCAGGGAGCGGGGCCATGAAGAAGGACGTGAGGATCCTGCTGGTGGGAGAACGTGAGTGCGGGAAGGGCCGGCGCGGCCCCGGGGCAGGGCGGGGGCCGAGGCTGTGGGGCCGGGCGGGGGCCGCTGGCGTGAGGGAGAGCTCTTAGGCGCCATGCCGCTGGCTGTCAGATCGCCCTGGTGCTGCGGGGTGGGGGGGTCCCAGTCCCTGCCCGGGCTTCTTCGTCTTCGGGCCGTGAGCCCGGCCTGGGGCGGCCGGGAGCGGAGAGGAGCCCCGGCCCAGCGCCGGTGGCAGAGGTCGGGGTTGGGTGCTCCGTGACCGCTCCGTGCCTGGTTAGAGCGGCGGGAGCGGCGCGGCGGCGGGCCCGGGCGCGTATGCGGGCGCTCGGCCGGCAGCCGCCGGCTGCTTGCATTCCTGTGCTGAGCACCGAGCTCGCAGCCTGGAAGTCAGCTTGGGGAGCGGGTGTGCCTCTTGGACGGCCCTGGAGAGGAAACCCGGATGAAATTCTTGCCCTACGTGTGGCCGCGTCCTGTTTAAACTTTGTGGAAACCAAAGTTAAATCTTTCTTATTTACTGAGTTTGGAAATCAGTATCCGGATATGCTCTAGGCGGTTATCGGTCGGGAGTTGTGGATTTGTGGCTAGGGCAGGACCAGGGTGTCCAGATCCCTGTTTCTGCCATGAACTTACTGCATGACCTTGAATAAACAGCACATACTTATATGCATGCCAAAGTTAGAGTGGGTCTGTGTTTTTTCATATGTTCCTAAAATTATGCCCTTGAGTTCACACTTAGGTACACAAATAAGTGGCTAGGCTTTCAAAGGTACAGCTTCTTACTGATGTAAATAGCAGCAAGGAGGTTCTGTTTTGTTAGTTTGTAAAGTGTGCTTAAGTTCCCCACAAGAAAAGAATAAAGAGTAATTACCAAGTGTTATTAGTAAAATTACCTAATTATACTAAGAATGTAGTACTGCTAACAAAGCTTTCCCGAGAATTGAATGCCTCATATATATTTATACTGCAGTTTATGCAGTTATTTTATAGGGCAGGTTGGCTCTGTCTGTGCTGCCTAGAAAGATCCTCTATGGCTTCTTTAGAGAAGACTCTTCAGGGAGATGGTACTGTGCAGAAAGAGTTAACTCATTAAACTTGTATTTGTCTGGTTTTGCAAGATTCAGTTTATTGAGAAATGTATTTGTGCATTTGAATATACAGTTGAATTCCTCTTCAGAATGTATGGCTAATCTACCTTACTTTCTTTGGCAATGAATGGTGTGTTCTGAACTGGCTCTGTGCAGTCGTTTAAGTACAGGTGTAGCAGGTGCATTGGTTTGGCAACTAGATTCACAATGTATCCAACTGAAAAATTCGAAGATACAGGTCTCTTAAATACAGTAACATATAGTACGTGGCACATGTCAGAGATTGTGAGCATCTTTGTATTATATTTTTGTTGGACTTGTAACAAGCAGAAGGGAGAAATTTGTTTCACAAATTGGTAAAACTTGTCAGTTATACTGTCAGTACTGTTTTGTATATGTCTTGTATATTTATTAGTCTGAAACCACAAGTTAGTCCAGACCATCTAATACTCGTTATATGAAAACAGCAGACCATCAGGTTCAGACTCTGAAATATGTGAAGACCTTTTGTTGTAAGCCTGTTCCAAAACACAGCCTTTTTCATCCCCAGTGCTCTGCTTTTTTAGGTTTAAGGTTACTTTAATCCTAGTATCCAGGTGCAAACATAAATTTTTAATAGCCAATAACTTTCAGAATGCATTCAGCATATTATTTATGCAGCATGATCTAAAAGACTTATATATGAGGAAAAAGATTAATTAATTATCACAAAGTGCTGGGCTGTTTTCTTCATCCTAGTCAGCCGATACTGTTTAGGCTCTTACTTCTAAGGCTATAAACAGAAATGGAAAGGCAAATGGTTGACCTAGATTCAAGCAAAATGAGCCAAGTCTCTACATTTGAACACTATGGATTTTCTTAAAAACAACTCTAGAACACTAGGAAGTGTATCAGAAGCTTATAAATACTGAGCATTTACTAACCAGCAATACGTAATCTTCTATTTTCATTCATCTAAAATTAATGAAATGAGTTTCTATATCTGCAAAGCCAACATGTTTTGCCAGTGTTTCAAATTGAAGCTGACTTGGTCAGATGCAAAATATGCTGCAGCATTTTCAGTAATTATCTAAGAACTTTACTTGCCTATCAGGAAAGTACTTGTCTTTTTTCCTATGGAAATAGGAGAGCTTTTAAAGCTCTTTTGATCTGTCAGGATGAAACTTAAGATGTAGTTTATGCAGGAGGACACCTGGCAGTGTAAATTATGGGTTTAGCTCATATGAGTATCTTTGATGAAAACACAACCACATTGCTTGTTAAGAAACCTGCATCTAATAGCATCTTACTGCTCTCCAGCTAATAGCACTGGGGAAAAATTTACAACTGTTCTTGCTACGGAAAACAAAAGTCTTTCTCCAGAGGATATCTTTTTCTTTGCCTTTCATAATTTTGTAATAACCGCTCTTTAACTTGCCATGATGAAGAAGAGCTTTTATTTCTGGATTTCAGGAGGCCCTTTGTTACTGTACCAAAAATAGACTTGGATAAGTTGAATGTACTTTGACTAGATCATCAGTTCAGTAATACCATTTTCTGCACGAAAACAATCAGTTGTACAATTTAATCTCTTCTTCTTCCTCCCATATTCAGAATTATATACAATTAAATAGACAAGTGGAAATGCAGCGATATCAGCAAAACAAGTTCTGTCAATTGGTGGTGTTTTCAGTAGGAACAGTGATACAAGCTCTGACTGATTGCAAGCAGTATCTTGGTTGGTAAAACATGCATGCTAGTGAAGATTCTGTATGTCCAGGATGGAATAGTTTTTTGCCTGAATTGAGGGCTGTTAGAAATATACAATCCCAGATAATACTTGAATCTGAATGTTTTGTCTTTTAAGAAGTGTCTCAAAAACAAATAAAGCAGTAATAGTCTTTCAAGACTCTCAAAGGAACAGGAATTTGACAGATGAAGGTTTTTAGAGTGAGGGGAACCCTGAGAAAAGTTACAGACTCTTTAATTTAAATGGTCATGTTAAAGGTTCTCAAAACCAAGCAATCCAACTGTGATATCAGAAGTCTGAACTTTGCAGGTAAACAGAATAATTTATTTGATTGAAGAGACTTGAATATTGAAGCGGATATGGTCATCATCTTCTTGGATTAAGAAAACTATGAGTTCAGAAGGTTTGGTGGTTTAGGGGTTTGTTGTTTGTTTTTTCACTTTTTGTGAGGGGCAGCTCATTTGTAGCAAGATTATGCTCTTGTGCTTTCAAACTAGTTGTCAAACTAGTTTGTGGAGACTTTGTCCATTGATAGAGCCATGTCGTCTTATCCAGCTCTTATCCTTGGTAGTTTAGGACTGAAGTGCAATCATCATATTAAGAATATTATTAAAATAGTTAATTCCTAAATTCCAGTCTGTGTGCTTTCTTTTTTTTTATTTAATAAATTTTATTAAAGCATTTCTAGTTTGCTTTGGATTTTTGTTTGTTTGTTTGCTTAAGTGTTCTATATTAAGGTTAAAACGTTCTAATTGTTTTATGTAAGGCAGAGCAGGATTTGATTCCCTTCTGAATGAAATGGATGCTAAGGTTTCACAATAAAGAATTATGAAGGAATTGCTGTTATCCATACTTAGTATGTTTAAGCAACAGATAAAAAGCCTTTAATGTGGTCGGTTGGGAAATGTTTTTAAAATACTTCCCATTTTAAAATGGGATGCAACTATTGAGTGTAACAAAACCAAATTATCTAATCTCTGTTTTTAATGCTTTTGCAGCCAGAGTTGGGAAGACCTCACTAATTATGTCTCTTGTCAGTGAAGAATTTCCAGAAGAGGTAGACCATACTTACTTGTTTTCTAAGTTTTATTTCTATCCTGTTGTGTAAAGTTTTTCAAAGAGTAAGTTAATAGGCTCTGCTTTAAAATAATGTTTCCTATTAAAAAAAAAAATTCTAAAGCTGCAATGATGACTTCTGGAAGAGTGATATAGGTTAGTTTCAATATATCTCTTTGTGAGGATTAGGAATTTAAATTTTATCAAAGTTCCTTTCTTGTTTTTCTCATGGTTAATTAAACTAATTTTTTTTATATCTGAGGAATCTTAGGTTTTTTTTAAGCAGTTGAAACTGGTGATAACTGGCAGCATATTTCAACATTAGAGACTCATAAAAGGGAAGGTTCTGAAAGAGGCAAGACCCTACCATTTTTTGGACTGTTGTATTTAAAGAGCAAGTAGATAAAAAATGAATGAGAATGGGGAATTAAAAAGTGACATTGTATACCTTCACCATTTTTTCTAACTGAGACATTGCCTTTTTCTATTTTTGAAGAATGTTTTCTTCACACTTTTGAAATAAAAATTGCCAGAAACTCTTACTGCTTTCTTCCAGAATAAAAATAAAGCTACTTCTATATTTTATTCCTTTAAATAAGCAGCACATAGTTCTCTTTATACCGTAAAAAGAACTGCAGCTGCTGCAAATAGTTAAGCTTTTTACATATAAACATGAATGTTTATTTCTTCTGATCACAAGTCTTAAACATGTGCTGCTCTTTGAATCCACACTGTGCTGTGTTTAATGCAAATCAGTAGGTTACCACAGTTCATGAGTCAAGATTAGCTTGTTAACATAATTGAATTGAGTTCCCAACCTTGCAGGTAAAAAGGAGCTCCAGTTCCTGTTTGTTCTTAAACTGCTCAGGGACCCGTTGCTTTGACAGGCTGTTTGTTGATATATTTCATGAATTGTAGGCCGCTATTCACTTCTCAGCTTCTTTCTGCTGTATAATCTAGAATATTTCTCTAAATTCGTGTTGAGAGAAAAAGCATAATTTATGTATGACACAAAATCTGCCTGAAATTATGGAACTTAAAAAAAAAAAAAAAATACTGCATCCTATATAAACCGAAGAAAGTGACATGTACAATTCCTGCAGGTCAGTCATGGAGATCGGAGCTATATGGGTGTGTGTGTAACAGTCATTTCAGACTTCAAAATAGTGTTTAATATACTGGGTATTATCAGTAGTCATTCTTGATGAAGATGTAAGTAGAGCTTGAAACTTTACAAAGAGCCATTCTTCCAGTGATTGGCTTTTCTTTTTTCTTTTTTTATTGAAAGAAAACAAAAGTATCATGAAAGTTCAGTGTTGGCAGATAAAGGCAATAAATAGCTGTGCAGGAAGTTTTCATTAAAATTAGATTTAAGTTGATTCTTCCTGAATATGCATTCATGTTCTCTGGAAAAAATGCCCAGCAATCATAGCTAGTTTACAGTACTTTGCAGAACACACTTTTTATTAGTATCATGCTTTGCTTTGCAGGCCTTTCTGAACTTAATGTTTAGCACTCTGTCAGAAGCAAGGAAGTTGTCAGGTTATGATTATGTAAAAATTGAGGCTTGTATTTTGTCCGTCATGCATGCTTGCCATATCTTGAGTATTTATTTTTTTTTAACAACTCATGCACTGTTCGCAGGAGTAGTTCTTGTACTGATTTCAGTGGGACTAGGATCAGGCTATCTTGTGCAAAAATTAAAATGTTTAAACATAGATTATTGACAAATTAAATACTGTTTAATGGCATGCTACCCCTGATGTTACTCTCCTGCTAAAGAATGTAGTGCCTTTTGAAGTAATTGGTTGAATTTGATAACCCTCCAAAATTTAGAACTTTTCTTTATATGACACTTTGTTTAAAGTAAATTGCAATTCAGGTTTTGTTTATAGTTTTCAGTATTATAGTAGTTCTTTATAGATGTTGGCTGTAGTGGATTTCAGCTTTATAGAAGCATTCATTGAATCCCTTAACAACATTGCTTTCTTGCAAAGCATGCAGGAAGTTCCTTATTCAATAAGTAGACTAATAAAGAGTAGGAAAGTCGCAGTGACTTTCAGTACACTGCAAAAAAAACCCCAAAAGTACTTGAACCACTAATAAGCTGTTCTATTTAAAGCTGACTAATTGATAGGTGTTTTATAGTATATGACTTTTTTTGACCATTTGGATTTTCTGGATTATGTTTAAAGGCTTTTTCTTGCTGTTTCTTTACAACCCAGGTTCCACCACGAGCTGAAGAAATCACCATTCCAGCTGATGTCACCCCTGAAAGAGTGCCAACCCACATAGTGGATTATTCAGGTAAGGACTACACAATACTGTTACTGTTTGACTGACTTGGTATGGAATTATTTATCTAACTCAATAGCCTCTTTAACAGTCATACTGCTATGGCACCAAAGCTACATGTAGGAGAAGACTAAAGTAGAAACTTAGGGGATAAAACTAAATCAGATGATTGATGGGTGATTCTACTAATTCAAAGCCTAACATTAACTGCTGTTGGTTCTTCCATGAAAGACAGTTGTAGCAATATTCCAGTGAAGTTAGTGTTCTTTGTGTGACAGACATATTTACGGGTTCAGACAAAGGTGGGTACTTTCATGGAATTCAAAACTATTTTCCTTTCTTTCAGTGAATACTTCACTAGGATGCAGGAGACTTCACACACCTTATTCTATGTCTTTCTAAATTTCTAAGTTTGGACACCTTATCCTTTGTGTCAATTTCATATTTTGGGTTGGGGGGGGTATATAATCTAATCTCCTTGGCCTTACTGAATAGATAAATAGGCTCGGTATCAAGGTTCATATGTGGTCATAAATACATGCAACTGTTGCACAGCTAGAAGAATCCTTCTGCCATGAATTAGGCCATGTTAGCAGATACCTTCCTGTCTTCTCTCTCCCACGCTGCTGAGGAGATACCTTTGGTGTGTTTGCCTATTTGGAACAAAGAAATAATGTGTATTTTTTTCATTGGACTTGAGCTTAAATTTATGTGGAGTGAGTTTTTCTTTGTATTGGATTAAATATTTCATAGATTTGGTTAACAGAAGCTTGGTTTCACTAAAAAAAATCATCGACACTGCAATAAAATTAACATATGCAGTATTCTGTTGTAAAAGTTTGCATTATAGAACAATGTTGCTACTTATTATCCCAGGAAGGGGCTGTTGATAAATGTAGGGGCGTGCAAACTATGACTCATTCCAGAGAGAACTTGTCTGCAAATGTAATATTCCTCTTTAAAATAGCTGCTAAAAAACTTGAGTGCAACCGACTGTTTCTGTCTTGCAAATTAATGGATCAATTTCATTATTGTTACAGCAGAAGCACTCTTTAATGCATTTTATAAAAAGACGTTTAAATAACAAGAGCTTTCAGAGGGCTGTCCTATGAACACTGTGAAACACCCTGGTCCAGTTTCTTAAGGTTTTTCAGTTTTGTTTGCAAAAATGTTCAGTATTAATGAATGGCTTATTCTATTGAATGCAGAAGCAGAGCAAAGTGATGAGCAGCTTTACCATGAAATATCACAGGTAAGTGTATTTTAGTGTTTACTAGAAAATAGTTTCTGCTTTTGGAGAAATCTTTCCTGTTAAGTTCTCTGCATTAGATGGGCTTCGGTTTGAATTGAAGAAAAAAAACCCCAACCTTGCTTTTTCTTGCTTGACATTTCATTTCATTTTTTGTGCCTTGTGCTACAGTATACCTTCTGCTGTTTAAGAAAAGTAGGTACTCCCACCGTGCTGGTGAATTGAGCTTAAGCTTTGGCCTTCCAAGTGAAAGGACAGAACTTAAATATCAGTAGGCCAACTAATTGACAGGTTTTGTAAAGAAATAATCCTAACCTGGAAAGATCCATTTTACTTCTTTCTGTCATGTTGTACTATTGCATTTACAAATAGCATAGGATTCTTGGTAATTTTATAATTCCTTCTGTTTCCTATTTTCAGTTCTTTCTGAGCACCTTTGCACATTTTCTGTACAGTCTGTCATGGTGTTGTGTTCCATTTCTGGCATTTAGTTTGGTACTTGAGAGGAGGCTGCGAATTATGATTTTTCAGTTTAGATTTCTGGGTAGCATAGGTCTCTGCAGGCATAAGCTGTGAATGTCACACTGCAAGACAGGCTTTTTGGCACTTCTCAACATACAAATTATTTGGTTTAAGCTGTTGTTCAGGCTACAAATAGCTTAAACAAGTTAGGGACACAGTTTTTGACTAATGGTGGAACTGTTCATACTCTGATGTTATGTATGGTTCTTAATTGTCTCTGTTGCTCTAGAGACTCTTAAGCAGTGGAATTCCATGGCTTTCCTTTCCTTTCATTTTAGGCAAATGTGATTTGTATAGTATACGCTGTTAACAACAAGAATTCTATTGATAAGGTATGGTAACACACTTTATCCGATTATTGCTTGAGAAGTAACTTGTGTGCTGTTAACTGTTGGCAAGCTGAAAACTGTGCATAAGATGGTGTTTGAGATCAAGTTGTTACAAGGATGTGCAGATGTATTATTGTGTCTGGTCTGTTTCAACTTCTGAGTTTTCAGTCATGTCAAGTCATCTGACAAAGTTGCTCATTAATCAACTCCAGTTTTTATTTGTTTCATTCTTTGTGGGTAAATATATGCCTTCTTGGGAAAGAAGGAGTAGCAGCTGTAGTTGAACTTGTGCACAGTTCAGTCAAATTTGAAAATGTATTTTTCATGTTTGTTTTTAATCCTACTCTAGGTAACAAGTCGATGGATTCCTCTCATCAATGAAAGGACAGACAAAGATAGCAGGTGCATAAGTAAAGATGAGAAGTGTGAATTAGGCTGCACATCGATGTGTGTCAATGGATAGTGTTGAGGATGTTAATTGTTTAAGAAAATCAAATTCTAAACTTAAAATTTGTATGAGAAGTCCAAGCAACAAGAGATTTAAAGTATGTAGGTCTGTTATATATGCCAGCAATGCTATTTGTTTTTAATTTCATGGTCAGCTTTTACCAGGTGTGTGTTATGGTATAACTGGTTTTGGCTACATGGTCTGTATAGGTTTTCTACTGATGCTGGTTTTGTACAATAATATGCTTAGTTACTTTTGTGTTTAACTGGTTTTTGTACTATCAACAAGATGTACCTTTCTGGTTAAGCGTATATCAAAACAATTTACTTAACTGCAATTGTTTTGTTTGCCTGTTGGCAAATATTTAATTACACCATGAAAATATAATATGTAATATTTAATTACATCATGAAAATAATACAATGACTTCTGATGGGAGGCAGAATGCTAAATTAGGGTAGATCTTGTTATCTCTCTGTCTTTAAAGCTCTTAACCTTTTTTTTTGTTTTCAGGCTGCCTCTTATATTAGTTGGAAACAAGTCTGATCTAGTGGAATATAGCAGTATGGAAACTATCCTTCCCATTATGAATCAATATACAGAGATAGAAACATGTGTAGAGGTATGCAAGACTTTCTGAAGTTAGAACGGGTAACAAGAAATACACGCCTGCCTTGCATGTGTGGCAACTTTTTAATAGAAAAAGTGGTTTATTTTGATTTGTTCAAAATAAAATATTCAAGTGTAAGTTATTATCATGGTGAGTTTTTATATGTTATTTTTCTTTAGAGAAGATTACACCATTGTATAATCAACTGTTAGTGTCAAATTCTTCTAATATTTAGAGCCTCCTCACATCCTTGCCTTTAGCATGTGTTTTAAATTTAATATTAAGCCAGACAGATGTCTGCACAGTATAAGAAATAGAATTAATATGTGTGGATATGCCTCTCTGTCTTTTTTTATTTTTAAATTTTTTCAAAATAGATGAAACTTTGATTACTGTTCTTGGTATGACAGCAAATTTTAGTGAGACCTCCTTTATTAATTACTGAACAGGTACAGGGGCCAGATGTCTTTTTTCCAACACAGCACCATACCCACAAGAGGGGGCTAGATCTTTAAAAGTTTTATGCTTGCTTAAATTTCAGAAGAAATCACCAAATAGTCAAGAAACTAGCTAATCAATACATGGATTTCTCTTTCAGTGTTCAGCCAAAAACTTGAAGAATATATCTGAGCTATTTTATTATGCACAGAAAGCTGTTCTACATCCTACAGGTCCTCTTTATTGCCCAGAGGAGAAAGAGGTATTTATACATAGATTCTAAGAACAAATAATGTAGCAGGGGGAGTTATCACTTTTCTTTCCTTTTCAGTGGATTTTGCATTTCTTAATGTGTTCTGTTACCACCACCCTACCCCAAATGCTAAGCATTATATTCCAGAACCATGGTGATTGTTTTTTGTTGTATTAATCTGATCCGATCTGTCCTTCCTCTTCATTCAAAGCAACGAAGACAGTTTTTTGTTGCCTGTGTGAACTAAGTGAAATGAGAAGCTTTGGTAATGGCTTTAAGCCAAATGTAATGTGGACAAAATCATGTGTTCAATTCAGTTCTACTTTAGATAAACATTTCACAGTAACTCCATTTATTTCAGGGAAAATACTCCAGACTTGGCCTGATTTAAGGGAATGAACTTTTCTGAGCATCTTGTGAGACTTTGGCAAAAGGGATAAGAAACAAGTGATGTGGCTGGTGTTTAAGTACCACAGGTAGTTAGCTGAGCATATTACGGAGTAGTATGTTTTTTTTAAAAAACATTAATTTCATGGGCAAATACAAATAGAATCTCTAAATGTAACCCCTGTGTAGTATTGGGCAGTAGGAACGTTGCTTCAGTCATAAATACTTCTGTCAAGTAGAGAACCAGAGAATAACCCTGTTTTGATTTCTTCCATCAGAATCATCTTTATGAGTTAGTAATGTTGTGATAATATTGTTGTGCTGAAATCTTTTTGGTTTTCCAAAACCAATCTCTATGCAATCTGTGTGACCTCTATGAAGAGAAGAGTCCATCATCACTGTAGTTGTTGGGAGAGAATTACCAGTGTCTGTTTTCCTTCACTCGGAAGGTATCCTAGCAATTCTTTTGTCATAGAGATAGTCCATATGATCAATGCTTTGCCTGGTAGATGAATGAGCCCTGTGAAGATTTTCAGTATCTGATGTTTGAAGCCATAGTTGAAACGGTGAATAGAGATAGTGTGCTTGTTTAGAAAGAGTTTACTGTAGTTCTAGAGCTGTTTATTTTTGGAAGGTGCTGGGATTGCAAGGCCTTTCCCCCCCTGCCCCCCCCCCAATGTTTTTTGAGAAAAAATAACATTCAGTTGTTTGTTTTTTTTTTTTTTTAAACTTTCTGTAGCAATAAGACTGAATTTTGAGAACTGATTTTTTTTTTTTAATAACTAGGTAGTGCCACCTTCAGCTTTTGAAGAGCTTGAGGCTCTTCTAATAGTTGAATAGAAAGACATTTAATGTGGAATAATTGTTTTAAATTTATGGATATAAATTTGCTAGATAAGCATTTTGTTTCCTTTTAGTTTTTATTTTTGTGTATGTGTGTGTGAATGTCTCCATTCTAAAAATATAAAATGAAGTCTAGTATTTGTTTTAATGTGATGTCATTCAGTGTAATCTTTTTATATTCAAGCCTAGAAAGATACTGAACTTTCCTTTATTCCTCAGATGAAACCTGCCTGTATTAAAGCACTGACTCGTATTTTTAGAATTTCTGATCAGGATAATGATGGTACTCTCAATGATGCAGAACTCAACTTCTTTCAGGTAGCTCTTTTGCTTACCTTTTCACCATGCTTAGTAGTTGACCTATATAATTCTAGAAAATTCTTGTTTTTGAAGGAATAGTAGTAAGGTAAATTGAAAGGAATCAGGTCTAAATAATAAAATTCTCAAGTGCAGCATGAAAGAATGGATCTGTAAAAATGGAAATAGTATTAACATTGTTCAAGTTTTAGTTCAAGAGCAAAATAAGAAAAATCTATTAAATGTGCAAGCCACAATGTTTGTACTTTAAAATAAAATTTGTACACCTTTATTTCCACTAAGAAAATGGATTGTCCTTTGCTAGCTTATCAGAATGTTTAAGGCTGTATTTCATACAGGACATGCTGTTTGTCCAGCTTAGTAGCCAGTGGTCCTAACATGTGCTTTTTGGGTTTTTTTTGTTTATTAGAGAATTTGTTTTAATACACCACTGGCACCTCAAGCTTTGGAAGATGTAAAGAATGTAGTCAGGAAAAACCTAAGTGATGGAGTTGCAGATAATGGGTTAACATTAAAAGGTAAGCTTTATTTAACTCTTAAAAGATGTGTCTTTATACAGTTGGTAATCATTCTTACATAAAAAGGCTAGTCTTTTGGAATATGATCTCTATCTTGAGATCATATTTCTCTTTTAGACTACCAAGAGCTGAGTGTAAGTGGCAGTGTGATGTCAAAGGATGATTAAACTGGGGAATAACGGGGTGAATAAAATAAGGTCTTTCTTACTTCTCTTTACAGAGCTTGGAATCCAAATAAGTATACTGATTCAAAAGAGATTGTCTCCTAGATAAATCTGTATCTTGTCTCTAGGCTCACTGGCTGCAACACTTGTCAGCAAGGTGTGGTGTCTGTCAACATCTTAACAGCTCTGTTGTACAGATTTGCTGAGAGCATATGGCAAAGGTGAAAGGAGGAAAAACATTTTCTTTCTGAGCATCGATGTAACTGCGTTGCTTGTGGAGCTTACATATGTAATAGGACTTGTGAGAAATTGTAAAGAGTGGGAATCTTGAGGCATAGCCTTACTAACCAGTGAAATCTCAGTGTTCATTAAGCCCTGGAAAGTGCTAAACAAAAGTGCTACACACTTATCTGGTACAGGGAAACTGAAGGCAGCCTTCCATGAGACTACTCTCCAGGCTTCTTGCTAAGGCTTACTATTCTAAGTTGTTGAAAATATTGTTGTTTTTATTTTCATACAACCGAGTTCTAAAATGCTAGTACTGAAAGAGGCAAAAACCAACAGAAAACCAAGCTGTTTTAAGGAAACAGTTCTTTGAAGGACACTTTTACACACAGCATGACTTCTGAACCTTTGGACTGTGTAGATAATGCTGTAATGTCACCCAGGAGTTTTAAAATCTGAATGTGTATTTCAAGCTTTTTTATTTTCAATCTGATACTGATTCTATTAAAAATACTTGTAGCAAGGCTTTAAGTGTTCATAATTTGATTTTTAGGTTTTCTTTTTCTACACACACTTTTCATTCAGCGAGGAAGGCATGAAACAACTTGGACTGTTTTACGTCGCTTTGGATATGATGATGACTTAGAGCTTACACCAGAGTACTTGTTTCCTCCGTATGTATCACTTATTCTAGCTTTCTTTAACTTACATGCTGCCTTCTGCTTTGGCAGGAGGAAAAGGTTATTTTAGTGTCTTTATTTTACACATTATTACATCAAGTGTCTCCCTTAATTGTGACTTACTAGCCAAAATCCTCATGTGACTGAAAATTACAAAGAACTGTCTGTTGTGCCAAATTATGTACTACTCCCTCTCTTTATAAGAAAGATGGCAAAATAGACTCTTAATACAAAACTGGAACATTAAGCTGAGCAATTGCTTATTGTATGTGGCAACAAGTTAAAAAAGGCTTTTCAGTATTTCATAGCACCTAAGATCCTTTGAAAATCCCCAGATTAAAAAGTTAAGAGATCGACCAACTGTGGCTTCTTTTAAAAAATGTAACTATGTAATTATCCATTTAAAAAACCCGCAAAAAGCAAACAAACCAAACAAGAGCCTGATTAATGTATATCTATATATCATGTAATGTAAAGGCACTCACTCATAATTTTAAAATTCCTAACAAGAATTACGTACTTTGATCTCTTTAAAGATAAATTATTAAAGCTAAATACAAAGGTCAAATACCAAATGTTGTAATTCAAAAAGTCTGTATTTTGAGTTTTAATGTTCTGTATTTCATAAACACACTTAACACTCCTTGTATTTGTTTTTGTTTTCAATAAACAGACTAAAAATTCCTCCAGACTGCACAACAGAATTAAATCATCATGCATACTTATTTCTTCAAAGTATTTTTGATAAGCATGATTTGGTAAGCTTTGAATTTCAGTGTGTGTGTGCCTATACTTAAGACCCTTAGTTTGCTAGTAATTTTGCAAGCAAAAAGTATGGTTTTTGTCGTTATGTAATTTCATTCAGAAACTGGCTCTGGTGTAAGCGATGCAGTCAAAACTAGCCTGCTGTTTGTATTTCTGTCTACAAGGAGAGTTGGCAGTTATAGCTCTACTACCAAATATTTTTTTAACTAGCTTATCTATTTAGTCTTATTTAAAAACAAGAAAAGAATAATGATTAAAAAGAAAGCAGCTCAGTTTCCTATAGCCATTTTTCTGAATCTTGCAAGCATACAGCAAGAAAATACTGGTTTAGAATAGACATTAATTAAGTGATTTATGTCTGATACCGTATGCTTGTTTTCAGGATAGAGATTGTGCTTTGTCTCCTGATGAATTGAAAGATTTGTTCAAAGTCTTCCCTTACATGCCGTGGGGACCTGATGTTAACAACACTGTTTGTACAAATGAAAGGGGGTGGATTACGTACCAAGGGTTTCTTTCTCAGTGGACGTAAGTGTGATACATTACACTTTAGTAGTTGAGAATATTTATAGAATATAGTTTGGATGTGATGATGTGTTTGTAAATTCCTCTTAAAAATCTAGAAAGAGTGGAAGTTCAGTAGTTGAAAATTGACCCAAGCAGTCAAGTTTTTATAGCCACTCAGTGGCCTAATCTTCAGACAGTTTTTATAACCTGTTCGGGATTTGGCCAGTATTTAGTGCTAACTATGAACAAGTGTCTCTTCAAAATGTGGAAATCTCCCTGAATCTTGTTGAAATACTTACTTCTGTTCTACTCTTTAGAAACAGTATGAATAATGATGTTCAATAATGAGGGTTTTTTCCTGCTGAAAAATATGGAAAATGAGGAAAACATTATTTGCTGAGGGGGTAAAAAAAAATAAATGTAGGTTGATAGGCCTCGGCAAGCACTGCCTTCATAGTGTTTGGCTGATTATTAAGACTGGTAAAGTTGCCACCATTTACCTTCAGAGTGCTTTTGTCTTTCAGTACTACAGAGTGCCAGGAATGCTTCTGTTATGTCAGTCTGGAGACAGGAAGAAAAAGTTGTTCCAGTACGGTAAAGAATCGGTACCACAGATGCCAATAACTCAGAAACTTCTTTTTGTCCCTTCTGATAGACTAACCACATACTTAGATGTACAGCGTTGTCTGGAGTACCTGGGTTATTTAGCCTACTCGATACTTGCAGAACAAGAATCTCAAGCATCAGCAATTACAGGTAATCTAAAAAAAAAAAAAAAAAAACAATTTAGGAATTTAAATTTAGAAATCTGCTCAAAAGTATATTGTTTAAACAGATGATCTGTCTTTTTTCACTTAAATTCTTACATTCTTTTTTACTTTCTGCTCAAGTCAAACCTTTGATTTAATATTTTTGATTGTTTTGTGTTCATTTTAATGTAAGTGGACATTTGTTTCATGTTTTCACATACCTACATGTGTGTACATCTTGTGAAAAATATTTGTCTTTTTTCAAAAGTAACAAGAGATAAAAAGATAGACCTCCAGAAAAAACAGACTCAGAGAAATGTTTTCCGATGCAATGTTGTTGGAATGAAAGGCTGTGGGAAAACTGGGGTTCTTCAGGCTCTTCTTGGAAGAAATCTAATGGTAAGAAACCTTTTGCTTATATTCATCTATATATGCTTTTGAGTTAAGTTTAAACAGGAAAACCAATTGATCTTGGAGCTTTACTGGTTATTACTGAATTTGGAGAGTACTTTGAGGGGAATATAGAATTACTAGGGAGGGCTGCTTTTTTTTTTTTTTAAGCAAATAGACAAATGGCTATTGCATGCAATAATTATTTGTACATTTACTTGCAAAATAAACCACAAATTACTGTAATTTCCATTTATTAATAAGTGGAGTAAACCAGCTGTTCAAATCTAACTTAAAAGGGGCAAGTTGCTGTGGTCTAACATGAAATTCTGCATTTTCAGAGACAGAGGCAAATACGTGCAGAACACAAATCTTACTATGCCATTAATACAGTCTATGTATATGGACAGGAAAAATACTTGCTGGTAAGGCTGCCTCATTATTGTTTGCATATGACTGATTAGTCTTAAAATTCAGTGAAGTATTCAGAGCCTTCTGCAAACAAGTTTCTGTTTTAATTTTCTCTTAATAAATATGGATTCCTCCCACTCCTTTTCCTGCTCAAATAACTTCTGGTTTTAGATGTCGCTAATACTTTAAACTGAACCTGTTCGGGACCTGTTATTTTTGAAACCTTGACCTAAATTGTACAGAACCCAGTCCATTATGTTTCCGCTGCAGGGCCTCAAATTATAAAATAAATTATCAGCAAGCAATCTACGTATTCAATAAAGAAGAATCTGTTGTGTAAGGTGATTAGGATGGCTAAAGTTAATCTTCAGTGGGTGAAATACTTTCTTTAAAGCTCCTTCCACTGTAGTTTTCCTTTATGATAATATGGTATCTTTCTTTGTTTTCCAAGATCTAGTCCTCTGCTCTGTGGTTTTGCTCTGTAGGATGAATGCCCGTTTCTATGGGAATCTTCAGACTTTGTGTTAAAGTGAATGTAACTTTTTATATACAGAGGTTGTGATTGCTGCAGATATGGTATCAACAGCTCGCATATGTTGGCTGTATGGTAAATTCCTACTATTTATTTTTCATTAATTCTGGCTATTGTCAGTCCATTAGTTCTAAGGGTACATAAAAATGGGCCATAAAAATGATGAGAAAAAGAAGGTTATACAGTTCCTTTAACTGCATAATGACAAAGCTTTTCTCACTCTATGACCATCTCCCTTTCCCCCCCACCCAGCTACATGATGTCAGTGACTCTGAATTTTTAACTGACACTGAGACCATATGTGATGCTGTCTGCCTGGTATATGATGTCAGTAACCCTAAGTCTTTTGAGTACTGTGCCAGGATTTTTAAGGTTTGTATAGTTTATGTATACCAACCTTTACATTTATATATCTTTTCACTGACAAAATATTCAGTGTCAGTTACTGGTCCTATACACAAGTTCTAGTGTTTAAAAGACATTTTATTTATGAGTGCTGGTTATATATGGCTGATGCATTAAACATGCAGTTTTATTATACATACAAAGCTAACATCTACTTGTCTATATCAAATATTCTGCTTCTAGAAATGCTTAACTTAAGTGCATATATATCTTAATATAGAATATATCTTAATGCTGCTGCAAATAGTTCAACTCAGGCTTTCCAGGTTGAATGTATCATATACTGGTTTTTTTTCACTTTTTTTTCTTTAAATTTGCAGCAGCACTTCATGGATAGCAGAATACCGTGCTTAGTGGTAGCTGCAAAGTCTGACTTGCATGAAGTGAGACAGGAATATAGTATTTCTCCTGCTGAATTCTGCAAAAAACACAAAATGCCTCCACCTCAAGCCTTTACTTGTAATACAGTTGATGCACCGAGTAAGGATATCTTTGTTAAACTGACAACTATGGCAATGTATCCGTAAGTACTTGAACCATTACATTTTTCATATTGCATCGGTCACGTGCAATACCACTGCATGTCATTGTTAGCCACAAGGATGGAACTGCCTCACTGAGATTTAGCAACAGAGAGACATAAGTGACTTGAGTAGCATCTTCAAATCATTTCAAATTGAGAAAGTTCATATGTATCCAACATATAAATCAGTGTCAGCTATTGTTGCTAAGGTGTTTTTTAAAGAATACACTACGCCATCCATCTCCTGTTGCAAATTCCAATGAATATTTAGGGTTCTGTTCTGTCCTTACTGCGGATGCATAACTCAATATGTCAATATTAATATCTTGGTATTTTTTAGATACTTGTGAATAAGTTGTGCTGTAATTCTTGCTACTAGCTCAACTTGACGGTTGAGAACAAGTAATGGCACTCTTCAGGGAACAACGGTCCCCCCAATGCACTTCTTGAAGCCTTTTTTTATTTGTAGTGTCTTTATTACTATGTGTTTCAGTTCATTAATCTAATAGATCTTACATGTTTAACAAAATTTCTGTATAAACACAGAAGCCGACTTTTGTGCTTCAGATAGTACTTAAGCTCACATTCTTCTTCACTACACATCTCGCTGTTGCTAAGCTCACTTTGCATCTCTTTTTTTGGTGGGTGGAGCTTTTAATATGGTGTTGAACTACATAAATATTACAGCAGATGGAGTCTAGTATGACAGCTGACATTTGCTTTAAATTAAATAGAACTAATGTCACTTTCACCCAAAAGAATAGAATTTTAAAAAAATATTTGAAACGGTATTTATTGAATTAGATTTATAAGGCTTTTGTTTTTGTTCTCTTGTATTTATTTTGTAGCACTGGAATACTGGGAAACCACTAAAGTGTAGCACTGACCAAATGTCTTGTCATATCAATATTCCTGCTTCTCCCTTTAGTTTTCAAGCATGCGTGTGTGTTAGGGTGGGAAAAGTAGAGGTAACTGTCACTTTGTAAAGTGTGCATTCAGAGTGGTAGAAAATGTGGCTTACTTGCCTTTGAAAAACGGGTGTTACCTATTGCTGTGCAGATGTACTCAGAAGCCTTTAGATGCTTTCCTTACAAACTGAAATAAATTCAGCAAACGTTTCCATTCATGTTTGTGCTTTGCTATTAAGATCTGTGTATGATGGTAATGCCAAAATGTCCAAGACATAGAACACCTAACCTTAAAATTCTGCACAGCTGTAGTTGTACCCTTGCTTCCCCAGTGTATTTTTTTTCTCCTCCTCTCCTTACTCATTCAAATGTACCTTTTATTCCTGAATCTCTCTTGGTTGTGGCACAGTCCTAATGTGCACCTGATTTTATGAGCAAGATTTCAACTCCTGTCCTTCTGTGTGTTTTCGCAGCCATGCCCGGTTACGCTGTATGTGCGCCTGCAACAGGTGTACATTTTGCATCTGTCAGAACTTCCTCAACTCAGACTTGCTGCAATCTGTAAAGAACAAACTCTTCACTGCAGTTCTTAACAGGTCCTTAACTTTATTTACTAGGTACCAGGTGTGCTTTTAAAAGAAAAGTTTTTTTGAAAAAGCAATTGGTAACCTTATATACTGCAGATTTTTCACTCTATATCCACGAAATAGGCAGATACTTACTTTAATAATTGTCATAGAATTGTCAAACTTTGTTTAACTCGAAGGTACTTTTGGTCTTTTGAGCTTAGTCTAGTGTTTCTTTGAAACATTACCAGTTTGGTAGTTGATTCAGACACTTAGTGATTGCAAAGATACTGTGGAGGAATTAGGACTGTGTTTTTAGAGAACTGGTAATGGACATTAAGTAGTGTCTCTAAATCTGTGTAATGTGTCTCACTTGAGACATTATAGGTTTGTTTAGTATTGATTAGAGGTAGTGCCTCTTAGATATCAGTTACACAAATATTTTCATAAAGGCACAGCTTGACTTAAAGCAGCATCATATAACATACTGTATGTTTATAATTGCTAGTTTAATATTTGGGAATTCATGGAATTTCTCTGTGTGTGTGTGTGTTAATGCTTGGTTTACACAAAGAGTGGGTACTTCGTGTAAAAAATCTAGAGCTTTTAACATCCAGTTCGTCTCTGAATAGAATGCAACGTGTAAGAAGTGGTAAATGGCTAAATATTTGCATTTACAGATACTTTGGAATAAAAAAATTGGTAAAGAGAGAGAGAACTGGTTTTCAGCATTGAAAACAGTGCTATACCGTGTCTTGTGTGTACTGCACACAGTTTTTGACACACATGACTTACTAACACCTCAGCACTTGTCACCTCACCCTGCCAAATGGGAGTTCAAACCAAACAATTTTTGTAGTGCAGTTGTTCTGTAGTTTATAGCCTTCCTGGAGGCTTATGTGATAAATGTGATTCTTGGAGGCATCTGTGATAAACATGTTTATTTGAAGGCCATGGTTAGAATATCCTGACGATGCAGGCCCTTGCATGTTGCTGCTACTTACTGTTTTCAGATGTGGATGCTCCAAATACGAGTGGCTGTCTCCTTTAAATGCAAGTTACACGTACATAGGAGGCCTACTGATATACCCACCTACAGTATCGAGCATCTTTGTGAAATACCACTTAATCCAAGTCAAAAGTGTTAGCCACAGAGTAAGAATTCAGAGAAGGGTGGAAAACTCATTAGCTTAGGAAAAGACTGTTAATATGAGTGAGACTGTTCATGCTGCTTCTTTTCTACAGCAGTCATTCCTTAGACAAAAATAGCTTCAAACATCAATCTCTTTGCATATTGTCACTCTACAACTTAATTCAGCAATCACTACTAGAAAATCCCAGCTCTTCATTATTGAGGCTAAAACCACCTCTATAATGCATCCTCATTTTTCTGGAATGGTTATGGGTTGCTGCATTAGCTGTCGTGGCTTGTTCCTCGTTTCTCTCTTTTATGGGCGTGTGGGTTTTTTTAGTCCTGCATTAGACTTTGCACTTCATTTCTCTGAAATACTGTCAAGGCCTTGAGGTATTGAAATCTTTTTATGAGAAGTCTTGGGATGCTGTCATTCCACACCTTGTCACTAGATAGTGTGGAATAGGCATAGGAATCTACTATTGCCTAAAAAAGTCTGTAAGTCAAGGTAAAGAGAATTCCTCATAGACTTTTCCACTGACCCTACAGAAAGGAAGGATTATTTGCTAGAATCTCTTTGTCTGTAGTCATTCAGTTAGTCGCTAGAGTTTTGTTGCAGTTTTCCAGCATGTCACTTTGTCTCACCAACTCTCTAGTTAGCTCTTCAAGAGTGTTTCCTTACAGAACACATTGCTGCAGGTTATTCACCATTCAGTACATGGGCTGCTGTATATGTGCATATATAGTAGAGCTGAGATATCTGTAAACAAGAGGGAGTAGCGCTAATAGTAGACTTAGGAGGGTAGAGATGGTTTATCTTGTTTAAAAATGTTAGTTCCTTGGATGCATTTTTAATCTAATGATTTGTGATTAGAGAAAGCGTTTGAATAAAGGAGGATTTTTCTGATGCAGTTATTTTATACAATTTTTCTTATTTTGCCTTTAGAAGTGCTTACCATCAGGTCAGATGGGCAAAAGCTAAATAACTGATGGGTAAAGGAAGTTTCTCAAGAGTACTTATTCTCCTGACACCTTCCTATTCTGAAGCTTTAGACTGTGGAAGTAGGTAAACTGAAATTTTTCAGAATGGGCCCCTTCCTTTATTATTTGTTGCTAAGTAATGCTTAAACACTGTTACCAAGGCAAAATATAATATCACATTTCAGTATTCCCAACTTCGTAATTAAAGGAAGAACATTGCTTCCATGCAACTGAAAATCCTATTCGTGCCCATCTTCAATGTCTGTTCTATGGACAAACTTCAGAACCTCACCCGAGGGTTTGTAGACTATCAGAAAGGCAAGTTCAACAAATGTGGAAGTTCTGTCTGGAGATGTTTATTGTGCAGCAACAGGATTGTTGGTTTGAACTACCCAGGATCACACTCTATTGGTTCTTTGAGGAAGAAGGCACTGCATTCAAAGCACTGTACATGCATGTATGAGACTTGTTACTATGCTGTAGTATTTTTATATTTTTTAACTTGTTCTTTCCTTTAGGTGTTCATTTGTATTTGTCTGGCTGGCACTTAATCTCTTTTTACTACATTGTTTTTCCTCTTTTTAAAAGGAAAGTTTCTGCTTACGTCATTCTAACCCTTTCTTTAATGATGAGCTTGGATTTTTGGCTGCTTTTTTTTAACTCCAGAGCATCAATTTTAAGTGTGTTTTTCTGCTTTCTTGGTTTTAAATCATTCACTTGTTGCCTTTTGCTTGTACAATAGTGGCATTTTTCTGTCAGCTAAGTTAATTTTTAAATAAAATAATTCTAATGCATGAGAATTACGGTTTTCAGTGAGGGGCACTTCTCAGACCATATTTTTCTTCCTTCTAAAGTTTTTAAATATTGTGGAATAGAAGCAAAGTTCTACTTGCATATGAAACATGGTTGCTTCAGGAATTATTTGCAAGATTATTTTTTTTTTCCTATGAAAACCTTCCTTCTGTCAAATTTAAGACAATAGTTTCATTTTCCTGCTAATAATGTCAAAGTTTTAAGAGTGTAACCCAGGATTTATTTTTCATGATGTGCAGTGTATGTAGATGATTTTTCAAAACTATGGTATATTGCCGTTAAATCTAATTGCAGAAATCTATCCCTATAGTTAGATGTCCCAGATTAGGACAGTATGACAATATTTTACTCACTGATTTTCTTCCTTCTCTAAACTGTTTAATGCCCGATACAGAGTAGAAGTTTGCAAAGCTGCATCCCCCGATTTCTTTCTAAATAGAATATATTGAATTGGCATTTTACATTCCTTTGAGGTTTTGTAGGTAAATAAGATGCACTTGGAGCTTTTCATGTTTTAGATGACTAATGCATGGGGGAAAATTCTAACTGCTGGACTTGGTTTGCATCCTAGCAAAATATATGCCTGAAGGGAAGCTGCAGCAACTTGCATATGTTACACAATGTTTTTGGAAATCAGTTGCTTACATTTTATTGGTAGAACCTATTGTCTGTCAGCGCAGGCTGCTGCTGCTTGCTGGCTGCATTAACTTGCTTACAAGTTTGGTGTGAGCAGCCATCTGACCAGCTTGTTGGTCTCACCACTGTGCTTTTAAAATGCTTTTGTAGTTAATACATGAATGGCTTTGAACTTTCATAGTTAAGGTTAAACCTTCACATAGTTAAGGTTAAAATGGGATTTTTCTGCTGCTGACATGGGGAAGAGTGTCAGTATTGGCCATTAACTCCACAATTTTCTGTCTGTAACCATGACAGGCATGCTCAGTTAACCTCTGGGTAAGTGCATGTTGGAAACTTCTTGTGAGTTGTTAAAGCCTCTGTATAGATTTCAAATATCTTAGTCAAAAAAGTGACAGGTTACTTGAATCACTATTAAGGGTAGGTTGAATAAAAATCTTGTCTTTTTTTCTAAAACTAGCTTTAAAATCTGAATTTTACACCAAAGGCAGAATTTCTAGACTTTCTTGTATATGTGGAACTAATTGTATGATTAAGTACACGCACCAATTTATTTGAGAAATTTGAAAGCTAGTAACTATTACTAATAAGCAAGAGTTTCAAATACAGCTTCATTTATGGAGTCCTAATACTACTGTGTACTTGTATATGTGCACATCCATGTATAAGTTTTATCCTTGGAGAGAATAATTTTTTAATTCAGAGTTACTCTCTTACTAGCAAGGCAGTAATAACTTCTACCATTTGGTAAAAATTAGTTTCATAGACACAACTACACTGAAATAAAATTTGAACATTTATGTATTGAAGTCATCAAATTTTTCAGTATGTATTGAGAAAAGTTTTTCTGCATTATAGCCACCTTCATGTCACAGAGCCTGTGCTGGAAACAAACATCGATCCTTTTTTATTGTTTCAGACAGACTTTTTTTTCCCCCCCTTTAATGGCAGCTAAACAATATTAGGGATCAAAGTTGCAAAAATTGAATTTATTACAGCATAAGGAACATATAAGGAGGAAAAAATGGAAATTTTTGAAGGTGTAAAGCAATTAGACATCCATAGTGTTCTGAATTTCAGTAATTATTTTTGGACTTTGGATTTTTAGGCAGAGATGTTCAGAGGGTCCTAATCGTTTCTCACTGAAGTCAGTAGATTTCCTTGAGATTATAAGACAAATCCTTGCCTTGATTTAGTTCCTTTATTTAAATGAAAGAGTCTGTTACTGTTAGGCTTAGAAGAGGGATCACAGTCAATTTACTTTCCCTTTAGACATGAAAAGAGGATTTTATCATGACTGAGAATATATTAATTGTTTTTAAAAGGATGAAGCATGTTCAGCAAGTTTCTTGCCTACCATTAAATAGGGACATATGCAAAAGTTGAAACAAGGCAAATTACAGATAGGAATCAGAAAATCTAGATGTGAGAGACAGTGCTTTATGAGGCAATGCAAAAGCATTAATTTGCCATTTAAACAGTGATTTGCACATTTAAAGGGATGTTTTTTAAATTATACAAATAGTTGGGCATTTGAATTAACCAAATTAAACTTGAGGATTATTAGTTATACAAATACTCGCCCAACAGAGCTTGTCACATAATCTATTAAAATCATGTTACATACAAGTGATTTATTTTACATACACAGAGAAGTTTTATAATTTACAGATCTGAAGACAAGAGTTTTATAGTCTTTTTACTTAAAAAAACCCACCATGTGTAGTGATAAAATACAGTCTTTAATTTAATTATCAACAGGAATGAGATCTTGTCAGTTTTAGGGCTGATGTGTTGGAGTCATTCCTGTGTATTTAGCACAGGTATTCTGGCTCATGCCTATGGTGCAGGAGTATTGCAGTATCCTGTGGACGCATGAAAGTTGAGGCTTTGGGGATGGAGTGTGAAGAGATTTGGTTTCTTCAGCAGTTTTCTTTTGTCCTTAAAGCAATGGCATTTAGCTATGTGAAATCATATATTTTACTTAGCTCATCAAAAGCACAATCTCCATTTATTTCTATTTTTCCCCAAGCACTAACTTTTTAACAACTGCACAAGAATGAGGGGCTATATGGCTAAAAATTACAAATTTTCTGGGCTTTGTCATTTGAGCATATTTGAGACACTTGCTGTTGTTGAGCCATGCTGTGAACTGCAAACTGTGCATATGTGTAAAAAGGTTAAGACCCTACATAGATGAGTTGGGGGCCATGCTGTTAGCAGACGAGGAGAGCAGTATTATGCAGCAAGTGCACGCCGTCAACTTTGTAGAAGATTCCATCTTCATGGAGTCATCTCTGGGTCCACGTTTGCTTGAAGACAGGTAACAGCAGCCAAACTAAGGTGATCTTGCCATTGCCTTTTCCGTTTCTTCCCCTCAGCAAACCACTCAATATCTAGTTTGCAGAGGGTTTGTCAAAACTAGCTGTAGAAGAACTAATGCTTGCAGGAATTCATGAATTTGATCTGTCATAACCCAGCAAGATATTCTTAGATAAGATTAGGAATTTTTAGAGACCAGCTGTGCTTTGTTGTTTGTGCACCAAATAGCCTGTTCTTCAGCATGTGGTATTACAGTACATTGATTATCTATATGGCTTATATTGCTCCTGCAAATGTCTACTAAAGAATATCCTGAACTGGTTTTGTGTATTTTGATAGCAAGTAACAATTCCTGCTTTATTAAACAGCTTGTATGCGATAGCTCTGCAGTTCACACCATATGAACTGTCTTGTGCACCATGTTTGCTTAGGATCTCTGTATGCTCCTTGTATTTAATACTCCTGCAGCTTTCACTGAGTAACCTGTGATGATTAGTACAGGCTAAAATACATAGGCTAGTGAAGTTCTGTTGTGAGTTCTACCTTAAACAAAAGCAAATGAACAAAAAACTCTCTTTACTATTGTTTAGGAATTCTTGTGCTTTGAATTATGGCATTTATGATAATTTCTTTTAAATGGTAGCTCCTGCTTTATGGTAAGCTGTCATACTTGAGACTACTTTTGAGGATGGCTAGCCATGTTTAACTGAGCATGCTCACAAACTTCTTGCAACATTTGGGAGACTTGGGTCATTGGCTGTCTCTGCTGTCATGCAAGATGTGGCTTTTAATGTCATACAGTCACTTCATACCGTTGTTACATCTTGTCTTTTTTTGTTGATGCCATTGTCACAGCTTGTTTCACTAGCACTTTCTCTTAGCTTTCAGCTTAGTATTGGATGACTCTTTCTATTGCTGTTCTTGTGACGGTACTGGGAAGACAGGGATTTACAAATGCTCCTTTTGCTTCTAGCTTTTGGAAAAATATTACTTGCTACTTGTCAGTAAACTTTTTTGGGGGAACAAGTATAAGTAGGTATTCAACAGGACTGGAAAGTTTTTCATGGAAAAGCAGAAATACGCAAACTCATTTTAAAAAAAAAAGTATTTTGCTGGACAGAGTTGTTCTCACTATGGGTTATTAATTATTTGCTAGCTATTTTTGCTTTCCTTTTCTGAATGCTTGCTGGTACTATCAAAGAAGACACATTGCCCTCCCCATATTCATGACTAATGATCTGCTGCATTTCTCATCAGCTGTGTGAGGACTCTGACTTCAGTGAGATGTACTTAGTGATCAGGGCTGCAGATCAAATCCTGATCTTTTAAAAAAAGTAAAATGACTGTATAAATACTCGTAAGGCTGAATTGTAAGCAACTTGCCTGTGACAAGTGTAGTGATGAATTTCCAAAAGCAGAGTAGTTTAGCACAACTTGTCTGATATTCCTGTCATGGAATTAACCTGGTTTTGTATGTGTGTTAAATTCTAGGCATGTGACACAAGCGGACCTCAAGAGCTCTACATTTTGGCTCCGAGCAAGTTTTGGTGCTACCGTCTTTGCAGTTTTGGGTTTTGCTATGTACAAAGCATTATTAAAGCAACGATGATCTGAGAAGAAGCACATCTGGCCCTACCAAATAAAAAAAAAAAAACTTTTATGTACATTCTGAATGCTTTAAATTCTGCTAGAAATATTTATATATGCAGAGTTACTTTATTAATATTTGTAATTCATGCATAATATTATTTTAAATTATAGCTCTAACTACAATATTGCATAATGTGTGGGAAAAAAAGAATTGCATCTTAACAGCCAGTTAAAATGGCTTAATTTGTGAGGCCAAAAGGGAATTTGTTGTAAATAACCTGTACATATTAAAGCAGTAAGACATTGCTTCCCAAATAGCTATTCAAAATACTGTATCTGTATCACTGTATGGTGACATACTAGTGTATAGTTGAAATTCATTTTCGGTAGAGTAGGCTCAACTGAAGGATCATACTTCCTCAAGGATTGCTTATTTATTTCACATTCATCTGGAGTGACTTTATCTTTTTGGACTATAAGCTATACCAGGCAGAATTTGTGATTTTCATTCTTATCTATCCTTTTTAACTGATGAACAAATTTCCCCACTAACTATGTATTTCAAGAAAAAGTCACTGTTGCTGTCCTGGCCTATAATTTTGTATGTTACATGACCAGTGACAAATTTAGCAGTCTGATACTTCTTTTAGAAGGAAAAACGCAAACTTCAAAAACTGCCAGATCAATTTCATAAGCTGTAACTCATGTTTTTCATTTTCCATTATGTTGTGTTTTATAACCCTTATGAATCAGATGAGCAAATTTGTATATTGTAAATGTTTATAATATGAGAAGTGTTGCTGTTTAATTTCTCACATCTGTCAATCATACCTGTTGAAAGCTGTGTATAAGATAGAACTAAAATAGTACACAGTGCCTATTCTGCTGTAGCATATTAGTTGCATGGATCACAGTGCATTCTGTAACTGGCTAGAATTACCTATAGACACAGCTTTTTTAATGATCAAGTAAATCAAACGTTAATTCCTCATGACAGACCTATTTTTCCATTGCTGGCCTTTTCAAGTATTTCAATAAAATAACTGTGTACTGTGTTTGTGTTTCTTTTATTTTTTCCCATCTCCTGCCCTGAAAGGTGGTCCTTATAAAACGTTATATGAGAGAATAACTAAGTGCCCTTAGTTGTTGGAGCTTAAATGTCTTGGCTATGTAGTTTCTTTGATTTGTCTTATGACTGTGCTGCCTCCACTAGAGGTTTATTTCTAATTTTTATCAGAATACAAAAGTGACTTCTGTGATATTTTAAAGTAGGAACATAAATGCATGGTCAACCATGAACTTTGTATTTATTGTCAAGGACAAAATAGAGTGGGAGAAGAAAGTAAATAGTTCAGTGGGTTGTCTGGGAAAGCTAATGCCTGTCTATTACACTGACCTTCTGGAAGTGAGGTGAGAGGAGCTGAATGAGAAAGTTTTAGCAACAGAAGGTTAGAAAACTCCCCATCTGGAAGCTATTACACACAATCTAGAAAATTATTAATTTTCTAAAAGCTTTTGAAGAAAAGAGGACTGATACACACCTCTCCAGAAAAGTATGCTGTTCTATAAAAACTTAGAATTTTCCCTGGGAAAGTGATCGTTAGAGATTTTCTCTTTAACCTCTTCCCACTAGGTAGCTGGAGACCACAGAAAGTACATTCCCCACATGAACGTTCTCTTAAGACTGAACAAGGTTACCTCTTCTCTCAGCCTCTCTATTTCCTGTTCCAGCTCCGTACCCATCTCACTGGCCGTCTGCCAGCGGCCTCACACCAGTATGTCCATGTCTGTCTTGTACTGGGAAGCCTGAAACTGGACATAGCAAGCGCGGCCTCACAAGTGCCAGTTACTGCATGTCATTGTGGATAGTGCTCATGGAAGGCTCCTCGGGTAGTTGAACACTATTTCCTACTCTGTTTGTGTGAGATTTCTTCTGACAACCATGATGCTGAAAATAAATGCATCAGTGTTACATAGAGCTTTTGAACCAAGGACCTGAGCAAGTAAATGTTTCCCTGTCCCTAAACTTTTACAGAACTTCCCAGGAGCTTTTGGTGCCATGCAGGTACAACATGCCTGCCTTGGTAGAGGGAGACCAGATTGTGACAGAAAATAAGAAGGAAGACCGCTGTGACAGTGTAGCTTAACCTGCAGGGATCTTTGACTGCTCATCTGGGCCTGTTGATCTTTTAACATCCAAACAAGCAGGGAAGACTAGATATTTACATGCCTTGACACTTTTTTGTTTGTTTTCCTGATGGGAAATTCTAACTTAGCAGATCTTAATGTTGTGCCCCCCCAATGCACTTCTGAAAGGATATTTCAGGACTTCATTTCTCACAGATTTATCTCAGACTGCCAATGCATTGATGCTGAAGTGCCTTTTCAGAGACTGATGGCCCTGCAGCGCTGCCTGGTGCATCTCTGAGGTCGTTCTGAGGAGGGTCCGCTATTTTAAACCAGTTAGCGGCTGTTGGCTCCAAAACACTTCTAAATATCTGATACCATGATCTGGATTTACAGTTATGGTTGCCACTCGCCTTCCATAAGTACCCTCACATAGAAATCTCTTCAGTATTATTTTAACGACACAGCTCATCATCTGGGCTGAGTACTAGAGTGTTGTAACCGCTGTTCCCATGAGCGGCTTGTGTTTTATTATGCAGCTGGCGAGCCTGTGGCCGTAGTTTTTGGGGAGGGGGGAGACTGGTGCGGCAGCCACTGGCTCCGGGGAGCAGCGGGCCTCCCATTTGGGCTGTGCCATGCGCACAGCCCTGCCACAGCAGCGTGGCTGCACGTGCCGGGCGCGCAGAAGGAAACGCTGGCTCTGGCGCGCTGGCCTGGGCCTGTCGCACGTCGGCCTGGGCCTGTCGCACGTCGGCCAGCCGTCGAGTGCTTCTCGGCTCAGCTAATAGAATTGCTGTGTCGCTGTAAATGGCTGCTGTTAGGGTTGTAAGATTGCTACCACTTTAGGAAAAAGTGTTTGTTGTTTGGTGAATATTTTCACGTTAATTAAACACGCGCTGTGCTCATCACCCCACAAGCATTAGCAGAGACGCGTTTCCATGGAAACACGAAAATAAGGCCGTCCTGCCGGCGGGAGGGAGGAGCCGCCGGGCGCGGCCGCCAGGGGGCGCGCTGCCGCAGGGCTGACAGGGCAGCGGCTCCGCCCGGTACCGGGGCCGGTGGGGCCTGGCTTCGCTGTGGGGAACGGCTCCGGCAGCCCGCGGAGGCCGCGGGGGAGAGCCGCGGTGGGCTCCCTGGGCCGTCCCACACAGCCGCGGCCTGACCGCCCCTGAGGAAAACGCGTGTCCAGCCGGCAGCGCTGAGGCGCCTCGTGCCGCGCAGGAGGGAAATGTGCGTGCCCTGCGACGAGGCCTCCTGGGGCTGCCAGTGTGCAGGTGAAGAACAGAACCGATCACAACGCGCTTCTATAAAATCAGGCCTTCTCCATTGGCTTGGGGGGTGGGATTTGCTTAGACTAAAAGCTGAGGAGAGAACACAAGTCCTGGTATCTAACTGTGGCGGCTCCATTTGGGCGGGTGGCTGGTGTTCTCTGAAAAAACCCATGTAGCTGTGCCACCTAGGTGAGAGATACGATGTTCACTGTGTCACTGGCCAAGACCTCCTGGATCCTGTGAGGCTTATAGTAGCTGTGAGGGGAAACTATTCTACTCATGGAGCACATAAGGTCCAAAAAGTTGAGCTATTGCCATCAAGTGCTGGTTGGTGGGGAGAAGGAGCAGCAGCCCAATGAACTCCACTGTCACACTCTCTTAACAGTGATTTGTTTTCTTTCCTCTGATCCTGTTGGTTTCCTAACAACTTCTTTCATTGTATTTTCCAAAGCCAGACTCGATCTCCCCTTCCTGTTCAGTCTGATGTGTGAATCGCCTGGCCGTGCTGTAAAGTCACTGAGAGGACAAAGATCTTGATTCATCTTCCTTGGAGACACATCCTTCACCCCTCAGCTTTGGTCTCCTGTCTGAAAGCTTGTCAGTTCAGGATTAATTGTAAGCATGACTTGATTTTATAGTGGAAATTAGCCTTGAGTTACTAACTGGTCTCCATTTCAAACAATTCTTTTAATTTTGAATGAACCTACCAATGTGTGCTGTGATCCCCTCATAAAAAGGAGCAGAGACACATTTTAAATACTGTAGGGCTGACCTGATAGGAGAGCTCCCTCTTAAGACAACCACCCAAAAAAAGGATTAGTGGCAGATTTAATTATTTCCCCAGCTGTGACCAAAAAGACAATTAGAACCAGATGCAACCAGTAACAGCTACTGGGGCAAAAGAGCAGCAGGTGGAAAGATTAGAGTCTATTTTTTCAGTGCTGGACTTGAAAATAGGTAGGGTCAGGAGTGGTGCTGGATTAACGGTTGGACTTGATGATCTTGAAGGTCCTTTCCAACCTAGTGATTCTGTGATTCTGTGAACATGAGTTAGAAATCAGAGAAGAGATTGGACCTTATTTTTTCCCACTATTCCTTCTCTGCAGAAGGGAAAGTATCCATGAATTGGGGAGAAACCAAAAGGAAGCGCATACAGCCTAATTCATATTGATCCTAAAAGGTGAGCTTATATTGTCCCAGCCATAAGGAATATTACTGACACTAAAAGAGCCCTTTGCCACTTTTACCTTTTGGACACAGTTTAAGCCCCAATCTCATACTGTTTGTGGTACTTAAAGGGGGTTTTTTGCCATTTTTATGAGTCTGAATGGGGTGATCTGACTGGTCTGATCCAGTCCTACTTTTGTACGTGCTATCTAACTTCTTGCTAGGGTTGTGTGTTTGGGTGCAGTGTTTTTGGCTTCTGATCCAAAACCCTGCATTTTGCTTCAGAAGTTGCCTTCCAGGGCTGGCCAGCTGGCTGAGCTCCGGTGCAGTAATCAAGCTGGGTAGGCTGCTCCATTTAGTTCCAATTGTGAGAGCTGGCCAGTTTTGTAAAAGCCCTCTGGGGCTACTTTGGGTGGAAAAAGGACCCATGACCAAACTGTGTTGATTTGCTCCAGGAGGCTTAGCTAACATGTTGGCTGGGCCCCTACTTTGAGGGCTTTTTATTGCATATTCATGAGCTGACCTTTTTAGCCACTTCTAATACAGGAAGGATGTATATCTACATTTTGTTCGGCATATTAGGAATATGAAAGGTTGCCTACATGACTGAATGTGAAAATGTTTTATTATCTCAAGTTCTTTCTGTCTAAGTTTCTTCTGAAGCCCTTCTGTGTTCTGTCTGCATCTGTTCTGTGGTGGCCCACGGCTCCCTAGTTTCTCTAGCAATTACTGTTTTCCAAGGTAGAGTCACCAGCGTATGCAGTAGGGAGAAATGACAGTCTAAATTAGGAGGCTCTCACAGACTTGGAAGATGATAATTTGTCTGTAACAAAACTCCTCATTAGAATACTGTTAATTTCCTTTCTGTGACAATTATAGCATAGCACTAGCTCATATGTGCAATGTGCAGAGATATTTCCCAGGAAAAAAAAAAGCTATCATTACCACTAGTGAAAAACATTCCTTAAAGGAGAAAAATGAACTTGTAATTTTGCAGCGGTTTCCTGTTTAGTGGGAGTTTGGTGTTAAGGTAAGGTTTTTGGAGTTCTTGTTGTTTATTGCATTTATGTTAGACTTCATGGTTAGCATTTTCCCACTAGCATCTGGAATCAGAGGCGATACAGAGCTTTTGACATGGCAGTCCCCAACTGTGTGGAACCTGTTACCCCTGAAATTCAGCTAATTTATGCTCTCTTTACTTTAAAAAAACTCACCTCCCTCCTCCCTACAGACATCTTTAAATGATTGCTGTTTCTTTCTGTTGGCATAGCATATTTTTGCTTATCCATCTGTTTTGAAGTTTTGATGAGGTTTTGTTTTTTAATCAAAAAGAGATTGTTTTTATAATAGCTGTTTAGTGCCTGTAATATTTTGGCAGGGGTGGTGTTGTATGAGTAAAATGGGTTAGTGCTTCTCAGAAGTGCTGGATTTGGTAGCCTGTTCTTATGCTTTGGGAGAGCAGGCTGGACAGGCATTAGACAAGCGAGAAGCAGATGCTGTGCTGAAGGAATTGCCTTTAAACCTGAAGAAGGTCTGCTCTGTTTAACTGACGGTGACAGTTTTGCTCATTACAGGGAGAGAAGCCCTCTTGTTCATCAGTTGCATGGGAGACCCCTGTAGACCTTGTATTTTGTTGTCTTTTTCCCACCTGAATCCCCAGGTAGACAAGTTCTGCTTTTCGGGTCCAAAGGTGCTGGATTTGCTTCTTGCAGTTGCTTTAAAAGTTTAGCTAAAATCTTCAAAATGCTGGAAGGGACATTTCTTTGAAAAAAATCTTTTGGCTAGGGTTGTGATCAGCTGGGCTCAGAACCATGAACAGAAGGAAGTTTTTTACCTTAGCACTCCTTGAAGATAACAGATTCCTTTCTAATATTTGTTCAGGATGGGGCATCTGGGCAGTACGACAGAATAAGGTTATCATGTTAACTCTTTCATTTGTTGCCCCTATATGGATCATTTACAGGACTGAGTTCTTCTGTTGTTCCTTCCAAGGAATCAGACCGGGAGACAGAGGAGATCATTCCCTTTATTTGACCTTGCTCAGCTGTGTGGGATGATATTTTAGCCCTTTGGCCCTGACCTTAAATTAGTGCCAGCCATGCAGGATGCTAAGATGTGGAAACCCATTGTTCTCTGGTGGCTGTAGGTAGGTGTAGCTCATGTGGAAAGAACTTGGCACTGTTTCCCTTTTCCTGCAGAAAAATCTTTTAGTAACTAAGAAGCTAGGAGCCAGTGGCTAAGAGTATGGGCCCGTGTGGTTTCCCATCACTGTGTGGGATAAATTTGATCCAGATCAAAGGTAATATGCAGTATAGGGTTTGTGACAGCTGTGGATGGGGAACCAGTCTCTACTGTATGCTCTGCTGCTGGATGGAAGATGCTGTGCCTCTTCCAGAGGTAATTGTACCTGGGGGTTTTGCCTTTTTTTGTTGTTTAGGTTTTTTTAAACAAATTTGTAGGGGAAAGAGGGACTTCTAGCTTGTCTCTGTCCCTGTGGTTGAGGTGTGTCTGATCTGGTGTTGGAGCTGTCGCATCAAGGAAACGTGGCTGGTGGTGCTGGGCCGGCTCTGCTCTGACTCCGGGCTCTGTCTGGCTTTGGCTGTCGGTGCAGCAGAGGTCCTGGCACCGTGCGGCTCAGCCTGGCTCTGCCTGCCCTTCCCCCTTGCCAACCTGCTATTTCCGTACTTGACTGGAAGAAGCTAAAACTGCTGGATTTTTGCCTTCAGTCAAGGCATTCCTCAAGTTCCAGCTCCAGGCTCCAGATGGCTAAGATACCCATCTTGATATATAGGATCAAATAATTATGGTAAAGAATTTAAAACTCTACAGCACCCGGCATTGCCAGGCTCTCCGGGACGGAGCGGTTAGCACCAGGAAGCCCAAATCACTCGGCACGCCTCGCCAACTTGCCCGCCCTTGCTTGGCGAGCCCGGGGGCGTCAGGATCCCCATGGCCGGCATCGGAGAGCAGGACCGGAGGGGGCGAGGGCAGCAAGCGGGGGCTGAGCCCTGCCGGGCCCCGCCGCGGAACTGCCCCACCCGGCGGGTCGCTGCGGGGGGGGAGGCGGTACCCGGGCGGGCCGCGCCGCCTCCCCCGGCCGCGGGCAGGGGCGACCCGGGGCTCCCCCCGCCTCGCCGTCGCCCAGCCCGCTCCCGCGGCAGCTCCGGGCGCTGCCTCCGAGGCCTCGTCCCCAAGGACGCGCAGCTTTCCCGGGCTGGGGAGGACAGGAGCCCCTAGGCTGGTCGTGCCGCGGGGAGGGGTCACCTGCCCGGGCCGGCCGCCGGGATGCCGTCCGCCGGCGCTGCCCGCGGTAATTGGATGTTCCCTGGATGGAGGATTTCCTCCCCTCCCGGCTGCGGGAGTCATGAAGGAAGGCTCGGCTGCGCTTGAAAGTTTGCCAAGCAGCAGCTAGGTTTAATTTCTTTAAGGATCTGGGGAAGGGGAGGGCGGGGGCTGGAGGGGGCCCGTTTCCAAGCATGGGAGACAGGCTGCCGGAGCCTCCCGCCCGCTCTTCCCCTGCTGTGGCTGCCAGCTCGGAGGCGGAGGAAATCGAGGTGCTGGACTCCGAGGATGTCCTACCTATGGCCGCGGAGGACGTAAGTTTCCTTTGCTCGGGGTCTTCCCCCCTTTCCGCCGGGCCGGGTTAATCGGCTCAAGCTGTTTACAGATGGAGTCCGGGATGGGGGGAGGAATGGGGCTGATGACCCTTTGGGGCGAGGGAAAACCGCCCTGCCCGCGGGCTGCGGCCCCCGCCGGCCCGCCTCCGGCCCCAGGGCCGCCGCTCCGCTCTCGGCCCTGCCGAGCCCGCACAGGCTGCCGCCCCGCTCGGCGTCCGCGCCCGCAGCCGCGCTGCCGGGGAGGGGGTGGCTCCGCAGGCGGGAGAGGGGCTGACGCCTGGGCTTGAGGGGCTTCCCGGGGACGGAGAGCTTCTCTAGAGTCCCCGCCACCCGGAGGGCGACAGATGTGGAACGCTCCCTCTCTTGGGAGCCTGTTCTCTCTCCAATCCCCGAGCAACAAACAGCCGAGGAAGTTTTTTGCTTCTCCTCCCCTCCCCAGCTCGGCAGGGCTGCTCTCCACCCTCTAAGCTCTGATTGCACCTGAGGGTGGGATAACTTGGCACGGGGTCTCTGCTGCTGCTCATCCAGCCTGGAAGGACACCAAGTGGTCCTGCGTGCTTTGAATCTGCTCCTGCCAGGCTGAGAGCAAAGCCTGCAGAGCTGAGGCGGTAGTTCTGCATCTGCCGGTCCCGGAGATAGGAGCTCGCTGTGCACCTGTCTGGGAGGGAGCGAACGTGAGCAGATCCTGCATTCCTGGTGCATCCCAGGACTGCTTGCAGCTCTGCTTCCCAGCAAACTCTGCTGGGATGAGGACTGTGCAAAGTGCTCAGTCTGCAGAGGTAAGCGCTGGATCTGTTCCTGCCTGTGGAGGGATGAAGCAGTGATGATACTAAATGTCTTTCTGAAGTGGGTTCTGTCTCTGGGGTTGCACCGGCGTGAAAAGGGCACTTGTGAACTAAGCCTCCAGCAATGGCACATCCCCTTTCCCCTCTACTTTTATGACACTGCTGGAGGAACCCACCCGGGTCTGTTTAGGGACAGTGTCTGCTCCTCATCCCCCAGCCCTTCCTTCTGAATCACCTAGAATTCGGTTGCTGTTGGATTTTCCTCCCAGAGGGTAGCAGAGGAAGTGCAGTCGCGTGGTAGAGCTGCATTCCCCAGGCTGTGTTCCTGAGCACTGTACAGTCAGGAGGGAACGTGTGATGCAGTTTGACCTCTGCGATAACACTGCCAGACAGTCCTAAGAGGAGCCTGCCTGACCCCGAGGCATGTGTCACTCAGAAAAGGTGACTTTCCAGAAGCTTTCACAGTCTTGAGTTTCCAAATCCCAGTGCTTGCTTACCTCAGAATGTGACTTTTCCTTCCCTGACAAATTTTGTACTTGTCTGGATGGTCTACAAGAAATATTTCCTATTGTGGTACACATCGGTCCCTTGGAGTTACTCCAGCCTTGACACGAATGCAGCCATTAGCAATTCAGTCCTGCCAGGGGCCCAGGAGATGCCGAAGTGCTGAGCCCCTGATAGGATTGGGCTCCTGAGACAGGAGAGAGACCATGAGCTTTTCTTGGTGAAATCTAGATTCTCATCCTAGTTCCACTGCTGACTTGCTGCTTGACCTTGAGGTAAGACAGCCTGGGTCTGATCCAGCTCGCAGAGTCTCGCCGTTACTTACGCTGGGATCTGCATTGTTATTTGACTCTGGTACCTTCTTTTCTGCAATCAACAAAATGGAGCTAGAGCCTGCAGTTGCATGGGTTATAGGAAGCTGCTGAGACCTGGCAATAGATGATGTGACAGAAGCCTGAGGTATCGTATATCATCTGCAAGTCAGAAGAGCAGGAAGTGGTGTAAATGCCCTCCTCCTCCACTGCCAAGATTTCCTGCTGAAACAAGCAGGCTACAGAGCATCATCTCTGAAAATTCAACCTGCGCTGTGCTAGGAGCATTGTCCCCCCCCGAGGCCTAACTGGGGGTTGATTTTCTGCTGTTATTATTACATTTGAAAGCTTGATGTAAGCTCTCGGGCTTGGCCAGCAAGAACTGACACAAGGTCAGTTCTTTGTGTGCTATTAACCACAAAAATATTACGTAGTGGAGGTTTGGCTGTCACAGGCTTGACAGTGTGTAACAACTCAGCTGTGATGTCATTAAAGCTCTCGGAGCAGCATTGCACAAAGCCAGGATTCAGGCAGTCCCAAAATGTTCTGTTCAAAGTGCTAGGCTGATTTATGATGATAAACGGGAGTTTATAAATGGATAGAGGCATGGGGAGGAGGGAAGCCAACAACTTAACTCATTAGATGGAATTAAATCAGTGGCCTGATATCTCACTGTCTGTCCAGTCAATTCTGCTTTGGACCTGCCTACCGTGTGAAAGGCAATGTTCTTCCAGGACTAGATAAGACTCTCACTGGAGCTCTGCTTTGCATATAGCACAGTGAGGAGATTTGCTTGTATGAGTCTTATGTTTGTTATTTTTCTCATTTGGCTTTTCTGGCAGAAACAAAGTGTTGTGCTGAACAACACTTCAGACAGGAGAGCTGGAAATGTGCAAGGCTTTTTCTGGGGATCACAAGCCAGTGGTTGCCTCACTGTTGCCCCATGGAATTTGCTCTTTTTCAGCTGGCCCCAAATCCAGGAGAGATGAGAGAGAGCCTTAAACAATTCATCAGGAATTTCCTCTGTTTCATGGGACTGTGAGGCAGCAAGCCTGGGGGAGGGAGGTGACTTGACATTGGTCTTTCTACAAAGCATAAATTGGAGCCAGTTGCCAGCTTTTTTTTTTTTTTTCCTTTTCCCAAGTGACAAGGGCTTGTGGAGTGTTCACATGGTCATCTCTGTTGAAGCGGAGCTTCCTCCTATACAGAGCTTTTAAGGCAAATCTCCTAGAACAAAAGTTGTGGGGTAAATCCTTGTAATGGGTTCTCCCCAGCCTTCCCCCTTCCACCTTGTGTGAGACCAATTACCTGTTTTTCAGATGTGGACATGTGACGCTCAAAGAACTCATGGGTTATCAAAGACCTTGTAGCAAGTCCCTGCCAGAATTAGGAGCAGGCAGCAGAACAAGGTTCTGAGAACTAACAGGGCGATGTGTGGGTCAGTGCTGGGCCACAGGACCTCAGAAAGTGATCTGAAAAACCATTGCTAACTCCTCCCTCCCCTGAATATACACCAAGCTTTCTTGATCCCTGGGAGTAGAAAAGCCTTTTATTCCTTGCTTGCCTGCAAGTAGACAAAGCGAGAGAAAACAGAATTAACACATGAATGTTCTGAGTTCATCCTAATTTGGATTTGTAAATGAAAACTGTCCTCCCTGTGCTTGGTAGATTCCCCCTGCCTCCTCCCCCGGAAGGGTAGGTGATTCTGGGATGAAGAAGGATGTTGGAAATGGCACTAAATCATTTGGTTATTTCTGTTAGAATATACTTCTACGGCTTACTGCATGTTAATGTCGTTGCTCTTAAACATTCTTTCTCTTCTTTTTCCTCCCTTATGCATTGCCTCTCAGCACTGGAAAGTCCTATTTGATCAGGTATGTGAACAACTGATGTATTGTGTCTGTCTTGTGAGCGAAGAGTCTAACCTCCAGCTAATTTCCGCTGTACTAGATTTTCCCTGCATTTAAAATACAGCCTAGGAGTAATGTGCTCCATGCTCCCCCTTCCCAGGATGCTGGTGTGCAAGTGATAATTATCACTACTGCTTTGGGACTCTCTCTCAATTCCTTTTCAGAGTGGCCAGGGATATAAGCAGGCCCAGCCTGGCCACCCCTCTTAGCACAGGGTCTGAGTCCAGGTGCTGCAGCAGGTGCTCTGTTTGATGCCAGTTGCCCTGTCCTTGCTCTGTGGATTAAAGGATCTTCTCCTCTTTGAGGCAGGCAAACTAGGACCTGTAAAACCAGCACTGTGTTCTTTGAAACGGCTCTCCAGCTGCTGAACTAACTTCTGCAGGGTTACATCCTCCAGGGGAGGACCTGCTGCTTTAAACTTGCAAAGAATTAGCAAAGTATCTGCTCCTGTACCAAAGACTGTGCTTGTATCAGGTAAATGCCTTGGGTCAGATTTGTAGGCGGCTGAAATCAGCACAGCTCTGTAGAGCTCTGAGTTATAGCTTAGAATTTGGGTTGAGGATTCTAGTTTGTAAATGTTACTTTTAGCTGCTTTAACTGACATGTTTGCTTTGTGGTATTCCTTCCGTCTGCCAGGTTGAAATGTGAAGCAGCTACAAACTGAAGGATTTTTCTAGGGTTGACTTGCTTCTAAACTGCAGCACCCTCTTGATGTCATAAACTTTTGTGCTGTTGTGTGTGCGTTTAAATGTCACCTTCTGTAAGGGAGCTTACTCTGATGTTGGCATCATCCTGGCAATATTAAAAAGTTCGGATGGGATTTCGTCCCTGCTTTATGAGGCGATAATCTTGCTTCTGTGTCTGGCTGAACTGCAAAGCCAAAACCTGTGGTGCAGTCTCTGTGAAAGGATGTCCTTGGTATCCTTGGGGGTCCTGTTATCATTCAGCTAATAACCGGACTGTCTGTTCTGATGAGTGCTCATTTATACCCGGTTAGCTGTGACCAACTGCTGATCCACGTGTCTGGACTGCAGTACATTTGTTGTTGTACAGTCAAAGCAAGCTGGCAGTTGGGAATTAGATGACTGTAATTGTTGATCCCACCTAAATTGTGTGGTGTATTTGAATTTGCTGGGGCTCATAGCATATGCTGCCACTCAAAAGGTGGATGCAAACTAAATTGCTTGTGGTCTGGGCTGAATGTTTGTTTCGGCCGCTTTGAATTCTCCTCCGTCTCAAACGCTGGCCTTAATTTGGAGTCTGATTCTACAAGCATCCTTTGAAGTCATTGAGTCCTTGTGGGATGGGGCTCTTGGCTGGTAGCTACCTCGAGCTCAAAGAGAGGCATCTGTAATTTCCCACTGGACTTGCTTGAATAGTAGATGGGTGGGGTTTTTTTCCCCTTCTTTTTCCTTTTTAAGGGAGGGGCGAGTTTGACTGTTGGATTTATAGAACATTACCCCAGTCACAAGGGAATGGGCTGTAAAGACAGCCCTTCAATAATTAGCTATGTTTCAATTAGGGCTGCAGCTGAAATTTAAGCCTTGTCTGTAAGGCTTTATTATCAAAGAGAATGCAACCTGTGACAACTAGTCTTAAGACCTGAATAAATCAATAATGTCCTTGTTGCCTGTGGGCAAAGCCAAGGAGCTGACGTCTTCCTTGAGCCTTATATCAGCAATGCAATGCAATTAGCCCTGCAGTGAATTGCAAGATGCTGTTTGTCATGGAACAAGGTTGCTATTCCCAGCAGCTCTGTGCTGATAGGAGAGGGGAGTGTTTTGTTTAGCTCTGATTTGGCATCCGTGTGAAACATGAGGACAGTCTTAATAACTCAAGAAAGCCTGTGTGCTGAAGCTCAGAACAGTTGCAGGTCTCCCTGGGAGGTATGACCTGGCCTTATGTGTGCTTAGAGTGGAAATGGGTGGCTGAAGACTCACGTGCCCTGTGCATTTGTGACTTGTGGGCTGGGACTGAAGTTTGGTAGCCATCCTCTCAGCTGAGACACACAGGCCTCTGCATTCACCACCTCCCAGGAGAGCAGCAGAGCAAAAGAAGACTCTGGAGAAAGAGCAGTTGGGAATTCACGGACTGGGATTCTGCAAGTCTCTTGTTTCTGGGGTGGTGGAGTGTGACAGCAAACAGTGCGAGGGAGGGGTCAGTGTTTCCCCCCCTTGACTCTGAAGAGGGGAAGAAATTATTAATAATGCTTTTTTTTCTGTGAGGAGGTATTTTTTCCAAATACTTTTATTTAGGTTTACTCACAAAAAAGCAGTTTTCTATTTAGACATGCAAAATTAAAGTTGTTTTTTTTTTTTTTAATGACACCCCCCCCCCCCAGCATCTTAAATTTAAAATTCAAAACTTTTTAATGAAAATTGCCATAAAGCAGTGTTTTTTGCTTGTTTATTTGGGGGGAGAGGAGTGACTGACAATGCTTTCTGGAGGAATCTTTTTTTTTTTTTGTTTTGATTCAGCTCTAATCTGTTACACTGGGAACTGTCAATGACTCAAGCCAATATCTCCAGCCACTTGCAGATTGCTTCTTTTTAAGAACTAAAAGAACTTCAGTTTAGCAAAAAGGCAGATCCAGAACTGATTTTTTTAGGCTTTGAGGTTCAAATAAGCCCCTCCCAGGGCAAAATCCTGACTACAATGAAGCAAGTACCAAAATTCCCCTTGCGTTTAGTGGGGTGAGCACTTCACCCAAGCTTGGGAGCAAGCTGACTCCTGGCTTTTCAGTGCTGCAGCCAGGCAGTTACAGTACAGCTGCTGCTTCATACTGTGCTTATGAGATGCGGTTTTTATTATGAGGCCATGGCTCTGGGGCAGCTCTAACTCACTTTTATACGGGAACTTTTATAGGGATTCATACATTTATTTATTGTGCTCATAAACACCCTCCACCCCCATGCACACATTAGCTCCGCATCTGCTGCCTTCTGCAGAGCCTGCACTGTCGCTGCACACTCCACACTGTCTGCGAGCGGAATCCAAGCTTTCAGCACAGCAAGGCATTGCCACTCTCCATCCCTCTGCAATCACTTGGTGTTTTCTTATATGTTCTTCACTGGCCAAAACCTCATTTTTTTTATTAATCTTCTGGTAAATTTGAAAATGCGGCAGTCCCAGGAGTAAATCGTGACAGTTTCACACTTCTCTGTGCTAATAAGGTCCCATGTTAATTGCCTCGCAAGCAGACATGGGAACATCTCGCTGTCCTTGTTGAAGCCAAGTTATCTGATGGTTGCAGAGTCAATCTGCAGATGAGTCTTCTGAGGGGCTGTTCCTGCTTTGCTATGTCCTTTCTAGGGCTTTGGGTGCCCTTCTTTGCCTCCATGTCCCCAGTGCCCCTGCTTTGGAGATGACTGCAGCTAATCAGTATTATCCAGCCCTTGGCTGTGCTAGGTGAAATGGGCTATCTAGGAGGACGATGTTTGTTATTAGGACAGACCTGCCTTCTGAAGGTGGCTTTTAGCCTTTTTAGATGCCAAGAGCTTGTGTCATCTTCTTTGTTTCCCCATACCCATGGATGCTGAGATTCCAAGGGTGAATTAATATTATCAGCCCTCATCTCAGAGTTCTCACTTCTCACCCATATTCTGGTTTGTAGTCATGACAACAAACTTGTTTTAAATAGACACACACAAAACTCTTCAAAAAGACCCTCCTCACTGGCTCAGCACCTTGATCCTATTGCTTGTCAATCCAGGCTGTGTTTTTGTTGCAGCTGCTTTAGAAATCCTGGATTCCTTCCTGAGACTTGTACGTGGGTGTGATGGCAACAGATGAACAGAGTTTATGGGGAATGCAGAGAGATGCCAAGTTACCCAGCCTGTGCAGGCAGCTAATGGAAATCTTGAGCTCAGAAACAAGGCTGTAGAGATATCCCAGACCAGACGTGCACTTGCCAGGAAGAGTTCAGTTGCTGACACTACCAGCAGTGGGTGCAGCTGAACCTGCTCTGCCATGGTCTCATAAAACATTAAAATATGCTTGCAAATATGCTGACTTCGCAGCCTTCTTAAATCCAGGGCTGGTTCCTGCATGACTGAAATTGCAAAGCAATCCATAAAATCAGGTTGGTGGTAATCAAGAAAAGGAATTATTATGAACTCAATGATCTTTTATATTAAATGTGTCCCTTTTCTCTGGATAGCCTTTAACACAGGCAGAATGAGCTATTTCCCACACTGTAAAAGAAATTCCAATTTGTTTACTGGGGCACTGTTGAGCTAAAAGCTTCACTTTGAAAAGTTTCCCTGACTATTGTTGCTGGTTAGGCTGTGCCGGCTGTGGCTGGAAGACCTCTCCAGGCAGCTGTGTCTGAGCTCTAGGCAGTGGTTTGTGCCTGGAGATTTTACCACTTTCTCTGACAAATTTCTTGTGTCTTGCTGCTGGTTTGTGTGGGTCACTGGGAGCAGAGGAGCAGAAACTGCAAGATGAGGAATAGGAAACGATGGCAGCGAGAGCAGCAGTATAGGCAAGGGCGTTTGAGCACAGGGTTATATGCAACCTTCAAGTCCTTGCCTGAATTTTGGACTGTCACTGCCCTTTTTAGATTAGTGTTTGTCAGGACTTATGCCCACATTTAAGTGGAGTGGTGCTGCAAAGAGGAGGCTATAGGAACTGGAACTAGGAAATAAGTCATAGACTTGTTACTTCATCTCCTAACACGAACTGGAGAATCAGAGGTGCTGTCAGGAAGGCTGTCCATGGTGATGACAGATTAGCATCCAGGCCCTAAAACCTGCCTTGTCTGCTGTCTTAGACACTTCTGTGAGCGTGACAAGCAATTCCCCTTCTCCCCCTCCACCAAGCTGTACATTGTAAAGGGGAAAGACACTTTAAATCTACAAGGGTCTCTTGGCAATGCACAGAGGGGGTTCTGCATCTGCCCCATGCCTTGAAGTCTAATCTCATTTACAGTTGTCAGCGTGGGCTGCTGGAGAAGATGAAAGGCAGAGGACAAGGAGGGAGAGAATAGATTAGCCTCGAGCAGAGGGCACTGGGAGTGCACCTGCCTCTGCCCCGCTACCTTGAGGAGGGGCGGCAATAGCAGCTGGGCATGTGTCATCTGCTGCTCTTTGAGGCACCCAGCCATGGAGCACACGATTAATGACTCAAGGGGCTGGGCTTTTGTGAGCGATAAAGCCCTGGGATTTAGGCAGGGCTCTTGGGCCTTTTCTCTGAGCAGTGCCATCACTTTACATTTCTCAAGTGGCATTTTGGTCACAGGGAGCTGCTGTCTGTGGCCACAATGCTTCCCTTTCTCCTCCCTCCCCAAACTGGGCTGACCTTTGTCATGCAGCATTAACCCTTTGACTCCTCCACTTTGAGTTATGGGGTCAGAGAAAAAGAGAAAGTCCCTTCAAATTCATTGCCCTGTGGACAGACTTGAGGGAAGAATGAGCTGGTAAGAGCAGATCTGTTTTTTCTGAAGGAGATTGGTTTGCTGATGCTGTCTGGATTATCAACCCCTTGTTGCCTTCTGCCGGAGGCTCGTTTGAATACAGCAGCCTCCAGGAAAAAGGGGAGGGGAATTTATGCTTCCTTCAGTCAAGGAGAGAAACTGAGGCATTGAGTAGCAAATAGATGTCTGAGAGACTATTCCCTCTGCAGGGTAATGCCTTGTCTTTTACTCTACCTGGATTAGCCTGTGTTCATCCCCAGCGTTGTTGCAGTGGATGGCAATCTCCCAACGCTTCAAGGCTTATACCCAGATTTGGCTTTCAGCCACAATACCCTGGAGTGATGGCTCAGCATGAAAAAGCTGGACCTGGAGGTCATTAATGATCTTCCTGCCTCTTGCAGGATGAAGAGCAAAAATTTCCCAAGTTCCTTCTTAATTTTCTAATACCTCTGTACACTGAAGACCAGCCAGCCCCTAAGCTGGATGTGAGTCTCTGGGATTGTCTGTATTTATATGTTCCCTGCAGTGTGAAAAGTTTGTGATCAGCTACCTCATTTCCCCTTTCCCTGGCTATTTGGAAACTCCGCTCTCCAATCCCACCAGCCTGTATGCAGACTGTTGGCTTTGCCTAGCATAAAAAGTTGGGCATAGAAGCCATCAATATGAACCAGACATCAGCAGTGTAGCAAACACAGCACTATTAAGCTTGTGCTGGTAGAAGTAGGCATCTCCTGAAATGTTTCAAGGAGTCGTAACAAACACACCAAAAGGCACATGGAGGCTGAGTCATAGTTACACAGCTCGTGAGTTACTGGCAGCTTGATGTCTCTAGATTTGTAAAGCCTCAGGAGGCTTCCTACTCACTACACATTTGTGTACCTTCCATGTCTGAGCTGCCTAGAAACCCGCACGTTAGAGTGCAGCGTCCGAGAGGGATGGCAAGCTGCATTCAAACCGTTTTATCTCTCTGCTGCCTCCTGATCCCAGCTGCAGTGAGAGGCTTTGGTAGCATATGCTTTGCCATTTCAGCTGAGTGTGTGGGATGGTTTTTAGGTACCTAGATACTTGCTAATGCATTGTTCTCAAATCCTGTCTTGCACACAGAAAATCACTGAAGCAGTAAGAACATTTAAGCCTGCATGTTTAAAAAGAAAGAGGGGAAAAGAGCTGTAAACACAGAATGGATTGATACTGTTCTGCAAATCAGCTGGTGCATTGTCATCTGTGGCTGTGTGCTGTGTTATGACAGAAGGGGAAGAGATCATCCTGTCTCCAGGGGAACAAACTAGCTGCTTAGTAAGTGGAAACAGTTTAGAGGTGCTTTTCCATACCATCATCACTTATGCCTTGAACATCTACAGGGCTTTTAAAGTTACTCTTTACCAGACCTGCAAAGCAAGTGTTTCTCCTCTGCGGTAGGAAGTATGATGTTCCTGTTGCCTTCCGCTGTTTGCAGTCAGTGCAACTGTACAGGGGCATGTTTGCAAATTAAATGCAGCGGTGGGCGTGTTTGAGTTTGATAGCAGCCAAGGAAGCTGTGATCTCTTTCTGCCTCCTCATTAGGCATTGTACAATGTGTTGGTCTGAAATCAGCTTGGTACCAACACACCATGAGACAAAGCTGATGCGATGCAGGTGATGGGCTGTTTTCCTGCACCGTTGTACATGCAGGCTGCTGAGGAAAGCTGATCTGTGAACACTCTGGATTTTTATGTGATTCAATTCTTGCAGTGTTTGCCTGTTCAAGCTGTAGCACTTGGGATGGTCACTTCTTTACCTCTCCTCTCCGGGTCTCCTGGGTGGTGGTATCTCCCCAATTCAGCTACTTGTGGTGATGCTGGGGATATTCTGTTCCTGGAGATGGTATGTCGTGCTGAAATGTGTAGTGAAGGTCCTGAATGTTTGTGATCACACCTGTCCTGGTACTTCCTTTTGAGACTGGTCGTGATCTTCTCTGTCCTGTCCAGATTCCAGCTGGCTAATTGTACTTACCTGATAGTAATTTCAGCTGGAAAAGTTGGCATTTACGTTCTCTGTTGTATGGGGAGATCATCCACAGGACTCCATGAGATCTGACCGTCCAACTCATTGTAAACCTGTAATGTGTTTCTTTTGGATGCTGTGTTAAAGTAGAGGAGCCTAGAGATTCACTTCTGCCTTGGGCTGTCCCTGTAATATGTTGGGTGTCTTGTGCAAGGGCTGCTGTTGCACTGTCATCAGCTACTCTGGGAACAACCTAGAACTTCCCAGTAGGAATTTCTCTTCCTTCTTTAGAAAGCACAAACCACTAATGCTCTGGAAGTGATGTTAATTAGCAGTGACTAATTATCAGTGCGTGTAGTGTGAGGTTGTTCTCTGTGCCAGGGAATCATAAAGAGAATGCACACAAGTCTCGCTTGGACCTTGAATTCCTTCAACTCTGAAACTAAAACCCCAGCACTAGCAAGACAGAGAATGTATATATTCTTAGTATATGTACCTGTTGCTTAGGAACAACTGTCTGCAGTGACCCTGTGTTGCTGGTGAGAAGAGTAATGATGTATGAAACTGATGTCAAACAAGCCAGATCAGTCTTACCCCTCAGAACAGTTCTTTGTGTTTTTTGATACTTGACATACTTTTAAGTAATGTATACTCTGGAGTTTCCCGAGTTGTATGAGGAAAAAATAAATGAGGCTCCTGGAGGCACTGCCATCAAACCTCTGGTCTCATGCACTTCTCCAGGGCAGTGTTCCCTGAGGGAGCATCTCTTTGCCTCTGTGATCCTTTATGGTTAGGTACCAGTGATGACGGAGACCCTGCTTTTTCTAGCATACTTGTTTGTGATGTACGATTGTAGTGGAAGTGCTTGTTGATGGCAGCCTTCAGCCAGTGAGATGTAGCCATGCTTACCTCTTGGCAGAGAAAGGATTAGTATTATAATAGGTGAAAAATGGAAAGTTTAACAAAAACTACTGGAGGACTTGATCCTGTGTGCTGGGACTTGGTCTAGCAGAGCACTTAGTAACAAGTGTGACAATTTTCCTGAACCCATTATATGTCTAACATCAACTATATGTTGGGGTTGGTAACAGAACGGTGTGTGCCCTAGGGGATTTGGAGAGTAAAGTGGGTTTTTAGTTCTGCCCCTTGGCTCTCAAATAGAGCCAGACACTTGGTTTCCCTCTGCGTGCTTCCTACCACTCCCCTTACATGTTTACTTAGCCTTGTGCTGAGAAATAATGGGAAGTGGGCCTTGGGCATCTTTCCTTACCGCAGGCCGTGCCCTCCATGGAAGGATGTTGCTTTTTAGCCTTTGTTGTTTGCACTGGGGAGGAAAATGAGAGTGTTTATTGTGGTTCCTTCTTCCTTTTGGCCTGCTGCCTCTTCCCTCAGCTACTCCCCTCTTGGTCGCTAATAGAGGAGTTGCTTTTGTATTTAGTCTTGTTACCACTGGATTTATGTCTCTGGGTTGTTCTGCTCCCTGTCAGCAGGGAAGGCACAAAGATTTTTCCTTCATGTGTCCTCTGACAATAGTATTTGGGTTTTGGAGAAACATTTATTTTGCATTGATTGGTGCATTTAGGCAGCTCCTTTGGGGGAGACTGCGGTGAAGAGCATGGGAGATGGTCCTGCTGCTGCTATCTTTGGTCTCTAAGCTGTGCCTGGAGACCATGGCTGGAGGAACAACTTAATTCTAACCTAAATAAAGTGTTGGAAGAATCTTTATACAGCTGCATCACTGCTTTATCACACTTTGACTTGCTAGCCCTGGGAACTGTTTGGTGATGTCTCTGTGCATACGTGTATGTATGCAGGATTGCTCTTGTGCCTTCAGCATGTTAAATATTCTGGTGTTGTCTTTAGAGGTCTATAAACGAGAGTGTATGTTGGCTTCTTTAGATGATTCTGCAGTGTTGGGCATCCCCACCAGAGGTTTTTGCTCTTGCAATGCTTTTCAGTCAGTCCGTATCCCAGAGGTTGCAGTGTGCTGGCTTGCTTGCATGCTCTTCACCTGATGGGAAGGTGAAGAGCACCTTCACCTCCTGCCTGTATTCATTGCCTTCTACAGCATTTGGAGAGGCCAAAGCCATCTCTTTTTATGAATGAGTACAACGGCCAGTTTATGTACCTGTCAGGCATGACAGGAAACAGCTTTTGTGGCGCAGCAGCGTAGCTTCAGAGTTACATGTGAGAGCTGAAGCTGGCTGGGCTGTAAATGCTGCACAGTCCCCTTGAACAAGATGGTGCATTGGGCGACATCTCCCAGGGTGGCGATAGGCAAAATGTCTCCCAAAGAATTGTTGTCTGTGTCTGTAACAGCATCTTCTGGCTTTATTCCCTCTGTGGCCCACGAGCTGAGAGCTGCTGTAGCTGCATTGATTTATGGGATCTTCTAGGGTTGGTACTGGTGGCTAAGAAGAGCTGGGGCAGAAACTCATTTGCCAGCTGCTGATTTATGGCCCTAGTAAACAGTCCTGAAAACCACAGTGAGAATTTTCTGGACCTTATGCAGTTCCAGCTGACTGGAAGCTCCAGGCTGTTATTTGACCATGTGGAGTAATAAAACTGTGAAAACTAATTAACTTTTGGGCCTACTGCAAAACAAACAGGTTCATGCAAAAAATTACTCCACATGTGCAAGCAGCAGTGACTTTATGGGCTTATAAGCCTGTATTTAATGACCAAGCATGTCGTACAATGCATGAAGTATGTTTCTTTTGCTGATTTCTAAGGCCGAACAGAATATAACAAGCTCTACCCATCACTGAGGACTTGAATACCAGCTTGCGATAATGTTCTCTTTCATCCTTACTAATTAGGTAGCTGATGTGTGGGTGGAGGTTTGACACAAAGGTGCATTGGGTGGGTTTTCGTAGTCCAAAACAGCCTGAATTATGCACACCCAACCTAAGACGAAGCAGTTCATTCAAGGAAAGATGCTCTCTGCAGTGTGAGTGCTGTAGTCTTTCTGAGGTCGTTCTCTGCTCACTGTTCCCCATGAGGTGTAGCTGAATGAGCTCTTTTCCAGTGGGAACACCAAGGTGTTTTGGTGTTGTTAGCAGGTGAACAGTCAGCCCTGCTCAGGACCTGCCTCCTGTGATGTGGATGCTCTGTGTGTGCCAGTTGTGATGGTGACATCAGAGAAGGGATGTTTCCGAGTGCCCCGCTGGATGTTTAACTGCCTGTATTGTTAGAGTCAAAGCTGTGCCTGCTGATTCCTGTTCTCCTTTCACAGAATCACTAGGTTGGAAAGGACCTTTAAGATCATCAAGTCCAACCATTAATCCAGAACCACCATGTCCCCTAAACCATGTCCTGAAGCGCCACATCCACACGTTTTTTGAACACTTCCAGGGATGGCAACTCCACCACCTCCCTGGGCAGCCTGTTCCAATGCCTGACCACCCTCTCAGTGAAGAAATTTTTCCTAATATCCAATCTAAACCTCCCCTGGCGCAACTTGAGGCCATTTCCTCTTGTCCTATCACTAGTTACTTGGGAGAAGAGACCAACACCCTCATCGCCACAACCCCCTTTCAGGTAGTTGTAGAGAGCGATAAGGTCTCCCCTCAGCCTCCTCTTCTCCAGACTAAACAACCCCAGTTCCCTCAGCCGCTCCTCATAAGACATGTGCTCCAGACCCCTCACCAGCTTCGTTGCCCTTCTCTGGACACGCTCCAGCACCTCAACATCCTTCTTGTAGTGAGGGGCCCAAAACTGAACACAGTATTCAAGGTGCGGCCTCACCAGTGCCGAGTACAGAGGCACAATCACTTCCCTGCTCCTGCTGGCCACACTATTCCTGATACAGGCCAGGACGCTGTTGGCCTTCTTGGCCACCTGGGCACACTGCCGGCTCATATTCAGCCGGCTGTCAACCAGCACCCCCAGGTCCCTTTCCGCCGGGCTGCTCTCCAGCCACTCCTCCCCAAGCCTGTAGCATTGCATGGGGTTGTTGTGGCCAAAGTGCAGGACCCTGCACTTGGCCTTATTAAACCTCATACAGTTGGCCTCTGCCCATCGATCCAGCCTGTCCAGATCCCTCTGCAGAGCCCTCCTACCCTCCAGCAGATCAACACTCCCACTCAGCTTGGTGTCATCTGCAAACTTACTGAGGGAGCACTCGATTCCCTCATCCAGATCATCTATAAAGATATTGAACAAGACTGGTCCCAGAACCGAGCCCTGGGGAACACCACTTGTGACCGGCCGCCAGCCGGATTTAACGCCATTCACCACAACTCTCTGGGCTCGGCCATCCAGCCAGTTCCTCACCCAGCGAAGAGTAAACCCGTCTAAGCCTCGAGCCGCCAGTTTCTCCAGGAGAATGCTGTGGGAGACGCTGTCAAAGGCTTTACTAAAGTCCAGGTAGACAACGTCCACAGCCTTTCCCTCATCCACTAGGCGGGTCACCTGGTCATAGAAGGAGATCAGGTTGGTCAAGCAGGACCTGCCTTTCATGAACCCATGCTGGCTGGGCCTGATCCTTTGGCTGTTCTGCAGATGCCCTGTGAGCACTCTCAAAACCAACCGCTCCATAATCTTCCCTGGAACAGAGGTCAGGCTGACAGGCCTGTAGTTCCCAGGATCCTCCTTCCTTTGCTACAGTCTATCAATTTAGCTGGTGGCAGAGCTTTGCATAGAGCCTTTGTTCACTGGCATGCAAGATGCATCTTTGCTGTTCTTTTCCCATCGATAACTCATCACCCCAAAGAGCAGAGCTTGCCCTTTTGCAGAACATAGGATACTCTGGAGTAAGCTATGCAGTCATTAGCTATGTTTGAGCTGCTCAGGCGTGAGCTGCGGTTCCTCACAAAGCTGCAGGCAGTGCATGGCCTGTCCTCTCCCTCTGTTGAGAAGAGAGGGGAGGAAGGTTGAATACTGTGTCAGGTCCCTTTGCTGCCCCACTATGTGGCTGTGGAATGAAGGAGCCTGATCTGGAGCTACCTGCTGTAGGGGGAAGGTTGTGTGCTGGCCAGGTCTGTGCCCACACTTTGGTCATGCAGGCAGTGTCTCATATCTTGCTAAGACGCTTGTCATGATTGCTGATACAGGAGCAGGTATTTGGAATCTGAAAGAGAAACCATCTCAAAGTCAGGAAAACTGTGATGTGACGAGATCTTAAAAAAATATTTATTCATTTTTACTCTCCACCCATTTCTGGTGGATGCGCTTGAATTGTCGTGATACTCAGTACCAGACTACCAGCTAGCATGGGTCCCAAGCTTTCATTTTCTCCACTAAGCCAAGTATTATTGCAGAGCTATTATTTGACCTAAAATAAGTGTGTGGCATAGTCGCTGCTATAGAATTTTGCTTTTTCACGCATCAAATCAAGTCCCTGTGGATTTTCACCTCCCCCCCAGATCTGGCAGACAGTGAAAAAAGGAGCTATTTTTAATCTGAAATGTTCTGTTTCAAGTCCAGGCTATAAAACGTAGTTTTTGTCCTGACAAGTTTCATGGCTGATTGCTATAAAACTCCTTGCCTTTAAAGGAAGGATGAAACTTCCTACAGGAAGGGCAAAAGTTCTAATTTTTGGGGCTATGGGTCTTAGTTCCTTTGAAAAACGATGGCAATTGCTGTCCTTGGATTGAAGAGTTTACCAAGGAGGAGGAACAATTTAACAGAGGAGCCTAGCAAAATCCAGTGTGGTAGAGTGGTATCAAGAGACCTAGTTCCCCTCCAGGAGGAGAGATGATGGTCACAGGATTTGCCTGAAACAATATTTCTGTCAACCAAAGAGATTGGCGTCACTGGCAGAACAGTGCTTACACACCTTTCATCTTTTTCTTGCTGTCTCCACAGCTCTGTCATTCCATTGGAGCCACTGCTCCATCTGTCCTGTTGAAAGGCTGGCATGTAATTGTCCAGGAGAGAAGGTGAATTTCTGGTCCAAGTGTTCTCCCTGCCCAGAATAAAAGGATATAGAAAAAGTTTCTTCCTCTCCCCACTGCATGTGCTGTTCTGTGCCTGATGCCTGTCCGATAGGTCAAAGGGGACGTCACCTTCCAGGGCAGGTCCATCCTTCTGTGCCGACTGTCCTGCACCCAGGGGTGTGATGGTGGGGGTAGCAAGTTGTTACCAGAAGGGCGCAGACACTTGTCTAAGCAAGAAGGGCTGAGACCACTGGCTTCTTTTTTCCCTAAAGGGAGGAGGAGGGGGAGAGGCAGAGAAGATCTGACTGTACAGACAGGCTTGAGTTGGGGAACGCAGCATGCTCAGTTTTGCAAGGTAGCTTTAGGTCAGGACTGCAGGCTAGGCCATAGGCCGGATGCCTTGGGTGTGACAGGAACAACGTTCCCTAGTCAGTGCTGAATCCTGTCCCTGTGGCACTGGTGAGCTGCTTCAGTGCAGAATCCCAGCTCAGCTTTCTTCTGGCTCCCGCTGCTGAAGGAGTTATTTGTGACAGTCCAAGCGGACTCTGTGGTGGTGGCCCCTTGAGCTGGGGCAGCCCTAACCTGCCCTGCTGCAGCCTTGGCCAGCACAGAGTTGCAGCTAATGAAACACAAGGTAGGAGGAGATCCCTGCTGTTTTATGGGAAGATTTTTTTTTCTTGCTGAGTAGATTTCGATCCTGGTTACCAACCTGGCAGCACCCTGCAGACACAGCCTTGGTCTTAGCTGTAAGGACTGTCTAACACAGCCCATCGGTCACAGCATCTTGGCATCTGATAAGGCTTAATAGGTCAGCCAAGCTCTGAGCCCAGCGGACCACCCGCAGTACCGCCCTGCAGTGTGCTCCTCTGTCTTCTGCCTGATGCAGCAGGGGAGCAGCGCTCATCTCCTGGGGCTAGCTAGATTGTTGATGTTTCTGCTTGGCCTTTGTCTTGCTGGTGTTGCTCACCAGATATGTCACTAAGCAGCAGAAGAGAGAGACCCAATGGCTCAGATCTGATTAACCTCCACATCTTTATCCTGTGTCTTAATTGGATTAGCTGCAGGAGGTGTGATTTTGCTGCTGTTCCTGTTTTTTTTCTTAGACAGGTACTTATCGCTGTGACATCTGATGCAAGCCACAAGTTAGAGTGCCAAGACCTTTGAATAAACAAGTGGTGTTTGCTTCTTCCCCACTGCTCAACTAACAGCTCCTGCCCTTCCTTTCTGAAAAATTGCTGTAGCTGATGCCTGTGAGATGGGTCTGAGTAAGCCCTGCAGTTGGATCTCTTGGGAGGTATGGGTCTCTCCTAACAGCCTGGATGCCAGACTAAGAGTCCATGTTTGCTAACTGCAGTTCTGTCACTTTTGGGAAGGATTTCTGCTCAGTGAATGTTCAAAGCAGTATTAACTTCCCATGTTTAGTTTCTTTCATGTTTTTCTCTGAGCTTTTTAGTTTCCTTCAGGGCCTGATTTTTCTGCACCTTAGGGTTTTTGCTTGTATCACTGCAGTGGCTGTGGGCTGGAGGGAATTGGCCTTATTCAGCACTGCAACAGCCCTTCATCTTCAATGACTTCAAAGCTCATTCTCCAGTATCAGTTCATTTAGTTTTGCAGGTGGGAACATGGAATAAGGAGATCAGTGATTGTATCCTGTTACAATGGGGGACAGGTTACTACAGGCCTAAAAAAGGAGTGGAATCCGTTTGACTGTGGGATTGCCCCTCATTCCTCAAGCTGCTGTCTACCTGCATGGTGCCCGGTTGAGGAAAAGGAGAACCAGTTTACAGGAGACTTTCCCTCATGTCCATCCTTCTGCCTGCAGCACCCAGTTACCTCTTCAATAAGCTTAAAATAGAAGCCTTTCTCCTTGCCATAGGTGCAGTTGGCCCTGGACTGGGCACTGGAGAGGGTCGTTCACCTCCCTGGGATGATAGAAGGGGTACATGCCGCTGAGAAGCTCTCTTACATCTGTTTCTAGAGAGCTGTGCACAAAAAGAATGAATTGTAGGTGTGGTATCAGAGCATGGCTCTGTTCCAGGAGGAATAATAGATGTACCAGCACCACTCTAGCTGTTACAAGATCAAAAGTACTGTTACATTAAAGCTGATAATAGTGCCTGGCTTGGCAAAAGGGCTGAGAAATTGTTCCAGGCATGTTCAGATAAACTGTATTCCATAGTGAGAATCACGCCTTTGAATTTAGTCCATGTAAAATAGCGTGGGCTTTAGTGACTTGGTGAAAATGTAACAAGGAATTCCCTCTTTGCACAGGGCTTGAGTGTGATTCAGTTTTGAACACTGCGTGCATTGCAGTTACAGTCTCTAAGTAGAGGGTTCAGTGCTGCATTGCATCTGGGGTGCCTTTATGGGGTGTGTGGTTGTCAGGCATGGACTCTACTGCTGCTTGTAAAGAAAATGTGATCATTAAGTTGAATTACAATGGACATTAGTTTCCTTTTTCAGACTTAATGTATTCATGTATTTCATGTCCACTGGCCCCTCAGCAGCTTGCAGGCTGGATATGTAAATTGGTAGCTGCAGAGGATGACTGATCCATTAATAGGTGGAATTTGATGCTTATAAAAATGAATGCATTTAATGTTGCACAGCAATGGTTTGCTTGAATTTTTAAGTTGCCTGAGGATCTCTTACTTGGAATTACGTGGCTCAGGCTATATTTGTTACAAAAGCAACACAAATGGAGAGACCCTGTGGTTTCAGAGGGTTGGCTATTCTTTTGTCTGTGAGTATCACTTACACTTTTTCCGTATCAAATGTTATTCCAAGGAAGCTGTGAAAATGTGAAATGAAATGATATCTGAAAACAAAGCATTGCTGTCCAAATGCACAGTGTCCACAGAAATATCTGTCTTTGGAGATCTGTTCAGATACTATTTTTCAGGAAAAGCCAAGTTTTAGTAGATAATTTTTCATTATGAGTCTTTCATGGAGGGATGTAGAGGACTAAAAGGATTTGGTGAATCATTAAAATAAGTACAGATCTGCCACTGTGGGGTTTTAAGCACAAGATGAAATCCTGGCCCCTCTGGAGGGGCCTCATTTGCTTCCTTTGGGCCCCACGCTAATTTCATTACTGATTTCAGAAGGGTAAGGACTTCCACTGATTTTAATTTTACAGTGTTTCTTTAAGCATGCAGACATTTCATGCGTGCTTCAGTTTCTTTTGCTGAGGGTTTTATTACAGCAAGCTCACACAATGTACACCTCATCCATGGTAGAGCATTCATGTGATAAATTTCATTTTTCAAGCACATGAGGTTGTGATGATCCCTCAGATACTGAGAGGCTGCACTCTGAAAAGATTGGCACTTCTTGCTTTTCCCTTTACCACTGTGAGAGAAATACTTCAGCTCTTCATCACTTATGCAAGCCTGGGCTGAAGGGGCAGTAGCACATATGCAGGGAGAATACTGTGATACGCACCATAAAGTTGTGCCAAGGCGAAAGGAATATTCTAGCTCAAATGATCTTTTTCCCTGTGGCTTCTATGGTTTTGTTTTAATTTATTCTAAGGTGAAGTGCTGGATCCAAGCCAGCATCTTTCATGTCAGGGTCAAAAAAAAGTCTTTGCTAGCATCTTCCTTGGCCACAGCCTCTCTAAATGCTGGTGATTTCAATGCAGCAGAGTTTGGCTGTGGTAAGTCTATCATTACTATAATAATGATCAATTCTGCAGGTACTGCATCCATCTCTGACTGATCTGTTCTCATAAGGATGTATGCCAGGGTTAGACTGACCAGCGTCTCCATTTTGCAGCCTGAGGAAATGACCATGGTTTGGTACACTTCTGAGAAGGCCATCAAAAGAACCAGGTTTGCTAGGTGGGCAGCAGGAATAGAACCAGGGTGAAGTACCAGTGTGGGGTGGCTGGGGGTGTGGGTCGCATCTTAACAGCACTTCTTCCCCATGCTATGGCATTTGAAAAAAAAAAAAAAAATCCCCTAGAGGCAGGTAGGGGTGCTTGGCTATGATGTCTCTTGCCTGTGAAGCTAGCTAGTTGTGATTGCAGGGATTTGCAGTCTGCTGTGGGTTGGTATAAGCCCATCTTTCACCTTGTAAAAAAGCTGCTGTGTTTGCTTGAAGGACATCAGGCAAGCATGCGGGCAAAACCCAGCTGCTCTTCTTCTGGAGGCTTGGTCTCTCAAATAGTCAGTGCCCAGGGTTCTTGTGAGTCTTATCTCGAGTCGGTGAATTCAGTGGCAGCTGAAAGTATTTGGCATCTTTGTGTATCAGTCACTCTTTGGGGCTGCGGAAGGCAGCATTGCACTGTGGATGCTTCGGCCAGGCCACTCCAACGGCCAGCTCCTTGTCAGAGAGCTTTGGTTTCTTTGCTTGGGCTCGGCTGCAGCACACAGCTCCGCATACAGCAGCCAGCTCATATCACTCAAGCGTAGAAGAGTGGCAAGATGTATAGGACCGAAAAAGATCTCAAGAAATTTCCCCCCTTCTCCATCAGGCCCCCACCACAGATCAAAGTTATCTGGATTGTCCCATTTCCTTGGTGTGGGAGGGATTCTCACTTTCGGCTCGTCTGAGACCAGGTCCACAAGACCTGGAAAAGAGAAGACTGAATGGAGAAGCTGTTCACCGGGATCTGCTTCTTATGGTGGCACCAGCTGGCAGTTTCTGAAATAATTTTTGCTTTAGCTGCCTCCAAACTTTGTAGAGGTGAGAAATGGAGCAAGCAACACTGGTCAATTAAAATGGCCATATAATTTTCATTGCCATAATAAAGACTAGTGTAAAGTAAAGTTAATTATTTTATGCAGTAAGACAGGAATCAATCTCACCTAAGCAACTCAGTCTGTCGTACTTCCCTGCTTGCTACAACAAGCAGTTACCCATGCAGTGAGATTTTTCTAGCATTAGAAAATTGTCATGCTAAGAGCATGCTTTGTGTTGAAGATGGCCATGGGAGTTGGACTGGCTTGCTTTCTAGCTGTGTTCCCTCCCTTGGTTGATAGGTGAAGAGGCTGATGGACAGCTTCCAGTTAACACAGTTCTTTTGCTAGCTTGCATGGTAACTGTGCTGAAGATCCTGCTCTTGCCTGAGTAATCTCATTTCTGAAGAGGGATTCTGCTGAAATCTTTGTCTGTGGAATGAGTTGAGTCAAAGCTCTAGTTTCCCCTCTGTGCTGGGGAAATTCCCAGACTCGGGGTGCAAATCCTCAAACCAGCAGGAGGTTTGTGCCTATCTTACATGGGACAGAAGTACTGCAGAGCCCACAGCAGCTTCACAGCTGGGCCACAGCTGCTTCCTTTCTAGTGAGAACAAGCACCGTGACTGGCTGCCACTGGCTTACATCTTTCTCTGGAGGTGCAATAGACTTGCTGTCCCATGCATGTCCCATGCATGCTTATGTGTAGTACTTCACTGCAGGGCTGAGCAAGGCTAAAAATCTTGCCTGTGTATCTCCTGTCCAGCTCCTCCAAGTTGCTCAGTGTGATGACCGGAGCCTGGTTATATCTGTTCTCCATCTGTCCCTTCTTCCCTCATCTTCGCTATCATTAATTGTTAGCGTCTGGCTTGAAAGATTGCCTCTTAGCACAGTGCTGATGAGATCTTTCCACAGAAGATTAAGGCTGGAGCAGATTGACAGGAGAGACAGTATCCTTGCTGAGGGAAGTTTGCCAACTGTGTGCAGGCTCAGTGCTGCTGCTCTTCCAGTTACTCCAGTTCATGTCAGGACATAGGCAAGAGGCAGCTGCAGCTCCATGACCCCTCACCAGGGCCAGCTGGCCAGACATGGCCTGGTGTACTGCCTGCTGGGTTTGGGAGAGCCCTCCTGCACCCCGCTACTACATGCGGCCTTTGTCAAGACTTTCAGTCTCTTTACATCAGCAGCACCCATGGAGGTGATTTCATACCTGGCTCGTCAGTTGGGTTCCACTGTGCAATCGCAGTGCTTTAATCAAGGATGTGGGTAATAACAACATTGTGGGGGGTGCTGGCAGTAGGTAGTTGAGATGTCATTTCTCACTGTATCGTGCTCGCTAGGTGGCTAATGTGTCTGTAAATCACACAAGTGCTTTCCTGTAGCTTTGCTTTCTGTTACCGCCTCGGCTGCCAGGATTTCATGGGACACAGATCTTCGCTTTTGGCGAAAGCACAGCCTCCTTTCCTTGTAAAGGTGCTTAGTATGTATTTCCAGTGCCCTGAAGCATAGCTGAGGGCCCTGCTAAGCTCACTGAATCCAGGCCCTGAGAGATTGTATTTCTTTTTGTTTTATTTGATTTCCTTTCCTGTGGAGTCTGTGTCTTTTCCTGTATGTGCACAGGGAGCAGGGGAGAATTCCTTGGCATTTTGGGAGGTAGGAGTTTCCCCTTACCTTGTTGGTCTCCTGATCTGCTCCTAACAAGTCCTTGGAGACCCTTGTTGCTCTTTCCCAAAGGTGATATGTGTCCTGCAATAACCAAAGAGTATCTTGTTACCTTGCAAGGACAATCTGGGGCCTGGAGGCACATTCACTCCTTGCCATCAGTAGCACAGGGGATAACTCTCTCCATAGCTAGGACAGACTGGCAGAAACTTTTTGTGCTTTGAAGCTATCACATTGCAGAGGGCTTCCATGTGTGTTGATGCTGTCTACAGCTTACAACTGTTGCAAAAAAAGTCTTCCACTCTTCTCTCAGTCTAAAGGAAAACCTTTATATCTAATCTGTCTCAGACTTTAAATCTCAAAGATAGCCAAGTAAAACCAGCGGAGTTCTCATTGAAGGGCTCAATTTTGTGGCCTTCTTGGAGGGAATGTTAAAAGATGTTCACAGAGTTTAGAAGCATTGTTGGATTTTTTTTTTTTTTTTAAATGAAAATCCCACTGGCTGGTATTCCCATGTCACTTTAGGCCATTTGGGATAATATTTCTTCTGTTTCTTTCATTAAAACTATTTTTATCCTGGCTCGTGGGACTGTGCAAGTAGAAATTAAAACACTGCTTGGTATTTCCTTGCCCATCCTATCTATTCTTCATCCTCAAATCCTTTCAGCTCTCCCCAGCTCTCCCCCCCATTCCCGCCTCAGCTTGCCTTGAAGGGCTGAGAAAGCTGGCGCTGACACATTATGTTGCCTGTCTGATTGTTGTGGGGTTGTGTTTGTGCAGGGAAGGTCACCAGAAAAAAAGACCACCAGGCAGGGGTGGGTGGGGGGTGTTCAGTCCCTCTCCATTCAATCCTTGTGGTGATGGGTGGGAAGAATCTTGTTTGCATGATGGGATTTCAGGGGGAAATTGCGTTTTGTTTAGGTTTCTTCCACGGCTGCTGCATGGACCCTGGAGGGCTACAACAAAAGTAGAGCATATATGAGATTCATGGGGCTGAAGCGTGCTGAGATAAACAAGAGGCAAAGCCGTCAGTGCAGGAGTGACTGAGCCAGTGCCAGCCACTGTGCGCTTGCAGCCTGGAGACTGTCAGCAATTGCTCTGGGTGGGGTGTTTGTACTATGTTCAGTCTTGGCTCTGGTGGGAGCTCTTTTTGGGTGTCTGAATCCTGTGGGCTGAGATCCTTAGCTGGATGAATGCTGTGGAAGTTTTCTGTCTGTGGATTGAAGGTTGTAATGCAGGGGCCAGCTCCGTGGACCTGCCACAGTGGCTATGGTTCCCTGAATATATTTGACACTTCCAGATGGTGACTTATTTGCAGGATCTGCCTCCTTCTTTGCCCATCAGCTCCACACTCCTGAGAGCATCCTTTATGTGGTGCTTGCTTCCTTATCATATCTCTGAGAAGCTGAGGTTCTGCCCCTCGGTACTGCTCTCCCCTCACCCCCATCCTTAAAAAGCCACTCAGTGTATATTTACCACTGGTGTGCACAAAGGCAAACGTTGTCAGGGATTCATCGTAACTGTCCCAATTACCCGGAGTTCATTTGCATAAGAAGGTTGATCAGCTTGTGGTAGTGGCTTTGCCTTGGCTGTCTGTTATGGGACATTTAGATTTGGGCAGCAGCAAAGAGCTAGAGTTCCCAGGCTGGGTGTGGGATGGGGAGGGGGTGACAGTTTTGGTCCCTAACAGCATGGGTGCTACAGCAGCCCTTCCTGGAAGGAGGATGACTTATCAGCTCCCAGCACAAGTCTGGCTGATTCAGTTGTAATAACTGCCAGTTTCCCACAGATACAGATTCAAGGAACCCTAAGCATGCCTGAGCTCCTGACTGTCCCATCAGAGTAAACCCTTCTGTGTAGTGTGTATGTGTGTATTTATGTATGTATTTTTAGTAGGTGTTGACCCTGCTTGAATGCTTTTAGACTAAGCAGTGACCTGCCTTGTGTTGCCACTTCCCTCAGACACGTGTAACCTCTCCTCCTTGTGTTTGGATTTTTTCCAGAGAGCTAGCTGTTCCTGCAGGCAGGCACTGAAGGGAGAGGAAATCAGCTGAGATGAAGCACAAGTCAGGAAGCAGGCTGAAATGGTACGATCTCTTGACGCAAAGCAATAGCTTGTGCTGTCAGGGCTTGCTCGCACTGCAGCAGCTGCACAGCTCGCACTCCTTTCGCTGAATTGAGAAATATTCATATTGTCTTTCCCTTCCCCCCTGTGCCATATGTAACATGATCTGCCTGTGCCCGGGCTGGCAGATGGAAAAGCAAGACACTGCTATTTGCGGTAATGGTTCTTCATGGGCTCAACTGGTCTGTGAAGTTGCAATGTTCAAGCTTGTCAGGCTTTGGCAGATCACCCTTTCTGGAGACCCTTACAGTCCCTTTGCCACTGCTGTGTGTGTGTCTATGCTTGCGCAAATGCGCATCGATCTCAGATAATCCCTCTCCTGCTTCCAGGAGAGGCTTTCACACTTGGACATCTTTTCTTTTTTCTTGTGGATATTGCCAAGCTTGATGTACTTCTTGGGGGTGCTTTGACCTTTACTCTGTCTTAACCCATCCTTAAAAACCCCCCATCCTAGTATTTGGTAACTCCCAATTTTTAATAGTCAGTTTTTAGGTGGCAATATAGGAGTGCTTCATGGAGGTGGCTGGAACACAGGCAGCTCATCTCAACTACAGTAGTATTTTAAGCCTCTTGCATCCTTGGATGAATTACTTCTCCTCTCTACCTTGGGTTCCCAGTTCATAAAGTGGAACTCTTCATGAGATGGTACCACTGTGAATCGTAAAGAGCACAAATTATCATTTAAAAATGCACTATGTGCTAGAGACCTGATTGCTAACGGCCAGATCCCAAATCTGTGTCCTTTTATTTTTGGAACTCTGAGAGGTATTGATGATCCATCCTAGATTTCTCAGGAATTCCTGTGCTATTTCTTTGGGCAGAGTGGATGGGAGGAATCCTCATGTCTTTTCTCAGAGGAGTTGCTGCTTGTGCTCTGACTCCAGGATGCTCACATTTTTTTGCCTGAAATTAACTGCATTGATATCGTTGTGTTTGCATGGTGCAAGAAACATCAAAAAAGAAGGGGACAGAACCAGAGTCTCAAGTCGAGGCACAGATGGGCCACTCATGATTCCTCTAGCAACTCTTTAAAAGCAAGTTTGTATGTTTGACTTCCCTGATGTGTTGAAAAGGCAGAGTAGGGTCAAGTCATAGATTTAAATTTGTTTTCCTTTCCATTGTGTTTGTTTTTTGAGGTCCGTGTCCTACCTTCTACTGGGTTTTTATGACCTCTCATTTTAGCTTGTGTGACTGAGGAGTCTATGAGTGAGCAAAACATGAGCTCAACACTGAATTAGCTTTTAAATGGTTGCTCCTGACAAATATGAAAGATATTCTGTGCGTGGAGCAAAGGGCCATGATTTAAAGCCTTACGCTATCCCTTTTAGAGTGAGTCACTGTATCTTTTGCTTTGCAGTTGGGAAAGTTAGCTTTGGCACAAGATCATATAGGGGGTGACTGATAGATCTAGGAGGATAACTGATACCTTGGCCTATCTAAACCTGCACACTCAAAAGGGGTGGGAGTGTATCCAGTTTTCAGCTCTGCCAGTGAGGTTCAAGTAATAAGATGTGTCCTTTCTAAATGCCTTATTTTCCCCAGCTGTGAAAAAGGTGGAGGTGGGTGAATAATGATATGTAGAATTTTGTTTGCAATTCCCCAGAAGATTTGGAAAAATGCTTTTTGTTTGCCTTTTGAGCAAAATATTTGACTTGATTCAAACCATCTGGGCACTCTTAACATAAACATAAATGCAATTTTCTGATGAAACTTTTTGAAAATGGTGATGACCAGTGTTTTGACCTTGTAAAATCTGAGGGAACTTCTTCTAAACAATCAGTGTTCAAAGCTAAGGCAAATTCGCAGGCAAGTCTGGGCCTGGCTGAAATGTCCAAGTTTTTACTTAGAAAAGTTTTGTTTTGAAAATATTATCCTGGCTTTAGAAATGGGAGGAAAGTTCTACACATAACACTGATGATAATGTTTCTATGTCTATATACATATAAACTTCATCTTGTCCCACCTTTAGGGTAGCATTACACTTGCATCTCTTGGGCTGCTTGTAATTATCTTGGTGCTTTATCCCATCAGCTCTTTCTACCTCACTGCCTCCGTTTTGCTACAAGTTGTTTTGATGGGGACCCTCTGGCCTTTGGTGGCTGCTGTTCAAGTTGCACTGGGTTCATGAGAATTTGACTGGGAGCAAAGAAGGTGCCTGATGTTGGAGCGATTATACAGGGACAGATGACGGTAACAGTAACACTGTCTGCTGCAGGCAGCTTTTCTGCTCCTGGATTAAAGTTCATGCTGTGTTACTTCTCTCTCTCTCCCTCTCTAAGGCTTTGTCAAGTCCATGTGAGAAGCTAGTCTGTCTGCACTGTTTCACTTTGTGCCGCTCAGTGCTCTGCCGCATTTCTCTTCCCTTCTTCCCCTTCCATTCAAGCAGCATCTTTCAGTCTTCCCCTTTCAGGTCTGTCTTTGCTCTCTGCCCTGTGTAAAACTTCCATGCCCTCCCTACCATTCATCACCTCTTGCTCATTCAACTCCCTGCTTGCCTTTCTCCATTCATCTGAGCTTCCTCTCAGCCAGCCCAGGCTGCCCTCTCCTCCTGCCCCTTCTGCAGCCCTCCTTTTGTGTCTTTGCACTCCCTCCTCTGTGACTGTCTGAAGTGCAGCAGTGTGCAGTGTGCTCCATGAGGATGCTCTGCTAGAAGGTGGCCCTGCTAGAAGGGCTAATTACTCCCCAATGGAATCTGGGTGGGATTGTTTTGGGTAGATTTGTCTCTCTAGTTACCCTAGGTGAGAAGATTTATTTATTCCCTCCTCTTCCTGCTTCCCAGAGATACAGCATGGTGCATGAATAGGAAGATTATTGCCATTTTCTAACCTTCCTTTTCAGTCTGGTCTTTCTGTCTGTCCCTCCTGCCTTGTGTCCCCTTTGTTTGCAGTGGTTGCAGCTCTCGGGTCACTCTTTGGGAAGTTGTTTTTATTTCCTCATTCCTGAGGAGCATAACATACATTCTCTTAATTATGCTGGCTGTCTAATTATAGTTGTTGCCTGTGCCTTTTCTGCTACCTTCTTCTAATCATCTGTATTGGGGTCGTATCAGTTTTGGAAAGCCATCTCTGCACTTGAATGTGTGTTTTAAGTGTCACCCAGGAAATAGAGCTTGTGCATTGCAGTAGCCAGGGCTGCTTGTTTCTAAGTCTCAATGCCGCCATGACCTTGTGCTTGTGACACAGACATGGCAAAGACGAACTATAGGCCTCTGCCAAAGATCCCCAGCCAGCTGTGCACCTGGTCCCCGACAGCTCACACCCATGCCGGCAGCGTGCAGATATCCACCCGAGCCTATTGAAGGAGCAGGTCTCTTTGCTGCAGTGTGGCAGGAAAACTAAGTGGGAGGTCTGCTTGTCTGTGGGTGCCCATGGGGGCTTCAGCTTTGAATGGTTAAACTTCGTTCAACCAGTCTGTTCAAGTAAAAGGGGAATATTAGAGCTTGGGAAGAGCGCACAGGCTTGTCAGAGGAAGCACGTGCTCTTTAAAGCATGTGTGAGCCCTGTACACAGGAGAAATCTGATTAGTTCAGTAACAGAGGCAAAAATGAGGTGGAGGCAGGCAAAGAGAGGGGTTCTGTGAGTAAGTGCGAGTTTGAGAGACGAGTGCTCTGTTGTGTGGGAGGCTGTGAGGGAGTCTCCGCTGCTGCCTCCCAAGGCAGCAAGGAGCCCCTGCTCCTTACTGTAAATAAGGATCCTGCAGTAAGGATCTTGCTCAGGCAGGGCCAGGCTCTGTGAGGACTTGTCAATGCAGTGAGATGGAGCCTTTCCCCTGATAACTGTCTAAAAGAGGGATTTCAAACCATGCTGTGGTACACTTTATTGTCAGGCTGGTGAGTGTGTAAAAGGGATTCCCTATTCACTGTGTCTGGGCCCCACAGAGACGTTACACCTTGCAGGGCACAGCTAGCTGCAAGCCAGGCCTGCATTTTGTCACCTGCAGGGAGAATTGCTCCACTCCAGCCACAAGGCGTGGGCTGGGAACCTGCGTGGACAGCACTTCTTCTTATGAAGTTAGTTGCATTCCTGTTGCCAAGTCTTTATTAAATCATGATTTGCTTTCAAACTTCTGACAAGTTTTGTGTCTACTTGAAAACTGTGGCAAAGAGAACTCTAGAAACATTGTGCCTTGCCTTGCATTTGTCCCTTGTATCCAGTAAGAGCATATAAGAAGCCAAAAATACAGCTTTATTTCTGATTTGTGGTTGCCCATATAGCTTTGGCACTTGGACAAATCTCTTCCACTCTTAAACCAAAGTATATTTGCCATAGTAGACACTGGAAAGGTGCAAACACTGCAGATCTTGCCCTCGCGGTCCTCCATGCAGGGAACCTGCAGTCTAGGTGTCATCCAGGACTGATTTGGATATATCTCCTAAGAAATAATGTGAACCACCATAGCTTCCAGCAGTCTGGCTCCTTACTGCAGTTGTAACCTCTGTGATCATCCTGGAAAGATGCAAGCCACAATTGCTTGCGCTCAAGTGTTTAAATGATAGAGGTTAGAGTAATATTTGGTACTCCCAGCTCTGGGCTCCATTGGAACCAGCCTCTCTTGAGTACTTTTGAGATGGGTATGTCATTACAGTGTAATGCCACGTGCCTACAAGGCATTGCAGGGGATCATTCTGTCTCCTCTTATCCTGGTTTCAGCCAGGATAGAGCTGGTTTTCTTCACAGAAGCCAGTGTGACACTGTGTTTTGGATTTGGGATGAGAAACTGTTGATAATGTGCTGATGTTTTGGGTTGCTGCTGAGCAGTCAAGGACAGTCCAGCTTCTCCTGCTGGCCTGCTAGCAAGGAGGTTGGGGGTGCACGGGAAGCTGGGAGGGGACACAGCTGGGACAGCTGACCCAGACTGGCCAAAGAGATATTCCCTACCATACGACGTCATGCCCAGTACATAAACTGGAGTTGGCCGGGGGGCGGAAATCGCTGCTCGGGGACGGGCTGTCGATTGCCGGGTGGTGAGCAATTGCTGTATTGGGCATCACTTGTTCTTGTACATTCCTTTGTTGGTATTATCATTGTTGTTTCCTTCTTTCTTTCTGTCCTATTAAACCGTGTTTATCTCAACCCACAAGGTTTTTTTTCCTAATTCTCTCCCCCACCCTACTGTGGGAGGGGGAGTGAGCGAGCGGCTGCATGGTGCTTAGTTGCCGACTGGGGCTAAACCACGACACCTCTTTACAAGGCTGACATTATCTTCTGTTCCAGTTTAGCTTGGAAAGCAGAGAGGTTTCTCTGGTAGCTTCTAGTCCTCATGACTGAGCAAAGCCAGATGTAAAATCAGTATGAGTTAAATATGTTTCCAAGCCTGTTTAGTAGGAGGTTCACTCTGTGGTGGTGGTTCTAACCAGAAGTGTGGTTTCATTTCCAGTATAGGTGGGTCATTCTGGTTATGTGTGTGTTATGGCAGTTGTTAGTTGGGACTTTAAAATGCATATGTTTGACTTAAGTGTTTCTGAGCCCTAATAACTTGCAGTCAGGTCAGAAGGGAACTGTTGGGATCATCCAAGTCTCTCAAAATGAAGGCCAGAAGATTTTCTGAGTGGTCTTCTGCTTGACCTCAGCCATACCTCATCTCCTAGGGAAACTTGCAATTCAACTGTAAAACTTCTGGTGAAGTTAGTGAGATGTTTCACTTGTAAAAATAATCAATTTATTCTAATCTAAAGCTGCCCAGCTTTGACCTCTAGCCCAAAGATGTGATTCTACTTTTGTCATAGTGGAGAATCCTCTACTGCCAAATTTCTGTTCCCTTTGTGGTTCTTCTGGACAGTGATCAAGTCATTGCTTAACCTTCCCTTTCATCAGCTAATGAATCGAGCCTGTCAGTGAAGCCAGTCTATACCAGTAACAAAGTGCCAGATGCAGAGGTAATGTCATCTTATTTACAAACCTTGAGGTCACGTTTCCTTTTTTGAAGGCGGTGTTATCTTGAGAACGCTCAGTGTAACAAAGGCGGCTGCTTTTTTCCCTGGAGTGGCTGCTTCTGAAGATGGCATTCCCCATCCTGTAAGCTGGCTGGCATTCTTGGCTCCTGGCCATATGGCTTTCTATTTGTTTTTACTGTAATATGTATTGTTTGCAAGCACCCAGCTTTAACAAAAGACCCAGCTCATGCTTAATAACTTGCAGCTTTAGCTCATCTGTGAGCATGGTGCAGATTTATCTTATGCTTTCTCCTGAGTCTGTAATGATAATTCTGCAGGGGCAAGAACGAATTCTCGTGGGACCCCATTAGTGACACCTCCATGTGATGGTAGCTCTCTAGCTTAGTTTTATTTTTGAGACCTGTCAGATAGCAGACGTTAGGATGTTGAATCTGTGACAGCCTGAGTTTGTGTCACAGTAAGTCCTCAAACACAGGGTTGCCCGGTGATGTCAGATGCCCTGCAGTAATCAGTTATACCAGCGATCTTGTCCTATGATCTGCACCAAGTTTGTATTCTAATCCAGATAATATCAGTTGAACGTAATCTATGTTCTGTAGCCTATTCTGACTGATGTTAGACCAGTCCTCCTGCATTACTCAATACCAGTCATCTGTTCATTTGCAGTGGGTTGCTATTAGGCTGACAGTCCTGCTTTGTCCCATTAAATTCTTGTCAGAGCACTGCAGTTTTGCGAGTGGTGTGGGTACCTGTCACCATGTTTGGACAGGAGTTTTGGAGCCGTGGTTGGAGGGTCTGCATTGCTGATTCAAAGCTGGAATAAGGGTAAAAAGCAGATCTAGATGTTCCTCCAGTGTTCCCAAACTTGCAGAAAATCAGTATTGGTACTGGCTTTTTTAAATCTTTTGGATGCAAGTTACCTTGACCTGCTGATTCAAAACAATCTAACTTTAGCATCTGCTGTGTAACATTCTCAGCAGTTATTGCTGGGACAGAAAGTGTATCATCATCATATGATAGAGATAATTCATTGGGCTTTTGTCCAAATACAGAACAGAAACATTTCAACTAATCCTCTCTCTCTTGCACTGGTATCACCTATGCTACTTTTCCTAGATAATATCAGACCAAAACCCTGTTTTGAATGAGAAGACTCATCTGCCTCATCTGTAGCAGCAGAGATGCTGCTGTGACAGGAGATGCTGTCAACAGCAGTGAATTTTACAGAAATGCTTGTGTATGTTTAGTTAACCTGGAGGTAAGCAGGGATCTGACTGCGGGAACTTGGCCTGAAATCCAGCCCCAGCTGAACAGCTATTCTGACTGTTGTGTGTTGGGGGGGTTTATTATTATTTATTTATTTTCCTTTTGGCAATAGTGATTGGAGTCTGTCTGTCTCCAGGCTCTGAGGTTGACTGTGCATGCTATGCCTTCTATTGAGTTATGTCGTCCAAATAAGTGCAGCATCCCACCCAGAGCGTATTCCATTTCATCTCTGAATGAAGTGGCTTACATATTATGTCCCCTCACGACATAGAAGCCCTGAGAGATGTAATCAATATTGATACAGGATTTTGAGATTCTCCAATAAGACATGACTAAAAAGATGTAAACAATAATTATGTGGTGGTAAATGACAATATCGTGTGCCATGGTAGTATGGATACTGCTGTTTTCAGCTTTTGATATTTAATGCCTTACATCATCCAGACGAAAAGTGGGTTTTATTTTAATTGGACTGCAGAACTCATTATTTCAGGAGATTGTGGAGCCCTAAAAACTAGAGGAGTTCAAAAGGGAGGGAAAGAGTTTGGGCATTTGTACACATGACAATGACTGGGCCAGTGTGACAAGCAGATCTGGAAAGAGTAGTAAACCTCTTGCCTAAGGATTTAAGAAAAGGTTTTAACTGTTAGAGTGAGTTTGGTCATGACAGTCACAAGGTGGTATCTTGTAGGCTGCTTCTTGTCCTCAATATCAGAAATGTGCGGATGGTCAGCACCAGAGCTGGGCTGGTGAAACATGACTCGCCAGTCTGGGCTGTAGCGTGCCCAGCCTGTTGCTGCAGCTGAGGACATCTATCCAGCAAGGTGCCCAGTGTGGGATCAAGATTAAAAATTCTATTTCCACCTAAAAAAAACCCTACCACTTTTTAGAGTGCCTCAGCTTCTTTCCATTAATCTTAATGCACTTACATAAATAATAAAAGAGGAAGAAGCAGAGCTGGAGAAGGCCCAGTCTATAAACATGTCTCTTTGCATTAAGCCTTGTGGCATAATGGAGGGCATCTCCTGCCATCCATGCTCTCATTAATCATGTAATTATATTCCTCACTTTCAGTGCTGCATCTCCTTCCTCATCAGTGCTGCTGATAATGGGGCTTCTATTTACCTTGGCTTCTTTCTGCGGAGCAGCTTTGGTTTCAAAGCCAGCACAGTGGCATATTTTGAATAATTTAGTTCCGGGTGGCTTGAACACCGTGAATTCCACAGCTGAGACTGGAGGCTGATTTCTGTGAGTGTTCTGCCAGGAGGCTGATCTGGGGAGAGGCAGTGGGATTGCTCAGAGTGGTGGGTTGTTGAGATGGCAGAGGACTGAAAGCTAGCTCAACAGGTCCTGTGAGTGTATCTCAGCTCTGTCCTCTCTTACTGCCTTAGCAAGGACTTGCAGCAAGAAGCCCACAAGCAGAAGGATGGTGGAGAGAGTTGCATTAAAAATGTGTGTGGAGACAGAAACATGCATTTGGGTACCTGGCCGAGCATGATAGGCTTCCCCAGCAAGCTGTGAGTCAGAAATTCCTGGGGTCTCAGAATGCAGGATTTGCTTGGCCTGTGGTGACTTGGACCAGGGTCTGAACCTCTATGGTGTCAAGGAGTTCAGTGTGGTGTCCAGCTATCCTTGGCTTTGGAAAGTCTGATATATTTCTTGATATGAAACTTTGGCAGAAGGCCCGCTCTGTCATATTCTCCTTGTGTGTTTGGCCTTGTGGCTTGCTAACTGCCCTTTGCCATTGCAGTTACCATCCAGTCACGCTCTGTAAGTGTTCTGCAGTCCTCGCTGTGCTGGAATATGCAGGCACAGGTATGTTGCTTGTGCCTTGTACATGGGGAAGTAGAGGCACTGCAAGAGGCACCTGGGCTCACCCCAGAAATCTTGGCAATACCAAGAATCAAACCTGGTCCCAAAGCCCTCTTTCCTGTCTGCCGAATAACTGAGCAGTGAGGCACACCTGAATCTTTTCATTCTCTCGTTCATGTTGAATCTGTGCTTTCAGTGCCTGTCTAGATGAAGTGCTTTTGCAGAAGGTAACAACAGATGGTAGTAATATAAGTCCCTTCCTTGTCTTTGCGCCCAAGACATGGATGTTGGGCTGGGTAGCTCTGTGCTCTCTCACCACCGCTTTCCAGGGAGCGGGTCTGTCTGGGGCCCTGCTTGGTGAGTTAGTGAGGGTATATCCTCTGTGCTTAAATGCAATCTGGCTTTTGAGAGCTGGGTGATGTTTCCAGCCCTCGGGTTCATCTCAGGTCAAAGCAATCTAACATGTGCTAAAAGTACTGCTGGACAGCCCTTAATCACTTTATATTGTCTGGGCAGTGGTGGGTAAATTCATTATTTACAGGGGAAGAAAGTGTGTGTCACTGGAGCCAGCGCAAATGTTTTACCATACATGTTCAGGCAACTCAGATTAGGTGACTTTTTTAATGGTGAGAAGCTGGATTTCAAGGTGGAGGGATATGCACTTACCTTTGACTGGCCTTCCTCTTTTCTGGACCAGGGTTTCTCCTCTCATGTGTACCTCTCACTATTGGAAGAGAGAGCAGGATCATTAAGCTGCTCAGAAGATCATCACCACCAGGCAGTGATGAAACTCCTGTTAAAACAGCCCCTGCTTTTTGCTCTCTCATTTGGATTATAAGGCAGACTTTCATGTTCTGCCATGTTCCTTTAATCTTCATCAAAGCAGCAAATGCTACATATACTGTTGCCACATTGTTGTTGTGGTTGTTTTTAATTTTTTTTTTTTAATTAAAAAAAATACAAAACAAAACAAAAACCAAAACCCCTCTCACCAACTTGCAGTATGACCTCAGAGTCTGTGGAAAGGTAGGGAATGGGCTCTGGTAAAATGTGTGACTATCTTGAAGAGTTTAAATGCCTGTCCTAAATGTCTTTTCACAGCATCAACTTGGCAGTCTGTCAATTCCATGTATTGGCTTGGAGACTCTTGATCTAACTACAGCATGGCCCTTGAGGCTGGAGATGGTCTGGTTGTTTGCAAGGCTTGTTAGCATCCCCAGATTGCAGAGACTATGCCATCTAACAGTCTGAGTTCAAATCCAGCAAAGCTCAGAGTGGTTTATGAAACCCTTGGAGATGAACAGATTTTACATGTGATTGACGACTCCTTTCCAGTGGGAAAGGGCCTACATGTGAACAAGAAGCAGGCCTACTATTGATAGCTCCTTTCTGGTGGGAAATAAGGCAGGAGCCAGTGCAAATATTTCCATGTAATAGGAGGGGAAGCTAAAGCAATTTGTTTCCAGAATCTGCCTCTTAGTCTGGAGCAGAGCTGGGCTCAGTGCCAGGAGACCTGACTGCCAGGCCAGTCTCTCCCAGGAGTAAAGATACCACTGCACCATAGAATGATTCAGGTTTGAAGGGACTGATCCAACTCAAAGCCAACTTCCAAATTAGATGAAGTTGCTCGGAGCTGTGCCCATTGCGAAGACAACTTATGTCTTGGGTGATATCTCCTCTTCATGCCAAGACAAAGCCCCTTGATGGGGAAGCCATGGGTGGTAGCAGATTCTCTGTTCCTGAGGCAGATCTGCAATCCTAAAGCCAGCCAAGGATCCTCATGTTGTGCCCAGTTCAGCTGTTGACTCTCCAGCTGCTCTGATGCCACAGAGGGCTGTTTGCCACGGGGGAGAGGAGCAGCTGGCTGCGCTCTGTGAAATGTCTATGTTTTCCCAAGATACCCATTGTCTGCCTGCAGCACCAGCCTCCACCCTACTTGCTCACTCAGCCGTGGCTGATGTGTCTTTAATTAAAGAAGAGGAGCAATTTGAGATTTCATTTCTTTTCTCAACCATATTTCCTATTTCCATCAGAGTTTTCATGGGGCCTCCTCCCCTTATTTTTGCCTGGTAGTTTTGCTGTGGGACCTTCAGTTTATGGACTACCTGCTCTAAAATAAGGAAGAAATAGGAAAAAGTAGCTTGTGTTGGGCCAGGGAATTAAGATCCTGTGTCAGACGGCTGCTACGGTCATTAACATATTTACATTTTTGCCTAAGAGCCTCGTCGAGGATAAAGGGAGTTAAGGGTGATTGTCATTGAAATGCGGAGGAAACCTTGCATGAAATTGCCGTTAGTGTCCTATTGTTTGGGGGGCGGTGAGGGTGGGCAAATGGCCTTCCTCATCCCCACACCAGTTGTGTTGCGCTTGTCTGCCCAAGTAGACGGGCAGAGGCAGAAGTAACTACTCTGAAGGAAGCCACTGTGCTGACTTAGTTGCTGGGAGGCTTTGCCTGGGGAGCACTCTCTGTGGGGCTGGACCTGGGGCTCAGCGCAGCCATGCTGCTGGCTGCCAGTCATCGTCTGTCCTCTCGGTGAGACAAAGGTGCTTGGCTGGGCTTGTGGGACAACTGGCCCTTAACAAGATCATCATGGATAATTACATGAAGCGGCTAGCAAAGGTCAGTTGCATCTTTTATAATTGATGACCCAAGAGTTTTGAGTGTGCCGTCACATGTTGTTTTTGCCACGTGTGTGGACACACGTTCTGCAGGAACAGCTCAACCCCTTGATTTTTGTGGCTAGCTGTGATACCAGAAACAGAGTTTGAGGCAGTTTGAAGTGTTGGGGTGGATTTTGAGTGTTGTGGTGATAGATCGGTGTTTTATATGCTGAAAAATTTGTTTAAACATAAGTAAGAGAACTCCCGTACAGCTGAGGTTTACAGTAAAACGTTGTGCTCCAGGCTGTGGAAGCAGTGGTCTAGTCCTGCTCTGAGGCAGGCCTTTTTGATTTAGATGCCAGTTGTTCATTGTTCACCTCTTACTCTTTCATGCTGTTCAGATTCCACTGTTTTAATTCAAACCTACTTCTAATTAGTATCATTAACTTGGTGCCAAAAAGAAAATCATACATAGCAACATGAAAGAGGAGAACAGGCTCCCTAGCATGTTTACAGTACTGAAAATACTAGCTACCTTCTGCCACTGCTTTGATGTTGGTGGGACAAGCAGCAAGACAGTGAGCTGAAGGGGGAATGCTGGTGCCTACTGGTGTGAGAAAGAAGCATCCTTAGAGCAGAGGCTCATTCCAAGCCAGCAGACAGGCTTCAGCTGCCTGTCCATTTGGAAAGCCAACAGCCAGTAACAAGTATGGACAGTACCGTCTTGAGTGACAGAATTGTATCTGCTATAGTGATAGTGAGTCTGGAGTCATTAGTGTGTCCTGGGCTGGGTTGAAGCTTTGAAGCGGTTGTGTAATTTCTGTTCTTGGTTACAAAATGTGTCTTTTTGGAATGCTTTAAAGGAGAACAAAGTCTGGGAAAAGTGATTTGTCATCTGAGCCACTCTTTTGTGTTTCAGGAGCCTCTGTGCTTCAGCTCTATACGCCTTCTGCCCTCTGAAGGAATAGCCATGTTCCCTGTGGCTGTGGCCGTTGGTCTTTCCTACAAAGTCAAAGAGTGAGCACACAGCATGGGGGGAGTGTCCCATGTTTCAATCACTGACCCTGGCCCAAAAAGCAGGGAGGCATTTAAGCCTTCAAGGAACAAATGGGTTTGTCCTGGGCAAGATAAGTTTTGATATGTTAAATGTCAAGATATAAAGTGGTGCAGTTAAGTAAGATGTTGGTTAGGTCAAATGTTTTCAGGAAACAAGGATGGACACAGCAGTATCTGTGGGATTGCTGGTGTTATATCCATTCACTGAATGACTCATCTCCCAGCTTCTGCAAATTCCCCTTGAGAAAGGTCATCTCAGGCATTATGCTAACAGTACTTAATTTCCTGGGTATCTGTGCCTCTGGGACTGGGCACTGCAAACTTAGGCTGGCTTGGGAGTCCCAGCAAGAACTAAAAAGCATCAGAGCTGAGCCTGAGTGGAGAAGCCCTGATTTTGGGGTTGGTTTTAGAATTTGATCTGTTAACTCAAAGCATCAGAGTGGGTTGGAGTAGGGGAGCTAAGCGTCTCCAGGGATTAATATTAAGCCCTTGTTTAACAGTAAACAGTTGATGAAATCCACCTTTGGCTCTGGGTGCCAGCTGTCAGGAAGGTACATCCAGGCCACCTCACAAGGACAGAACAACCCTTGGCAGTGGGCAGGGGAGAATGCCCAGCTCTGGCTGTCCACAGGTCACTTGTCTTGTTTTGTGTAATCCACTTGCCCCGGCAGCTTCCTCATAGAGGGGCTGCTGCTTTGACAAAATAGCAGACCAGCCCTGCTCCAGCAAGGAGCTGTGATCTCCCATCCTCAGGTTAGACAGCTCCTCAACAAAGCAGCCGGTGTGCAGAGTGCCCAGGACAGCGGGAGCAGCCAGACAAAGGCGCTCAGGCCAGAAGGGGATGGAGCCAGATCCTCGCACGTGGGAACTGCGTCCCCTAAACAAGCCGCCTGAGGCCAGTCTGTTTTATAGCTGCTGTCCTTGCTGCAGAGCAGTGCCAGCCCTGGCAGGCTGCATGCTCTGCCACATCCCCTTCTCACCTCCTCCCTTGCCAAGGCAGCCTTTACTCTGCTGCGTCTGATCGAAGGCCCGGCGCCTGTTCAGCTTTTGTCCTCTGTTAGGAAAGAGCGAGGATTGTCAGGACCTTTTTGGCTCTGCCAAGGCCTTTTATGTCCCAAATGTTTCCATGAAAAGCCTCCATCCTGACCACCCTGCCCCCTGACAGCTATTCAAACCAGCCAACAAGCTTGATATCATTATCAAGGAGGCCAGTGAGCACCAGGGTCGTCACAGCCAAGTCTGGGAAATCAAAGGCAAATCTCCCAGCAACAGAGCTGGCGGAGATCAAGCCGCACCACAGCTAGTGCGGGCTGGTCTGGCAGCTTGCGTCCACTGGTTTTAAAAGCACAAAAGAAATGGGCTCGGCGTGATGCCAGTGCTGGCTTTGTCAGGGCCGGGAGTGTGCCCGTCTGTGAGGTGGCAGCCTCTGGCAGAGTGCTCTGGGGGATTCAGCGTGGGTTAGCGGCTGCTGGAAGCAGTCATACATTTGAACAGCCTTCCAAGGCTGTGTCTTTTTGGTCAATGGTGGTTTTAGGAGATTAACCACTTAATCTGAGGGAAAACAGTGACGTTTTTGGTCAGAGTGGGATTCACTCCAAATATCACCTGGGACTTTCCTTCTAATGACTCTGGTTTACGTTCTGAAAATGGCATGTGGCTGCCTTGTCACTTTTAGTTTGACATAACGTTTATTTGCTTTGCTCCAAAACTTTCAAAGTTTTGGAGTTCAAACCGAAGTCCAAAATTTTCTTTCCAATCCATCTTAAAATAGGGAGTTCTTCAGCAGTGAAAGCACTTACCATTTTGAAGGCATCTGTAGACGTCATCTGGAAAGATGACTGTCAGAAACACTGAGCACAGGAAGGGCTTGAGGAGGGATGGCATATTCCTGTGTTGTAGTTGTGTTAGAAAATACAGGAGTAAAACTGTTTGCAGTACATTTTGTCTCACAGACCGCATCTCTGGTTTGTTTGATAATCCAGATAAAGAGCGATATAAAAAATAGTCAAGAGAAATGATAATGCAGAGGGAAGGAAGGTGAAGGGAACTGACGTAGCTGAAGCTTGGGTGGAGACCAGGTGATGGTGTGGATGATGATGCCTGGGTTCACCCCTCTTTGTAGCAGGGTGCTTTGCAGTCTCTGTGCAGTGAAAGGAAGCTGGAGATGGGGTGCTTGCAGACCAATGCATCACCAAAGCCTAGAGCAGCCCCTCGGGTCCCTGTGGGTCTGCTGCAGGTGATGAATGCATAGCAGGGCAGAGTTGTGTGTAACGTGGAATGGTTAATTCTGGCACTTTCCTATCCCAGTTCGATCCTGACAACACTGGCTACATCAGCACCGAGAAGTTTCGCTCCCTTCTCCAGAGACACGGCTCGGAGCTGGACCCCCACAAGCTGGAGGTCCTGCTGGCCCTGGCAGACAGCAACTCCGAGGGGAGGATCTGCTACCAAGACTTCGTCAACCTGGTGAGTGCTCTGGCTGGCAGGGCCTGTCAGTCCTTGTCTCTGCTTAAAGGGAGGGACTGCTTAAAAGCTGTTGAGGGACAGTGTCTCTCTCTCCCTCCCTCTATCAACACCAGCGTTTGCTATGTCCCTGCATCATGCTCTGCATGGGCTTGCTGAAGCATTCAGTGGTGACTGATCTCTGAAGCCAAAAGGCAAGTTGCTGCTTGCTTCCCCCCCCTCCCCCCCCCCCCCCCCCCCCCCCCCAGGGAAACAAGTTTGCATGGGAAGAAACTGTGGGAGCTGTTGTAAGAGGAGTATGAAGCAGTGGCTGCTATTAGTTTAGAGGCTTTTGCTCTCAATATCAGTTGGTAGCTGTCATAAAGAGCCATTTGTTTGCAAGCAGAGGTCTGTCAGTCTGGATGTCTCCTATTTTATCTAGAGATTTCACCACTTTCAGACAAAATGTATAGATAACATTGTGCTGACTTGCCAGGTGGAGTCGTATTGCACTGCTGTAGACATCAACAGCGACAGGGATACAGTGTTTCTAGGTCATGTTCATTTTATCCTAGGTGAGATGTCTCAGACTGCATGAGTCATGATCTGGATGCCTCTCTCTCTCTCTACTAATGAGTCAATTAGTGAAGGGATCTTTCTGTTTCTTGTCAAGGCAGTTTGGCGAGCCAACATATATGTAGACATGTGTAGTTAGATGCCGAGGATGGCCTAGAAACGTTGCTTGCAAAATGAGTATTTTGAACAGTGGCCATTCCAGGGGCTTTGCCCTGTTCTTGCTCTGTCATTCCCCACCTAAGTCCCAGCAGATTTAGTGCATCAGTAAGAGAAACCTGGGTGACAAAGTCAATGAGCAATGAAAGTCAGTGACGTCTCTAGGGTTTTGCTGGAAAGCTGGATGTGTTTTTGATGCAGAGTATAATAATTTGCATCTCTCTCTGTTCCTGCAGTCAACATGGGGATTTGATCCCTCCATTTGTCATGGCCACTCATGCCATGTGTTATTGGTTTAGAAAGAAAGTGTCTTCCATATGTCCTGTCTTCACATTAATCAGAAAAGTGTGATAACAAAGCACAGCTGTCAAGGATCCAGGTCACAACCTCAGGCTGTGGCAGTGTGAAGGTGAAATTACTGTGATGCAATGATGTAGATCTGCTGTATCTAATCAAGCTGTCTTGTTAGCCCCTTGCATGTGTTTAGGTACACAGTAAAATAAATGTAGCAACTATTAAATAACTCACAGTGAGCGTGAGGTTTTCCTCAGCTCCAGCTTAATAAACACTGTGGTCAATGGTACTCTGTGATCAGTGTATTTATAGTAACAGCTGCTTGTTCTACACTTTGGTATATTCAAAGTACCATGCAAGCACTCACTAACTGAGCTGCACAACACTTACTCTAGTAGCAGGACGAAGGTATCATCTAGGTTCTTTTACAGATACGATGGCCTAGGGCCAACCAACATGTTGGCAACAGGCTCAGGAATAGAACTGGGCTTTTTCCTCTCTCCTCGCTCCACTGAGCTCTGGAGCACCACAAGCTAATGAGAGGCAGGTGGGAAGTGAAAGGCTTGGACATCATCCTCCTTTGGGGAACGGGAGATCATGCCAGCTTACACCCACCTGATGATATGATTTCAGCAAAATGGTAAATTTCTTTCACTACTATTGAATGACTCCTGTAAAGAAGCCATTGATTTTTTTTTTTTTGTTATCAGTTCCTTTATCCTATTTGCACTTTCTAATCAATAGGCAATGCAAATGCCAGAACATTAAACTACCTATAAATGGCATACCTCTTCTCACTTCTGTTCTAGTTGCTATTGATTGCCAGCATCTAAACTTTTTAGGGCTCCTTCTCTTTCCCCTAGCTTCCTGCTCCCAAACCTGCCTTGTGAACTTCCTGATGGAAATAAACAGCACGGCTGACACAGAATCACTGTGAAACTAGTGATTTCCTTCACTTTATAGCTGTCAATCCTGGAAACTATGACTGGTGGTGGTGAAGTACATGCTTGTATTTGGTGGTCGTCAACCATCTCTGCTTTTTGCTCAGGTTACTTTGTCTGTTTCAGGAGTTTAGCAAGAATTGATCTGCTCCCAAAAATGATGATGCATGTGTGGGGAAGGGAAAGGCTGACCTTTTACTAGATCCACAGAGGTTTTACAAGCACAGCTCTAAGCACCTGGTTTTCCTTTTCTCCATCAATATTCATGAACAAGTAGTCTGACAGTGATCAGAGAATCTCATGGCCTCCCAAATGCATCCAAAGTACTGAAACTTTAAGAAAGAGGTAAAATTGCATTAATAAAGCTCTGGCCACTGGAGAGACCTTGAGGGGAGGAGTGGGGTTGGGCATCAGAAATGCATTACAGTGCAGTTGTCAAAACAGAGGTGTGGAAGGAAGGAGACTCCTGTGTGTGTGTCTCACAAGCAGCTCTTTTGCTTTCTTTCCAAGCATGGGGATGGAAGTAGCTGATGAGCTGCCTGCTCAAGCTACTATGAAAAAAATTAACTCTCTCCCAGCCAAAACTAGTACAAATGTGTGCTGTCTCACAGAACCTAGCAGAACATAGGGTTTAACCACTGGGCATTCAAGAGAAATCTATCTTCAGTGATCAGTTTCTGGGACATCATATCCTTTTTGTTTTTTCTCTCAGCTTTGCTAAAGTTGATAAAAAATCAAGTAGGGAGGGTCTTCCCTTTTTTTTTTCCAGCCTTGTAGAACCCTTGATCTTTGCTGGGTTCCCAGGAAGTGTGACAGAATATGATGCTGCTTGTTCTACAGGGTGCTTGGCTACTTACTAGAAAGTCTGATGCTGAGATGCTATTAGTCACCACAGAAGCAGCTGTAACTTTATGAAATTATTTCCAGAAGGCATTACAGGTGATAAACCTCACAGAGCAATGATGTTAACACTTTGTTTCCTCCGGGGTACTGCATGTCCCAGAGAGGGCAGTAAAAAATGCTCGCACACATATGCTCCAACATAATCTCAAGCACCAAGAGCTCTGCCTACTCTCTCAGACACTGTGATCTCAACTAAAGGACTGCTATTGAGCAAAGCTGTGTCATGCACTGATGTCCAAAGTGTGTTGTGAACTTCTAGATACATCAAAAATGTAATTTTAGGACTTCTCACCTTAGTAAGGAGACCCAGATATACGCACACAAAACACAGCCTGTTCTGAACTCAACAAAGCAGCTTAAATTTCTGAAATAAAAAAATTTACAGGATGAGAATGGATCCTAGAAATCATTCAGTAAATAATTTGAGTAATGAATGAATTCAGGGAAGCTGAAGACTCTTGGTGTGATCTGCACACAGGAAGGGTTGAAAAAAAATCAGGCAACTCGTTGGGAATTATTTCTCCTATGTATATATGAGATTCCTCTCATGTAGTTGTAAAACATAATGCTGCAATCGTATCCATTTCTGTTTCTGCACTGGGGCTTGCAAGAATGGCAGAAAGTTTTGGATAGGATTTCTTATCATGTGTCTGAGACAGTGCAGAATAACAAAAGTGTTTTCCTGTACAAGTGAGACGTCTTGTGCATTTCTGTTGTCTGGTTGCTCTTCTGCATTGTGAAGAGAGACGACAAAAATGCACAGTGAAAATTCTGGCTATGAACAGAATAGGCCACAGGAGGAGATGCTGAAGAAGGCTCTTTAACTAACTTTGCTACTTTTAGAGAGGAGACAAGCCAGGAGGTAATTGCAGTTGAGATGTTATTTGCTGGGATCCTTGCTGAACAGCAAGCTGCTGCTGGCAGTCCTGGGCTACTTCACATAATATCCTGTGAACTGTTACAGAGCTAAAGAGCAGAGCAGTGAGGCCCTGAAGAGACTCAGTCTCTGACTCTCTGGCAAAACCTTACTTGTCTTCTCTGCCTGGGAATGTGGATTGTTGCTTTGGATGGGCTGGATCGTGGCTTTACCACCTCCTCACCCTCTTGATGTGTTCCTCTTCAGACATGTGAGCAGAGGCAAGGAGGTGCAAACAGAGCTTCTGAGACCTTACTTTGCTTGACAGAAGGGCAATATGGAGCCAGTTCAGGCTGTGGTGGTAGCTTATATTCTCTTGTGAAAATCAGGTAGGTAACTTGCTCTGTACAAGCAAAAGTTTTACAGAACCTTATATTTAATAAAGCAGCTTTTGCTAGAAAAGTAAATCACAGCTTATACTGAGACTAGAGCAAAATCCGTTCTGCAGGCCAAGAGATTTCTCTAACAGTGCAACTCTACAGATCACTGCTGAAACAGATGTGCTGTAAAAGCTGACCTCAGTGCATCCAGATTGGACCTGCCAGCATGGGAGGACTTGAGAAGAAGGCAATGTGGCTGTTTCCTGTTCCAACACTGGCACTAGCCTGGGAGGTGCCTCTAGTGCACACTGAAGGTCTCTGTCCCTGCTATGGATTTAACGTTCAAAGGGCAGGACTGGAAGTCAGATGGACCGATGTTTTGTTCCTGGCACTGCAACAGACTTGCTGTGAAACTTGTGGAATCCTGTCTGTGCCTCATGGGTCTGTTTCTGCAGCAGAGCAGAAGGAGTTAACAGCTGCATCTCTTAGGGTTCACAATTTTGGCAAAGTCAAAAATTAAAGATGACTAAACTTAAGCATGTGCTTAGAACAAGTTAATACCTTTGCATAGCCATGAGTTGAAGCCCTGTGGGTGTGGAATTAGTGTGCTGTAATTTAATGAAGTTGTGTTGGGAACTTTCCCTTCTACATGACTTATTTGAAGCTTGCTAAGGATAAAACCTCTAAAATGTCATTGGTGGTGTCATTAAATGGGGTTTTCTTGAGGCTGTTTCAACCTTCTTGACCGCAATAGGAAGCGGGGAGTGAGGTTTTTTGCTCTTTTTCTTTAAAGAGCCAATGGAGTTTAATGGGATTTTAAACTGACCTGTGAAACTAGGAATTAGCAGTCTTGTTCCACAGTTTTTTGTCTCTGGGCACCACAGAACTTTTCCCTTTGCTTTGTGAAAGGCACAGCATGTAGGCTGGTAGCCATTAAAATACATGCTGTCCTAGAGGCTGCAAAGCTCTTCCATTTGTGAGAGGTTCCCCCCCAGTCATGTGTGTTTTGCAATTGTTCTGCAGACCTGCCGGACACTTAGGCCACTAAAAGAGGGCATTAAAGCACCTTCGCTGACTTAAGAATTTTTCTTTTGCAGAGATCTCAGAGATAGCAGCACACCCTCCCTTATTAGTAGCCACCAAATGAAAAATTCACATTGTTTGGGTCTGTAAAAGGACTTTTCTTCAAACTCTCAACATGTTGTTTTATATTAACAGAGCAGAGGTGGGACATCTCCAGCTGGGCATAGGATTTAGCAGGCAATGGCCAACTATGTCAGAAGGACCAGTTCTGCAAGACACTGAATCTTTCCTGCTGTTCCCTTAGCTCCCTTCCTCTTGCTCTAATTCCAGCCTTCTTTTCCATTGCTTTCCAAGGCTTCAAAAATAGCTGCTTATATTTTTCTTAAGACATTTTTCAATAAGGCATGGCTGGAAGCCATTTGTTCTTATTAGACACTTCTGTGATAAAAGCAAGGTTTGGTTCTGTCCCTTGTGGGGACACTGTGTGTGCCCATAGATTTTTCATGGCCATCCTGTATGCTTTGAAAGTTAATTCTTGCCTTTGCTGTTGCAGTGCTTGCAATGGTAACAGTTTTACTTGAGATACTTCCTCTAACCTGACTTGAACTGAAACTAGGGGAAACGATGTAGAAGAGAGAGAGAGAAAGAAAGAAGAGAAAGAAGAAGAGCTGTAGCTAGGAAAAGAGAGAACTGGTGTTTTTTGAAGGAGAAAACACTGAATTTTATCTTTTGTTTTTGTGAGTGTGTACGGGATGGCACCAGGAGGGCTTTATTAAGTCTGTGGAGGTGAGATTTTAAGAAGTTACATGCTGTATTCTTTCTGTCAGATAATGTGGAGTTGAGAAAGGTCCTTTAAACAATGGTTTGCCTGGGGTTTTTTAATGGTACTTAGAAGTACTTCGTAGCGCAGTCATAAAGCGGCTATAAATTCCCCTTCAAAAGGACTTTGCATGTCCTTTACTGAAACAGCTGACAGACTGCATAGAAGACTTAGGTGAACAAGGCTTTGCAGGAACTGTATATAATTCTTTATTACCTGAGTCACTGTGAAGATAAGCAATAAAGCCTATATCGCCAGTTCTCAGGGGGAATCCCCAGGCAAGACAAAACTTTGCCCAAATGAATATCTCTGCTTCCTGATAAACCCTTGTTCCCTTTCTGTGTGTGTTCAGCTTAAAAGGCAGAATAAACCAGGTGTATGTGCCCATAGATTATTATTTGCAGAATAAACCAGGACCTCATTTCTAGTGGTTTTGTCTGGTGTTTGTCATTTTGTTCTCACTGTTGCTAATCTGGAAAGGTTTGTTTTATAGCTCCATTTCTTCCCCTCTGTGCTTCCAGTTAGCTGCGTTGTTGAACCAGGCAGATCTTCTGCCAAACGTCAAGACTTCCATCTGGAATCCTCGGGGATGTCCTTCAACTTCCAGTGGGACACCCCTTTAAGGGCTCCCTCTGTCCTTGGTTCACTGTCTTGGCTGAAAGTGTAGGATTCTTGAGCTCTCTTCCTGGCCTTTATTCAGAGGTATAATAATAAATATTTAATTACAAAAGGTTTGAAAATATCTTACTTCAGTATTTGACACAGTATTATGCTATTGTGGGTAAGGAGGAGGTTTTCTCACGAGCGAGATGAGAGCGGTCATGTGATTGTGTCCTTATGCATCTCTTATCTCTCAGTGTATTAAAGCCTTTTTTGAGGTGCAAAGTTCTTAACTCCAGGGAGCATTTCCAGAAGCTGGATACCCCTCCTGACAAATGTGCCTCACGCTGCTTTCATGTTGTTTTCCTTCCCATTTTGGAGAAAACTGGTCATTTTTGATGTTCCAAGAGCCATGTGCATCTCCCGAGGGGGAGGAAAAGCCATCAGAAGGCCAAGTGAGTATCTTGAAACTTAATAACTGGGATACAAGACCTGCTTTTGGAGTGTGTTCAGCTTGTACATTGATCTGAGTCCAGTAGGTACTGGCTCCGTGTAGCAGTAGAAGAGAGAACTTTCTTCCAAGTGAACTAGTCTGGCAAATAATCGTTATGCCAGCTAAAGTGGAACTTAGCATAGAAGTTTCCATCCTTAACCATGATTCCTCAGCTGTTTCCAATCATGTACTGTTGAAACTTGAGAAGACGATGTCAACTTAAATGGTCGTTTTAATTGTGTGGGTGGAAAATGTTATAAAGATACTTTTTAAAAAATTTTGCTTCAGAAAATTAAATCTGGATTCACTTCAGTTGTGGAATCCTTCCCAGCACCAATGAAAAATGGAACAGGTGTTGGGGGGTTTGAAGTTTCAAACTTGCCGTGTTTTGACACAATGTTATTTGAACCACAATGTTAGTCTTGCCCTGCAAGCATTGTTCTTGTGGTTAAACTTGAAATCTGAATGTGGTTTACCTTTTCTAATGGAAGTGCTGGAAAGTCTAAGCCTGGCACATTTAATAGGAGTCCAGACAAAACCTTGAGCACGGAATACCCCTGCAATGACCAGGGTAATTTATTTGGTCTCTCCTGCCTCTAACTGTATGTAATCCCCAGAGTAAACCACTGCTTGATCAGAGTAAATCAGGATGTTGGTATTTGGTTTTTTTTTTCCCATTTGATACTGTTTAGGAAAGTGCTACCAGGTTGGCTCAGAGGATGTGAACATCTGTGGCAGATGAACTTGATGCTGAGCTATGCGTTTTGGGAGGAGCAGTCCTTGCCCACTTTAGCATTTTGTAGAAGTGCAGAGTGAGGGAAGGAAATAAATGTGAATCTTGAAAGCAAAATTGATTGGAAAGGCTGCATTTGTAAGTAAAGTGGGTTATAAAACTGGAGCTGACAGAGTCTTTTAAAAAGCTTGTGCTAACTTCTGATTTAGTGTTCTGTATCTTTGAGGATCAGAGCTGGAGAGCTGAATGCATTGCCTGTCACAGTGTTGTATGTGTTTAAAAATAGCCATAGACCAGCCTCAAAGATGCCAATATGTAATGGGCAGAAATCCATGTTTTTCAAAACCTCCTGAATGAGACTAAATAAAAGCCATAAAAAGGGTCCTGTGCCCCACACAAGCCATGAAACTGGAGATGGGGAAATGCTACCTGACTTGGCTATTGATTATCTAGGGCAGCAACAGGACTTCAGATAGCCAAGAAACCCAGAGAAATTGGTCTGCCAATGGGAAGGAACAGTTTCCATTGCAAATTGCAGATTATCTGAGACTAGTTCTAGATTGACATGTGTCCTGAACAAAAGCAGGGCTTTGTACTTTGGTAAAGTTTGACGCTGTCCCAGACTAGACGGTAAGGACTCTTACCCTAAATTTTGACATTTTCAATGTTGAAGACGGTTCACATCTAAGTAGGAAAAAATTGTCCTTTCTGGCAGATGTATCCAAACCCATCCTTTGAGCAGAGCTGTAGCACTAAGCCTTGTTTTGTTTTGGTACAGTGATACCAAAGGGCAGAGGTGACAGTGCATGGTTACGAGTCATGTCAGCTTGGCTGTTTTGCAAGGGAAATTTCTTTTTCTCTGCATAATAACTTCTTGCAGGCATGAAGGACTAAGGAAATGTGTTGTTCCCTGACACTGCCTTCATTCTCCACATACTGTTTGCTGTACCCATCTGCCTGCAGCTTCAATATCATGCTCATTAAAGTCCCAGATCAATTGCATGAAGAGAAGTGGGGTGGGCTGCCCGGAGCTTCTGGAGCTGTAATAATGTGCAGGCCAACAATGGGCCCAGTGTTCTTTCAGCTGATGATTAAATACTTGGCTTATAAATACCAATATTATGTAATTCCAAAATCAAGTCAGCAAATTGTGACCCTATGGGAGACTCTCTGTTTGGGAAGATTTGAGTCTTCCAAAGTTAGTCTGAGGAGCAAAATAAGCTTCTCATCAAGAGTTGGTGAGTGCAGTGGTAGTGACTTAATCCCCTGTCTCTCCTCCTGCCCATCACCTCCTATTTTGAGATTAGTGTGATCTAAAGGCCTGTGGGATTATATGAGTAGCCCCAGGACTATTGTGTTTGCTTGAGCCCTGGCAGTCAGCTGTGCTGCCTCTTTGGAGCTCGTTTCCTTGTCAGTGTGATGAGCAAGCAGGTGGGGACCAGCAGGATGCCTTCTTACTGAGAGGTCTAATTTTAACAGGTGCTCAGTGCATCCAGTCATCTGCATCTTAGTGGATTGTGGGGACTTTTGAGCACTTGTGGTATACTCCTGACACTGTGTGTCCCCACCTTATCTGGGTGTAAAACCATGCCAAGGCTATGGCATTTAAAGGGAACCTGGACCTTCTTTCCATATGCTCTGCTCTAAAGGAGGCCTGATAAATATTTTTATGGCCCTGCCTGAGCTGGGAAGTGCTAAGAGCTCTGAAGAGTTAGAGTTGTAATTAAGGGTATCAACGGCTTTTAATTTTATGGGTATTTTGAAATCTGGCTCCCACTGACACGGCACCTAGTCTTGTTGGTAGATGCAGGGAGTGTCTTGCTCCTTGCCAGTCACATTCCTTCCAAGGTGTCTGCTGGTGTGTTGTGATCTGGGAAGATTATCTGTGTATCTCCATGTGTTCTGCAAGACCATATGCAGTTCATGACCTGCTCCCTTACATTTGCTGGCAGTTTTCTTGTTACATCTTTGCTGAGAGCTGATGAATTTGGATATGCAGTAGACCCTACCTATATCCTGGGACAGACAGGATTCCAGCCACCTAAGAAGTTGACTTCAAAGGTCTTTTCTATCTCTGAACACTTTGATCCCATGACCTCATATCTGAGTTAGCCATGATTTCTCAGGCGTTTGCTTTGGTTTGTATTGACAAACCCTAGAAACTTTTAATCCATTTACATGTTTATCTGTGCCTATCTCACAGTATCTGGGGAGGGATGCTAAAAATCAATTAGGAGGAAGAGCATGTGCTGGCTACTTGCAAGTGCAGTTGATGTGATACATCCATACCTGTTGTTCAGAGAGGCTACCAATGAACAATGCCTCATAGCATATAGAAATAACCTTGTTGTACGTGTTGAAGCATACAAGGTCTTTCTCCAGCAGTCAGATGTGCTCCACAGAGACCTATCATTTTGCCCAAGGGCTTCCCTTGCTCTCGTAATATCAACATTTACTGCTTTCCAATCATTACCAGTTTAAGTAACTCTTGGCATTTTATCATCCAGATGTGGCCAGAAACAAACAATATGGAACACCTTATAAAAATAATGGGGTGTGAGAAAAGGTAGTTGAGAGAACAAAGTTACAACTGTCATCATTCCTTGGAGGAAATCACATTGTCATGAGCTTCCATTTTAACTTCTATGTTGGGTGTGGAAGGTCCAGTGGTTTGTTTTCTTCTCTTGGAGGAGGAAGGCAGAGCTTTCTACTGAACAGAAGGCCTTGAAAGCAGTGCAGCCTAGTGATCAGAGAAATGCAACCTGGATTCTTCCCACTTCCCTGGGAGAGGCAGAGGCTTTGTTCATCTGAGGTGCGACTTCCACAGTAATCCCACAATATCCTGCTCTTAACAAAACTAAGAAGACCTTTCCCTTCTGTTTTGTTTTTAGTATGTTGAGGAATGCCTTCAGAAACATCACGCTGATGAATTTGCACAGTCCCGGCTGTTTGAGCTATTTGGGCAGCATTAGCAGTAATGCAGAGCAGGACACTGGACTGACAGGGCTGTGCTGAATTCAGGTGACTGAACTGAGTAAGTCCCTTTTTTACCATGCTCAGCAGTAATAGACTGGTTCAGTGGTGCTTGCGTTAAGATCCCCTGCTGAACAAATGCAAGGCAATTTGTGTTATGAGCCTAGCACAGACAGAAACGTCAGTGGCCGTTGGAGTTTCCTGCCCATCTTTTTCACCAGTCTCTGCAGCAATGAGGTGATCATCTGCTGAGGAAGTTCAGCACTTCTTGATGCTGAAGTGCAATGACGATTTTCTTCAGTTGACTCTGGAAATGATTATATTTTCATCTGAAGTGCTGCAGCAGGGAAAAGCACTAACCATTTTGTGGTAGGAAGGAAAATCACACATGTTGCTGTAATTAGAATAAGCGTATCAGCAGCTTCAGACAACTGTCCAGTATCTTCATCTGTAGCAGGCAAATTTATAGTTTCAATCTGAATTTATTCTTGTCCACAAGAGGAGCGAAGCCAGAGAGAACAGAATGAAGTCTGCAAGGGAGCATGCACGGTACGTCTCTGACAGGCTGCTCTGAACTAACACGGAGCAACACTTTTTTCTGTGGACACAGTGAGGACATTAGGTGGCTAAAGGTACCTTTTGAAACAGAGGTACATCTGCTACCTACCAAAAACGTCTCGCAAATGCTAAGGAAAGCCTTACACCTGGTGGATTTTTCTCTTGTCTTTCAACATGAGTGGACTTTCTTAATGTAACAGAAAATCACCAAAATTTTTTTTCCCCTCACCTTCCCTAGTTTTAGATAAAGCTTTTGTATGATAGACTTGAGAAGACTGGAAGAACGATTTTTGTGGACAGATTTTTTTCTTTTCTTTGCCTTTTCTGCTTCTTTTGCCAGAAATGTTCTTTTACAAATGTTTTATGAATGAATGAAGGAAAGAGAGAGCAAAAGAGAAATACCAAGAAAGGAGAAAGAGGTTTTAGCGTAAACCTTTTTCTCACTAAAACAACTCAAAAAGAACAACAACAATTTTTTTCCCAGTTTTAAAAAACTTGAAACAGATCAATTGCCTGTCAGTGTTGCTCACGTCAGTGAATTTCTGCATTGGAGGGACAGGCTATAAATGGAAGGCAGAGGAAGGATGGGGAGCTGTTGGGAGAATGGGTCACAGTGCCATCACCTCAGATGGCCCCTTCGCCTTCCTCCAGTGATTAACAGGAGGTGGCTCCTGCAGTGATTACTGTGTTTTAAGCAGCTTGGTCCAGCTTGGAACAATTACCCAGCTGCCTGGGCACTGACAGCACAAGCTCTGGGCTTTGCTGTCTTTGGGATATTAGCTGAAACCACTGTGAACCAAGACAACTGGAAGACAACACTGTTTAACGTCATCTCTTATTTGGTAGTGAGAGACTGAAGATGCTGGTGGCTTCTGAGATCAGTTAGCAGTCCTTTCAGAAGAAGGACCAGGCTGTCACGTTTGCTTTGCTGCCTTTTACTATAAAAGGTCCCCCTATGGTGGTCTTTATGCATAGTTAGCCTTTTAAGCCTTCCTGCCAAAGACTCAGACAGTACAGACAGCGACTCTAATGCAGCAGGTTTGTTTAACATAAGGGCTAATTAGCAATTATCCAAATCTTGGAGCAAGCTCTTTCAGACCTGATTTTTTCAATTTCCCACACACCCCCCCCAGCAGGCTAGGCATAAAATTCCATCTGCCTAATTTGCAAATGCAATTGCTTTAATTATGCATACAAATTAGGAAAGCACTCAAAAAGATAGATGGCTAATTCTATGCATGTAAGATGATAATGCATATACAAATTAGCTGTATCCTCCAAAGTACGCACCATCTCAAAACCTGCCCCCTCTGAGGATAACTGTTTTAAAAGAAATCCTTTCCTCTTGCAAGTTTAGAGCAGCTAAGACAGCCTGCACACCAGTGTAGTCTGGTGGTTTGTTGCCGCTGCTCATGTACCTTTGTTTTGCACAAAGGGATAATTTTCTTTGCCCAGAGCTAACTCCAGCCAACAAGGACCAGAACAGAAGGGTTAGATGCTGTGAATGTACCTGCTGCTACATTCAAGAAATTTTCTGCCCCAAGATATGGCAGGTGCAGGGAAGAGTGATAGAGCACGGGGACCTGAGGGAAGGAGGACACTGGAATGTGGATCATGGTAACTGGTGGAAGGCTGGAGAATGTCCAGAAAGTTCAGCGAGGTGCATCAGCAGCCTCTGCTCTGCCTTGCCAGTGTTCTTCCTGGCCTCATTTATTGGCATCCTAATAGCAGACCCTGGTACTGCTTTTCCTCGCACCCCATGTAGGTCACCCCGTGATCATGCTGAGACTTGCTTCTGACAGCTCCAGCCTGGTTCTGCCAAACTGGCACTAATCTCCCTGGATGGTTGTGCCAGGCCTTGCTTTGTCCTCATTGTTTCTTCCTTTTCTTTTTACCCAGATGAGCAACAAAAGGTCGAATAGTTTCCGCCAAGCCATCCTTCAGGGGAACAGGAGGCTGTGCAGCAAGGCGCTGCTGGAGGAAACGGGGCTGAGCCTTGCACAGAGGCTGATCCGGCATGTTGCATATGAAACCCTGCCACGAGAGATAGACCGCAAGTGGTACTACGACAGCTATACCTGCTGCCCTCCACCCTGGTTCATGATTACCATCACTATTGTAGAGGCAAGTACTTTAATTCACTCTCTCTGGGAACCCACCCCACACTGCCAAGGCTTTGCTGGAACATGAACAAGGACTAGAATGGGACTCGTTTAGACCCAAGGACAGGCACGAAGCTGATAGCCATTTTGGCTTACCTGTATGCATGTGTATAAGTGGAGGCTGTGATTCTGTCTGTCTCCAAGCATGGTTAATTAGTCATTGAAACAATTTGTGTATGAAACTACAGAATTTAGGAAACTATAGCAAAACCTTTTGACAAGTGAAAATCTGGACAGTTCTAGGGAAACTGGTAATTCAAATAATGGAATTGGAAGAAAAATTTGTATACAATTACCTCTGTTTTGTGAATGGAGAGAAAAAGGAAGGAAGAGAAACTGGATTAAATATTGACCTGCTCATCTGTTGCCCAGATGAGATATTTGCACAGTTGCCGAGTGATGCACTGGAATAAGCACAGAGAAGGATATAATACAGCACTGATCAGTAGGATGCTGAGTTTCTCTGACTCAATGGCTGATGTGTTACATAAAGCCACATATAGAGTTATATCAGTGTGTTGCAGGTTCCACAAAACAGGGAACCTTCATACTGTGTGAAGCTGTCAAATAGGAAAACAAATTACTGTACATTTGACTTTCTTCATGATTTTGAGCTACAAAGTGCTTTTCAGCAAGAAAAGGCATTTACTAACCAAGGAATCTCCCTGCTCTTCTAGGTTGCCTTTTTTCTTTACAATGGAGTGGTATTAGACAGATTTGTGCTGCAAGTCACCCATCCCTTATACTTGAAGAACGCATTACTTTACCATCCTCAGCTCCGTGCTCAGGCCTGGAGGTACCTAACCTACATATTCATGCATGCAGGGTGAGTACTTACAAACTGCAGAGGCTCCCCACAGTTCAGGTTCCCCAGAGAGAGGCAGGAGGAAGAAGTGACAGAATCAGCTCAGAAATAAATTATAAAAAATCAATTCTAAGTTGTGCATAAAAATCTGAAGCTGTTGTGGAATGTTGGGCAATGAGGGGCAAACCTTCGCAGCTCTCTGAAGGGAGGAGGCAACATAAGGAACTTAACAGATGCTTCTCCCCAGCAGCATTGGGACCACAACTTCCTCTTACTGTGCACTTCCCAGTGTGTGCTTCCTAAAACTCACCAGACCGAAGCCCAGTGTCCCTCTAGAGGAGCTGTGCAAGTGGTAGAATAAGTCTGCAAAGATGCTGGACTGGTACTTAAAAACTACATGGAATATTCTTGCTAGACTTCCTAGTTGAGGTTGGAAAAGTCAATTAAATTCCCTGTGCCTATGATATGTCATCACTTAGTAACGTTATCCCTTCTGTATGGACTGAGATAATGCCTAGAAGCCTGAGTCAAGATTGAACTCCCATTTTTGTACACACTGTACAAACACCAGTGTTCCTGAGGAGCTGAAAATCTCAACTGACCGGATGGACAGAGAATGGTCCATCTAATGCAAAATGCAAAATGAAGGTGCACAGTAAAATGAATCCTCCTTCATCCTATGGGAGATACGTAGCAGGCTTGGGAAGGAAATACAAGGCATGGGGATTCTAACTCTGTGCTTCTCAACTGTGCTAGTCCTCCCAAGATTCAAAGAGACTTAATTGTGTGATGTTTGTGATGCCATGGTGATGAGTGAATGGCACAGGAAAGTTCATCTCTGTACAAAACACTCTATCCCCTCTGAGTAGTTTCTCAGATCATTATCTTCACACATTCCTGGCAGATAATTGCAATTTTCTTTAATTCTGTCATTGAAAAGTCACAGCAACAAGCTTTTCACCAATAGTTTATAGTTTGAAACTGGATAAAGACCTTTTGTTCTTAAATAGAAAGCCTATATTCCCATTAGTCAATGTTCTCCTATGAAAGGCCAGAAAGATCAAGCTGATCTTTTTCTTTTTCCATGTCTCTGATGGGAGACATACTGATGTCTCTTCTCTGCCGTAGAGTAACTGCCTTGATGTGTAATTTCCCTTGAGCACAAGATGTGCCCCAGATCTCTGGTTAAAAATCGTAGGACAGAACAGACTCCACTCTTCAGGGGAGAGTAGGAAAAAATTTATAGATAAAACTTTGGAACATGGCAACATCTGTACTCTGCATGCTAAATCCCTCCAAAAAGTCCATTGTATACAGGTTTCAATCTGCAAGTGGAAACTATTGGGCTTAGATGTGAAGCTGGTTATGTAAAATGAGAATGGGAAACTTCCATTGCTGAGGATGTGGGGAAAACTGGGCCTTCTTCAAGTGGAAGAAACACTTGACTTTAACTAATGTTAGCTAATTTGCATCTGGGTTTTCTTCTGGAGGTGGTGGTGTTCTACTGTATTACGTATGTAACTGCAGATTGCTTTGGGATACATTTGAAGAGAAGCACCTGCACAAGGACAGTTTTTGCAGCATTTAAATCACCTGTGGCATGCTTTCCCAACCTGTGCAAGGTCACCCTTTGCTGAAGCAGGCAGTACTTTGGCATTCTTCACGCTTACAGGCTGAAAAATCTCTCAGGTTTATTTAACATCTGTGGCTGTCTCAGAGATGAACAGTGGGGAAGGTGGTGTGCAGGAGACTCATTGTTTTTGTGATGCATTCCAAGTTCTTTAGCTACGTAGCCTTCAAAACAATGGTGAGTCCCACTGGGACAATAAACCCCATGATTTATCTGCAGTATCTGGAGTTAGGCTAAATGTTCGTTTATTGCTATCTTCTGTGTGTTAAGCTTCTTTCATATCAGGAGAACAGATAAATCTTGGAAAGGTAATAATGTTTGTTAGTGGAAGCCCATCATTCTCCTCTTTTTCTCAAATGAGAGGTTAACACAATGCCATGGGGTCTATTGTTATCCTGCTTCCAACTGAGACTTTAAAATGGTAATGTGGACTGCTCCTTAATTTAGTGCACTCAGTCTGGTTTTTTTTGAAGAGCAAGTGACAGCCAGAAGGTGTCCGAGAAGACAGCAGTTGCTAAGGCTTGGCTGGCTGTGCCTCTAGAAAGATTCCAAAAATGCACAGGCTCTATGTTGGTCCTGATGGAGGGAGCTTTGTGAAAGGCTGAAAAGGCAGGCAAAGTTGTAAATTCTGCCCTTCTGCTTTCATGGAAAGCAGACGTTGATTATCTGGGGCCCACGCATTTGTAACACTGCCATAACTAATGACTTGCATTGATGCTCAGTCCCATTTGTTTGGTCCCAGGGAAGGAGAAAGTCTTTAATAAATCAATGAAATTGTCATATCAAGAATGACACATTCAGTGCTGGCAAAGCCTAATTATATTTTATGGGTGCTTATTGGCTGTGGAGCCTTCAAAGCTCTTAGCATGATGGGGAGGAGAAGTGAATGGGATTGTTTCTGTAAAGTCTTTTAAGAATGGCTGTGAATCAGAGCAGTCACTTTAGAGTCTAGGATAAACTTTGCTGAACTCTTTACAAAAGCTTCCTTTGAAAAATAAGACCCAGTGCTTTGTGTGAAAATGTCAGGTGCCACCTTGTGACGCTGACTGTGTGCCAGCCAAAGCTTCTTCCCTCCCCTCCGTAAAAGGGCATTTGGATGATTTGAGACTCTTCTGTGATCTCAGTTTGACCTTTGCTGGTTGTTCCTAATTTAGTTCCGAAGTTCTGTGAACATGCAGGATCAGAACGGGTGCCAGAATATGCCCATGCCCAGTGGCTTCAAAAGTCTTGAGCAAGGTAATAAAAACACTCAGTTACATGCAGCAGTTTCCCATGATGACAAATTGCAGTGCTGATCATCTCATGCAGGAGAGAAATTTATCCTTGGAGAGAAATTCAGTGGAAACAGACCTATTAAGATATCCAGAAAGGACTGTTTCCTGCAGTATCATTTCTAGCAGTTTTTTCTAGTCCAACTTTAAATTCTCATTTATGAGACACTTCTGTTATTACTGCATCTCACCATCAGCATTTTATTCTGATGTATATAGGAAATTGCTATGGTAACATGAAGAAAGACTGAAACAGTGAAAATGCATGTAACTTAAACCAAAGATTGCTGGTAGCTGTCTGTGAGCAATCCTTTTCTTGTATAAAATAAGACATAAATTTTCAATGCATTAGCTATTTTGTGCTCTGCCCCCCGCAAAAGATGCTAGACTTCTGTGTTAAGGATACCACTGTGTCATTTAGGTCCACCTGCTCTGTAAGCAGACTCGGGCACTCTTTATACAGAAAGCACTATATTCCTGGGTCCACTGTGGTGTGGCCATTCAGCAAGGTCACAGCCCTGCAAGCCCAGGGTAAGTCTTGGCCACTAGCACAGTGTTGAGAGAGACTCTGTTCAGGGGCCTGGTGCTGTTGTTACCTCACTGGAAGATCCTGCAGATGGCAAAGGCATGGGTAAGTATTTGTGTAGAGCTTTGATAAGTAGCAAGGCAGTTTTGTTAAGTGCTATTGATTAGAACAACAAGGAACTTGCTTTGAAACTATTAATTCAGCACAGGAGAAAACTGCTGCACTGGAGGCTTTACCAAATTTGCACATCTTGGCTGTCACACTCTACCTCTAGGCTGCAAGTGGTCTTGCACGTGCTGATGTGCACAGCGGGGTTTTCTACAAGACTAGTCTCAGCCCAGCTTTTCCCATTGTGTTCAGCAGGAGTTTTGCTGTTCACTGTAATGTGAACAGAGAGCTTCAGTGAAGACACCTTGTGTCTCGCTAGGTACCTAACCAGAGATAAAAATGCTCTCTGCTTCCCGTTCTGACCATGATCACATTGAAGTAGGCATAGCAGAAAAGGGTGAGGGTCAGACAGAACAAACGGTAAATTATGTGTCACAAGGAAACGGCAACTGTCTTGGGACTGCTAGACTTACCTTGCTCTTGACTTAATATCCGCTCCGCATCATGGCAATGTAATATATGTAGGGAAAGGCTGTATCATTAGGAGGGGAGAAGAGAGGAGCAGGTCAAGTTTCTGGCTTCTGTTCCAGGCTCTGCTGCCATCTTGCTGCTTTTTTGGACAAGTCATTTAACTACTTGAAACGCGCAAAAAAAAAAAAAAAAAAAAAAAAAAAAATCTCACTAAGAACCAAACATGCTATGAGATCTTTGGCTGAAAGGACCTGGGTGGATATGAAAAAGATAATGAGTAGCAGAGATGGAAGAAACATTGCAGCTTTCAGTCTGATTTTTTTCAGGAACCATTGTTTTTCCCAGTGTTAAAATCTACTTTCATGAAGCAGGTGCTATTTGATTTCCTTTCCAAGATATCTCTGTTTCAAGGTTAGAGAAGGGAGACAGAGTTAGAAAAGAGGACAACTATTGTTTTTCCTTGCCGCAGGATAGAACACCTTGGACTCAATGTTGTCCTTCAGCTCTTGGTTGGGGTTCCCTTGGAAATGGTGCATGGACCTGCGAGGATCAGTTTTGTCTACGTTGCTGGAGTTGTGGCAGGTAGGTGACACCTCTGGATGCCCCAAGTGGAGAAGCATCTGAAAATGGTCTATGCCGACTTTTGTGTAGGAGAAATGTTTTGTGGTATTTGGGTGCAGGAGAAGAGCTGTCACTGATCTTCTCTGCATTGAAATTCTTTTGGAGTCTGGAAGTGGGAAACACGCTGCAGTTTGACATCTATTTCTAACTAGCCATAGTTTCTGTGTTTAGGAGACCTGCTAACAAAGCACCAACAACCTGTTTCTTTAAAATAGCCTTGCTTTAGATGGTCTTCCTGAATGTGGAGGTCATGCTATTCCTTTCCTCTTGTGTCCCACAGAGGCCTAAAAGAAAGGTGGCATCACAGGCATCCCTGCATGAAGAGTAATTTTTTTTTCCAGGTCCTGTGCCACTGTGTTCCTCCATTTGTCCTGTGCTGTTTGCTTTCTGCAGCCTGAGTAAGCAAGAAGTATTTGGTTGTAGGTTGTGAGCAGTGCTCAGGAATCTCGAAATTCATTTAATCATGAAGCCATGGGGTTTGATTTTTTTTTTTTTTTTTTTTTAAAGCTTGTGCTGTATTGCTTTTATTTATGTTTGGCATTTCCAGCAGTTTGGAGGTGATGGAAGTTAGCTGACAATAGATCAACATCTAATTAAACAGGAGGAGAGTGTGAGAACAACCAAGGGCTTCACAGTGGAACTCGGACAACGATTGACTACTTTAGTTCAAGATTTATGGTGATATTTTTTTTTCCAGCTACATAATTTTATTTTTTCCATAATGAGCAGATACGGCCTTTGTAAAATGAGCTGCATTGGGTACTAATAAATCCTATATTCCGGGAGAGACACTGTGGAGAGAATAATTGGACTAGGACACAGGACTAGGCGTGGTACAAACACCATGCTATTTAATGTAGAGAAAGGAGTTAGCAGACCAGCTCCACTGTCCCTTGCCTATTATTTTAATAAGCACTAAAGTGGTCCCCAATCTGCAACTTTGCAGACGTAAGCTTTTCTACATAGATCCATCTACCAAACCATGGGGCTTTGTTTATGTATGTGTAAATACACATAGCACACCTGTGCCAGGTGAGTGAAGCAAGTGGGCATTGAATATGTTGCAGTTGGCCCCAGGCAAGCACTACAAGTTGCTGGCTGCCTCTCAGATTCCTGTGGCCATGGACTTGCTGTCAGGGTCTGCAGGGCCAGAGGCAGGTTTTACTGGGCGTTGGGCTGGGCTGAACACTCAGAGCTCTGGAGGCTTGTAGCCAGTGCCTGTGTGAGGCTCACTAGCCCATCTAGCATTACTGGTTCATTTCTGCTACACAAGTGATCCTATTTTTTTTTTTTTTCTCAGACAAGGTGCCACATCCTCATAGACTTGCCTTTCACACCTCATGACCTGTAAATTGTGGAAGTGCCAAATGGAAAGGGAAAACTCCCCTTCTTAGTGCAGGATGGAACTACAAGGGTGACCAGACAATCACACACAGAACAGCATCCTGTGATACCCGTACTTGTTTGAGTTGTTAGCCAATTATTAAATATGCTTTATTCTTTGACATGTGCCAGAAGAGAAAGAGGCATGCTTATACGGAGGATCTGGCAATATAAAGATAACACAGCTCCTAAACAATCAGGAATAAACAGTAAAATGTAGACATGGGCCACAATGGCCACTCCTACTTCTATGGTTTTTTTCCCATTTGTCTAGCTTTACTAAGAAGACATGTTGAGACTGAGATCGAGAGACTGAAGGTATATGCTCAGTGCAGTGTCCAGGGACTTAACTGCGAGTTCTCATTACTCCTTTCATAACTTCTCATTAACTTTTTCCTTAATGGCAGTATTTAAGAGCTAAGCAGTCTCAGGGCCATACAGTGAGGGAGGGAGCTATCAGCAGAGTTGGCTGGTGGAACCTCAGCACTTTCTTGACCCAAAATCTGCTGAGCAATTAGCAAAGAAGGTTGTTAGGTTCTGTACTACCCAGGAGTCTCTCAAGATTTGCCATTGTCTCTTTTTCCCATTCCCGCTCATCACAAAGATCTTCATTATCCCTGCCTTTGTGTCTCTATCTCTTAAGTTCATCTTAAAGTTTGCAATGAAAGGAGCTTTGAGCAGATCCAAGCCTCCAATTGGGATAAGGAGAAGCATTGTCTATGTTTGGATGTTGTTATTAGTGGTGCCTTTATGTGATTGACCTGTCATTTTGCTATCTTGTGTTTGCTGCCTCCATGCAGGTTATTTTTAGCTAGTTTTACTCGATGAGTTTTGTAGGTAACAGGCAGTGCTTTGATCAGAGGCCTGTGCTAAGTTACAAGTCCCCAGTTCCTTCTCACTGTGCAAATGCTTGTCTTGCCAGCATGGGAGCTACTTCTATTTTATCTTCAGGTGATAGATACACCTGAAGATAAAACAGACATTTTTCTGTCTCCTGCTTCCTTGTAATGTTAATCAGGGTGTAAGTGCCTTTTTACAGCATAGGTTTGAAGATACATTGCTGCCTTGCTTGGCTGCTTTTAAAGTAGGTGCAAAAGAATCAATCAATCAGTGTCTTGTCCGTACTACAGGACTGAGATAGATTCTCAAGTCAGTGGATTTCCCCTCCACACTCTTTATCTGTATATTACTGACTTGCAGCAATTAGCACAAAATAGGCAGTAGCAGGGATGTAGGGTAGGAGAGACTGTGTTTATTTGGCTGGCAATTGTCACAAACCCTTGTTCTTTCTCTCAGGGTCCCTGGCCGTGTCAGTAGCTGATATGACTGCGCCTGTGGTGGGCTCCTCTGGAGGCGTGTATGCTCTTGTCTCAGCTCACTTGGCCAATATAGTCATGGTGAGTACCAGAATGACTGTCTAACATCTTTGGAAGTGAGCCAGGTCTGGTAGCCCAAAGGGATTGGAAATATGGCCTGACCATAATTAAGAGTCAGTTAAGAGTCTTGTCTCAGTAGTGTGTCGTGGCATGGAAATGTTAAACTGCAGTCGGTGGCTTGGTACCCTGATAACTGGCAGCTTGCCAGGAGAAGCCAAAGGTGCTGGTAATCCAAGACTTACCAGTGTACTCTAGGCTATCGACTCTCCTTGCAAGAGCTGACAGTCTTTGGAAAAGGAGCAGCTGACTGGCTCTGCAGAAGTTGCAGACTTGTGTCTGTCTGTATGTGCCATGTAACGTTAGCAGGTACCTGAGGAAATTTAGTATTTGGTGGATTTGTGTGCATTGTATCCTTTATATCCATTTGTAAAACCCAGACTGAAACTGAACCCTGGGCATACTAGTGATGCATCTTTTTGCCGTTTCGCCTAACAAAGTATTTTACAATGGTCAGTAAATACCAGCATCGTCATTTCTCTAAGACCTGGAAACAGGAGCTCATCCAAGGTCCTCAGCTAGGCATATCTGCCTGTATGTCTCCTAAGCTGACCACTGGGCAAAAAGGGCTTTGCTGAGACAGCTGATTTTGCTGTGATTAGGATTTGTGTGTAGTGGTACAGAGCTGCCTGTCTGTCCTGTACCAGCAATGTCAGAGCAGAATAACCATAAAAATGACGGTAATGTGGCCACCCCTCGGGTCTGAGTGGGAAGATAATGCGAATCGGCTGCGGTAGAGACAGAAGGTCTGTTATATGGGTGCTGGAAAGCGTGTGTGTGTGGTGATACTTGTGTCAAGCTAAAAGAAAACCTTGTATTTAATGCTTGTATGCAGTGAAGTCAAGCAGGCTCAGGCTGCTACCCATGACGGTGCTGCTCCAGGCAGCCTTTCTAGCAGCTGGGAGGGGGGGAAGTGAGTGATTTCCTGAGCAGAATAGGTCTCCTTTGCTGTCTTCAAGCTTTTTGGAGCGTGAATGAGCTGGGGACTGTTGCCAGATTAGGACAGTTGAGTGCCTGGCAGAGATGGGGAGTGGAGGAGAGGAGCTACCCCTATACCACAGGGTTTCTACTGGCAAAATGCCTCCTTACATACAGTTATTTTCAGCATGATTTGTGTTCCCTGCCACTGGGCCAACAGCAGCAGGAGGGATTTTCCTCTGTCTCACAGGGTGGTAATGCAGACACAGATTCACAGGGTCAGAGGGGGACATTGGAGGAAGTTTTGGTTTGCTTTAGAGGAGGAGGCTCTGCCAGATATGTGTGGAGAGTCTTCACCAATTGCCTTACCAGACTTCTTAAAATATTGCAAAGCGGCCTGTCATTTCACTACTCATTGGCCTCCTCCAAATCTATTTAGCAAATACTACCTTAGCATCTATATTTTTCCACTATCCGTTCCTCTTTTCTCATCTGAAATTACTTTTACTGCCTTTCCTTTTTGCTTTTCTTTCCCTCTCTTCTCTCTCTCTGCTCATGTAGTATCTAGATGCTGAAAGACATGCTGGCCATTTGCTGGTGAAGCACAGAGTCTTGCACGGGTGCTTTGAGCGTGCTGGGAAGATGAGGGACTGTTGCAGGGAGGGTCTCTTGAATCTTCTGTTCCCTTGCGCCTGCTTGTAAAAATAAATATTCTTGGAATTATATACGCAAAATAACCATCACAGGGAAGCGATAAAGCATGTCACCCTAAGGAAGAAAGTGAGGGGAGGAATTCAGAACAGCTACATGGGAATGAAAACTGAAGGAAGTGGCACAGTATTAATCAGCATGAGTTCAGAGCCTTCTGACTGGGTTAGGTATCTCTGTGGAGAGATTGCATTTTTGCAGTCACAGAAGTGATTTACAGACAGATCCCACATAAAATTTGAATATATGTAATATGTATTGCAGAATATTTCTTCAGCAGGCTGAGAAGTCCCTGGGTGCCATTAAAGTTTGGCTGAAGAGTTGACAAGCACACTTTTTTTTTTTTTTTAAATTCCCTGTTCATCGCACTGAAGGAATTGTCATAAGAAACCCGGCTAGCTTGCTATCTCATACTGCTTTCAACAGGCAGTTGAAAGTTCATTTAGTCACTTCATAGTGTTAGGAATCTAAACATTTCTCCCAGGATTTCTGACTATCATCCAGAGATTCTTATTCCACTGTATTGATTACTGACCAAGCCTGAGGACAGAGGAGGCCAAATCCAGGCTTTCTTATGGCACTGTTTCCTTGGTATGCTTTAATTGAAGTCTTTATTTTTTTGTGTGTGCTCTGCAGAAGGTCCAAGTTGCAGAATTTCAGGGAGCCTGAGCTAAAGACAGTAGCACTGTGGTAGGGCTTCAATGCGCTGAGAAATTGCCTGACAGTGTTGGGCTTCCAAGTGAATCATGATGAGCTGTGTGATGTTAACTAGAATGATAGTTGTGTTGAATGTTAGGTACTACTCAACATAATTTTGTTTCACGTGACCTAATACAACAGGGTTTTGCAGGATCGGTAAAGTCAAATATTTTCATAAGTCAGAATTTAAGGTGAAACATCAAACTAATATGTTAAAAATTAGTCTGTCTGAAGAACGGAGAATGGCAAGGCCAGTCAAGGACCACGCCACACCAGCTGGATCTCAGGCAAGGAAATTCAGTAAGACTGCCAGGCAAAGAAGTTGTGGACTTGTCCATAACTTGGACATGTCTGTAATATATCTTTTATGTTTATCTTCTCTGGGATTGACAGAACTGTGTTTGGTGCGGTGAGTGGAGAGTTCACAGCCAGGTGGCAAGGGCAATAGAAGGGGTTTGTTCAAGTGATGGTCATCCTTGATGCTCTTCCAGTGCAGATCTGAATGTAAAGTCCCTCCAGGTTTGCATGCAGCATCACTTTGTTTTCCTTGTCTCTTTTCCAGAACTGGTCAGGAATGAAGTGCCAATTCAAACTGCTGCGCATGGCTGTTGCCTTGATCTGTAGTAAGTATCATGCAAGACTAGGCACACAGGCAATCCTATTTTGTTTGTCCTTATCATAAGAGTTCATGCTGATCTAGAGAGTTTTGACTTTGCAGCAGTTTTGGTAGGAACTTGCAGCTGGACCTTCTGGCAGCAGAAACCACATCACTCTCAAATGCAGATTTTGGCTTTCAACACAAGCATTTGTAAGTGAAGATTTGTTGTTAGCCAGCATCTGTAGCTTGTGACATTTGTGAAGACCTGGGACTTAAACGTCTCGTCTTTGAATTCACAAACAAGCAATGCTTTTGTAATAATAATATTTAAGTTTCCTAGAGCACTTCTTATCTAGGGTGACAACAGTGTAATTCATTAAAGTGTGTATAATCTTCCAGCCGTATCCCTAGGGTGGCATGATAAGGGAAACTAGGCCATGTATTTATCATGGAGAATTGTCTTCAAAGCCTAACTCTTTTTTTGTTGTTGTTTTGTTTTGTTTTTTAATGGTTCTGGTACAAATTCTGGAAGGTGAATATTCCCCGACCTGTCCAAACTCTCACAAACCCTGACCACTTTCCAACCACCTTTGAGGCCTCATGTCTGTGTGCCGCAACCCTGACATAGCTGTGGCTTCCCACCTTCCCTGTGGTCACCATATAAGGCAGTTTCTCCCCTTCCATCTCTTCAGGGATGCAGTGCTGCCTGCAAGATGGACTTAGGAAAGGATAGACCTAGACAATTAATTTATTTTTCCTTCTTTGTTCCAGTGAGCTTTGAATTTGGAAGAGCTGTGTGGCTGCGATTCCACCCCTCCGCTTACCCACCTTGCCCACACCCCAGCTTCATGGCTCACCTGGGAGGGGTGATGGTTGGAATCACCCTTGGTGTCATCATCCTGAGGAACTATGAGCAGAGACTCCAAGATCAGACTTTATGGTGGATCTTCCTTTCTATTTATGTAATTTTTGTCTTGTTTGCCATCTTCTGGAACATTTTTGCCTACAGCCTGTTGGATCTAAAGCTACCTCCCCCTCCTTGAAAACATGGGACAGAAAACTTGAGAGTGAAGTCATCTGTCAGCTATGTTAAATGAATGAAGATGGAGGATCTATTTTTATATTCAACTTAGGGGAGGATGATTCTTTCAAACACAAGTGTATGCTGGAGGAGATGCTTAAAGAACTCACAAAAGAATGGGCTTGATCAGGTTATTCATAAATCTAGCAGGTACTATGATACTGGCTGGCCTGGACCCTGCAGTTTCTCCACTGCCAGGGCTCCCATTGGGCAGCCTGTACCTGGGCACTTATCACTTGGTTTGTTAGCACACATCAGTATTTTGTATGAGGTATTTGTATTTTCCAGGTCAGTGCTGGAGTTATGGCCAGTTGTTGAATGAATCTCCTCAATGTTACTGAATGCTAAAAGGGAAAAAGAGCAGACATTTACTAAGTAGAGACTCGCATGGTACTCACAAGGCAGCTTGGGTTTGGTTTCTATGGACACATCTGTTCAGCCATGCCAGTGTCACTGTCTAATTACTTGAATGGTTCCTAAGATATTTTAGCCTATGGTGAAACCTGTCTTACGCACCTTTCAAAGGAATCAGCAGAACTTGATCACCCAAAGTGATGGAGACTGGTCTTCAACTACAGGTCAAATGAAATTGCACTATAAACCTTGGAAACACTTAAGAGTGTTGTGGGCACCCAGCCAGAGGTGACTTTTACTGTGCATGTTTCACTTGGTTTTAATTATTTTTTTCCCCCAGCCTGCTGTGGCTAAAGGGTGTGACTGGGGTTTCTTTTTTGAGGCATGGAGAACAGAAGGGCAAATGTTCAATTGTGTTTTTATCAGCTGACAATCAGGTGCTGTTTTCTTCTCACTTTGTTTCTGGCCATATTGATCTAACACCTGGCCTGGAGCTCCTAGCAAGGATCTCAACTCTTCCAGCAGGTTCTTACTAGAAAAGTGGGACCGGGATCACCTATAGCAGTGCAGGGTAGGAACTGTCTAGTCTTTACAGCCATACAATCCATTTTGAGGCCAAATCTGTCCACTGAAGTCAGTGGAGTTAAATCAGGTTGTATGTAGCACTGGTTTCCCACTGAAGTGGAAAGGGTGTTACAGTGATGATTGTGACACCGATAAAGCTGGTTTTAAAGTGACTGCTGAATTTTGAGGATGCCTCTTTCTGAGGTAACGGACTGTTCAGGGGCTCCAAGCAACAGTTAGTTGCAATGATGCCTTTTTCTTTAACATTTGTCATCCCCAGGTTTTAGCCGTCTGTAACTGGTCTATAGCACAGTCCATACAGCTGCCTGCACAGACCTGGGGACCAGCCTGGAACATGTGTAGCACAAGCAGTGCTTATAGGTACACTTCTCTGTAAGGTGCTTATGTTAGTTTGCTTCTCACTTTAGAGAGCTGCCAAATTACAGTCCAGGAATGTGGATGCCCTCCTTTTCTCTCCCCTTTATCCACCCAGTTTGATGGCCTGGATAAAGCAGCCATAGGAGTCTCTCTAGACTATCTGCTTTCTTCCTTTTTTCTGTCTGCATACTGGTGCCCAGGCACCAGTCACCAGAGCCTTCCACAGCACATCTTACAGGCATTGTGGCAGTTGTGCTTGCTCTGTAGCAAAATGTCTCTGTATTGTGAGCTTTATTCTCTCACCTGTGTAATTGTTGCTGCCAGATGATACCACAAGCTAGTTAGGAGTCTTTCTAGACTGGACATTCACAAGTGCTTATCAGCTGCCCTCTTCTTTGCCTCTTATGGGAAAAATCTCTCTGGAAGGGTGAAGTTCTGCTCGCACAGCATGTGCTAGTAAAACTGTTGCCTCGGGGAAAGGGAGGAGGGAGAAAATAAGCGTTTCTATAGCCTGGAATAAGCCTTACCTGCAAAAGAAACAATTTTTGCCACCTTTGTGTACAGGAATGGGATCTCTGAGGGCAACTGCACCTTTGTTGTTCTGCATGGCCAGTACATTGTTTGTGGGCCCTCAGATCAAGGAACAAGAGGACAGGATAAAGGTCAGAGTTCTTTTCATTTTGGAGAAGAGGGTTGATTCCCTGTGCCATTTTATCTCTGCAGTTTGGGTCCAGATCAAAGCAGTCATGAGAGTTTGCATGCATCGTTTCAGGTCAGGAGCTGGCCAGCGAGTTTTGTAGTGGTGGAGATCATCTTCCTGGGGAGCAGCAGGCAAGCAGGAGAGCTGGGAGAGCAGCAGGAGAGCAGGGAGCTAGGAGAATATTGACAGAAGCGTGGTTAACACATAAGGAGGATGTTCCTTTCCTCACCTATTGAGCCTTTCTGATTACAAGATGCCTTTAAACCAGAGGTGAGCAGAAATGGGCGTTCCCCTGGAAATTTTAGGAAGACTTTGACAATTTTGGTAGTTTTTTTGACAACAAAACCCGTATTATTTTGCCTGTAACTTACCAGAGTACAGTATGCACCGATTGACTGTTATTTTTGTTTTCTCAAATGAAAGCTATTTAATGCCCATCAGTTTCTCCCCAGGAAAGGTTTCTGTGCCTGCCAGTGATGTGCCTGGGGTGAAGCAGCAAGCTACAAGTTCAAGGGCCACCTGTTTCTTCATCAGCCTGATCCTGGCTGGCATGTCTTTTGCCTGTGCTCAGGAGTACGAAGGAGCTGAACAGAGTAACCCAGGTGCCCTTCTTTGGTCCTTTATCTATAGATGAACATAGTTTACATGAAATGGTCAAAGCCACCTCTGAGACTGAGCTTATGACTTGTTCTTTTAAGCCGTTGTCCATCTTTATGACTTCCATTCTGTGTCCCCATGCCCTGTCTGAGCAAGTCTACAAGCAACCCTGGGGATGAGAAAGGCCAGGCTTTAAAGCAGTACTAGATTTATTGTGGGTGAAGAAATGAAACCCTGTCACACTTGTGCTCGTCACAGCTGAAATCTCTCCCCATACACAGAGCAGGTTGTACACAAGAGCCTGTTTGCTAAGAATCTATCAGCTCATGGAGTCAGGAGAAGCGCAAAGTGCTTAAGCTTTTATAATTATTTTTTTATCACTAAAATTATACTGTGAAAACTTATTAAGTGTCTACAGAGTATCAGCAAACTCAGTTATGTTGTTTTCTCATGCACCCAGGAGTGCCACAGCGCTGCAGCATCAGAGAGCTGATAGCAAACAGGCTTTTCTTTTACCTCCAGATGTCCTTGAAGCTTCTGGCTTATGTCGGAGACATAATATTCTCCAGCCTGCTCATTTGTGGTTCCAACTTGCCACAGTCAGCAATGTATTCCTGAAGGAGCCGTCCACAGAGGGGCTGCTTTTGGTAATTGTTTTAGTTTTATTTCAGCTGCTGCCAGGACTTTACATCAGTCGAATAAAATGTGAATCCATTGAACCTTACAGACGTGCAGTGCTAGAGCAAAAGGCGAGGACTGTTACGAATATACAGATTTGAACAGTGCATGTCAGAGGAAGTTATTTTATGCTTGTGTCCTTGAGTGAGGACACAACACCTGGCAAAAAAAAGCCATTTCTGTGCAAAAAAAAAAGCCATTTCTGTGCTGTGGTTCCTTTACTTACTAAAGTAAGTATATTGCAGCACTGGTCCAGTGAGGATGGGTGTAAGAGCGTAGTAATGCAGACTGAGAGAGCCTGGGGTGCTGGATGCAGAGCTCCTTCAGGGACGCCTGCCAGCGGCATGCAACAGCATAGATGGGGTCTGGCTCCGGGCTCCTTGCTGATCCCTCATCCCAGAGGAGAGAGGGGAGAAGTGGCTCAGCCAGCCATGGAGAGGAAGAGGAGGAGGAGAACCATGTAGGTCAAAGTCTGTGGGGCTTGGAAATTGCACCTTTTATCCCAAGATGCTTGGAGACAGGTAGAGATTTATTTTGCTCGCGTCAGTAATAATACAGGAAGGAGGAGGGGGAGGGTCATAATGGAGTGGTGGGAGAGGAGATTACCAGCAACAATCTGAGTGAGGACTAGAGGAGTCATAAAAATGCCGATGAATTTACGTTTGCTGAGTTCTTAAGGTAACATCTCATGTCACTTTTTCCCTATCAGTCGATGAGGAATCTTAGCACTTATGTGGCATATTGTGATTCTTCACTACTTGCTCCTTCAGCAGTAGGAAGTATTTTACCAATGGGGAAGGGGGAGGCTAGAGAAATTATCATTGTCTGAGGTTGCTGGACTAGAAATAAAGCTCAGGGATTCTGTGTCCCAAGACCTTGCTCCTTCTGGTGGATTGTACTGCCCATATGTTTTAAATCACATTAGATCAATTTGAACTGGGGTATGAAGGATGGAATCTGACACGTTTAGAGCTGGTACTAAAGTAACAGCTATCTGCTGACCTCACAAGACAGCTGCTGTTTTGTGCCAATATTTAGTCTTGCAGGATCGTGGGTAGGACTTTCACACATACTTCAGTGAGTAAAGAGCTCAAAGTCTATCTGTTTACATAGATTCAAACTCAGCTCAATTGCTTTAGAAACCCCATCCACTGGCTTCACCTGAAGTGGAACTGGAGAATATGGGTGCAGTTAACACCAGCAACCTCTGGAGGCAAACTGGGATCTAGACAACAAAGGCCAGCACCTCTGGGGTTTTAGCTGCTCTGAATATTGCTGCTGTTCTGTTTCTTTTATAGTAGTGGCTGCTCTACAGTGCTCTGATACGACTCAAAAATTCCTTCTGCAATCACTGATGCCGAGAGCTGGTTATAAAGGAAAACTGCATTTTGCAGCTCTGTAAAGAAAGAATCACACATAAGACAGAAACCAAGCTTGTTTAAAGGTAAATGTATTTTTAATGTCACCGTTAATCATTGGCTTTTAATTGGAAAAAGCTTTCTAATGAGGTATTTCTGAAATGCCATTAGTAGTACAGAAAATTGATGTTTCAGGGTACTTTACAACATTGAGCACAAAATACTCCCTAGGCCTGATTTAAGTAGCGAAAGTACCTTAATTTCCAGTGAGCTTAATAGATACGTTAGTCACCATCTCCTGGCTTCCCCCAGTGGCTGTTTAGTTTGCAAATAAAGCTAGATTTATGCAGCTTTTCTTTTGCTTACACTACTAATGCTGACAACACATACAAGTGTTAAACACAAAGCACTAAACAACGTAATTTTCTGCCTTAAAATACTGAACAAAAGATACTTTCCCGTTAAGGGCTAGTAAAACAAAATTATATTTGCAAGGTAAGACACTATGGTATGTTTCCAAGTATTTTTTTATTGTGTACATTCTGTATATTTTTGTTGTAACAATATTATTTGAGCGCAGAATCCATTAAATGGTTTTTGTTGGTGGTTTTTTTGGTTTTCTCTTTCTTTTTTCTTTTTAGATAAAATTGAGCTGTTCTACATTGCAGGCCAAAAAACAACCAAGAAAAAACTTTCAAAGACAGTAAGTTTGCCTACAGTTAACACAGTATTTAACAAAAGAGCAATTGGTTTTGCGCTCTGCAATGTAATCTTTTAATAATGACATTGATAACTCATTTTTATGTCTCTCTAAAAGTGTCTGTCTAAAAGATAAAAGGGGAGAATGAACTGCTTTATTTCTCCATGAGATACAACAAGGATGCAGAACCAGCTTGGGACTTGTATTGAAATTCAGGTCTTGTCCCACCATTTGACAACAGACACTTTAGTGCAGTAGTGACCTCAGAACTGCGGGGAAGTTGATGACCAAGTACATTAGACTGCTTAAAATTTTTTATTGGGCTGGAGGGTTGTTCTCTTTTAAAATCAGTCTGTACTGGAAGTCTTAAAACCTGAGAGCCAACACTTTCTTGTTTTTTGAATCAATAGTGGGAACAACATCCTGGACATTCTGCAGCAATCCTCCAACTGATTTAGTTATTTTGAGATAACTAAAATAAAAATCCTTCCACCAGTGTGGAAGGGGGAGGCTTATCTTGAAAAATATTTTGCGTTTTTGTTGGGAAACATTGGGTTAAAGTGTAACTTAAAGATATTAAGGTGTAACTAGCAGCAGTTCCTGTCACATTTGTTACTCCTAGCGGAAAGCAGATCGCTGCTGCTGTATGTGGGACTCGGCTCTTACTGTTAGTTTTCTGCACTTAACTGAGCTTTCCAAAACACTTACATCTCTTTATTCATTAGTTGAGGACTTTCAGCAAGAAAGTAAGGTGGGTTTTGGCTGCTTTTGTCAGCTAATACAGGATGTGTTACTGTCTGCTAGCACCATATATTTTTCTTGCTGCATAAAATAATTTTAGAAAGGCAAGCTGAAGGACAGAAATATTGCCAATTCCAGCTTCTCTGTTGCAGAGAAGGAGCCAAAAGCTGGCAGCCTGGATACTCAGCCTTGATCACACAAACTCCTAAAACTCATTAGCATTTTATTCCCATAACTCAAATCATATTCTACATAGTAAGCATTGCTCATAAGTGTTGGAAAGAGAAATACTAATTGGTTCATATGCTACTTCTCCTGGGGGTAAGGGGGCTGGGGGGAACCCAAAAAAACAAACCAGACCCTGATTTTTCAAACTGCAAGAGGTCTGCAGCAGTTAAATCTAAACTTGCATTCTTAATGTAGGCGTGGGGGATTTTGTGTTTGGTTGGGTTTGTATGTTTTGGGGGCTTGTGTGTGTTTGGTTTTTTGTTTGTGTGGGTTTTTGTTTTTTTTTAAAGGGTTTTAAATCAGACCCTTAAAACTACAGTAAAAATCTTTCAGGTTTGCAAATTAAGTGCACATCTCAGCATCTTCTAACCTTTTGTGTGCTTCATCCTGAGGTTTGAATAGCTGATTGGTGGAGGAAGTTGTGTGTTACGCTCTCCAGGCATTCATGCAGCTAAACCAGCTGCTTCTGCATTATTTATTATGCTTTTGTTTAATTTCCTTTCAGTTTGTGGTTTTTTTTTTTAATAGAATAGGAAGATGCCAGTAAAACCTGCAAATTCATGAACTATCAGGGTGTATTTCAACATGTGTGTACTTGTGAGCATCTTGAGTTTAGTAGTTAGGTGACTGAATGGCAAAGTCACCATAAAGCTGGCAGAAGAGAGATGATGTTAAAACAAAGGCTGCAGAAATCAACAAGTTATGTTTCTCCTAAATGCCAGCTACCTTCAGCGCTGGGAAATGCAGAAAAAGGAACTTGCAACAGGAAAAGCTGTGACTGAAGCTGTCCACATGTAACAGTCCCACTGAACTTGTACTCTGATACTGAACAATGGATTACCTTGGGCAGGAGAAGACCCAACAAGACTAAGCAAAGTTTCACAGTTAAGGTTAAAAATATCTGGATTTTGAAATGATTTATGATAATTTACCTAGCAAGTAAATAAAAAACCTGATTTAAATTAGTGTAGTACAGATCACAGGATAATAGGATAGTTCAGGTTATAAGGGACCTCAGAAGATCCTCAAGACCGAGTCAGCTAAGAGGTGATGCAGGTTCTTCAGCACTTCAGCTGGTTTATTCTTGAAAACTTCGTGGGATGAAGTCTGGGCAAAGCAATTGCTGTTGCACCTCAGGAAAAGTTTATCCCCACCACCAGTGCTGTGCCTGGGACTGACCTACTCTTTGTAAATATTAAGGCCAGCACATGGAACCCCTCGTCCTATGAGGCTCTGGCCCAACCCTCCACCCAGTTGCAGGTATAAGGAACACAACAGGACTAGTGTTAACGATTTCTTACACTCCCACCAGATCACAGTTACTTTTTTACTCCAACTTTTCTTTTTGAGCACTGCGCTCTTCCCTGCTTCCTGATCAGGCAAAAAACTAAATGATCAGTGCTCCAGCTTTTGTTAAAAAGGTGTAATAGCAACAAAGGGTAACATGTTTTATTGAGCGGCACTGCTTTACTTGCTTATGAACAAAATATTCTGAAGGAAAACGTTACTTCTCAGAGCTCCTGCAAATGAGAGAATAAGGGGTTTGTTTGAAAGAAAACTACTACTATTTTCTTCTCTGACCTGCTCATATATGTTGTGTCACCTCAGCTGTCAATATGACTTGCAGATTCTGTGCATAACACTAGCAGCTCCTCTGCATTGTGTGAATGAACAGTTTTAAACAGGAGCCATCAAGGACAACACTCATTTGTAATTTAGTGTAGGCGCACTGTTAAGGATTGGGACGTGGTTTATTGTAAACCTTATTATAGGTTCAACACAGCAGTGTCACAGGAAAGCATTCAACTTCTGTCATCACAGTGTACAGCACTGGCAGACCAAACAGTCACACTTAACTGCATTAGTAAGACTGTTACAATCACTGTTTAAGGGAGAATCGTTCAAACGCCCGAAGTTAGGCATTCAAACACCCTCTGCTGCAAAGCAAAGCAACAGGGAGTTTTGCTTTTATCAGGTTTGCAGAAATAGTCCTTGTTTATGTGGTCAGTCACAGGCTTTGTGGGTTTTGATTCCAGCTGTAGCCAAAGATTTTCTTCAAGTATTCTGCTGCCTGAATGTCCTGAATGTGGGTAAAAATTCATTGCTGAAGTACAATGAAATGTTTTAAAGTCTGAATAATTAACTTGGGAACTTAGTTTACTTCAATTTCTGAAAACATTTCTATTAATTTAAAGTTAATATTCCATCTGCAAAATTTTCAGGTTTAACTCTCCACAACTGAAAGACATATGATTATTTACAGTTATGCAAAATGGGTACTAAGAACATACAAAGAAAGTCTTGATCACAACACAAACTAATAAGAATAGGGTTCATCAAATAGTCTGGGAATTTAACATGTCTGGCCCATGTATGTATGTATGCATACATATGAGCACATACAAACTCTTAAAATTCTGTTCACTCTTAAGGCAGCTCTGTTTCATACCAATGAACAAGTTGTTTATCTAGTAACAGAAGAGCAAACTGCTATTTTGAAAGTAATATGGAAACTAGCTACAGACTTGTTACCTATGTTCCCTTATATAAACAAATATGAATAATTAATTTACTATGATTTATACAGATGTTAGTGCTTTTTTATATATTAAAACAAAAGTAACCAGATCTTCATGATTAGACATGATCATTTTGAAAATATTTAAAATATTTAAAAGACTGAACTGCTTGGCAGGTAAGAGATTTGTGGGTTTGGGTTTTTTTCTGCAATGACTGTAAAAAACAAGTGTCATGATTTCCTCAAAAAAGGAGCAAGTCACTTGGAGAATCTGGTAAGCACTGAAAACTATGCAGGAGTTTGTATGATCTGATATTTACACATTAAAAAAAGCTCATACTGCTTTATCTAAAAAAGAGAAGAGGCAGATGAAACTAACTTAGATTTGACTTAGGTAATACTTTTAAATATAAATTAAAAATCCTGCAATAGTGAAACTAAGCTGCACAGATGAAATTAATGATTTATACAATACCCTCAAATGAGTACAGAATAATTAAGGTAATTTTAAGCCACTGATGTTTCTCTCATGAATTCCTCAAGGACAGTCACTACACTTCTGGCTTCTGGCATTTCTGCATGTTCTACTTTAACAATCTTCAAAAGGATGTCTCCACTGCCGCAGTTCTTCAGAAACATGTAACACTTGAACAAGGCGTAGTGGTTCATTTCAGCCTGGCGGATGAACCTCTTCAAGTTGTTAATGTCTTGTATAGCCTGTGAAAAGAAAAACAGAACATTTTCTTATCCTTCTACGTAGAAAGAAAACATACTGTGGAAAAGTGAAGGAAGAATAGCTGGAGAAGCAAAAGCATTTCCAGTAGAAATTTTATATTACTACTTGAGAGTACTGCAAGAACTGAGTACTGTCTTTGGTGCATATTACCACTGTTACTGTAACAATGCAAAATGTGTGGACACCACAACTTGATCCTGTCCAAACTTGTATCAAGAGTTCTCCTCTTTTATTATGACAGATCACCTAAGAACGGTTAACTACTGCATCCATATTACCCAATTATATGATATTGTGTGTATGCACAGCTCAAATTAACAGTATTTTAAGAAAAAAAAAAAGAGTGGGTTTTATTTTAAATAGGAGAAAATGGCTTTGGAGTACTCACTGAAGAAACTTTCACACTACTTTACATTCTGGTGTTGTCAACTACAGTAAGACAGTCTTCAACTTAAACTTCAGAGTTAATCAGTTAATGGTTTATAGACATCACAAGTAACCTAAAACTTCTCTTTGCTGCAAAAGGAGTATTTGCTCCCTCAGTAACTCTGATGTCTTCTGCAAGTCTTTAACATATAAGAATAGGTACCTTCAATTTAAAGTTTTCCAAAATCTGACGGAATAGAAATGGATTTCCACCTTCAGCACCATTCACAAAAGCATGCATCCAGTCCTCACAAAATCTGTTGCTTCCTGTTACATGTTCAGGAACAGAGAAGAGATGAGAAAAAGTAAATATATAGCAACAGCAAACATATATACTTTATATATACATAGATATATGTGTATACACACACACATATATACAAATGTCTAGAACAGCAAACGTAGCTACAGTGATTACATGAAATTCTGTTCCAATTGCTGAATCCCTTTTCACATTTGTCAAATACACTAGTAAAAAAAAGTTTTGCAGCTTCTCTGAACTGCACAAGTCATAGTTTCATGGTCTGCCATCTAGATGCATTGGGGATTAACAGCCATTTTCAAATCAGAGTTCCAGTGTATCTGGTAAAACAAACTACTGTGCTACCTCATAGGAAAACAGGTGGTGTAGTTTCTAGCGAGAATCCTAACTTTCTGGGCATGAACCTATGAGCTTCTGAAGCTCCTCAACTACCTGTAACATCCACAACTCTCAGCAGCTGATGGATACAAGTGAGTAACATGAAGAAGTACTCACAGCTGTAATCTCACCTGCATTATGCAAACAAGGCTGAGGTCCACTACAGTCTACAATCATTGACTTGTGCTGTTCCTCAGTCATGGCAATACACAAGGAGGTCATTGTGCCTTCCTGAACAAGTCCTTGGAGGCTGGCAGCTGCCAGAAACCTGACACAGAAAGCTCTTGTGAACTTTTTGCTGCTTTACAGTTCCTGAACGGCAAGAACAGGAGGCTGTCATACAGAAAAGCCCACTTACACACAGGTTTCTTGGTCTCAAAGTATGTTTACCTGCTAATGTCTTTTTCTGTTCTTTCATCTGCATGTTTTACTTCCACAGGAGTATAACTCAAAGCCTTAAACAACAACAACAAAAAGAAAAAAGCTAGATGCAACTTTGATATTACTTCTGTTGCTATATTGCAGTTACTAGCAATAAATACATAATGTGGTACTTTAAAAATTGTTCTTTTCGGAGAAAGAGTAGAAGCTAGGGGAATACTCCATATTATAGTCATTGCAGCAAGTTTTGCATTCAGGAGAAATACAGCATTTATACTCTATTAGCTATTCTGTCCAAAGCCTCCTCAAACTCAGTGACTAGAGCTAGGATTAATTTGTTTTCTGTTTCCAGTGAATTACATGAGGCACATACACAACATAACATCCCTTTTGGTTCAGAGGAATTATAGCAGGGACAGCTTTCTCATGCTGTTTCTAATTTTCTCATTCTAATTTCAGCTTGGACACTACTATGTAGTTTAAAATGAGTTAACTATAAAAACTGATAGAAGAAATAGCTCTGTGCTTAGCAATAAAGCAGGGAAAAGTACTTGCCCTGAATTTAAAAAAGAAAAAGAAGAAAAAAAAAGTTGTTCCTTATTTACTCCTGGCTGTGAAAGCAAATGCAAGAAACATTTTGAACATGTTGGAGTTGGAGAGATTCCTTCTGAACCTTTTTTAGTTATCCAGTTTGAAATACACTTACAGCATGTAACAAAAAGGCGAGTTTCTCCTGGAAGAGCTGTACTACTCTCTGAATGGGGCATATGGCATTCTCAAACCAGCTTCTCAAGTAGGGGTTAACATTGCTCTCCAAGGTTTTTTGCTGTAACATGTTGAAACATTAAAACTTTAACTACAAGTTAGATTTCTACACAGATATAAGCCTATTAATAATCTATTCAACCTAAGATATTGGAATGTCCGACCCTTTCTAATTTCAAACCACAGTAAACTAAAATAATTGACACTTGAAGCCACGCTTTATCAGCAATGAAGGGCTTCACATTTTAAGAAATAGACAGAGCTAATATTATGGTATATACTGAGCAAAGGTGATGCAGCAGCAGACGGGATGAGAGAAACACTTAAATGCATAGTTTCCCTTAGAAAAATTGTGACAAGAAACCCACTAAAAATCCTTCCTTAATGTTCAGAAGTGGTAAGAATTCAGGTGGACATCAATAACTTTCCTGTAGACCATTACATTTTATTAGTAATTGTTCTCTCTGAATCTAACTGCAAGTAACCCATAAGAGATTTATGACAGACACAAAAAAGTCCCATCCCTCCTTTTTTTTTTTTCCTTTTGACTTGTGTGGTCGATAGCACTTTAGACATGCACTGTCACTATAGTGCATCAAGTATCTCTCTCTCAGTGTTTCATACTGGTACTTAAAACACCTATTTTGTCTCTATAGATTAAATTATGAGTTTAATTAATAAAGAAATTTAATTTAAGTTATTAATTTGCATAAATAGTAATTTTCACTACTTAAAAAAAAAAAGTTAGGCTTTACCTCCAAATCAAGGTTTATCTTCAGACTTTGAATGTATTTGTCCAGCTCAAGCCTGAAAGTATCTTCTTAAGGAAAATAAGATGCATCATTGTTAAGACCTGCATTTTTCCCTTTCAGTATATGGTGGTTACTGACATTTTCAGTTACTGGAAGGTGTGTACAAATGAGCTGATTTCAAGTAGGAAACAGACAAAATGAGAACATAATTTTTACATCATCTCCCTCTCCACACAGATAAAGAAAATTAAAGGTAAGGATATAGTTCCAGACCTTTCTCTGAGCCACCTAAGAAACAAACCACATATTCTGGAGCACTGATGTCTGATTCCAGTGTTACCATTTCTAGAAGATTTTCTTGTTGGAAATGACAGTAATAACAACCAACTTTATTTTCTGGTATGCTATGCAGAAAAAAAAAAAAAGAATTATTTTGTTACACACACATGACCATAAATAAGTGCAAAAAGCAGACATATATGATTTCTATAGAATTTTCACCCAGTAGCACTGGTAGCTCCTATGGTCATACATACAGCTCTTAGACCTTCTCTTTTTTCTTCTGTGATGCAATCAGACTAGTTTAAAAAGAAAGTCATGAACACATGTCGTATTTTTTTTAAGTATTCAAACAGTAAATTATTTGCTACAGTTTTTTTCTCAAAGCTACTTAGAAAAAGAAGAAAGTGTCGTTGCATAAAGCTGTTATTAACAGCAGCAATTGACTCAGAACGTGGAATTGAGATTAAACCTAGTGCAGCAGCAGATGGCAAGATGTGCAATGCTGCCAATGTTTCTTACAGTTTCTCATTCACAAATAATTTTTAAAATTTACCTCAGCCCCACTGATGCTACATTCCCCATTCCTTCAAACAGGGCTCCTTTAGTAAGACGCTTAGCAATAAAACTGCGCAGTTCAGTCTCCGCTTCTGCTGGTAAGTTTGTATCCAGCAAGGAGAGGCTTTAAAAAAAAAGAAGAAATCATCAGCAAAAGCAAATGTTATTGTTTTGTTTCTCTGAACAAGTGCAGAACCACCTGTTTCTAGAAAGGGGACCACTGTGATCGCTGGCTTACAGCTAACGCTCTGTGACTTCTGGCCCATCAGAAATGCATTCAGTGGTTTCCCCACTAGACCAGAAGTCTGGAGTTGTGGTGTCAGCTGATGCTGAGCTCCTCATCAGCTACGAACAAGTCACTGCCTCTCTTTGTTCCTGTGTTTCCCCAGCTGTAATACAGACCAACAAGTCCATTACAGAGCTTGTGGAAAGACAAGATGTCCATTTAAAGTTGTTTAATAAATTTTAATTATCTACATGAAGATATAAGTCAATACAGAAATCTCAAGTATAAATAATAAAGAAAACAGAGTTTGATCTCAAACAAAATAGTTTACATTTAATACATTATTTCAGCTCTGTAGTTGTGTCCATTCCCTATTTATTCCAGAAAAGGCACCAAAGCACTTCAGTAGGCTTTCACAGAGGTTTCTGTTTTGAAGGAACTTCAATGTACTTGCTTACTATTCAGCTAACAGCAACAGGGCAAAGACTTCAAAATGGGGTTTTACAGGCAATTATGCTGTTCTCCAGATTGGCTTTACCTGAAGTCTTCGCTGGAGGGTGTGTCTGGTGCAGCACTGCTGGGACTGCCATCCTCACTGCCTGCTCCCTGCTGCGAGGATCTGGAAATCAGACCATTCTTAGGACTGATTTTACAGCTTTAACACACAGAACAGGGAAAAAGGACTGCAGCTGGAAAAGGTATGGCCTGAGAGCATTTTAAAGCCGGAGCAGGGAATGGGGACATGATGGGGGGGGGGGGGGGGGAAAGAAGTCTCTTTGGGGAGAAAGAGGGAAAAGAATAAAGCGAATTTAAGCAGCTGGGAACTAACAAGGCCTAGAAAAGGCCACCCCGCGGGGCGGACCCTGCGCGCACCCGCCTCGCCGGGCCTCGGCGGCGGCCCCTCACCTGCAGCTGCGGTAGCCGTAGAGGCAGTGGTAGGTGCTGCCGTGCCGCTCCGGCCGCCGCTCCTCGCCCGCACCGCCGCCCTCCTCGCTGCTCTCCAGCTCCCGCTCATCGCCGTCCGGCAGCGCCGGCAACATCCCGGTCCTGTGCACGGGGAACGCGGCTCCCCGCCACCGCCCGCCCGCTCCGGGCCCTGCGCTCGCCGCTCTCCGCCCCGGAGACAGGGCAGGGCGGGCGCACCGCGGGGCTGTGTTACAGCTTCTTCCCCCACCCCGAGCGGGTGTATCCACGCCCGTGGGCAGGCCGCGCCTCGTCCCCGGCAGCTGGCAGGAGGGTGGATTGGCTGAGGAGTCGCTGCGATGCAGCTTTCAAGGACTGGAGCCGCTCAAAGTGCGACAGGCCACCTCCTCACCCGAAGTACAGCTGTACTGGATAAAGCCGAAAGAGCTGTCATTGCTGCAACTCCTCTGTTTATGCAATCTACTGAAAAATGCCATGTAGATGCTATAGTACCTGTGTCAGTACAGATAAATCTTTCAAAGCAGGCCCTGCTGAAATCGTATTTGACAAGATTAGCCATGCCGCCTGTTTTTAACAAGCCTCCTCTACTTTTGAAATACTTTTTTTTCTGTTGAAACAGCACATTTGTTAGCTCAGCCTTGTAACCAACTGTTAGTTCTCACAGACAGGCCCTGCGGGCCGGGGAGTAGTTCTCCCTCCCAGGCTGCGGCAGGGCCACTGCAGGAAGCCAGCACATCCCCTGGGAGCTCAGGAGCTGCAGGGACACTCGGGGGCTGAGACAGAAAAAAACCCTGATGGGATGTAACAGAAGGACCATCCCTCAGAAAGGCGTGGGAATCTCTGGGGGAGGCAAGAGCCCAACACATTTCAGTGTTTCATCATGTTCTCAGAGAGCCGTGAACGACTGTCAAGAGACAGCTACACAGACACAGGTAACCACCACCAAACTACTGTGCAGAGCAGCCTGTTTACAAAATACCGGTTTCTTGCCCAGTATTCCATTTCGTATGGAAAAAACAGCTTCTCGTTGACATTAAACACGGAGACGGGAAAGACAACCAGATACCTCAGACAGCTGAACCCACTCACAACACCCCACAACAGCTGCTGAGACAAAATGGCCGGCGAGCACCGCCGCGAGGCATGACGGGACAGCCCAAGAGGCGGTGGTAACAGCAGGGAGCCCGTCACGTGGCAGCTCCCACCTCCCCGCCGCGGTGCAGACTGGGAGCTCGGAGGCGGTGGCGCCAGGAGGTACCGTGGCGGCCATTTTGTGTCTGCCTCGCTCGCCTCAGTGGGGAGGCTGGTGTGGGCGCTGCGGTTTAGGAGAGAGGAGCTTGGCTGTCTCCTTTCTGCGTAGGTCGGGGGCGCCGCCGCCATGGGCCGTAAGAAGAAGAAGCAGCTAAAGCCTTGGTGCTGGTATCCTTCTGTGTGGGACGAGGCGGGTGTGGGGAGCTGGGTGGGGGAGGGGAGCGGCCCGGCCTGGCTCGGTCGGGTGTCTGTCCCGGCCTATCCCATTCTCTGCCCGGCTGTTCGCCGTCCTGGTACGCGGCTCTTTCCTTCTCTCCATCCCTGTTCCATTTCGGCTCCGTGCTTGGCCCTGTTCCATTTCTGTGCTTCTCAGCGCGGGGCAGGGGCCTGGTCCGTGTCCTTCCTCTCCTTCCCCCGCGGCCTAGTCCTCCTGCTCCCGCCTGCCTCGCTTGAGGCCTCGGTCTCCCGTCTGATCTGAAAAGCTAGGGCGGGCCGCAACTTCTCCGACCGCCTGCCCGTGGCGCTCCTGTGGCCAGGCTCGGCGGGATTGCCGAGATCGTGGGGAAAATGAAGAACGGTCTTTTATACCCCCGAGGATAGGATGTCAACGGAAGAAAACCCGGCCTCTAGTAAATACAGTTATTGAGGAAGAAGTGAGGCAGATGTGATTAAAAGAGACCTTTTGAAAACTTGGGGGCGGGGGGCGCTTTCAATTTTGTAATTGCTGCATCAAAGTCACGTACGGTTTTTCAGTATCCGGAAATGCTGGTGGATTTTTCTTCGGTCACTCCTTCACAATTTGCTTTTTATTGAGGACTGATTGCAGATTTACCTTCTCTCTAAAATGTTTCTGCCTAATCTAGAATTGTTTAATAAAGGAATTTATAAGCTGTGCTGCCGTCTTTTAGCTTTTTATGTTGGAAGGCATCTGTGCTTCTATTTCAAGTATTAATATATTTCAAGTTTCGGTGGAAGTGAGGGACACATTGTGTTAACAAGGAACGGCTAATAAATAACAGATATGTCTTGGTCTTGCTTATGAAGATATGTTTGGAGTGTTTGCTGAAATGCCAGTGCTGACATGCAGAAAGAAAATTGCGGTTTGCCTCTTCTGTCACATAGATGTCCAGAAGGATCTTTGGTTAAAATGTTTCTATGTAAAAACAGAGAATTCTTTAATGACCGCAGCAAATTATGCAGTGCCATAACAATTGATAACTGCATAACTGAAAAAGAAGAGGAATTTTTAACTAAAACCTTTGTTCTCTTTTATAAATGTTAGCTACCGATATTTGCTATTAAATAGGCACATCTGAGTATTTATCATCACTTCCTTTTTGTGGGTTTCAAGTCTATTTCTCCTTTAATGCTTTAGCAACTTTATTTTAATCTACACTCTGTGGAGAAGGAATGAGTCCACTTAGAAATAACTAGGACTTGAAAGGCATGTGTCAAAGAATGTGAAATCAAATGATGGTTCTGATGGCGTGCACGCATCTTGCCACTTTTCTACCTATCTGAAGGGGGAAATGCAGGATGGTATGAGGGGAAGGTTTGGTTTCATATATCCATGAAATAGTTGTCATGCTTTGAATGCTCAGAGACGCTTCCTATGCTGCTTTTTTGCTTTAGGAAAAATGACAATGATGCTAATTAGCTTAGTGTTACACAGAAGGACGCTTTCAGCATTATATGTTTCCTTAACGGTCTTCAATAGGTATTGTAACAGGGATTTTGATGATGAAAAAATCCTTATACAGCATCAAAAAGCAAAGCACTTTAAATGCCATATATGTCATAAGAAACTGTATACAGGACCTGGTTTAGCTATACATTGCATGCAGGTAAGAAGTTTTAGACTTACATAAGTGTGTGAGGGTTGGGTTTTGGGTTTTTTTTTTTTTCAGTATCTAAAATTGGAATTAATAGTGAACTTTAAAGGTAGGGGTTTGGGGGCTTCTGGAGTCTTAAAAACTGATGAGAAAGACAGCAATGGACTGTTTCCAGAACAGGAGTCCTGCTGTGTCAGCAGTCATATGGAGAGTATGCAGTAGAGATCTCTGCCATCGTTTCTGGGGTGTAGCAGGAGTGAAGGGATTGTATTATCTTGATGTTCAGAAGACATGTTTATATAAACTGGTTTTAGAAGTTAATAGTAGCTAACAGTGACTAGGAAGCACGTGTCAAGAAAACGCTTGGCCAGAGAGATTCTTCCCATTAAGGATGTTCCTTTTGTATCTTGAAACTGGATGAAGAACATACCGAATCTAACCTGAATTGTGGTCAGGAGGACTTTGACTTTTTTTTTTTCCCTTAGGTACATAAAGAAACAATAGATGCTGTTCCAAATGCTATTCCTGGAAGAACTGATATTGAACTGGAAATCTATGGCATGGAGGGTATTCCTGAAAAAGATATGGAGGAACGGAGGCGGTTACTTGAACAAAAAACTCAGGGTAAAGTGTAATCTAGCTAGTTATCTGTTATTTTCCTAGTCTGTTTCTTGCTGATAATAAGCTGTGTGATACAGGTTTCGTTTCTCAGAAGAGTAAGGGTTGGGTTTAATGCATTCTCTTAACTGCTGCTCTAGGTGTTTGCCAGTTGTGTAGAAAGATGAGAGATACTACTCTTTTCCTGTTAAGAAATAGCTGCATGCTAGTACAGCTATAAAAATTACCTAATTAATATGGGGATGGTGATTTTTGAGCTTAAGGGGAGGGAAGCCCAGGGGTGATACAAGCCTGATGATGCCCAAATACTTAGATTTCTTTGTGTTTTGGTATATATTTGTTTGAACTGCTTTGGTTTATTCTGGACAGCATGAGACTGACATGAAGGAAGACCCCCACATTTATGTTGAGGGTCATTAGATGCCTACCTATAGGTAGGCTCACATAGTTTTTTGTCTTTGTAATTCTGTGAATTCTTGAGCACGCTGATAAGATGTGAATTCTATTATTTTTGTTTCAGCTAGAATACTCCAGCTAAAATGAATTTCATAGAATATAATTTGCCTTCTGTCTGACTGTATACATTGTTCTTTTTAGCAGAGAGCCAGAAAAAGAAACAACAGGATGATTCTGATGAGTATGAAGATGATGAATCTGCAGCTTCAACTTCATTTCAACCCCAGCAAGTTCAGCCACAGCAGGGGTACATTCCCCCAATGGCACAACCAGGTTTGCCTCCTGTGCCAGGTGCACCGGGGATGCCTCCAGGTAAGATGGTGTTTTAAGTTAGTTAAACTAGTTACTGAAAAGCTGAGTAGAAATACAAATTGCTGCTTGTGTGCTGGAATAATCATCTGCCCTTTTTAACATTGGGTATCAGAGGTCACAGAGTAGTTTTGTGAGGTGCATGTAAGCATTTTCTTAACTTTTTTTTTCCTTCCCCCAGTCTGTGTGTGCACACACATCTTCCTTTGTGAAGGAGATTAAGATACCTAATGCTTGCATCTAGATTGAAGGAAGGTTAATATGGTAGTAAGGCAGATTAGTACTTTAAACATGTCTGACGATGATATTTGTTTGTGGTATTTTGTATCAAGATTTTGGAAAGAGGGCAGAAAGGCTGCCATGTATGTAGAGGCCGCTAACACGGAACAGGCAGTTTGTACACAGGCCATAAATATATTGAGGAAAGAATTTTGACCAATGACTGAGCAAAAACTGGTCTCTTCTCATTATATTTTTTGTAATAAGGCACGTTCTTTGGAGACTAGTAAGAAAATTTACACGGTCTTGCAGGACTGAGAACACAGAGTCTGTCAGATTTGCAGATAATCTTTTATATTGCGTTGCTTGTAAGCAGTGTTATTTCAAAAACCAATCTTTTAGATTCTTCTGTAAAGCATTTATCCAGTCTAAATTTATTAGATGAGACTTGTTAGCAACTGTATGTTGTTGGAGTTGTTTAAAATGTATTTTTCTGTTAAGGTATACCACCATTAATGGCAGGTGTGCCGCCTATGATGCCTGGAATGCCTCCAGTTATGCCTGGAATGCCACCTGGGTGAGTAGCAAGAAAGACTTAATATTACATGTTCATACTGTGCATTTTAAACTGTCAGAGAAAAAGTAAAGCTAATTGGAAAACGTACATAGGAACCCGTGAACTCTGTAACCTTAATGTTAAGAATAACCAAAGAACTGGATGGCTGTAAACCAACATTAAAAATATGGCCAAACTGAGTTTATGTGTAAAGTATGTTGCCTTTTTCCTAACTTTATTGAGTAGTAATATAATAATGAAAAACTAAGTTTTGTTGTGTTGGTTTAGAGCCTTCTGTGAACCCCTGTTCCTTTATGTATTGCACATATGTTGTGCATCTGGTTATCAGTCATCAACTGAACAGGAAAAAAATACTGGATAGTTTAAATTTTTCTTGTATTTTGGGCAAAAGATGTTGGTTTTTATGCTTGTTTGGGGTTGACACCGTACCCTGTCGCAATGTGTTTGGAAAATCACAGTTAGATTTTTGATTTTGTCATAAATTTTCACAGATTACATCAACAGAGAAAATACATGCAGTCATTTTGTGGTGGAAACATGTAAGCATCTCATTAATGTAATTCTAGGTACATTCATTATCATTATGCCATTTTATGTTATGTTTTTAATAAGCTTGAAATTGTCTTGCTGAAAACCTCTGAATATTGCCTAAGAATTTGGGGAAAATGTCTAGTTAGGTTTTGTTATTGTATAATATCTGAAGTTTGTATGCTTTATCTAAATTAATATTACAAAGCTACATGTTATGAGGAATGTATTCTACAAAATAGTAATGAAATAGACCCTTAGGGGCTTATAACCTCTCTTGACCCTGAGTACAGCTCCATGTGCTCGATCCTTTACACTGGAGGACATACTGCAGGAACTTTGCTTCTGAGTTTTAAAGTTCACTGAGGTGAAAGGTTTTCTTCTGAGACATAAATATGGTTTTAACAGTTTTTGAATGTAAAATCATGTCATAGTCGGAACATCTTGTGGATGCTCATCATGACTAGCTTTTCTGGGTGCAAACTGAACAGAATTTTATCAGGCTTGTTGGTGCTTAGTCCTCCTTAAATTCCTTGTTAACTTCAGGTGGATGTAGTGTCATCTAGTACAAGACACAAACTACTTGCCAAAAATTTGCTGCACTTCCATTTTGGTGACATTTTAGGGGAGAGAGATGGTGTTACATTATGTTTTTGCCTAGTTTATTCTAAAATTTTGCTTACTTAACCTGATGATTTTTTGTTTTAAAATGAGAAAAGAGGAATTAAGACCTAGGAGGCAACTTTGGTTTTAGTGTGACACTAGATCTAGCACTATCCCTGCACTCTCTGAAAGTCATCTTTTCTGGTGGCAGCAGGCGGGGAGCATGCAGCACTTTTTTGAGGTCTAGCAGATAGTTGTCAAAATGGCTGGCAAGACTTGATTTTTCCTTCTCCAACCATTAACCGGAAAAAAGGGTGATGGCATTATGTTCCCAGTCACTACTGCTTCTGCAGTGTTTTTTTCTTTTGTAGCAGTGGTAGACAAGAATAAAAGTAAGGCTGGGTGGCAGCTTGCTTTGCAGAATGAATCATTGCCTCTTTATGATTTTGTTTTGATTTTGAAACAGCAATGGTGACGGTTTCTTGACTTTATCATGCAAATAGAAACTGTTTCTTAGTGGGGTTTTGGTGTGCACTTGGCTGCTATATATCTGCTTGTCTTGCTAACTAAAGTAATAAACATTCCTTTATTTCATTTCTCTAATGCAGCTTTGAGTGGGAAAAATAGAAGCAAACTAAGCTACACTTGGTTTCTTCCCTGTAAAGGAATTGTATATATTCATCTGTAGATTCCCAGTTTAATAGCACTTAGTGTTGTAGACCGCTTATTTTTTATGGAGTTACAGCCCTGTGCAGGAGGAATTTGCTTATATTAAGGATTGTATGTATAGTTTAGATGGGGAAAGTGTATTCATTTGTAGTATGGTTTAGTAGATAAGGATAAAAAGAATCATTTAGATGCCACCTTTCTGTTAGGAAGTACAGACCAATTTTTTTCTCCAATAACAAGGAAAAAAAAAAAACCAAACCAGTTTTTAATATGAAGGCAAAATACGCCATAATAAGAAATTCTCATTTAAAAAAAAAAAAAGTGGAACTCCAGAAGCTTTCCTAACCTGTGTTCTCTGTGTTGCTTTTGTCAGTATTTTGTGGATAGTTTTACAGATTTGGGTTGTCTGCAATTCACTAGAGGAAAGAGAACATGTTAAAATATTTCAAGTTTTCTGAGTGTGCCAAGATCGGGTTCTTGGAACACTCTGTTGAAACTAGTAGCCTGAAATAGATTTCAAGAGAGACACCAGTTCTGGAAATCTGGTAATAGTGAAGTGAAAACTCAAGGAATTAAAGTTCAAATAAAAAGTGTTTGGAAGTTTTCTTGGGTTTTTTGGGTGTGGGGTTTTTTTTTTTCCTTGTGGAAAAACATTTCTAACTGTGGAGTCAGCTGGTTTTGAATTGCCTCTGAGAGCTTCTTGAAATTATTTACCATAATTTTTTAATCTAATACAGGTGTGTGCCAGTTGTCTTAAGAGTTTATTGTGAATGTTCATACCAGTGCTCACTTTCTGTTTAATAGGATGATGCCAATGGGTGGAATGATGCCTCCTGGGCCAGGAATACCACCTCTTATGCCTGGTATGCCACCAGGTAGGTCAGGGTTGTCGAACTCATACTATGGTGAGAACTAAATTATATTTATTTATTTCCACTGAGATTTGGGATTTATATAAAGAATATACAGACGTGTGTGGGTTGATTGCTACAGAAGCCACTCTTGTGCATAGGTGAAGGGGTTGATTGATGGATTTTGATTGTAAATAATATTTGCATTTGGTACCATTTTGAAGGTAAAAAATAGAACATAGTTCTTTCTTCCTGTTGCACTTTCTTTGGCTTTTGTGTTGCATAGTCTGTCTTCATCCCTCCTTTTAATGTCTGTGGCTGCACCTGGAAAATCAGAATGATTGAAAATGTTGTGGGAAGTGAGAAATACCCAAGTAATGAACTTGCTGTGTGAAGAAACTGACTGGAATTTTAGTCTCTTAGAATAGCTGGAAGAGATGTTTCTCAAGCCTGTGCAGCACTAAGCAGCCTTAAGTTCTGAGGGTATTCCACCTGACCATGAGCTATGTTATGATGGCTTGAGATTTGCTGTTTTGCCTGCTTTTCTCGCTGCAGGAGGAGGCAAGCCACTAAGAGAGCTACAGCCTAGTTCTGCTGCACAGTAATACCCATGTGAGCTGTTAACTTCCCATCTCTGATCCTCTCCTAGAGCACCGCACATATGAAGTGCATGTATGGTGATGATAGGCTGCAAAAAGTAGCCTTGTGTCCCTGTTCCACTGTGCTGAAGACCAACAGCAAAGCTGGTCTGTGTTTCAGTCAGAGTTCTGATACCATTCATAATGGCAGCGTCTTTTGGGTTTTGTAAAAGTCTTACCCACGTGCTTGGCAGCATAGGCGCAGTGTGGTGGAAGCAGTTACTGCATTAATTGCATTGATTTATTGAGAGCATAAACTTCATTGAAGCTGTAGTAGAAAACACAACTTGGTTCAGTATTGCTCTGAACTGTTTGAGGTTACTGCCTATGCATAGACGTTTATTGGTGACTGCTGGCATTACTCTTTGTCATGTTTTATTTTACTAATGCCTTGAATATGTATCTTCCGTGGGGAAAACTTTGTACTAAGGAACACTGAACAGAATCCTCTTAACTTCAGCCTGATGTGTTACTGGTTCTTTGTGGTTTGTAGGTATGCCACCGCCTGTTGGTCCTCGTCCTGGGATGCCTCCAATGACACAAGCACAGCCTGTTACAGCACCAGGCATTCTTAACAGACCTCCAGCTCCTGCTGCATCGGCACCTACCCCCCAGCCTCCAGTTACTAAACCACTCTTCCCAAGTGCGGGGCAGGTAAGGTATCTCATAGCCTGGAATCTATTGTTACATTCTTCAAATTGCGACTGTGTCAACAGTGTCTATTATTGAGGAGGCCCGAGAAGTGACTGGTTAAGTTTCTTGCTTGTGTTGATTCTTCAGTTTAATTCAGTGTAGTGCTTGAATGAATTTTAAAAGATTCTTTTGTCTTAAAACAGCGATGAAACCAGACAGAAGTTCTGTAAGCACACGGGGAAGAAAGGAGTAGGCAAAACACTTCTTTCCTTTTTAGTTTCCCTTTAGTTTGTTGTCTATAAGGATGCTTTGGGTGGGTGACGGGATGTGTTAGTGAGCTACAGGAATCCAATTGCCTAGAACTTTATCTAAAATTTCCAAAGTATTAATCTTGACATTACTTGTTCCCCCCTCCTTTTCATAATGGGCTCGCTACCCATAGATGGACTAATTTATTCTATAGTCTTGTTAGACTGGATAAACATTGCCTGAATTAGGAGGTGTTTTACTTTAAAAAATTTAGGAGTAAGTTAAGGTATTAAAAATCTGTTCAAGTGTTTTGGGGAGGGAAGTGGGGAATTGATAGCGACTTATGACCTCTACCCTTTGATTGCACGTGTTGTGTATAAGTCCTGAAGTTTTTACTTGCTTTCAAGTATGTTGCAGAAATGGTGTACTATTTTTGTTTTGGACCTCTGCAGGGAAGATACACGTTTACAAAACCAGTCCTTTCATAAGAAAGGACTTAGCATAAGAAATCCTTTCGTCTGGATACTTTCCACCCATTTGTTTGGAGACTTTTCACTGTTTCCTTTCTTTTATGCTACAGATGGGGACACCTGTCACAAGCTCAAGTACAGCTTCCTCCAATTCAGAAAGTCTGTCAGCATCTTCTAACGCTCTGTTTCCTAGCGCAGCACAAGTACGCAGGAAGTCACAGTTAAAAACAAATTGCTTTGCAACTTAACCCTTTGGACCGTTGTGTAAAACCTAAAATTGACTAAACATCTTCAGATAATTTCTGTTATATTCCTGATTATGTTTAGCTGGTAAAACTGCAGAGTCCTTGATTGAGAGTTGCATCTTACTAGACGTAAGCATGTCAAAGTGCCTAATTTTTCCTAATGAAAGAATGAGATGTTACATCTTGGTTCTAAAGGGTTAAAAAAGCATGAAAGCAGTTAAATGCATTTTAGTGGGCAGTGGTTAGCTTGATGCATGGTCAAGGCTTTTTTAGTTTATGTTGTTTAATATGGTACATAATTACGGAATTTTGTAATTTGCATTATGTGGAAAAAATTTAAATACTTTGTTTTGATTTAGAAAGTTCAGATAATTGTAAAAGTACAGTGGCTGGAAACAAAAGCATTCTCTGATAACTAAAGCTTGCTTTGGAGATTGCTGCATCTTGAGAGAAAGCCTGGTAAAGCAAGCTTTTCTTGTCTAACAGTTAATTTAAGAAAAAAGTAGGAAAGATGAGATGCTGGAATCTGTAGTGGACCTCATGTCTGCCTTTGGCTGATTGTTCACTCACAAGCAAATTTTAAGATCTGTAGAAGCACATAGTACTTTGTGAAAATATTGCAGTGTTTTTATAGAGAGGACGCCTAAAACAAAAACCCGGACACAATAGAGCTTTCTTAAATTTTTATTAAAACATTTTTTAAATACCTAAGTAGTGAATACTAACACTTTGAGCTGTACTCTAAACTAATGGTTGCTAAAGTATGCTAATAACTGAGTGAGAGAAAATGAATTTATACTTATAGGCTCTTAATAAAACAATGATTCAGGAAACAGTTAGGCATTTACCAAACTCAGTATTTGAGATAAAAATTTTGATAGTGGGGGGTGTTGTTGTTCCTTTTTTCTAGTTGTGGCTTTTGACCTGCAAATTTTAGACTTTCCTCTGTGTATGTGTGTATATGTGTATAAACTGGGTTTTATTTTGTCTTGTTTTCAGTTGCTCTAGTGTGCAATAAGGCTGAACTTTACTTTTGTCAAGCTTGTTTTAATTATGTATCTCACTGGAAGGTTTCAGAGGTCTAACACATCATTTAAGTTTTCTTATGCTTTGAGAAATAAATATTGATCTATCTCTGTGTTTCTCAGGCTGCAGCAGCTGTTCCAGGTCCAGTTGGTACTGATTTCAAACCTTTGAATTCTACACCTGCAACAACAACAGAACCCCCAAAACCTACATTCCCTGCTTATACACAGTCTACAGCTTCAACCACTAGCACGACAAACAGTACTGCAGCTAAACCAGCTACATCTATAACAAGTAAGCCTGCTACCCTCACAACAACCAGTGCAACCAGTAAGTTGATCCATCCAGATGAGGATATATCACTGGTAAGTTAAAATATTTTTGTTGTCTTAATGAAAAATGCAGTTTATGCTGATATGGCTGATTAAATAGAATTCATTCTGTGCTCTGCATTATGCGTATTTTAATGACTCTGAGAGTGCAAACTGCAGAATTGATGGAACCAGAACCATTCATCGAGAAAACTTCTTTGGTTGCAAAGTGATGACTGGCATATTGCAATGATCCTGCTGCAGATTTAAGCCTTATTTTTGTTAGTGACAGGAAGTGACTCAACCCAAAATGTAATTTGGGTGACTTCTGCATGTGACTTAAGATTGAAGTTAAATAGATAGAGCTAATGAGTGTAGGACAAAGGACTTAACAGTTTGAACTGGTCTTGGTGCTATTACTGGCAGTGAGAAATACGGAATTTATGGATTAAAACAAACAAACCTTAATTTCTGTTCAGATGTGTTTAGATTTGTGTTTGGCTGTTTTGTCTCAACTTTGTTATGAGGAAGAGGCTTTCCTCAGCTGAGAGAGGAGGAGAATTTGTGTTGCATGCAAACTGCTAGATTGGCCAGTAGTAATACAGTAGCTTTGAAGGAAGGGGGGAAAAGTCCAAATGCTACTGTGTAATGTTACTAGTAGCAGCCTTTGAACTTGTAAGATAGCCGAAATAGTTCAAGAACCTGTAATCTACTTTGTTATACTTATATTTACTTTACTTTTGGTGAGTATTAGTCTTACAGTGTGTTATGGTTCTCTGTTTCTGGTTTTAGGAAGAGAGAAGGGCACAGTTGCCTAAATATCAGCGTAATCTTCCTCGACCAGGACAAGCTTCCTTGGGTAATCCACCAGTTGGACCAATTGGAGGTATGATGCCACCACAGCCAGGAATTCCTCCACAACAACAAGGAATGAGACCTCCCATGCCACCTCATGGTAATCATAAGTTTCCTAGCTTTCTTTTCTTGAAAAAATTTGTCTTTGCTGTAAACTTTTTAAAGAGTTTCAAGTGGTGTATACTGGTGGGGGGTGTGAAGCTTTTCATAAAATGCAACTTCTGCCCATTATTTAAAAAAAAAAAAAAAATCTTCTTTGTGCCTTAATTGTTCTGTTTATAGGTCAGTATGGTGCTCATCACCAGGGCATGCCAGGATATCTTCCTGGAGCAATGCCTCCATACGGTCAGGGACCTCCGATGGTGCCCCCTTACCAAAGTGGACCTCCTCGACCTCCGATGGGAATGAGACCTCCTGTAATGTCGCAAGGTGGCCGCTACTGATGCTACTACACACGCTCTAATAGGTTTGGAGATTAAACCTTTTCTCATCTTGTGCTGTTAATATAGCCGAGCTTCCGTCAATTAAGGCTTCATTGTGACTTTAAAAAAATAAGTATCTTCCCACATGCCAGGAGCTATTGGACATTCTTATTTTACATGGGAAAAATTATTTGGAATAATAACAGAAGCTTTTCCTGATGTTGCAATTTATACTGTATGGCTTCTTTTTCATGTTTCATCTAGGTTTTTAGAAGTGAAGTATAGTAAATATGGTTCGTTAAATTGTGAAGGCGCTGGAATTACATGAACATACCACCTTAAAGGCAAGTTCTGTAACATTATGTTGCTATTTGTGAAATGATGCCTTCACAGCACTTCAAGTGCTGTTGGACTTCATGTCCCCAACGTAGTTTGGTGAGGGCTGTAACTGTTCCCAACTACTTGTACATTTAAGTCTGAACTTGTAACAATATTTAATGTATTTAGAGTTCCTCCTGTTTCAGGGTTTAAGTAAACTGACCCACTAAGGTCGTGTGACTTTTCTGTACTGTTATAAACATTGTAATAAAAGAAGAGAAAAATTTATATGCCTTTTTATTCATGACCAGCTGTGGACAACTGCCTGAAAGGTTTGTACAGATGCATGCCATGGTAGCTATTGGTGTAACAAATAGAGTTATTGGTGCTGTTTTGATAAAATCTGAATTCCTTGTTCTAAAATTGACTCCTTAGCTGCACGTCTTGAGTAGACAAAGACCTGTACACTTATTAACTGACTCCTCAAAAATGAGGCTGCAGGAGGCACATCTTAACTCTTGGTTGTAACTTCTCTTAATGCATATGTTTCTTTATTTGTGCTTTCTTGTCCTCAATAAATTTTAAAAGATTTCTAGTCCTGGCACTTACTTGTAGATGTAAAAGTCATTGCTCTAAGACACTGCTCTAGTGCCAGATGTCTGCTGTTAGTTCATTCTTCGACTGACTCTCTTTAATTTGCAAATGCGTATCAATTTCAGGGGAAAATTAGATGAAGATTTCTAGAAGCTTAGGTGCATGTCACATGGGTGAGTGACATCCAGTTGATGTTGTATTGAAGTTGACCTGCAAAAGAGAAAAGTAGCTCCACCACCTTCTCAGTGTATAAGAGACAAGAGGAGCAAGAGTAATATGGTACATGCTGTATTTTTACTTTAAGTGTTCAGCATTTCAGATCTCAGCAGACTCTAAAAAGGTGAACTATCTGTTTTGTGCTATGATCAGATATTGGGTGAGTTTCTTGCGCACCATTTAATGGAAGTGTCTAGGGTAAGAGACCTTTGATAAACTGTAATTAGGAGAACTGAGAAAGAGGTCTTCTCCATATGAATTAGTCATTTATCTGTTTATAATAGCAGAGTGATAAATTACTGTCATGGTTGTAATTCACTGAATGTCTATCACTGTCTTAGTGTGTTATGTTACTGATGAGAATGAAAATGTAGAGGGAGACTTTTTGGAGGGAAGTGAGAGCTTCCCCAGTCTCTTCACAACAGGGGGAAGAAAAGGAGTGGTGAATTTTTCATTTGCAGGTCAACTTTAAATACATATTCCAGCCTCAAGCCTTATCTGTGCAATTTAGTTTATGGGGATATCTCTTCTTTTAGGATAGGTTAGAAAGATTATCAGCATTGTTGTGTCAGTTTATGTTCCATAGATGTTTTTGTAGATAGTGAAGTGTTTGGGGTTTTTTCCCCCCACTTAATTATAATACTGAGCATTTTGGCTCTTTTTCTTTAAAGTCTTTGGGGGTTTTTTAGCTGCACTTAAGTATTTCATGTGGCTTTGTTCTGTACTGTCTCTTAATAATCCAGAAATACAGTACAGCTAAAATACTACATTGTGTCTCAGCTTCAAACTTGGGGTCATGGAATGTCTCATGAAAGCACAAGAGCATCCAGTACACTGTAATTTCAGCTGAATGGCCTTAGTTTAACCATTAAGAATTGTCAGGCACTTCTTCTGATGGTTAACAGTTTTAAGACCATAACTCCAAGCCTCTGTTGAGAAGCAGTTCTCTCTGATCACTGATATCTGCTGATCACCTGTCAGATGTGCAGTATTTGGCTTGCAAATGTGCTGAGTGGGCCTTGATGTCAGATCTTTTGTTAGCTCTTCATCTTGCTTTGTACAAAAGTCTTAACAGATAAAACTGTTTTGCTTAGGCAATGCTTTTATGCTCTGGTTTTCTTCTGTTTATCTAATAAGGATAATTACAAAACAAAACACTGGAGAGACTTTTACAGTGTCTTACGTTCATACTACACATAAAATTCATACATTATAAATTGATCTTAACTTCAGCTTTTAAAACTATAGAACTTCTAGCTTTTTCTGAAGATCATATTGCTGCTGTAAGGATGCTTTGCCCTCCTGCCCCTAGTAAAGTAAATACCTTCTCCCTTTGGTGTCTTTCTGTAACTCATTGGTATGTTGTTTTCAGACCCCTACTTTTCCTGGGATAAATACTTGAAAACCTGCTGCATGTGCTGTTAATTCATCATATTCTGCAAGTTTTTATTAAGAGTTTCTCTCTTTTTAAATAGTGAATGTCTCATTGTTCCAATAATAGTACCATTTTGTAGCTAATACTATATAGACTTACAGCTTGGATGCATTTTAAGATTGAACTTTCCTTATTAGTAATGTTATAATAATCCCTCAGCTAAGTACTGCCATGTATTATTCATATAGTATTCTAATAATCTTCAGCAAGCAGGTGAAAAATTTTTCCATTATTTTTCATGTGGATACTTGCTTTGCTGCTCCTGTCACTTCTGTGCTAGAAGAGCTGTGATGTGGCTATCTTTAGTTACTCTTGCGTCTCTTGTGTGTACACTTCAGTAAACAGGCGGCTATTTCAGTGCATATGTTGGTCTCTGCCTTCATTTCTTTGGATACTGCTTCTTAATGTTCAGAGAGCTGGATTTATGGTGCATTTTTCCAAAAAGAGGAAAACAACTTTGAATGTAGTAATTGCTTGTATAAAGACTAAGGCTTAGTTTACAGTAGGAAGTTTAATCAGCATAGTTGTGCCAGCAAAATTCCTAATGTAATGCAGCCGTGCAGGCAGTTTTTTGCTTTAGTTAATCTCTGCCTGGAAAGACATTGCAGAAGCCTTTATGATTACAGAGAAGCATCTCTCTTATATCTGTTGCAGGTCTCTAGTGATACAATTGAGTAGGCAGAAGCTTCGTGTTTCAGTTGTTTCCTAAATTTGTCATGGCAGATAGTAAAATTAAAACTTGCAAGTAGATTTTGATCAATCTTTAAATTGGAATGTAATGCAAATGCTGAATACAAAAAAGAGGCTGCAAGAATGTTCAGACACAGGTGGGAAAACATGTTTAGCAAAATATTTAGGGTTTATGGCATCTGGGACTTGTTTAACAGGTTCTAAATTATTTTACGCATGGTCTCAATATCATTATGAGAGGCTGATTTCATATCAGCTCATTTTTAGAGCAAAAGGGATGAGACTGACATGGAAGAACATTGGAAAAGCTTGGGCTAGTTTTTCAGAAGTCTTGATATGACTTTCGTACTGCCTTAAGAATCCCTTTCTGCGTTTGAGAAAGGTTGCTTTAAATAAAATCTTGAAAATTTAGCTGACTTATGTGGACTAAAAATTTCTTTTGGAACTTTTGGATTGTTTTTTTCCTTCCACAGATGAGATTTTTAGGTGCTGATAATAAATTTGAGGCTGGGATTTACATCTAATAATTTCAGCGGATAACTATTCCTCGCTCTGTGCATGCATGGGAGAATATAAACAAGCTTCTAGAAACACTTTCAGCTGCATCTGCCTTCTATGGTTTCTGCAATTATTTTAGTGTATGGAGCTCTTGAACAGTACTTAAGTAGAACTGTGTAACTTACTTTCTTAAAACTTGGATAAAATTGAATGGAACATTTAACCTGCAGTTATCTTCTAGGAATCAAAGAATTCTACACACAAGATTAAAAAAAAAAAAAATCAAGATTACTTCAGTTTTACAAATAGCAAGAAGGGCATTATGACTCTTCAGTTAAATTGAGACTCTGATATACCAGTCCATGAGCTGGGGCTGCAATTTAAAATGGTAACTTATGACACTTAAAAATGATCGTAAATGTCTTAATAATTGTACTGGTCTAGCTTCTACATAAATACTAAGGTGAGGGTGAACATTTTCAGTGGCTGATGGAATCTTTACTGTACTAGTTCACAAAAAGTAGAGTTAAATACTATCAGTTATGGGAAAAATGCCCCAAAACAACTGACTTATGTTCCATTGATCAAGATACAAAGCAAAACAAACTGTCCAATTCAGAAACAGCTACCAGCTGTAAAAAGTTTTGTTTGGGCCTAACGAAATAGGTGCTATAGCAGTAATTTTCTTTTGTTTTCTTGATCACTGGAATTTTGTTAACTTTGAATGCATGTCTTTCACTTAATTGGGTCATGTTTTTTCTAAAATTTAAATTTTTCTTCTTCCTATAGCCCTGCCATAGGACAGGCTGAGGCAGAGTCTCAGTGTTGCCCTGTTCAGTCTGAGGCAAGTGGGATTTATTTTATTCATTCTGGGGGCTTTCACAGCTTTATGGCTGTTGGATATTTATGTCCCCAAACTTGCAGCAAGTTTGGTGAAGGCCCCTAAATTTATTTTAATTTAGGTTTTTGATTCTCTTTTGGTAGATGGGCTCTATATTAATATTTATCTTTTTATTGTTGTGCTTTTAAGAGTCTTAGGGGGAGGGAACATGTTTTAAGATGTTTGGGTACCCTTTCTCTTAATGGAACATGGTTTTCCTTCAAGGCTGCTCAGGTAGTCCTTCAGCCACGCTGCCCCCTTCCCCCTCTTCCCCTGCATTGCATTTGTGCTGTATTTGGTTTTGGGTTTGGTAATGTGACTTTGTGTAGTCTCGGAACTAGCGGGGTGTAAGTATCAATTACTAATGATTCCTCTTCTAGGGAGATATATCTATTGAAGTGCTTATAATACTTTGGTTTTAATGGATAAGTGACATTTAGGCTACACATTTTTGTGACTATAAATGATAGAATACAGTTGCTTTGGAGGAGGCTATTAAGATGTTAATACTACTGCATATGTGAGTTGCACCACGACAAATATTAATGTAGAGCCCTATGAAGAAATAGAGATTCAAGTTGGTGAAGTAGAATACAAGAATGAGAAATCGAAGCTGCAGATTTTTCTGTTTGTCAGTTTCAGGGAAAACCTTTTTTGTCAATCTCTTAAATACATCAAACTTGACAATATTTTGTCTAGTGCAACAGTACTGGAAGTCATAGCAGGTTTTTGAAGCCTTGTGGAAATCTGTTGCATATTCAAAATTTGCTTAGGTATATGGTTACCTAAAGTTCCTTCTTCACAGTGACTGCCAAAAAATTGTACTCTTTGTGAAGAAAAATAAGGCTTAGCGTTGCTGCTCACTCTGTAGATACATTGATTTTTTGAATGCTTGAGGTTGCTTAAAGACAACTTCAGCTTCAGAAGAAAAGATTTTGTCCAAGGAGGTCTTGCAGCCTGTCAGCAGTGAAATAGAAAATCAGCAAATGTTGGAGGCAGGTTTTATAACTTATTTAATTTTTTTAGATATTTTTAAAATTTGTGGTGTTTTTTGATTAGCATAGACTGTATTTAATTCCTTCAAGTTTCTGCTGAATAATGACCTCCAGTGTGATTTCCAGTAACTTTAATTAAACGATAGAGTTGTAATTCTTAATGTAGAACACATTCCTGTTGTAACTCTTTGTTTGTACTCTGCCCTTTGCATTTTTCCTCTAGAAGACCCCCCCAAAATTGTCTAGTCTGACTAGAAAATTGACATGTCCTCTGTTAATTGTTTCAAAATTATTATTGAGCATAGTGTTGCTTTTCTAATTCTCATTGTGGTGCTACCCTCAATAACAGTGAAGATGAGAAGACTTCAAGATATACTAGTGCAACTAGTATTTGTTTCACATACTCAGTCTATAGGAGCATTTGGCTTAGTTCTCATTTCCCTAACATAAATTTAAGGAAACTGTTTAACCAAAAATGATACGCAGTGTGGCTTGTACTTCTTGCTTTACGTATCTGACTCTCTTAGAGACTCAAAATGAAAAATAGGCAAATTTCAAATGCCTGATACGTGAACTTTTGTTATCAATTTCCATTTAAGACTGTTGCAGCACTAGGTATTTTTTTTATCCAGCTACTCATATTCAGCTTGTCATCAAGCACACAAAGTGAAAATTCAGATCTGTGTGCTGTCTTGTGTCCAGCAGAGTATCCTACTTAGATCCACACTTGGGTTATATCTTAGAAATTGATATTCTGGTGAGACCTAAAAGTTTTTTAATTCAGAGAAATTGCTTTGATCGGTTTTTATTGAAGATAACTAGGTTTGACATGTTCATAGAAAAACAAGTCTCTAAAATGCAGTTCCTGTTTCCACTGTGTCATTGTTTAAGCTCTGTATACTAATGCTTTGGAGCAAATGAACCATTTCTTTGTGTTCTGTGAGCAAAACAGAGCATTTCTCAGCACCACATTGCTACGGATTTTGTGTTTCTTGAAACTGCTTTTAGACCATTCCAAGAAGATTAATTTTACGCTACCTACTTCTGAAAGATGCATTTGACATTAAGACGATTCAACGGGGTGATACTGTATGAATTAAAGGGGTTTTTGACTCCAGGTTTTCCTGCTGCACTGCAGAAATTGCTTGTAATTTCTGATGGGTAGTTCACATATTCTTCACTTCCATCCTTTACATTCCTGTCCTTTTACTCTGTAAGTCTCTAAAGGACTGGACAGTACAGGTCGTCTTTGTTCCTTCTTTGGGAGTTGGTAGCTTTAGCAGATCATGCTTGTGTTACTCTGATCTGTTACACAGACTAATATTTGTCCTTAAATTGCAGCATGTAATGATACCCATTTTTCATTTGCTTTGTGTTTTGTCCTAAAAGATACATGTGCAAGTGCTGCTGTCTTTCAAGTCACAAGGATGGCCTTATGGCTCTGTGCTTTTTGCTGGGAGTATCTCCTCAGCTATTAGACCAGCTGGCCTGTCATCTCTTTAAAACAATTTATAAAACTCTAATGTAGTGCAAATTGCTCTTTGTGAATTTCTGTTAGTGACGTTTTCCCTCTGCTTCCTTGTGTAAATCTAAGAGGGGTAGTTAAAAAAAAAAGAAAAAAGAAATTACACTGTGAATAAGTTCTCTTTATTTTGAGGGACAGTAGTGTGTGTTTTTTAATTGACACTCCAGTACTGCAGCTGTCAGTATTGCAGCAGTCTGTGTATCACAAAGTTGTACATCTCACTGTGGAATTTCTTTTCTAATGATGATAGTATTTTAGTGACTTGGCTTTATAGATACTAATAGAAGTAGTTCTTGGGCAGTTTGTTGGGCTTTTTTAAGCTTAGGTAGACATACATGACTTCTTAAAGGACAAGAATTACTAATACTGTGCTAAATTGGGTAAATTTGCACCTACCATTTTTAACAAGACAATTGAATGGGAGGTGTCACAGATATAGTACATACCACACATGAAGTTTTGGCTTGCTTTAGAATTGAAAGTAATAGTTAAGGTAGCCCTTAAATACTCTGAGGAATAGGCTACCTCAGGAAGAATTTAAAAAGAAGTAGTTATACTTGCAATCAGAATAATCAGACCAGTGAAATAATGGTAGTGACTGGATTCTACAAAAATGCAGCTATCAGTGAATACTATATTTTCCTGTAATAGTTGGGGTAGGTAGATACTAGTAGAGTAATAAAAGGTTTGAGGCAGCCATTGAAAGTGTCAAGATAGAATTGAAGTGTAATGTATGTAACGTTGGTTTTGAAGTTCTGAAAAAAACATTTGTGAGTTTTCTTACACTTTGTAAACGGCAGCTTAATGCAGTATTTGATTGTCAGTGCAGATTCTCATTAAGACTGTACTAGAAGAAAATACAGTTCGAGTACAGTATTTGTAGATATTTTACTTTTGTCTTGAGAAGGCCTATTTGAGGCAGCCAGGCACTTTAGCTCGCTGCTTTTGCAGACAGCCGTGTTCTGTCATGAACCACAGGATCCAGGATGTTATCCTCGCTTGTCCTTGCCTCCTGAGGAGTCAGTATTGACCATGGTATGAACTGTCTGTGAGGGTTGGTATTTATACCCCTGATCGCTGTTGTGAAGAGTGAGGCGCTTGCACTTTCTGAGCAAGTTTACAATACCTTGTCTGTTCTTAACGGGCTTTCTTGCAGTAGGGACAATCAGCAACACTGACCTTTTTAAAGATCATGAATTCAACTTCTCCATAAATATTGTCTTGAACTTATCTTAAGGTTTTTCTTTCTCAGGGGTTTAAAGAAGTTAAAAAGTTTTGAGAAAATAGACTTTTAGTGCCAGTATCATCTTAACTAAAAATAAACATACAACTTGAGAGCTTGAAAGCGTCCTTAAAAATTCTCTTGTTAGCAGTTAAAGCATATCTCTGTTAACTGACTGTCTTACACCAGACTCAAGCTTCTGACATTTCGAATTTTATTTCTTAAATGTCGTCTACATCTTAACCATTTTCCCAGGTGCTATTCAGAAAGGGGGTGTGTGTAGAATTTCAGCTTTTGCTGCCCTCAGTAGCCAATATATATAAATGTTTTTTGCTAACAGTAACTTTGAATTACCAGAAATTGATGCCATAGAACCGAAGGAAGCTATTTCACGGTCTCCCAACTTAAGAAATTACATAATGTTTTGGGATAAAGATGTCATGCACAGCTTTTTTTCTTTCTCTTTTTTCGTTGCATATGTGTTACTTGCATTGAATTCTTTAGCTTCTTTCCCATAACTTTTAGTGGAAGAAAATACATTTTTCTCTTTCATTTGTAAAGGCTAGAATAAGCACAATTTATGAGACTGTTTAATGAAGGAACCTGGCAATGTAAGTATTGTAATTTCCTTTATGTTTGTGGTAGGCAACAGGATTACCTTGTTAAACTTCTGGCTTATGTATGAAAAATAACAGAAAAGTAAGGGCAAAATGAAAGTAGTTGTATAGTTGCCTTTACTTCATATGCTTTTCTTAAGCAACAAATTGCAGTAATTGAAATTTGGCAGCATTTTAAATGAAAAACTAAATTATGGGTTGAACTCCTTGGTTTAATACAATTTGTGTTTCTGTTAACTAGCAGCAGAATTTCAGCATTTGCTACTTACTGGTAGAGAAGAAAAATTCCACAGCACTGCCAGTACAGGTTAGTTTAATCTGTAAGTACCTGATGTTCCTGTTTGAAATAATTTGTTCAAATGATACCACTTAAATACATGAGGGGAATTTTGGTCTCTGAAATGTGAATGTATCTGTTACCTGCTACTGTTTTCAGTAGTGAGTGAACATCTAGAATTTTTTTTTTTTAAGATCTGTAATGGTTTTAACTGCGCTTGTGGGCAGGTAATATCTGCAAGCACTTAAGGAAAATTTAATATGGAACCTTAACAAGTAGCCATTGGTGTTACTGAAGAGTGTGAAGATCTAAAGTTGAAGTCTCTTCTTCAGTAACATACCCATTATAAAAGAGGCTGTTTTATCAGTGAACCAATTATAGGATACTGTATTTGTTGTGTTGGGGAATAAGCATTTCTGTTTGTAAGAATCCATAGCAGTAATGTAATCTTTCTTTCGATTTTCTTTAGCTATTGCTAATTACTGTTTCCTACCAACAGATTTTTACTTTGTTAGGCCTGTAAGCCAGGAGGTGGTTGTTCTCTTTTTTTTTTTTTTTTTTTTGTTAGCCTATTTCAGCACTTCAGAGGCTGCCTACAAATGTGGTTTTGGCCAGCTGTTTTATCTTGCTCCACAGTTACTGCTCTGCCTCTATTCTTTTTTCCTTCTGCTCTATTCCATATTCCCAGAAATTTTGGCATTTTATTTTTATTTTATAGAATATTTTGCACCTTAAAAGAAAATAGGAGAGATTCTTTGTGTTTGGATAAAAGATGCAACCTTCTCCAGAATAGCTGCATACATTTATTTTTATTTAAACTTCGTGTACCTCATCTCTACATATCAGCACGGGAGACACAAACTTTCTGTGCTGGAGCACATAGCGTAGTTTCACAGCTGCATGAGCTGTAAAACTGTGCTTTAATTGACTTCTCAAGGGCATGTTATCACACGGTGAATTTAAGGGGCTTTTGATATCATTGGTGGATAATTATATAGAAAATAGGTATTGGGAAGATCATATTAGTGTAGTTGCTGAACAGATACTTTAGTTTTGCCAGCTCATCTGAATGGTCTAGAGTAGTTTCATGAGTGACTTGATGCGTCCAGAAATACTGCTTATTTTAGAATTTTGAAGTCTTATGCGACACTGCAGAATTCATAATAACATAAAAAGTTTGAAGGGGATTGTATCTTCCCAAGTTTTAGAATAGTTAACACTTGAAGCCCATCTTCTGGCATCTTCTCTACATCAGTTCTCAATCAATCCCACTAAATTGTTTTGTCTGTGGAACTAGCTACATGCAAATTTTTGAATAATGTTGTGTAGGTGTTTCTCCCTACAAGAAAAAAAAGGAAAGTTTTATAATAAAGTTGATACTCTGTCTTTGCCTATATTTCCCAAATCTTAATGGCAGATGGGCATGAATAATAGGGATACCTTGCTGTGAGGCCATTATCCTATTAACAGCATGTACACATCTTTCTTTTAGCTTCTGTGATTGACACTAGTTGATACTACAGTGCTCAGTAATAAGGTGGAATGAATAACTGATTGCTTTTGGCTGCTGAATTACTTTGTGAAGTCTCAGTTTTGACGGTAGTTAGATGCTGACCTGTACTACTTGTACACCAGCTTGGCAATCAGTGGGGATAACTAAAGGGTAGTGGTGTTCTTTAGTGTCTTACCAACAAAAAGTACATTTGTCAAGGGGTAGGTCCTAATACGAACTCTGGTAGAATGTAATCTCTTTGTGAAATGTTTTATGGCAATTAATTAACAGTACTTTTTGGTAGAATTTACATTTGTTTTCTCTTGAGATGAGACCAAAGCAATCCTAGGAATGTGAGCTTTCATAACCAGGGGAGCAGTCTTAAGTTGTAGCTCAACTTAAAGAGAGCCAGTCTCTTTTCAGTAGTGCCCAGTGATAGGATGAGGGTCAGTGGGCACAAACTGCAGCACAGGAAGTTCCACCTCAACATGAGGAAAAACTTCTTTACTGTGAGGGTGATGGAGCACTGGAACAGGCTTCCCAGAGAGGTTGTGGAGTCTCCTTCTCTGGAGACCGTCAAAAACCGACTGGACACGTTCCTGTGCAACCTGCCCTAGTTGATCCTGCCATGGCAGGGGGGTTGGACCAGATGGTCTTCAGAGGTCCCTTCCAACCCCTACCATTCTGTGATTCTGTGAACTTCCAATATACTGTTACAGCAGCTGTCCAGTCTAATGTGGTTCAGAAGCCTTCCTTCCCAGTTCTGATATAGTATATATGGAACAGTGAGTTATTTCACACTATTTCGTTTAGACTTCTGCTTAACGACTCCGAATCACCTCTACAGAGGTTCTGGTCGCTGTGCAGTGAACCCAGACTCTGAACTTTTTAGTACCTTCTTAAAATACCTTAAAGCACATGATTGGATTGTGTCCCTTCTCAGTAGCAGTACAGCCACAGAAGTTAGTGTGTCGTGAAGGTTTTTTCTGTAACTTGATACTGCTGTTGTATACATAGTATGGAAGGGATGGGATCATTGACCTTTTTCAAAAGACAGGTGGAAAAATATTGATACTGAATTTAATTCGAGAGAGACTGGTAAGTATGTGCATCACTTTAATGCATGCAAATAATAGTAACAGTAACTAGCTTAATTTTATAGCATTCAGTTTACAAAGAAGATTCAAAGAAAATACGGAGCCAACATCATTTGCATCTCTTGGGAACCTTCTGTGAACTGTATGCTTCAGGAATGGATCATTGAACATATACTTGTCTGTAATGTATGTCTACCACTTTGTAACAGTCTCTGATTAAACAGAAGTGAACCACTGTTTCTGTGCAATTTTTTTCTCCTCTTGAGGACCTATTTAAATCATTATTTTAGTGAATGTTAGCTGTTCCAAAGTGCATGTAAGCGTAAAATCCACCTTCACTCGTGTTACGGTTTGTACTAGCTATACTTGACTATAAACTGCAAAAACTCATTCATGTGAGCTTTAAGTGATCTGTACCTGAAGACTAGCAGATGAATCGTGATCTGTACCTGAAGACTAGCAGATGAATCATGACTTCTTAACCTATAGCTTCCTTTTGCTGCTGATCTGCTGTCCTTCTGCTGAACTGACTGTACAAAAAATTTGACTATTTAAATTGGAAGAGTCAGGGGGAATATGGAGGAGAAGTATCTAATAGCATTTTCCTAAAACGTGGTAGAGAGGACATGCTGTGAAGTGGTCTGTTCTAAACTCTTCTAGAACAAACTGCTGGAGAGAGAACACTGGAGAGATGAGGTAGCTTTGAAGATGTATGCTCTTGCAACTCTTGCCTACAGGATGAGAATGGATTACTTTGCTAGGCTGGTTGGTCTCACTGTTTACTCTTAGATGAATTTCTAAGAGGTCGTAAAAGGAAGATAAATCCATGGTTTTTAATGCTACATTACCTGGAACAACTCATGGCATTTTGAGTTGGATATGTGTAATGAGCTTAATACTAAGTAGAGGACTCCATGGAAGACTGCTGCTTTGCATGAACTCCTTACTGGAGTTTGTCCTATAGCCTGTTCAGCTCTAGGGAGATCTGAAGGGGCATTTGAAAAACATGGGAACTGCGTTGTCCTAAAAGCTGGCTAGAGCAAAGGAGTTTGTGTGTTGCCTGGCTGGTTAAAGCACTCAAGTTTGCTTTATCAGACTCTTTGGGCATTTGAGTATGACTGGGTAAAGACTAAGAAGGCTGGGGCTGTACTTTCTGCCCTGTGGGCCTCAGTAGCTTGTGTTGTAATGCAGGACCCCCAGTGCCTGTCTGTTTATGCTTTTTCTCTAAATCGTTTTTTCTGCAGGGCACAAGGAGAGGATGGTGTTTAAAATACCTTAATGAGGTAATGAGTTTGTATCTAAGCCCTTAGTTTCTAAGAGGTAGAAATGGGTATCTTTGGAAAGCAAGACCCCTACATAGGCCTCAAAGGAAAGACTCGAGAGTGCAGTGGTGTGGTCTACAGGGCAAAGCATAGCTAGCTACAGTATCCAGTCAGGTGTCTGCAGGCAGGAAGGGAACAAGTTACAAGACAACCCTCTTAACTAAGAGGGCTGGCTTTGATTTTTCATCATGTTAACAGTTTGAAAACAAAAGCAACTTTTTCGCCACAGCATTTGAGCAGGTTGTATAAACTGTTCAGCAAGTTGGTGCTTTCTTTTAGGGCCCGTGCTTTTCAAGTTAGTTTGCTTATCCTACTTCTGTTCTGGCTTGAAGCCATCTATATGCCTGGTGCTAGACTTCAGAAAGCTCTCTTTTCCCAAGTAACTTTTCAAACATACACACCCTGCCTTGCCCCTGCATCAAGGATGGGGGACAGAGGCGGCTTCCTCTAGACTCCAGGGCTCTTGCTCCTTGCAGTTCAGGTGCTATTGTGATTTGCTCCCCCAGTGCACCTTCCTAGCTTGTCTTGGGGAGAGCTGCTTTTGATGTGCTTAATCCCTCAAGGTTAAGCTTAACCTTTAATTGTTTACTTAACCCTGGTGAAATCTGCCAGCCTGGATTTCCCAAACAAAAAGTGCAGCCTTCCCAAGAGTTGACTGCTGTTGTGTCTCCCAGGTTGAAGGCAAGGGAAGGAGACAACTATTGGCTTGGCTACCCAGTCACAAGTTCTGTTTCTGCTTCCTAAGGCCAGGAGGTAAAGGCTTGGACTAGATAGAATAATCTTTGGTTTCATCCTGTTTGATTTGAATTCATAGTGGCTTGCAATTCCTTTTACAGTTTTTTGGCTGTGCCCAGATCTTGACTCAAGTTGGAAAAGCAAATCATACCTTGCTACTGTTAGAACTACATCTTCAGGTAGGGTAATTAAGCTCACGTAGAAATGGTTATTTTTCCTAAAGGTTGTTTATTAGTTTAAAACTTAAGCTATATGACAGGCTTTCTGGAAATTTTAGTGACAATATAGTAGCAAACAATGTGAAACTCCAAGAATAAGAGGCGGCTTTATTATTAGAAGCTTAATGTGACATGATGGTTGCAGACACAGTGCTGACAACAAAACTTCTTTGCGTTTTTAAAATTAGCAAATTTGAAACATTGAAACAATGTTTTCAAGCATGGATATATACAATAGACAAATTGGAGTTGTACTGCAGACATTTCTTGAATAATGCTGCAAAAACATTTCACCAAGTGCAGGAATTGTTTGGATTATGAAGTCGTAACAGACTTACAAATAATATTTTGTCACCTATATCTAACTGCTCACATATCTCTGCACCCCTCCGCAGATTCAGATATATCTAGTATGGTTTGTAATATTCACATGGAGAAGCAATGTAAAAAGCGATGTAAAATTGGAGACCTGTTCTATCAATCCTGGTGTTTGCAAAGTCAACTTAAAAATTGCTCACTTTCTCTCTGTGCTTCTATACTGGATATTTGCTTGCAGTTGATGGGTAGATGCATTTCTCACATGGTACATGTTAATGAGTGAAGTATGTTACAGCCAGTGTGGTAAACATGTTAGAAGTTCACTTAAACTTTTTGTTGCTGATGCAGGAAGAAGAAAAAACGTATGGTTACAGTGGACAGATTCTGTTACTGATCAGGACCACTCAGAAATTAATTTAAAATCCTGATCTGTGAGCTGAGAAGAAAGGGATCCCCACTATACCTGTTTATTCCAGAGCTCAGTTCTCCAAATATTTGGGGGTAGGGAGGAGAAACAGTGGGTCTCATCATCTCCCCCCCCCCGCCCTTATTACTGTCTTAAGTTTAAAATCTTGCTTTTGGTGTCTTCAGAAGTATCAGAGGCTTCTGTTTCAAGGTATATATTACTAGTTGGTTTCAAATTTTTTTAGATATTTGGTCATTATTGTAGTAGTTAATTGTGGTTATCTTGCTACCTCGTGTTCAGCCAATGCAGTCCACTTTTTTGTGACAGTGGACAATTTCAGTGCTGTATCTTCAAACAGCATGGTAGGTACTGTCAGTGTACTAAATACCTTGTATTCTGCTGACAGTTGGGTTATTTTCAACCTCAATATTGAAAGCAACAAGACCATTAAATGAAAAACCTAAATAAAAGGTCACATTTTCATTTCCAGGGGGCACTGAATCACGATGGAGTGGCAAGATAGGAAACTCTTTCACGTGACCACGTATAAATAAATTTCTGTCCTTGGTCCAACCAGAAACTCTTTTGAGAATGTCACGAATCCTGGCAATATTCCATACAGTTCCATGTAGCCACTTCATTCTCCTCTCATCTAAGGACCCGCTAATTAATTTATCAATTTTAGTTTTGTGCACAATCTTACCTAAGCCATAACCCTTTCCCAGAAAAAAGTGAGTGTAGATTCTTTTCTTTCTGGTAGGAACATCTTTCATCTTGATGTCATAGAAACGTTTCAGGGTTTGAAGGGCTGAGTTTAGAATTTCATCTTTGTCTGGATTAGGCTCTTTGTCTAATGCCTCATCTGGCCAGTACAGCAAGGTGAGCAAAAAATGGGCACTTGCTGGAAATAGTCTTTTTCCTTTAAAGAATCTTACACTGAGCTCACGAAGAGTTTGCACTGGAAGAAGTTTGGCTGATCCTGGTGCTAAGCATGCTAGTGTGATGTGGCACAAAATATAATTGATCAGATCGTTGTCCTCCAGCCTGTCCCTTAGTGGGTTTTCTGTATAGAAACTAAGGATCTTCTCTAATTTTTCAGCTGACCTATTTTCTTTCTTGTCTGTTAAGAATGATAGAATATTAGTGATACTACCTCCACCACTCTTATAAATATTCATGCGTCTAATCAGCTGGCTCTCAGGGACACTGCTCTCAGTAAGTGATGTTGAGATGAAGAATTTGGCATATACCTCAGATTGTCTCTTTAGCCATTTTCTGGGATTATAAATTTGTTCCTCCTTTTCATCTTTTTCCTCTTCCTTCTCATGGTTTTTATCTGTTTGGAAGTAACTTAGGTCTTCTGAAATCCATTCCAGAGCATTGTATAGGTTCTGGCGTAAGCCTTTTAGGCGGGAGTGAAGCCTTCCCCATGTTTTTTCAATGTCTTTAGGAATGTAATCTGTGATCAGGTATTTCACAAGCTCAGAATATTCCCCCTCTGGACTTCTGCGAAATACATGGACTGTGGACAAAAATCTAAGAAGACGACATCCTACTTCTACTTCTCCAAAATAGCCAGCGTTGTTCATACTGTCACGTTCTGCTTTTGCAGCCTGTTGTGCAGCCCTGAAGCATTTCATAGCTTTGAGAGCAATCTCTATCTTTTGAATGATGCTTTCAGGAGTGTCCTCCTGTGTCATTTTATCCACAGTGAAACTAAACCATTTCCTGTAGACTTGACCTTCTGTATCTAAAATATAAGAATCATTTGGCAAATGAGATTTTGCAACCCCTGCCCAATACTCTGCGTCTTTAAATTTTTCATTGTTGTAATGCAGTCTAGCAAGCTGCTGGGCAAAAAAAGGATCTTTTCCAATGAGTTCATATGCAGCTTTTAAAACAGCTATAGCCTTTTCACAGTCTTCAGCCTTACAGACATGTTCAATGAATGGGGAGAAAAGAGTGTCAGTATTGTCACCTCTGCTCCTTTTATCACGTCGAATAAACAGATCTCTGATGAACTTTATGAATTCCTCTTGTCCGAATCTGTTTTCAAAGAGCGTCTTTTCCTGAAGAAGTGTCATTGCAAGTTGACTTTGAGGTTCATTCCCTGAAAGCTGATGCAGAATTTCTTTTGCAACCAGACAGTGTATTATCTGAACAGATGAAATATATGTAGTACTTTCCCTTAGCTCAATAAAAATCATTCTTGCTTGTTCACTCAAGTGACTTTTGAAATCATATGCTCTTGATTTCCTTTCTGTATATACCCCCAGTCCCAGAAAAGCCTCACAGTGTGACAATGAAAAATATGAATTGGGTACATAAAAATTAAGCAAAGCCACATAACGCATCAAACATGTATCACGAGAAGAACGGTCTATGTCTTGCAATATGTGCCCTACAAAGTCTCTCACGTATGTTTCATTGAACTCCTCACACATCAGGACAAATGTAAGTATGAATTCTGGCTTGACATCTTTCTGCTTCAGTTTTTCAAGTTTAGTTCTGAACAGACTTTTCTCTGAGTCTGTCAGCTTGTGAGTGACAGCAACTGTGTCCAGTGGAGAAGCCTTGCAAAGCCTTTCGGGGTCATTGGATCGTCTGCAGCACATGAGGATGAAGTAAGGTCTGGGGGAATTAATTTTCCTAGTTGCTACAGCATCCATTAACTCATTCCTTAGTTCTTCTAAATAGTCTTCATCGTAATCTTCGATCAGGAGGAGCACAGGAAGACAGTGACTGATTTCTTTTTCTTCGTAATCTCTAAACGCAAGTGCATGCTCACAAACAGTTGCAGGTGAATATGAAGATTTGATGACAGCACATCTTAAATCCTTTCTTCTTTTCCATAGAACTTGCCGTGCTATTGTGCTTCCACCACTTCCAGGATGGTGAAATATCTTTAGTTTAGCCACAGAATAATTGAGTCCACTTCCTCGTAAAATGTCATCTAGGAGTTTGCTAGCATCCTTACATGCTTCACGTTCAATGATTGCCCCACAGCATCTTTTATCAGCGAGCCAGAAGTTTTCCCAGATGATTTTTCTCCCTCGGTAAAAATTTTGCTCTATTTCTTGTATTTCTCTTTCAGTCAAAAGATCTAATTTGATATCATCACATTGGTCAACACAAAGGATTTCCAAGGAAAACAGTTTCTCTTCTTCCAGTGAGGGAAGCGTACACAGCCCTCTAGTGGAAACTGGCAGATGTCTGGGTTGTGCTGTAGAAGGCAGCATTGTTTGAATGGTGGCATCTATGTGACTTAGTTTCATACCCACGATACTGCATTGTTCTAGTGTCTCAATGCTGCAGGATGCCTGAGCTAAATTAGCCCACTTCCCATAATTTTCTCTGGACTCTGCAATGCAAACAATATACTCTGTGCCGTTCATCTCTGTATAGAATTCCTGGAAGGTGTCTACAAGTGGTTTCTGCACTGGTGAAAGCAACAGGAAAAGCACAATGAAAGACCGCTTTGGCAGGATTTCATCACAGATACGAGTAATTGCTTTCTTAAGGTATTTTTTTTTGGTTCTAATCCATGTATTTTCATCACAAGGTTTTTCATCCCCGAGGAAATCACTACGCCCATTGCAGAATATCCAGCTGGTCTGATCAAACAGGCACAAATGTTTCTGAGAGGGAGGGTTGCCAGTCTTACTTTCATTGGAAAAATCCTGTAAAAAATAAGACCTTGTTGCATGGTGTTCCTTGTATTTGCTGTACAGCCCTGACACATTAGAATCTTCATCAAAGTCAAAGACGCAGAAAATATTCAAGTGCATTAAAAAGCTGATGTAGTTAAGGTCATCCTTTTCACATCTGTTTGTGACAAGGATGTACCGTAGGGAATCATCCATATAGCTTTTGCCATCGTTTAGTAAGATTGATAACTTTCTTCCTAAATTTTGAGGTATTTCTGTATATACCTCTGTGCAGGAGAGCTCTGCTTTTTCTCTTTGAACATCCCTGTCTTGTAAACCCTGAATAAAAGTAGCTAGATCATTGTGCTTTACGGGTTCAGATTTTGCTCCTAGTCTCTGATAGAGAGCTCGATCTTTTGTTAGGGTCACCTTCTGGCTGCCTTCATTGTATTTTGGCAAATACACTTCAAAAAATCTGTTCTTTACTAAATTGGATGTGGGTTCAATGTCAACCTCCACCACAAATCTTTGTTCCTGAGAGTCTTTTGAAATCACTTCAACAAAAACAGGTGGGTGAATACATTTCCTTGCAATTTCTTGTACATTTTCACAAAAACACTTTTCTATATAATCTAATGCATCAATGTAGTATTCTCTCTCTTTTACCTTTATGCCACTGATCTGTCCATGTTTCCAACCCGTATCCTCAACGCTGTCCATAACACCAAAATGTATGGTGCCATTTGTTCGAATGTTCATGCAGGCTGAAGCAAATCGTATCACTTCGCAGGCAAATTTTGACTGCAGTTGATTTTTGTTCAGTTCTGCAGCAGTGGCAAAGGATTTGTATTCATGGCAAGGAGTGATTAAACCATTGACTCCTGATTCTGGAGCAAGAACTCTGTCTTTCACGTATTTGAAATCAGTATTCTGACTTCTAAATGGTCGACAGTTGCTGAGCTCTAAAACTTCATCAGTACTTTCAAGTTGGGATTTGCTACTTCTCCTTTGCTTCTTGCCAGAAGTAGCAGCTGTGTTGTCTCTCCTAGTTTTATCTACTGGACCACAGCTGTCTTCACTGGAAACTTTTTGAGCGGGGGAGTTTCTGGGTTTTACTGGATCTATTTGTGCATCAGTTCTGTCAGATGTTTTGCTGCTGGAATGCTTGGCTTTTTGCTGTAGCTGCAGAAGTTCGTTTCTCTTGCGGATTAACATGTGGATTTGACCTCCCTTCATACCTATGCCTTTGAGGAAAGAGTCATCCAGTTCCATTAGTGCTGGACCTGTCACTTCTTCCGCGTATAGTTTTTCTACATACTCTTTCTTGATACCAGTAGATTCTAGCCAATGTTGGACATGGTTCTCATCCCATTTATTCACAGGTAATGTTCTGTAATCTAGAAATTAAAATTACGTATTAGTAATACAAACTAGAAACGTCAACGTTTTGACAAGGCATAATCCTTGCAAAACTGGCTACATTGAATGCTAAATTGTCTTCTTTCTACCAGTCACAGTGAGAGACTGTGCCTTAACTTCTGAGATATGTCAGTTCTGATGACTAAAAGCATCCTTAGTCTTAATCAATGAGCTGTGCTTAGCAGTGGTATAAGACTAATAAATCAGTGAAGCAGGAAACCGTGAAGGAGGTTTGGAAACGATCCTCAAAGAGAGTCATGGAAATAAGCCAAAATGTTTTTTGAAGGGAATGATGTGATAAGGTTATCGGAACTGACACGGGCTGAATTCTTCGAACTAGAGAGGTTTGGGTAGGTCATTTACCCACTTAAGTGTGTTTATTTTCTGCTAGATGAAGATAGCATCAGTACAAACCGTAAGATGATGTTAAGAGTTACCCAATTAGTTCCCAACTAGAGATGAACCCTTAAAATGCAGACATTAAAAAGCAAATTATTACATATAAAGTACAAATTTTCTGGAAGCAACACATACCCATTGCTTTTGATGAGTGAAATCCTGCTGTTAACGTGTAAAATCCTAGAGGGGGGAAAAAAAATAACTTGTCTTCAGATTTACAGTTAACATTCCTGTGTTACCTAAAGTTGACTGCCTTGTTCTGTTTTCCCAAATTCCTCTCCACCTTTTTGGGCCAAGGTAGTTTCTGTACCTCTGAAAGCCCAGTCTTGCCAGCTACACTGCTGCTGTACGCCTGTACTGAAGGCAGCTGTTCTTGCTGCTGACACAGATGTGTGTGTGAAGGAGATGGGGTTTGGCATGAGAAGCATGAGTTGACAGCTGTGCCCATCTAACAGCTACTTCTGTTAGATGTTGGAAAAAAGGAGGCCCAGCGCTAATGAGTCCCCTAGGCTGCAGGATATCACTTGCTTTTTATTCCTGCCTTTTTCTCACTCACTTTCTCCTTGCCTCTTGTTCCCTCACACTCCCTTTTTTCTCACTTTTTTTGGTGTGTACTCTCTCCTTCTCCCCTTTTCCCCCCTCCACCCTTTTTCCACATCTGTTCTGGTGCTCACTGGATTTTCCATGAAGATTTTTTTTTTTTTTTTGGTGGGATGTCCTGGCCTGGTTGATGCATAACATCTTCTGCCTTGCTCAGGCTCCATTTACAGGGGTACAGAGACTGTAGCAGGGATCGCTGGTTCTGTACTGCAGAGTTAAATAAGCCTGCTCAGTGTAACACCAGCAATGTATGACTGATAGATTCACAGTCAACAGTAACCATCCATGAGCTACGAACTAGTCAACAAGGGCCACAGTGAAAGGGGGATGGTGGTGCTGATGTTTCTCTTAACTGTAGTGTGAAAGCTCATCTCTGTGCTGGTTCAGCAGGTGTCTGTAGCCAGGTCAGCTTTATCCCTGCAGCTTGTGGTGGTACAACAGCAACACTTGGCCTCTGAATTCAAGTGTAAAAGGAGCAGTTGCTAGTGCAGCCAGCATAAAAGGCAAGTTGTGGGCCTCTGCGCAAACCCCTTGCAATGTCTGGAAGAAGGAAGCTTGTTACTGAGGGAAGGGACGAGTACTCACTCCCCAGGACCATGGCTCAGCAAGAGCCGAGTTCAACAGAAGGTGGCCATTTGGGGACATACGGGTCTAGGAGAATGGGGGATGCTAGAAAAAATAAGTGCGTAGTTACTGTTTAAGCACCTGGCCAGCCCTGTAGAAAGCTTGTGGGCTGACTGAGGCACCAGCATGCCCAGTAGCTTCAGTTTAAGTGAGTGGCTTTAAGGGGAACCTGTTACCAGACTGCTGTGATGTGCTGTAGCTGTAAGCAGGTCCTTCCTGAGTTAAGTGTAAACAAGCTGGGGGTTAGAAAAATGGTTGGAGACCGATTCCCGCTGCCACCTGAGCAATGGGGCTAAAACTATCCCTGAAATACTGGCCTTCCTGTGCCTGTGGCCCCTGTCCCAGGGCTGTGCTTGTAGAGAGACTTGGCTTGTGGTGACACTTCCCTCTCCCTGCCCCGTGCCTGTCTTTCTGCCGTGCCATGCTGTGAACAGCTGACGTCAGGCAGTGTTTTGGGCGAAAACGAAACTTGATGGCAATAGAAACTAGGGTGGAGCATCCTGGCAGTGCTGTGGATGTGCATCCAGGGGCTGCAGAGCCCTGTGCTGGAGGGGACCCTACCTGTTTTTAAGAGGAGCCCAGGGGCTGAGCGGCCGTGGCTGTGTGGGGCCCGCAGCCTGCATGCGCTCCGGTGGACGTGGGTACTGCCAGCTGCGTGGGTGGGCAGGGAAGGGCTGTAGCCAGGGGTGTATGGGGGCAGAGGTGTCTGCCTCCCCCGCTGCCTGAGCTGCTCAGATGGTCCCCTGACTGCCGAGCTGGTCTTTTCCTGGGGTGGGCAGGGCTGGGAGGGCAGCAGTGCAGGGAAAGCCTTGCTTTTCCCAGGCTTGCTACCAGCAAAGTCACCTGCAGGGCAGAGAATAACCTCCCCTTCCCACCCTTCCTCCCCTCATCATCTCCCCATGCAGGACCCCACCGCACAGGGGGACTGACTTACTTACCTTGTAGAGCTGCAGGTAACTGAACTCTCTCGGGTGCTGTAGTGCCAGATCCGGCCCCACAAGGAAAGCGTTTCCAAAGGGGCGGGGGGGAAGGGGCTCCAACCTGCTGCCTTGCCAGGCCCTGCCAGCAGTCGGAGTTCTGTGGGTGTTTCTGCAGTGCTCCCGTGGGTCTCCCTTAAGTAGTCCTACTGATTCCCAGCAATAAAAACGAGAACGGCTTTAAGCAAACACTCCTGATCATCCACCAGGTCTCCACCCCCTTCTTAGCATTACTTCCCTGGGCGGTGCTGCCTTTGAGACCCAGCGGGCTTCCTGTGCTGCCTGCCTTGGCCTGGGGAGGACCCCTTGTGTGGCTGCGCACCAAGGCCAAAATGGGGCACATGTCAAGGTGCTTGTGCAGATCCCCCCCACCCCATGTGTTGCTCTCTATATCAACTACCTGCTCACCAAAGTACTTAAGAGAGGCTGGCAGGGTCATGAAACACCAGTGGCTCATCAGCCCTCTGTAACACCGGGGTACAGGATGGCAGTTCCTGTACTTGTGATGTGAGGCATGCTGTAGCAGCCAAGGCTGTTTTACAGGCTGGCTTTCTTTTCCTGTAAACCACGTGATCATTTATCAGCTTAAGTTTCACACAGACACCCAAAAAAAAAAAAAAAAAAGTATCTCTGCACTGCACAGCAGTAAAACTCTGCAATCATTGCAGCCATTTTATCTCTTCTGTTCACCGGCCTCAGACACCAAGATGTAGGTGGCTGCTGCCCAGGGACAGTTGGAATAACAAAATGAGGCTCACCCCCCACCCATGAGAGAGAGAGGTTGGCAGTCGGTTTTTTTCCTGTATCAGCATTGTATCTTTGACTAGCAGAAAGATGGGGGTTTTGAGCAGGCGCATGCCCCTTCTCTGGGGAGGCAGGACTGCCCCTGCTCACTGTCTCCAGCCCTGGTTCTGAAAGCTGTGTTAGTCCACACATGGCACAGTCTGGCTTATTCCCCAGGCACACATTGTCACTAGAAGTTGGGATTTTTTAATCTGAGTACAAGTCTTTATTTAGTAGACTTATAAAAGAACTTTACATGATAAGTACAAAAATAGGAAACAGGCTTTGAATCTTCTTAGGTAAAACTACCATTATTTTTTTTCAAGCTTTAGAAAACTTGCACAGTTGGCATCTTAGGTAAATTGCTCTCCATACATTGTAAAACTAGGAAAAAAACTTCCTATAAAGTAGCTCCAGAACAGTAGCTGTGTGTACCCAATCATACACAGTAGAGTCAATAATTTATCAGTTTAAGACACAATGGCACAGTCATAAAAATTCCCACTTTGTAATTTTTCCTTTAATGAAGTCCATTGAAAGATGCAGTATCACTTTCCTCTTCCAGTTGTTATAATATGATTAAATATAAACACAAAACTGATTAAGAATGATTTGGCATGCTTTATACTTGTACCACTTGGATTTGATACCACGTTGTAGTAGAAATTAAATAAATATAAATATGTTAAATAAATATATTGTAAAAGAACACCCCATTTATATTAGAATTCAGCATTTCTTCATCCTTCACGCACTCTTAATGCTTTGTCATGGCTTCAGTGCCAATGAAAAGAAATACTGCATCTTTAAAAACATCGTCTCACTTGGATTTAATTAGCAACCCATACAAAGAGAAAACGGGGTTCCTTTATAGCTTTATCGCACCCATTAAAAACACTGCCTCTAATCTCACTGTTCTGTACATCTCATTGTTTCCTATTTGGCTCCTTTTCCCCAGGACTCATCTTATGTCTGGCTCTGCAGCTGGTGACTCTTCTTTCTAAGAAAGTAAGGAACACTTGCAGTAGTGAAACCATTAGCCTCTCACAAGCAGCTCACATTTGTGACGCGAAACATCCGGTGTATTTTTCTGAATCTACTTGTGTAGCTCTATTCTGATACTGTGACTTAAGTCAAGCCTAAGCTCTTCTGTGAATACTGGCTGATATTTAAACAATGAGGCTTAATTTCAAAGTAGGTAAACCTTTAACTGATTTTTCAAGTCAGTATTTTTTAGAACTTTATTGTACCTGCTCAAGTATGAGGGGACTAAGTTTCCAGGGTAGTACTGATTAAACAGCAATCGTACTCTCTCGGCTGTTTTTTGGATAATCATAAAGGATTCCCTTTACAATCACTGTGGTGTGCCTAATGCATAACCTAGCAGTAGTGCAATGGCAGGTTCTGATGATTTGCTACAACTAAAAGGCTCCTTTTGCAGATCCCAGTCCCTAGTAATTACATGATTTCAATCACTGTATTTTGATTCTTTGCAGTAAAACACATCGGTTTTAAAATCACATACAGTACAGGGATATTGGGTGACAGTTATATGCAGCTTTTGCTCTCTGCTTTCAGTGTCTTGAAAACTGCCTTGTAATAACTCCATCACCAGGGTTCATTGCTTTCCTGAAGTTACCGCTCGCTCCTTGGCTCCTACCACCTCCTGATCCAGCGCAGGCAGAGGTACAAGGCACTTTTTGGAAGCTTGGTTTCCTCAAAGAGAGAGAATTCAGCTCTTTGATCCCACTTTTCCCTGCTAAAGGTAGGCCTGTTTCACAGCCCTGTGCTTGGAATGTTGGTCCCAGAGAAGAAAGCTCCATCCCTCCCCTCTCAAACAGTGTCTCCTGCAAGGCTCAGCTCTGCGGAGTCCTGATTATAGTAATGCTGGAACAGTCTTTCTTGGCAGCAGATATGCATAGCATTGTAGGTATGTAGGAGCAGGTGAGGGAAACGAGCTGTAAAGTAACATACAAAAGCATCTGGGATGGAGCCCAGGGTCTCCTGCACTTCGGGAGGCAGTTCTCTGTAATGGTGCTTCTGTAAAGGAAGGAAGAAAATAGCAAAGGCTCAGTCAGAGGCTTTGTGTTCAAGGATCCCCTTTCAAACAGAGCAGTCTTTTTCACTGACAAAGTAACCTCATATTAGTCTATCCTAGAGGAGCTCAATGCCTAAAACAAGGCAAGATGGAAAGACTGTCAAGAAACAGCAAATGAAGGTTAACCATATGTGCGTGTTGCTTACAGAAAGAAGTCCTTTACCTTGTTTCTCATTGCCCTCAGAAGATCCCGTACTGAGCCTCCTTTATATGATCTGAATTTTCGAAGATCTGCAAAAGAAATGACTAGATTTCCTTTTGTGTTTGATGCAGTTTTAGTTGCTGGCCTCAAAAGTAAGGTACATGTGCCTACAGTCACGTATCCTTATAACTGTGTTTCAATATATAAACATGTACTTTAATTTGAAGAAATACATTGCTGACAAGTAAAGGTCATGTGCCAAAACCGAGACAGTTACTTTCCTGTCCTGGCAAACTGCAAACAACAGCATGTAACTCCTTCCCACTCTGATAAAACATTATCCATTACCTGTCTGAAGAGGAACAGTGATATGCTCTCTCCAGTCCATTTTCACCACCTCTCTTCCGCCTCTTTCTAATTGCTTGACTATTGGACCATCTAAAGATTCTTTCTCTATCCGGTCACTAACATCCTGGAAGAGACATTCAGGTTATTTCTAGTTTTATTTCCAGGCTTTTCCCAATAATTCTGGCCAGTTACATCCTGTCCTGATAACGGAGTTATGATTCTGCTTTAGTCCATTACAATGTACAATGCAATGCATCATGCTTGGACCTGGGCTACAGAAGCTTCTGAGATGATGAGTTGTCTCACTATCTGCCAAAGCCTTTTAATTACAGAATAGAGATTAAGGCTGGAAAGAACCTCAGGTCCTCAGCCAGTGCCCACCCTGCATCAGGATTAAGTGTGCGTATTCATTACAGTGGGCTACCCTGTTCTTGAAAACCTGCCTGGCAACACATCCTCCTGCATTGCTAGCTGCTCAAGACCTTCCTCACTCAGTTTAAGTTGATAACATTACGTTCTAGGCCCCCACTATAAAAGATCTTCTCTAAGACTAAGCCAATTTCTTAAGAGATACCACCTCGGTATTACGATTTTGCTTCTTCATTCCTCACAGTAAGCTTGTGGATTCTATCACCTCAAACATCCACAAAGCTAGGAGAAACTGACTTTAAGATTTGAAGAATTCTGCAGGAGTCCTTAGAAGTGAAAGAATAGAAAAGGCTAACACAAACCTGAAAAAACTGGAGCTGTTTTTCTAAACTCCAAAAGAACGGGTGTTTTAGCACACAGCTGGCAGATGGACGTTTCTGAGGGTCCATATTTATCATTTGCTCTATTAAATCACGAGCAACTATGTCTTCTGCAAGGAAAAGGGTGATAATTTTTAGGCTGTAGGGAAATCTAATGTTCCGTACTTTAGAAAATCATTATGTTCTCTACTTCCTCCAACACAATCCTGAACACTAGCTCCAGTACTGCCCTTATAGATATGCTGGGCAAACAACAGAAAGTCAGCAGTATTGAGTCAGTGTGATTATGAAGATCAAAGTTCAGCTCTCTTGTACCCTTTAAATACATGAAATATCTCGACAGTCAAGCTTGCAGGGTTCCAAATACTGTATCCCAGAGATGCTTTGTAGTACTAATTCGAAGAGCTTTCGGAACTTTACTTCAGGAGTACAACTTTTACCACTGCCAGGCGGGGAATCACTGTGGGTCACAATTCTGTCATTTCTGTTGGTATTTTAACACCCATGGAAAGTTCACTAAATGCTGTAGTGCTTTATGTTTACTGTGCTTTTCTTACCGTGCCTCCCTGCATTTAAAGACTCCAGGCTGTAGGCACCCAGCAGAATGTTGGCTTGCCGCTGTAGAGATTTGCCAAAGGGATGACTGCCTTCAGATACCACGTAATAAAAGACACAGCCAGCTGAAAAGATGTCGACGGTATATGTCTGCAAATAAACAACCTTTAATAGCAATAACATGGTTTTTTCTCGTGAAGACTCTGGCCATCACAGGGTGGTTATTTTGCATCTAAGAGCAGAAGAAAACTTTTCCAAATCACGGGTTCAGCTGCAAGCCAGCATGAATGTGGGGCTGGACTAGATGACCTTTAAAGGTCCCTTCCAACCCAGACTGTTCTATGGTTCTATGAATGCCCAGGCAGCCAGTACTGCGTATCTTAAGGTCTGACTGCAACAACATGCCGCCCGCGGGCTGTGCCACCGTCTCCCCAGGGGGCGGGTCTGATTGATGGAAAGATGAAGACTTACAGGGTTCTCTTTGCAATCTTCACTCAGCATCTCTGGGGCAATCCACCCTTCGGTGCCTGGCACGCCCGACCGGCGGCTAAAGCTGTGCCTGCCCACTGCCAGCTTCTTGCACAGGCCAAAGTCTGAAATCATAGCTTTGACTTTCCCATGGGCGTTAGGCATCGAGATGAGGATGTTATGGGGCTTCAGGTCCCTGTGGACTATTATAAACACCCATTTATCCACTCCAGGCAATCCCAACAATATTTGTAAATTTTTAATGTATTTGCATTGCAAACCTTTCACAAGTCTGAACCACTGTTCATTAAACCGAAGTCCTAACCTCCAACTATTGTCTTTGGTAGAGGCTCATCACTTTTTTTATTCCCTCACCACTAGTCATCATGTTGTGTATGACTTCTATCCAAAAAAGACAGCACCCTGAGCAAACGGTAATGACTAGCTTTACTACTCCACTGCAGCAAATGTTGCAGGGACAAGGCCGGTGTCAAAGGACAGACAGCATTGCTGCCAGCACTAGGTGGAGCTTCTACCACACTCTCTTCTGGGATTAGAACAAACAAACTCCCAGCACCAGACCAATTTCTTTTCTTTTTTATAGTTAAGAAAATATACCACTCTCCATCCAATACTGAAAAAGAGGCATTCTTACCAATACTAAGGGAGTGCAGGTAAGCAAGACCAGATGTCGTCTGTTGCAGGAGAGTGATGGGTTGCAAGCCATGGTGACTGAAGGCCTTCTGCTCAACATACTGTCAATTACAACACAAAAACCGAAGATTCAGCCACAACATTGCTTATCATTAGCCCCTGCAGAGATAGTAAATACAACCTTTCAACCTCCCCCACCCCCCCAAAAAAAAAAAAGTTTACACTGGGTAAATTGCAGGCTGATGTTAGTTGCTAACACACATAAAAGAGGGTGTTGCATTTTTGGGCTGAAGGTGATGATCTCTAAAACCTCATTCAGAGCTAGAATTCTATATAGCACTGTGCTCCAGAAGCAAGAGTAGAGGGTCTTCAAAGTCTGGGTGCTAGGAGGGGGAGGGTGACTAGAAGGGAGTCCTTCACAAGAAGGAAAGTCAAAGGACAACAGCTTCTGTCCTTAAATCAGTACAGGGTTAGCAATGTCTTTCTAAACATCTGAAAACAACTCTGTTGTAGGAATGTGTCATTGTCACAGAGGTGATGGCGGGAGTAACTACAACATCTCCTGTGGCAAGCACTTCAGAAAATTAAGCTAAAGGAAGCGAAGGCCTTCCAGGGAGAAGACTTTCACAAATCCTGTATGTTTGTAAGTGACCCATCACCTCCTGTAAAGTGGCAGCACACAGCTCGATGGCTATGTACTGAAACTGACGGTCCTTCTCTGTGCAGAAATAGCGAATCACATTAGGATGCTCATCTGACTCTCGCAGTAACTGTACTTCACGGTCTGCAAAGCTGAAGCACTCAGGAAGAATTCTTTTCACTGCAACATCACGGTTATCAAACGTCCCTCTACAGACAGGAAGGAAAACCACGTCAACCTTTTACACTCTCTGTACACAAAGCACATACAAAGAGAGTGACAATAGAAGACATTTTACAGAGGCATATTAAAGCGTTTCTTATGCTGGAAACAGATACGTTTGGTCATTAAACATTTCTAAGGGAAGTAAAAGTAGGTTTTGCTAGTGAAGAAACACTGCATGAAAATATCCCAGACACAAACAAAATACTTTCTGAGAGGTTTAATTTCTGTTCATATTAGATATGTGTGAGTTGTTTTTTTTTTTAAAAGAAGACCTAATGCAAGTAAGACATTCATTGGTCTATTTAATGCTGAATGCACATATTGTCTTCTACCTGTAAACAATTGTCCCTTCAGCTCCGTGTCCCAGCACATCTTTTGGATTAAATGAAATCTTGCCAACCATCACTCTGTTTGCATCTTCACCTGAACAAAAACCAAGAAACAAGGATTGGTTTAGGATGGGTCAAGTCAGCCTTTTACAACTAACTGCACATCCTTCTGGGCCAGTATATAAAAGTCTTTTTGCTCATCTCTAAATTAACACAGATGATCAAAACAAATGAACATCTGCATTTTCGTACTCAGGCTGAGCAGGCAAATACTCTCAGGTGACTAAGTAAGCCAACATGCAGAGTCAAACACGTTCCGTACACAACACCTGATATATGGTCTGGAAAGATCACGCCTCAAGACAGTATAAGAGACTAGGGGTTCTCAGCAGACAAACTCTAGAAAGTTTTATAGGTGTCTTGTTGAATTTAGGAAAAGCTGACCGACAGTTATGGAAGTGGGTTTACTAGCAGTTCCCCGAATAGCCTTTGAAGGGACAAAAGACTGCACAGAAAGATCAGGAAGGCAGGCTGCGCTGCATAATCCTTATTTCTTGATTCCAGTTAATCATCGTAATACGTATTTTTATTTAAACAAACCTCTCCCTAAAATGGCTACAGGTTAATCCTGCTCAAAGTCGGGGCATGGCACACCTGCACAGTGTTTTGCAAGTGGTCAGACTAAATGAGAGTGATGGTCCTTTTCAGCTTTCTGGTCTGTGAAGTATCATTAAGAAGTGTTTTAATTGTTGTGCTGTATCATTATCCAGACTGGGGAAATAGAGAGACTCACAATAAAAGACACTGGAATCAACTTTACCTCCCTCTTCTTGCTCAGTGGAGAGGCAGCTCCCAACATCAGATGTGGAGATGCTGGAATATGCAGAATGGTTTGATGCTCTGGGGGACACGTTTGGTGTGCTGGTAGCAGAGCTCTCTGTCCGTCCACAGGAGGTGTCCAAGAAATCTGCTTCTGGGGGTATATCACTGGGAGCACAAAAGGGCAGCTTCTGTTGCTGCAAGAGCTGTATTTTCTCTTCCAGCTGATGCTGCCTCTGTTGCTGCTGATGTACACTCTGTGAGAAAGGACCTCAGTTCCGTAAGTGGAGTGAAGTTTCTTACACTCACGTCACAAAAGGGAACTCTATAGCTACTGGGGTAGCTACATCCAAAAGGTGGGAGGAAAACTCTCTTGTTATGACACTGTCAGCCAAGCAGGCTGGGGAACTTTCACTCACATGCTTTCAATTTCATTCTGAACTTCCATAGCAAAGCTGAGAACTCACACTGGGTGGTTAATATGGCAAAAGCTAACTGTTACTAGGTTGACTATGTGTCTTTAAGCCACAGAAGGATAACGGCTTTGATCCAAAAGCTGGAAAGCCTGACAGTGGCTCAGGTGAGAGAGAAAGGAGTGAAGCCAATGGTGCTAAGATCATGTCTGTGAAAAGAGTAACACATACAAAAACCAGAATTGGTAGGAGGAAAATAAAAATCTCCAGAGTTGGCACATATGCCCAGAGAAACCACTGTTCTGTCAAATTTGTAGCCTTTTCTACTCCCTGCACATCTATGGGGATGGGGAAAAATCCCTGTAGTGCATTACTTTCTAACTCCTCTATCATTTCTTGAGCTGTAAAATGTTACTGACTCTCACAAAACTCAAAAGCATGTCAAGCTAAGTCAGAATTACCATTGGATAAGCGATGATAAAAGCCACCCAGCCCACAAGCAGGAAAGTGCTGAGAATGATCGTGGCCATGTCTTTCAACATGGAGTCCACAGGAGCCTCTGGCCGAGGGACAGACCGAGCAGGTTTCTCCTCAATATCCTTTGGGACAGCAGGAGGCACTTCTGTTGAGGAACCTTCAACTATGTCAATAACCTAAGAGGCAAAGAAAGCTCTGTTAGCTCAGTATCTTCATGGGTAATGGAGCATTTATACCCTAGCCTTTCTGCTCAATCTTTTTTTAGTAATTTCTAATCCTACCAAAGTCAAAGAAAGTTTTGCATGTGGAAAGAAAAGCAGCTGAAAGACCTAATTCTGAAATAAGGAATGACACATTGCCATACCAGTGATTCTACGTGCTAAGTACATGAAAATCTGACACAAAAACTGTGCAGTAATTCCATGTAGCTTTCCTTCTGAGTCCTTCCCCAACTTGTACTCCTTTGTATTCTTCTATCATCCAGTAAGATGATTATTCTCATTACAAACCTCTTCAATAGTGGCTTTATCAGAGTCAGCCGGAATCACATTTTCAGGCCTCTTAGGTAAGTTACTTGGGAATTTCTCCAGGATCTTCGTAGGGGCAGATAATGGTGTTTCATGGTGCCCTTTGAAAAAAAAACACTTTTGTTGAAATAAAAAGTTGTCCCTTTTGAGGAAAGATACCCTTCATTTCCACATCTTTGCTGAAAAGTATATATAAAGTTGATTTACAAAAGGCTTGAGAACATCACAGAACAAAAGGTCAGATTAAAATTTGTTTTCCCTCTGTCCTTCCCAAGCAGTCACAGGTACAGTGATCACAATCCTGAAGAACACTGTGCTCAAGCACTAACTGTGGATTTGGCTCCTGACCATTAGAGGAACATGCTTTATGCCTCCTAGCTGGCTCACTCTCAAGGTAGTTTTGTTTTCTGATGTGGCCTTGAGGTGAAGATCATTTTCTAGATATGAAAAGTTTCTGAAGGGAATGGATCGCACTGCACAAAAAGGAAGCAAGAACCGTTCTGGCACTCAGCTACGATTGCTCTTCACGCTCCTTTTGCTCATGCTATCCAAGTATGCGAGAAGAGGGAGATGCTACTGTGCTCTCAGCTTTGGCAACTCGAGTAGACAGAGGAAGACTCCTGTTTGTATATAGAGCAGGAAAGAAAAGGGAGGGGAAAGACTGAGGGCACGGGTCATTCAGCGCAGAGGTTTGCAGAGGAATACGAGCTATTTAAAGGGAGCCGCCTGATGCACTGTAAGAGCAGGACAGTATTAACAAAGAAGGGGGTCACAGGAAGAGAAAGGCAGCAGTTAAAGAAGCTGAAAGTTACACTCTGTCCCTGACGCAGAAATCCTATGGCATATATAAGTTAATTCTAAACTTGCATCACTTAAAACTGAACTTCAGACAGTTCTTCATTTTTTGAAGCAAAATTGTAAATGCCTTGAAAAGTCAATTCCAAAATTTTGGGCTTTGGGACACACAGGACAAGCTGACACTTTTATTATTTTCAGCCTCTGTGCTTTAATCCTCCATTCGTAAAATGGGGAAAACATGACTGTCTGATCCATATGATAAGAGTTAAGGTAAAATTACGCACCATAAAAAAATCCAAAAGAAGCAGAATACACTGTTTACAGTAAATAATAAATTATCTATAGCCCTCTCTGAAGGAGGGGGCAAATAAACAATAAACAACTTTCCACATATTGAGCTAAGCACTCTTCGTCCTATGTGCTGAATAAAGCAGGGGCACTAGTAAAAAAAGTATGCAGTCATATACTTAAATACATTAATTCCTATGCAAATGAGGACTAATTAGAAACAATTAGTAGAACTCCATAATTACTGCCTGAGTTTAGGCAGTCATTATGGCTGATTTACAGCAGCTGAGTAACTCCTCCAAGGTTTTGATTAGAATTGTCCGAGGTTTGGATTAGAATTGTCCGCCAGACACAACGCCACCCTGCCCAGCGGCAGACCAGGGCCGAGCAAGGGGCCTGGGATACCTATTAACAGCCAGTCGTTCCAGTAGTTGAGTTTGTTCTTTTCTTTCAGTCCACTTGAAAACTTTACATCCGTGCTGGGGGTGATAACACACTCGCCATTGTCTTCAATTGTGACTCCTTCTGTTTTTGGACCCTCCAGTAAGGGTATGGCACTGCCACGGGGCTAGAAAGAGAGATTACTGTTACAATTAAGGAAGTGCTGTGTCCCTATAATATTTAAATAGGCAGCTAAATACAAAAATGGAGGTCAAAATTGGTGGGCAAGCAAAAATTACTCACAGCGAAGTCACCATGAGTAAACACTGCTGTTATGCCCTCAGCAATTGCTTCAACAGCCTTGGACATTCTAAGTCACATGTTGTCTAGGAGATGAGATTACTCTCTCTTTTTTTAGAGAAGTTAAACAGGATCTTTCTCTCCTACCTGGACAGCCACAGTGTGAGCAAAACAAAACAATGATGCAATTTCCTATCTATGGGGAGTTACTTTGATGAACAAAACAGCAATTTTAACATTAACCACAATGCAGCAACAATACCGCAGAGCAACCTCTTGTCCACTCCTGCTAAGCTTGCCTGGAACAATTCCCAATGAGCTACAGTTACTTCTTTGCAGCATTTGAAATGATTCCTGAAATGTGGTCATGCATGCTAAGGTTTACTGCTAATTGTTTCATGAAATATTTGCTATGCGTTTCTTGACAGCAATCTGCAATTTAAAACCAAATTTCTGTAGATGTACAGCCCTCAGTGTTTTCTTTTCTATTTTAATCGTATCCCTTTGCCACTTTACTATGGCAAAGTTGTCTTTTTTTTAAAAATACTTTAATGTATGGTTCCATTTCAACTTTTTTTTTCAACCCAGGACAGTACTAATTCTGTAAAGGCACTTTTCAGCAGGTGTCATTCAACTCTTGCAGCTCCCAACTTACCACAACGGTTACCCCTTCATGCACCATTGATGGCGATGCATACAAACTTGTGGAGTATTTCCCTACATATAGAGTTGGTCTGGGAAAAAACAGGAAGTGTTAGAAAGAAGTAGACAGATGGATGTTTTACCGTCTTAGCTAAACCCTTGGCAACACAACTCTGCAGAACGAATGCATGAGTTTCTGAAAGCATCAATATTTAGATCTTGAAAAGCCTGGATCTGTAAAATTGTTTTAAGTACTGCTGCACTATGAAGCCTTTCTTTTTAATTATGAAAGCATTATTAGTTCATTATTAGTTCATTATTCACATCACAATTACTCTTTTGACATAACTCATGTCGTGTTTCTGCATTATTCAATAACTGGTATTTGCCAAAATGCCATGCACCCCTTTTACAGTGTGAAAAGCTTCACACTACACAAAACAATTCCATTCCACATTATAAGAAACTATTCAACACAGAACATCTGATAAAAGTTACGAATATACATTTCTTAAGTTTATGATAGATTTTTTTTGTCTCTCCTTTAGAGAGCAAAAGATCAGATATGATGTAAAATAATGGCTGGAGAACTAGAGCTGCTTTTATGTATTCTTTTCATCATCCTGAAACTTGTAGAAATTGTGTGAATGTATATTGTTTTAATGACAAAGCTCTGTCAAATAGACAGTGAGAACAACAGGAATATTGATGCTCACGTCAGCTTGCTCTTGGTCTCCGTTTCCTTTGGGAAAGGATATTTCCACTTGGTAATGTGTCCAACCTCCCCAGACATGAACGTCAAGTATCGCAGAGTTTCTATCCCCACGTTAGTGTGCATAACTTTCCGTAATCCTTCACGTTGCCAGATGTAAAAAGCTACCACGGGAGAAGCGTAATTCTGAATCCACAGTACGTCCCCAGACTCACTGTCTACGGTCACCACCAGTCCATCGCCATTAGACACAAAGTGGGACATTTCTACAATATACAAATATACAGGAGATTATCTGGATTGCTGCAGACACAATTTTAGTAATGCATATTAATGGTTCAAGCCTTACGTTAACTCTGGAGTTGCAAAAGAATAGCTGATCAGCGAATCAGTTGTCAGAACAGGGTGGATAGAAGTTCAGCTGCAATCTAACAGCACTGCAATAGCTTTTTCTGAGTGTGCATCACAGCTTAGATTAGCTTCCTCTCTTGCCCCTTTTCACCAAATTTTAAAAAGTTTTCTCTTCAAGAGCTGTACCTTCTTAGATTCAATTTACCTTAAGCTGCCTAACAGGATCTAGACGTTATGGCACATGAAGGATAAAAACTAGCAGATGCATATCAACTGCACAAAAATCAGACAGGCAGCCTGACCTATCAATTACAGAAAAATACCAGATTTTTGCCTGTATGCAAAACCCACAGCCAATATGTGGGGACAAAACCAAAAGACAAAAACCAGCAATTAAATTCTTACTGTATTTTATGTCTTCATCAGGCAGAGTAGCTGCATAATCAAAATAGGTGGCATTCCATCGCAGCTCCTTCTTCTTGGTGTCATACATTGTGATCGTGTACTCTGTTAAAAAATATACAGTCTGTGAAGCAAAAAAACCTATGAGAGAACAGAATCAATCATCTCAAATCTGAGACACTCTTCACCACACACACCACTTATTGCTCTCTGCACTTCATTTTCCCAACACTCCTGATAAGTAAACTGTTCATAGCTGTTAAAGATAATACCCCATCCACTCATACACTGACCTACAGGAACTCAGAACAAGCCCTGCAGACAGGTACTGCCCATGGTACGAGTACTTTGTTTTTACGGCACAGCTTCTTCTGAAGTACTTTGTTTGACTCACAAGTTTCCAGACCCTGCGTTCTAAAATCCAGCATACTGTGTTCTGTAACTGAACCATCACACTTAAAGAACACATTAATACAGAGGTTAAACAACAAGTCTATAACATATTCCTTTTTACTAGTCTAATTTTAGCAGTTATTTAGACTACTGCATTTGTAATTTCAGTGGATATGCTGTATCTCTGTTTTCTTTAAAGAGTTTTTATGAAAACTTTATGTTATAGAGCGAACTTGAGGTCACAGCTGCTCCTGGAATGCACTGTTAAATAGAATATAAATGCCACTTAGTCACCAAGAAGAGCAATCACCATGCCTACTGCCAAAGTTTAAAAAAGCCAATATCCTTCTGCTGCTATAAAAAGTTAATAATTTTTCTGTGTACAGTCTAAAAATCATAATTTACAGAAGTTTTTCTAAGAAATAAACTTGAAAACCTGAGCTAATCACAAGGTCCTTTGTTATGATCCTAAATTTTAAAAACGACGACAACAACAAATTTCCTTCTAAGCTGCAGAAAAAAAAAGCATATGACCTGTTCTCCCAATATAGAGGAGGGATGTTGATGGGCAAAGACTTTCTGCAAACGAGGAAGTCAAGGTTTGCTGCTTCTCCCCAGTCATGAGGTCAATCACGTACCAAACATCCTGCTTTTTACCTGAAATCATAATTTAAGCCACATTACCATTCAGTTGTAAAACTGCACTTCCATCAAGCTTTTCAGTCTTTTTTCTTTAGTAGACTCATGAGCTTAACACGAATAAAGCATTTTAATAAAATTTTATTTTAATAATACAGTAAATATTTTAATAAAAATATTTTATATACTTTTCCTATAAATATATCTTATTTAATTAAACAATTTCTCATAGTCAGGCTCAGTTTCATCATTTAGCACTACTGGCCAATCCCAAATATTGACAAGAAAAACTAAATACAATATTTAGAATGGTAAGTACTATTGGCTGAATTATTTTTCACCCTGACAATACCTAACAGAGTTCTGAGTGTAGAAGATCCTGTGAGCTAGTAGAAGAGGAGACTGAAATGCTAATGTTGAAGGACAGCAGGTGGAAAAAATTGTGAGGGTCTACACATTTCACATTGATTAAGGATTGTAATCCTAACATCCCACTCCAGACTATGTGAGTCATGACCTTAAATATTTCTTCAATAATATACCTATTGTTTTTAGAAGCTTCAAATAACCATTTTTCACTCCTTTCCTAAAGAGATGCAAAGTAGAGAACCAGAGGTAGGTATTGGCCCCTCAGGAAATTAAAAAAAGCAGTACTAAGTTTATCTTGATCCTTCACACATTTTACTGTTGTAGTAAGCAACAACTGTCCTTCCTTCTCCCTTTCTCCTCCCAAATCCATCAAATTAGAATGCGTCAGGTCAGTGAGCCGTAAATGTTATTATTTGTAGTATAAATGAACTGACTATCTCAGATAATGGAGGATGTCTAACCATGTTGCAATGGGATTTCTTACTTAATTATAACAGTCAGGTAGTCAATGACATTTATAAGCGTAAGAAAATTTTAAGAAGTCACATTTTGTTGAGAGATAGCATGTCAAGAAACCAAAAAACCCCATACAGGCTATTCACTACTTAGGAAACCTATTTTCTCATTCAAGAAAAGTAGTTGATTTTTAATCTTCAAACAGTAATTGAATTCTGTATTAATCAGATTTTCTGTCATCAGAAAGGTTCATGAAAAACCCAAAATAAAGCATATTTCACAGTATCAAAGAATCACTAAGGTTGGAAAGGACCTCAAGATCATCAAGTCCAACCATTAATCCAGGGCCACCATGTTCCCTAAACATGTCCTGAAGTGCCACATCCACACGTTTTTTGAACACTTCCAGAGATGGTGACTCCACCACCTCCCTGGGCAGCCTGTTCCAATGTTTGACCACCCTCTTGGTGAAGAAATTTTTCCTAATATCCAATCTAAACCTCCCCTGGCGCAACTTGAGGCCATTTCCTCTCGTCCTATCACTAGTTAGTTGGGAGAAGAGACCAAGACCCACGTCGCTACAACCCCCTTTCAGGTAGTTGTAGAGAGTGATAAGGTCTCCCCTCAGCCTCCTCTTCTCCAGACTAAACAACCCCAGTTCCCTCAGCCACTCCTCAGAAGACTTGTGCTCCAGCCCCCTCACCAGCTTCGTTGCCCTTCTCTGGACACGCTTCCAGCACCTCAGCATCCTTCTTGTAGTGAGGGGCCCAAAACTGAACACAGTATTCAAGGTGCAGTCTGTCTGGGAGTCTCTACATTTTGTGGTCACTGAACATATAACGATCTAAAACAGATTAAGTTTGAGCTCACCCATGTACAGGATCCCATCTGAACTGCGACAGGGAGATGCCTGCACCAGCTCCGGGATAGTAAATGGCAGTTTCTAGGGGAAAAAAAACAAAACAAGACAATAAAAGCTTATTCACATTGGTGTGATGGTCTTCACATTTGTTCACAGAAAAGGGTGGTCAGAAAACTTCAGAAATCTCAAATGACAGTTTTTTATTGTTTGTTTGTATTATTGCAGTGCCTGAGAACTCAAAATTGCAGGTTAAGGCCCTGCTCTGCAAACCCAGAACAGACAGAAGTCTGTCTCAGTGAGTTTACAACAGGAGAAATGCCTGTAGAATGGAAGAACTACTTGCAGCTGAGAGGTTAGGAGGCCAAGGCTCTGGGGTTTTAAGGTCTACCATCATCACTTATAAACTGTCTGGGCTTCAACATACCAACTTCAACGTGGTTTAATTGTCTCACCTGTAATGAGTACAAAATGGCTCTCCACAGGACCGTACAGCAACATTTATAAAGGCCAGATATCTTCATACAAATCAAACTGTTGAGAGGGCGTAGCATGAATCTCTGACTGAAGAGGTCTTGAGATCCTGCCAAGCTTATATTGCACTTACAGAATGCGTGACAATCCTCACTAAGTTTTAAGAGACTTTTACTGGGATGAGGTCACAAGAGTAACAGACAAGCTGTACCAACAATGAAGATCAGGCCTTCGCTAAGTTTACTTAAGTGGGCTAAAATTACTCCACACTTGCTTAAAGCTTTTATAATAGTGATTCTAAACAGAAATTAAGTTACTTCAATTCAAAAAGAGAGGAGATTAACAGAATAAAGGAATAGATTCAAGTAGATTGATGCTTCCTGGATTCACCCAGGAAAAGAACCAAGAATCATTTTGCAAGTTATGCTCTGGCTGTACTAGGGGGTGGGGGGAGTGGTGAGGAAATGCTAAAATATTTAACAATTATTAAAATTCTTAAGGGAAATCATAGCAGCTGCCAGAGAAAAGAAACTTATGGGAAGCCAAACATTTTATCTGAGTAACACCACAAAGTTTAAAAACAAGTCAAACGTTAGCTAGTATCTGTGAGTTACATGGATCGGTGACTATTTTGAAAAGGTTCGGCATTTTTGTCTGCTTACTAAATCTTATAAAGACATCTTCTAAAGGTGTCAGCACAGAACATATTAATATTGCCTTTTGACAGATGTTTTAGAAAGTAAGTATTTGGGTGAAAGTGACAATATCTGATTTGTGTTATTCCAGGTACACCTTTCCCATCAAATCGTACAAAGATTATACCACATAAATTTTATTTGTCGTCATCATCATTATTTCAGCAAGTCACAGAAAAATAGTACAAGTGGACAAAACATACATGTTGTTGATATTTTCAGGCGGAAGTTATTTCCTGACAATCACAAGAAACGTGGCAACTTTCTTCTCTAATAAAATAAAGTATGTTTTCACATAGCTGCTAGCAACACAATGTAGGGCACTGTCATTCCACAAGCTTGTATCCTAACATTGGCACAGGCAGTGCACGCTGGTTTTTGGCTAGTCTGATCAAGCTTTTCCAAGAAACTGGTGCACTTCCATTAGACGGTACAAAAGCTGCAAAACTTTACAGTACTGTCAAGAAAGCAGAAAGTTCCCTTATCCTTCATGCGAGTCTGATTAAGAATTTTTAGAAAAGTGCCCTAATCAGAAGAGGGAATTTAAAAACTTTACTTACAGTCAAGCCTTCACTATTCTTGCCACCAAGGGTATATAAACTGCCATCATTTGGGTCTGGAAGAAATGCTGGCCTAGGATTTAAGCAGCAATTATAGATGATAAAAAATGTATTGTGCTTCTCAGAGAACAGGAAAGCAACTATAGTCAGTACTGGCTTTACCGAGAAGTTCATCTAACATTAAATTTTTTACTCTGTATTATCCATTTTTTGAAGTGTCATTTATTAACTGAAAATAAAAAAAAAATAAAGAAGTTTCAGAACTGATATAAGGTAAGATTACTACATTTGAAAATTCAAAGATCCAAATGTGGCAGGTAATCACTTGGGTGAAAGCTTTTAAACAAGACCTATATGCTTTTAAAATGCCACAGATTTAAAAACAAACCAAACAAATAAACAAAAACAGCAGAAGGAAGGAAAGGAACAATAAAAGAGTTGCCAGAACTAAGTAAATTTAAGAGGTAAAGGCAACCCCCTCCCCTCAAACTACAAAAAACCCAAACCAACCCCAACATCAAAAAGAAACCACAAGAAAGAATGAATGTTACCACTGACTTCAGAGACATAAAGTTAAAGCCCCACATTTTCTAGTTAAATGTGAGATTGCTATGCTGGAGGAAGTACTCTGAAGCAACAGCTTGAGGGTTTCATTTGAAGATGCTGGCAGTGGTGGTGGTTGGAGTTTCCTATGCTTCACTATTTTTAGTCTTTTATTTGAAGAGAATAAAGAGTACAAAACCCAGAGATCACTCCCTAGCTGTTTCTGTTGTTTTTAAAGCTGCTCAATTAAGATTCTAGCACAGTTAGCACACTTAATCTCTAAATCTGAGCAAAGGCTTGACAGAGGAGTCTGCAGACAGGATGTTTCTTCTTAGCGCTACAAATAAGAGAATTATACGTAGCTAATTATATCCTTTCTGTATCTGCTCTCTAAACCACCTTACATTGACTTATGCAAGGTATGCAACCTTTCTAGAACATAGAATGGTTTGATTCAAATTAACCCAAATTTCAACATGTCAGCAAAAATCAAACAAGCAGTAAATGAGATAAAGGAAACAGACTTACTCTTCCACATGTATCGGCACCTGGAGTACAGGATCTGCATAAACCAAAAAAGAAAAAGTGATAATACTGGCAATTCAATTCCTTTAATTCCCTATAGGCAGGATTAAGCCAGGCCTGCAACAACTGGTCCTCTTTAAAAGGCTGATGCACGGAGTTTGAAAGGGGCCATCTCGGCAGCCTCCATGATCTCCTGCCTGGTCGTGAAACTAGGTTTGTAAAATGGGAAAGTACAAAGCACCTGAGAAGTTTTAAACCTTCTGAAGTTCTTTGCTCAGTTTTATCCACACTACTCCCCAGCTAGCCCTGGAAGAAGACTCGGAGAAGACAGCTGTACTGTATTGCATCTTGAGTTTTCTCCTTATTTCTCACTTCGGACAGAGCATAGAGACTGTTAGAACTGCCTGTACACACGTTCATAAACACCCTTGCTCTCAATATGTGTGTGTGATCGCTGGGCACCGGCTGCCCAGCAGGCAGCTGACCACAACTTGCAGCAACCGCTTTCGCTGCGCGGGCTTCAACAACCAATTTTACTTAAAACAAGCTACAGCAAATGGAACTTTGAAGACACTGTGAGAACAGGGGTAAAAAAAGTATGTATCTTGAGATTTTCTACTCTGTATTTTATGAAATTTTGCTGCTTTGTGTCTCAGGTACCTTGTGTATCAGGCAGGTAAGAGTATGCTTTCTAGCCAACTCAATACTTAATTTAAAACGCAACATGCAAACTGAAAGCCTGGTGCTACACCTATGGAAATGAACAGAGAAGACTGCCAATGATTAAGAGTGAGACTCCGACACCAGTCAGAAAAAAAACTCAGTTCCACTCCCTACTCCAAGATAAAACCTCTGTGATCAGCACATCACCAAAAAGAAAAACAGAAGTCTGCCAAGATACAAAATTACCTCAAACCTGATTTTTTCACTTAAATAATTTCCGCACTAAAATTTATCCAAAAATACACATTACATAAAAATCAAAATGTTTGGAAACAATCTCCCAGCAGTTGGTATTTTGAGTGATCAGAATCACAGTTTAGCTTTCATCAACAAAAAGAAGTTCTGAAATAAAAACTGTTAAACAATGCTAAATCTAAATCCTTACATATTAAAAGATAAACTAAGATAAAAGGTAAATTAAGAACAATAATTTTATTTTAATGTAAGGTGATGTGATCTCAAAAGTACTGAGGCCTCAAAAAATCCTGAATCATGGGATTTTCAATCCTGATGCCAAAACCACAAAAGTTCCCAGTTTTGTAAGACATACTCTACAACTTCCAAAACAAATATATGTGCTTATTTATGGGTATCTTGGCAGAAAGTAACTCAGAAGTCAAGAGGATGCAAGCTATCTTCGCTTCTGCACGGGAAATCAAACCATGACACTAGAATAAGCCTGAGTAAGAAGACAAAAAATGACAAAGTAAACAAATACTGTTTTTTCACCTGTTCTGTCTCCCTGCAAACATCATGATGCTACAGGAAGGAAATAAGAACAAAACCAATGATGTTTTGAGAGCCTTTGGCTGGGAAACTGTCACAGATTCTGGACAGCTTGGGTGTACTGTGGTATTTGCAGAGCAAAGCAAGACAAGAACAAGAAATTCAGGGTTCATTTCTTATAAAGTCTCTACCACTCTGCAGTATATTGCACCACACGAACTGCTGGGTTTGATGGTAACAGCCTAGGAGCATGTCCCTTCCTTTTCATGTAAGAGATTAAAAAACATAAGAAACTCCTAGCCAAAACAGACCTCTAACAGCAACGCACCTGAATACAGCCGTCACCAAAAGATGCACACATTATATCAGAGACAAAAAGAAAGCACAATATGAGGAATAACAGTAAAGCTATTTTTATTTTCATCAATTTCTTTTCACAATAGTAAAATTCTCAGAGCAGCTTTGTTCAAAACATAACTACGTATTTTTTTAATTCCTCTTTAAGCCTAAAAAATATTCCAGATACATCCTCAAAGCCGTCAGAATAAACTACTCACAAGCATATTAAGCTTCTGGGCACAACCCAATTAACTGGAGAGGGAGCAGTGCTCTACTCAAACACTGAATCATACTACGCCTAGCAAACTCACCGCTCAGCGAGCAGAGTCGTGAGGGCTCATGCTTTACCTGTTTCCCTCATCACATGGTTACTCGCCGCTGCACTGGCATCTCCTGCATTGGGAAGAACAGCGTCAAACAGAGTCTCCCTCCCCATCACAGCAAATTCCCTCTAACACAGGGGCCCTGCAGACCTGCAGAGCTGTAGAAACCCACTGGAGGGCACAGACACAGCCTGGTCATCTTACCTTATCTTATCCTGAGAGCCCCAGGCACAGGGCAGCAAAAAGGCTGAGATAGTTTAGCTGGTACTCTTAACAGTCCTAGGCACTGACATGTAGTCACAGAAGTTGGATAGCAAGAATACCTATCCTGAGTAATTTTTCTCTTAATGATGAATTCTCACCATTACCACTGTTCACTGATGTAAGGCAGGAATGCTATGCCAGTGCAGAGCTCCACATTATATCACAAACTCCATTTAATTTATTGAGAACCCAAGTACACATCAAAAGGCCCTAAGAATAATTAACATTCAAAGAAAGGAGCTAAGTGATTCATCGTTATGTATCTGTCTCTACAGACCACGCTGCTTAGTCAGACCTTTATTCCATTAACTACATCAAGCAATTCATTTCTATCCCTTGTGTGAAGAAACTGGTTTCAGGATATGTTGGGAGGGATCCACCCTCCCCGCTCCAAACTTACAGCTGATTATATGCCAATTATTTCTTAGTGTTCGCTTCAAGTATTCTACGAGCTTTATGATATCTATGCAACACATGGTGACTTACAACATCATCTCTCCATTACCACAGAAAGGCAAGAAAGAAACAAGCATTAGCTGACCATTATATAAAGTGGTTCAACTCGGGAGCTGAACTGCTAGGTTGAATTGGTAAAAGCAAACAAACATCAAGTTTATATACTCAACGTATCCATAAGTCTAAGTGAACTAAACTAAAAGAAGAGAGAGACATGAAAGGCTAGAGTTTTTATAATCATAAATGCTTCATGGTAAGCAAAACTCTCACAGTTTTGTGAAAAAAACAGCATCATAAATCAGCAGAAAATGGCACCTGCCTCAGTTAAGTAAGATTTAATGCAAATGTTACAAGCATTGCTAAAGGCAAAAGCCAATCAAACTTTGCAAGTCTCTTGACTAACTGATTACACAGAGAGTGTGTCACTTGGTAAAAAATAAACTGTCGCCTGTGGTGATGATGACTATGGCTAGAGAACAGCAATCTTCACTAACAGTACTTGAGCAACTTCATCCTCTCTACAAACACCTTCTCTTCAAATGATCATTAGTGGTAACAAAGCTGCACAACTTGTGTTTGAAGTGATAACTGACTGCATATACATTGTTTAAGTACAGCAATGCAGATTTCCTTTGCAATCACTTTCTAGTCAGCCTAGGCAAAGCATAAGAAAACAGCTTCCTGTCTAAAGTATCTTCAGAAACTTTTAATTTTAATAAAAGGACTGCTTATTCTCTGAATTAAATGGAGGTGTGAAGTTGTTATATGAAATTACAGTATAAAACTAGTACTATCTGCATCAAGTTCCAAATTTTACACCTGCACTGTTACTGACATAACACAGCACGCATTCAACAGTAGAACAGGACAGAACGCAGTTTCCTCAAACATTAGTGTTTCAGTTTTGGTTTTTTTCGAAGAATGCTCAGGAAAACCTGAACAATTACAGGAAATTTCAAAGGTAGATTATGTTTTCTAGCAACTGATCCTGGTTTGTCCATGACATTTGCAGGAGAGTCTGGTTAGTAATGCTCTCCTATAGCTCCCTCTCTGCCTCCAAAATACAGTGGATAATAATAGCACATTACAGCATTTTTGGACTGATAACTTGATTTCATTTAATTTTCTAAGAATGGGCAAACTACTTTTTAAAAAAATAGTGCTCCACTTTGGTCAAACTATCTCAAAGATCTGAGAAGTATTGCATGATTTTATTGACTATGTAGCACCATAATAGTGAAAGAACACACACATATATATATGCAATATTTACTTGCATTAAGCCTTTACCCCTAAGCTTGTATTTCTGAAAGCTTTTGGAAAAATGTCACTTATAACCATTTCACCTATAAATGTATCCTACACTTTAATAAATGATGCCAGAAATCTCACTGATGTCTCTTCAACTTCTGTAGTGAGTTCTTCTGAAGCACTCATGCATATTAGAAGACATGAATGAAAGCCTTATGACAAGTTCCAAGCTGTTCAGTGTGGGCCGTACAGAAACATCACGCTCATGAGAAAGTCCTTAAACTTTTCTTTAGTATCATGTCTTCAATAACAATAACAGTGCTTCATCAGAAGTGAAAAAAATCCTACTTTTACTTGTTTTGTCAGTAACTGAAATTTGATTTACTAACAATGATAAAAAAGAAGTAGATGGAACAAAATAAGATGTTATTACAAAGCAGTAGGAAATTTTTTTAGTACTTACTGGCACAGGAACCAAAACACTGATTATTCTGATGGCTTCCTGCAACATTTAAGTGTTGTATATGAACTGTTAGAAAGCATTTAGTATCAGTATCTGCTTCATTTCCATGCATGAGGCTATTCACAATGAGTGAACACAAAGTCATGGAGGAGTCTATTTTCTGAAGTGAAAGGAATTCTCCTTTCACTACTAGCACTATCCACCTGGAAGGAGGCTGTGGAGAACCATTTCTCTACATTTTTAGCTACTGGGGTGATGTAAATTTTCTTAACATTTTCATGATCTTGAACTAAGGTTGTAACTCTGCGAAGATACTTTGAAGACAAACAATGAACTCTTTACAATCACTGTTATGTGGTTTGGGACATATTCCAACTTTTATTTCAAAGGTTGTTTTGAAATAAGAACTCTGAGATAAAAAGAGAATCTTGAGTTTAATTTATTGTTGTCAGGTCTTACAATAGTTTTCATATGCTTGAATACAGACTAGTAAAAGAATGAGTCGTCTGATAACTGAAGTCACCTTTTGCTCCACAACGGGTCAAACGGAAAAAGTTCTTGCAAAAGTCCCAGAACTGAGGCCTTATCTTCTCTTCAACAGCTCAGCAGTCAAGTGTTAACATGCTGAGACTGGAATCACGTAATCCTGCTTTCAAAATTTCCCTGAACTGCAGTTCCCTGTAATTAAGTAAATCATTCTAATAGGCCCGATCTGTTCCAATACCAACAACAGTGGTGATAACCACTGAACAAAGCAGTAAGTATTCTGTATTGGACCAAAAACTTTACAGAGAAAATGAGATAGAACTGTGATAAAAATATATCTGCTTCTCCCTTAAGCTTCCATTCCCTGCAGCAGAGGAAAAGCGAACTTCTTGCACTGTCCTACATAAAGCTTTTGGTATGATATCATGTCCAAAAGCTTTCCACTTTCTAAACTAAGAAAACAAAGATGTCAAAACATCTATGGACTATGGGGCAGGGGTGAGTCAGGAAGCAGGACACCATCCTGTAAATATCCCCAGGATATGGAATGGATGGAAAATTGAGTTTTCTATAGATACTTCCATGGGTTTCCAATTTGTTTTTTCCTGCAGCCTCCACTAAGGCAGAGTATGTTAATGATTCCTACATTAAAACCCTACGATTCAATACACACTAGCTTTAGTGAGTATCTGATCTGGTGATACACACCTGTGTGTAAACAAGCACATGCATGCACTATTAGTAAAACATTGCCACTGATACTCTTCGTTAAATTAATTCAGCAAAGTGTATTAATGCCCACAAGCACTGGGAGTTCAAGGGCATCAGTAGAGTAGAAATGCCATTAAAAAAACTGCTGATACATCTCCTTGTCATTGCAGGACTTCAAAAATGTTATCCTGGAAGAACTGAAAAGCTTTCATTTTTACAAGTTAGTAAAAAGATTTGTAAAATAACTGTGTCAAGAAAAAAAGAATTAAACCAATATTGGTCCTAGATTATGAAGGCTTATTCTAGAACTCTTTATTCACAAGTACAGCAGTTATTAGAAACCTGTTAACATAACAACTGTCCAGTAATTTAGTAAATTATTTGGCTCAGTTACACCTCCCTGAAATTAAGATTTTGACCTGCCAGCAGGGAGATGTCCCAACACAGTTTTGGTTGCATCACAGTCAGAAAATATTTGTGCCTGTATCATCTGTTTGTGAGTGGGCAGAAGTACATGACATGTTTCAGATTATTCTGAAATAATTCTAACCATATTTTGCATACATATATGGAAAAAAGCTATATATACAATTTTTGAAACTGTAACCATGATGCTAAATATAAAGCATTTGACTTTTCTCCATATTTCACAAACACAGGATAAGATAAAATTTGCCCTTTGACCAAAACCCAAGTCTTTTCTAATGCACAAGACAGAGTTGCACATTTTCATCACTGTAATGTGCCCTAGGTAGAACATACGAAACCAATGACTGAAAAGGAGAAGTGGGAGATTCTGAAACAGCAAATGGGTAAGTTGCTGCCCCACTGGAATGAGCTGGAAAAAACGGTTTCCTGACCTGAGGCCCTACCATAAGATTTGGGCTAACGGGCCAGTTGAAAATTGTGGCGTCCTCGCCTGCTGTTGCAATTACTGTAAATGAGGTTAGAGATACTAACAAACTATCTTCTGGAATTTGCTGAAAAGAATACTGTTCTACAATTGCTTTGTTTTGACAATCTTTATTAATTTACAGCTATGCACAAAGATATTTCTGCTTGCCTAGGAATAACCACTGTTAAAACAACAGGACCTACAGACCCCAGATTTGCCCTTTAGAATCTCCGTATTGCATACCATTAGGAGGTACAGTCTTTGTATCCTTGTCTTATCACGACTAGTCCACTGAAGTCCATAGGTTATGACTAAGGTATCAGAAATCAAAACCTTTTAAATTGATTGTGGGCCATCGGGGGGGTTTTATTGCTACAGAGAACTGAGGATCGTAGCAAAATTTCTGCTGGCTCTAAATCTAGAGCCAAATCTGTATGTATTATACACATATATATTCTTGCAAATTACTTTGAATTAGTTCTTAGTGGAAAAGCTTTTAAAGAGCTGGTGAATGAAAAGAAAGATCGTTTTGAACAGACAGAAGGACACACAGAAGTGACTGTCAGAAGAACAGAGAAATACTCTGTCCAAGAGTACAGTTTGAAACACTGCATTCTTAACATCTCGAAGTTCAATATTCTGATCACTAAACTAAGCTCTTGAGTTAACAAAGATGTTAACAAACATGTAACATACAGGATGATCTTTAGAAAGATGTGAGGGAACAGGACAGTCTTAAAATCACATTCTTAAAGCTCACACTGAAATCAGAATTGTGAATATGAAGTCTGATATTAAGGAGAAAAGCATTCTCCAAGTTCTGTCTTGCCAACAGGTTTCTTGTCGCCATCTCTATCGATTTTCTCTGTCACTGCCTACTGCTTTCTTACCTGCACGTAAAAGCAAGCCTACAGTGCTGCACCCCTGTACCTTTCAGAAAGGTCTATAGGAAATGACAGAGGTTTCATTTCCAGCAATTTTGGGGAAGAGATTTCATCCTAAGTAGTAATCTTATTGAGTATGCTCACTATCTTGCTAGTGGCAAGTGCAGAAAACATGGGAGCCTGTCACACTGACAGTTAGAACTGACGGCTCCTTTTATTGATCAGATGGCACTAAGAGCCTTATTTAGTCTCTGACCTTAAATGCGTGCCGCACCCTTTCAATACCCTTGATATTACAATACAAGGTGTTTTTGTAGGGCCACAGCAGGAGCAAAGGTGCCTCTCGGAATTTTGGCGGGGGAAGAAGAGTGTGGGTTCTTTTACAAACTTTCCAACCATACTCCAGCTTTCCAAAGCCCAGGGAATGAGCCACATCAGTTACTTGACCACTGAAAAATCCTGAGAGCTGTCAGATAGTGGGACCCATCGAAGCCATCAGGAAATTAAGGTATTAAGCACCCTCAACAAGCAGGTCCACAACCTCCCTACATGTAACTGCAGGGAACACAGCTTTATTTCTGAACTACTGGGCAGTCCTATTACTAACACCCATTTTTTTGACTGCTTTATGGGGAGCACAAGTATTCAGGCTGCCTTTCTTGCCAGCACTACATGAAGGCTAGAAACCCAAACATACTATTGTGGTGATAACCACTGGCTCATTTACTCTGCATACCTAAGATAAGCTTCAGTGCTAAATTAAAAAAAAACACACATGGCAAGATTTTAATGTTTGTTTAAGTACTGCCTGATAATCAACACCACCTTGCTTTTCTCCTCAATTAAAAAAAAAATGTATATGAATTGCCTGTTGTTGAATACCCTTCTGCTTGTCCTGGTTTCAGCTGGGATAGAGTTAATTTCCTTCCTCATCGCTGGTATAGTGCTGTGTTTCAGATTTGGGATGAAAATAACATTGATAACACACTGATGTTTTCACTTGTTGCTAAGCAGTCAAGGCCTGCCAGCAAGAAGGCTGGGGGTGCATGGGGAGCTGGGAGGGGACACAGCCAGGACAGCTGACCCAGGCTGGCCAAAGGGATATTCCATATCATACGACGCCTTGCTCGGTATATAAACTGGGGGAGTTGCCCAGGGAGGTGCCACAGCTCAGGAACTAACTGGGCATCAGTCAGCGGGTGGTGAGCAATTGTGCTGTGCATCACTTGTTTTGTATATTCTTTTATCATTATTATCACTATTATTATTCTTTTTTTTCCTGTTCTATTAAACTGTGCTCATCTCAGCCCACGAGTTCTACCTTTTTTCGATTCGCTCCCTCATCCCGCTGGCAGGGGGGAGTGGTGAGCAAATGGCTGTGTGGTTGTTCCAGCTACCTGCCGGGTTAAACCAAAAGTGCAGTAATAAAACATTCTCTTCCTGATGAATGCTTCTGCAGGACTTCAAGTGACCTCCACAACTTCTCAAAAGAACATGAACTACAACACACAGTTCAGTGTCTGATAATCAGGGTAAAATGGCACCTGCAAGAACACTGCTTGCAATGCATGCGACTTCCCACTGGGTAATTCTCTATAACAATACAACTGTATTGTTCACAGGCAAGGTGCATCCAACAACTGTGTTTATACACTAATATTAATACTGAATTCTGCACTGTTAAATCTCTCCAGAGATTTAGCACAGCAAGATGGTAAGGACTTTTCATGGGTTTTTAGTTTCCAACACTGTCACATCTTTGTTGGGCTTCCCACCCACAGGGTGACTACCAACAAAAACAGTTTTGCAAAAACAAATAAAACCCCTCAAATTACAAATTAGTTCACCAAGTTGTATGTTCACCAAGAACCCTTGTTCCATGTACACTTAGAACTACGTTAACTCATGAAGCATGCTGTAACAATGGTAAGTACCACTAGGGTTTTTTTTCATTGACCCTTGTGTGTTTTTCTATTACACAGAAATAAACTAAAAGGCAATGAAGTGCTTTGCAAAAAGCAACTGAAGATACCTCATGTACGTAAGACACACAAAAATACATAGTTAGCAACAGAAAGAAAAAAAGAAGTCCTATAAAACTAGATTATCCAGTCTGGCAGTTCTACTGTACCAACAATAGTTTTGCAACTTTTTTTTAAACAAGGGAAGTTCCTTGAGCAATACACTCGGAGCAAGATCCTTTTCATTACCAAAGTGCCTTCATTTCTTCCTCAAAAAACCTCTTGCCACTTACTAGGTCTGGCTGCAAACAAATGCCAGTTGCGATATCCTTCTAGGATAGGACTACGTAGTATAGTCAGCTGAATGACAAGCAGAAACCAGTAAGCTTATAGCTATAGCAACAACAGAGGAGGAGGCTGATAACTTTTTTTTATGCAAGTCTGTTCAGAGAAAGGAGAGGTCTAAAGAGGAGATGGGGAAAATGTAATCACACCTATTAACCAAGATCCTTCAAGAAAATGCTTGCTCACCCCCTTTTCACTCCAAGAGGAGCTACAAAAGCATTCTTCGCTCATTTATGGAGTTAACTTTTTCTGGTAGATTTGCATTAAAATATAAATGGCTTCACAAATAAGAACAACTGATTTGTACTGCAGACTTCAGACATGCACAATCCATTTCCTACCATTTCAGCTCACTTACTGAACTAACATCATGTTTAAAAATAGAGGACAGAATGATGCAATCACTGTGACTCCTTTCCATTTGACCTGCTTTCAAATTTATTTCCTGAAGTCAACAGAAAATGCTACTATCACTTCTACCATATGTTATCAGTCCAACTAAAACAAATTTGTATTAAATATTGAGTTTTTCATGAAGACAGAAAGAGCTATCTCTGCTCAGTAATTAAAATTACAAAATCACTTCCAGTCACTGAGCAATATTAAATTTCTTTACAGAAGTGCAGTTCTTTTATTTTAAAAAAACTGTGCTGTTCCTAAACACCTATTATAGAAAAACAGACCTGAGGTTTACACGATATCCACTGCACCAGTGAATGTAGGGTATTCCAGAGACCTAATCATGCAAACCCTCTGCCACCAGTTCTACTAGCTGACACTCTTACTTGACATCTATTCTGTTATATGCTTGCTTATATTGCACTCATTCCCACAAAACATGTAGCAATTACCCTACTACAGCTTAAACATTCGGGGGGGGGGGAAACCCAACATAAACCTGGAAAAAATCTGCAAGTGAACATATAAAGAACAACATGACTCCAGAACACTGTAGCTTAATTCTGGAGCAAGAGCAAAAATAAGAAAGAAAAGAAAGTATTTACCAGGCCCTACAACAGCTTAAATTATCAATTGATTTGACTTACTACTGTTACTGAGTAGAGGGCATCAAGACACCTCCTGCTCACCTTCTTTTAAAGTCCACTTGATTGCTCCCGTCCTCTTGCTGACAGCATGCAAACTTCCATCAAGGGTTGAAACAAACAACAGTGTCTCTGGCACAGTTACCGAGCTGGTGTTCTGGAAAAGAAAACCCATAGGCTGAATGTACTTCTTTGCTACAGAGTTTACTTGTAACTGTCATACAGTACGTTGTCTAGAATATCACTTCTTTTTAACCACACAGACTGGCCAACTTTCTTGTTCCTTTGAATTCAGTGAGTTATTTTTACAGTCAACATTATGGAACTGCTTATTGTGCTAAGTTCCCCTAGAGACAAACTGGGAGATGCTTTGACTCAACCTCCATTTCCAATTTTATATCGAACTTGTCTTGTACTAGAGTTAGAAGAAACCAGACATAGGGCTGATCTAGGAAAGAATTGATACAAAGACTGTGCATAAAGTTAGATAGAGCAAGGAACTTCAAAAGCTCAAAGAACCTAAGTGTTAATGTCAAAACCATGTTACTACGAAGTAAACAGCACATACTTTTGCCAAGGTTTAGTCCCATAGAGATGAAAAGACATTGGCTGGGTAGAACATGGATAAATAAAACTGAAAGGTGATCAATGTTCTACGGGGCTGACTGCAGCTGGAGCTGCAAACATGTAGGCTGTCTCTGAGCAAGGGCAAAAAATTGGATAAATGCAGGATAAATGCAGCTTAAAGGCTGGAGGAGATCCACACTGTTAAGCCTCTTAATTGTGTTTTTGTACCTCATGTCTCCCAATACCGTATTTCTGCAGTAGACAGTAAGTAACACCGTTTAAGAAAGCCCATATGTATTAACACATCCATAGGTATCTCCTAGAAAGCAGTCAGCTGCAGGATTCAAACCTCAATTTGACATTCTAATTATTCTGCACGGGGGACATGCCTCTCTGCATTTACACGCCTGGGTACAGAGCTGTTTGGTGCCTGCTGTTATTTCTATAGCACAAGCAGCTTTTGAGCCTGGCTATTGCAGAGCATGTAATTTTACCGAAAGAGCATCATACAAACATCGAGGACTCAGAACTATGTAGTTATCATGGCAACAGTGAGGCTAAGTCCAAGGTGTTTCACTGCACAAAGCAGAAAAAACATGTTAATTTAATGTCTACTTTTCTCTTCCTGCCTAAAGATGATCCCATACACCCTGACTCATTTCCATTTACCAAGTCTCAAGTTGTCACCCAAGTAACTTGTCATTTGTAGACTGCATCTGCATTGCTCATCTGTGTGCCACCTGTCATGTTCAGAAAGTTTCACAGTTAAATATAATTCTTGACCTACCACAGTTCATGAAATGAAAGCGTGTGCATTTTACATAATTCATGTCTTCAATGACTTAAATTGTAAGAAATAATTATCAGCCATGTTAGAATTACTGCAAAGCAAAACACACATTTGCCAAATTAAAATGCATGGGCATAGGAGTAACTGTTTCTTTGGAAAACCATACATTTCCAGTGCAACTCAACTAAAGCATTAGACTTTCAGGTAAAGCATAAAGCTAAAAGAATAATATAATAAAGTAATAACTAGCCAACTTTCAGGTCGCACCTATAATGAGTCGTCATTCTTTTGTAAAAATTACTACTTTTGTTAAAGCAAACTATTGTAGCCACTGTATCAAAGTAATTCATGAAAATTTTGCCCTTCAGGTCTTTTTGTACATGAACTCCCAAAACGACTTAGGATGGCATAGCTGATTTATAATCATCTAGTCCAGTCTTCCCATCTTCCTTAAACAAGCATGTAACAAGCCAGATCCCCTGATTCTGCAACCAGAACGGGAAGACACAACCCACACTCCATTATCACATCCATTTGGGGCTGAAAGCCATCTAATTGTGAGACTCACTCTGCCTGCCCATGAAGACTGACTTTTTTCATCTGTCACTGCCTAGCTGCCTGCATAGAACTATCCCTGAACAAAAACAAGAAGGGATGCTTTGGGTGGCATTCTAGACACCTTTAGAACTGCTTTTATGCAGAAGATACAGCTTCTTTGCAAACAAAGAACTGCTTCCTGCATAACATTGTAAGAATTACTGTGACTAATCTTCCTAGACACTAACTGAGCAATGCCAGTGCTCCACACTTCTAAAATGTTATCTTGCATCAGACTGTCAAATGCCCTCACGCTTACCCTCAGTGTGAGGCAATGAATTACAGCGGTGTGCATGCAGCGTTGTAATATGAATATTTTGTGGGCGGGCTCTGATGTGGCCCCAAAAAGATACCAGTTCAAGGAATACCAGGAGGCTGAAAAAAGCTGCATTTGATCAGGTTTCTTCCCCTTTGCAGGCCAAACTGCTTTCGAGCTCAAAAAAGAAGATTCGCAGATTGAACTGATCTCACCACATATCAGCTATTTAAGCATGAAAAGACATCTCAATTCAACGGGGCACCAGCAGTAGGAACAACTATTAGGAAATCCTCCTCATCTGAGAACATTTTCTCCATAGAGTTACTTCTTCTTTGGGTGACTCCAGTAATAAATACTGTTAGTGATTTTATTTTCAGTCTTTCCAAATTCCTTTTATAGCATTACAGCTGCAGTGGAGCTCAATTCTGACTTCTTCCTCTGGCTCTCAGAGTCTGTCATTCATAAACTAAGGACACTAAATTTCACCACAGTCATCCTAGCTTTCTGGTTTGCTTTAATGTTCAGCAAACAACTGGGATTAACAGAACAGGGAATTGTCTATTTGTTTTTCTTTTCCATGGAACCAAACCCACCTCTCCCCCACCCAGGTAACGGTGGAGGAACACCCCAACGTGTGACATCACACAAAATGCCAGCTAACTTCTTATGCTCATTTGGTATAGGAATTAGATCTTAAGACGTAACTGACAGCAGTCATCCTTAAAAACGTATGTATAGCCACATACTAGCCCAGAGACACTCATGCAGTCATCACTAATCATTCTGGTTCCAAGCTATTAAGAAAGGGCAAAAATTTCAAAATTACTCGAAACAGTGTTGTGATGAAAACAAGAAGTAATAGGTGGTGGTCAAAATTTATTCCAAATTAACCTTGGTGCAGTAACATTTTGCACTAATATATTAATTTGCTTTTGAAGATCTCAACACATTTTACCAAAAAAAAAAAAACAAACCCCAAAAAACCCCTAAAACAATTCTGGTTAACAGTGATTCATAATGGGTGATGAATTTCTTCCTCCTACAGACAAAAATGTTGAAAAGCCAGTTTACTTTTAAGCTAATATATACTTAATGTACACCCAAAAAAATGTATTTCCATGCTTTTGTTTTAGATAAGATGTAACAGTTATTTATTTATTTAAATATTACCTGAGAAGCTTTGTAATAAATGAAATAAATTGAAAGCCTCAGTTGCATAAAGCTGTCTGCAGAGCTCTGGGCTTACCAAATAGAAAAAAAAAAAAACAAAACAAAAAACATGAACCAAAGACACTGAATGATAGTCCGGCTCTGAATTTCAACTAATTGCAAAAACAAACTGTGCCCATCAGGTTAACTGCATTTAATTAACCATCATTCTCAACTGCCAGATGTTGCCCAACATCAGACAGCAGGTAGCCCTTTAAAGTGCTATGTGCTATTTGCACATCTGTGCGAGTTCAAAGAAGAAATCACAATGAACTGCAAAATTTGACCAACTTATAAACTGTTTTTTACCCAGACTTTGATAAGCACATTTCAGCTTTCTCATACCAAACAAATGTGAATTTTCACTGCAGCTGAAAAAAAATCAAAAAATCCCTCTCAAAAATCCCTATTCCAGAGAATTTAATTCTTCTTCCACCAGATTTACAGATAAGGCAGGAAACATTTTTAGGCAATATTCATAGAATAATTTCAATACACGGCGTATACGGTATAAATCCTGTACATTATACACCACAGAGAACACAAGAAATACCTGTTTCTTCATGAAGACCTATCTACCCTAAACCTGCTCCATGAACAAAACCACGTCATTTAAAAGACTCGAATGACTTTGCTCTTCTATCAAAAAAGGTACATCAAAAACATCCATTATCCAAACCGATCATTTTCACTAATAAATACAGTGAAACTGCATCTAGAGTGAAACACAATAAGTTGAGCAAGAACATAAAACTGTTAGAGGCAGGAAGTGAAAATTATTGAAGTTCCTTTAAATTGCAGGTGGGAATTTGACACTCAGAATGTAATGACTGGTGTTGAAGTTTAGTTGCAAATAAAATACAAATCCACCACATCTTCCATGTATACAGACGTTTTCTAGGCTAGTTTTTCTAACTTTTTCTAGACTACTTTTTACCCTCTGCACAAATTTTCCTTATCTTTTATCTTCTTATCTTACATAATCAGTATATTGTCCACAAAGCATGTTCTCTTCCTGTCGTCTTATTGAGAAGTGAGTATCATTTTCACAAAAAAGAGCCTTTAAAACAACCACCATGATTATCGTTGGCTATGTAGTATCAGTAATATACAGTATATAGAACACACACTTTTGTAGATCTGTAGATTTAACATTTTCATATTTAACATCTGAATATCTATTTGTTGTGCCATCAAAGCTATAGAAATTATGGAATTAAGCGTGAGCTCTGAAACTCTCATCAAAACATCAGTAACCAATATTGTCTTCCATATTACTGACATTTTAGAAGGTTGTACTTGGGATCAAATAGGAAGCGCAAAGAGTTCCTCTGTACATTCTGCAATCACAGGAGGATGAAAACTTTTCCATACATCTACCCTCCAGATCACTTACAAGCCGAACGATAAAGAAAGAAAACCATAGCTGAAGAAGCCATTCACACAAGTTGCTGTTGAAAACCAGATGAACACCTGAATGCTGCCCACAGGCAGAATGACCTAGAAACTTCTCAGGTATGACTAAGATCGTGACATTACAATAGCTTTTTTTTAAGCTCTTCAGTGTAGTATCCTTGGTGTGGGGGAAAATGTGCCACTCCCATCCACCATTTTTATTGTGCCTACCACCACTTTGAGGTTAACAGGGAGATGTGTTAACTTGCTGGGACAAGTGCTTATGGCATTTGCAAGCATCAAGGGCACTCTGAAGGAGGCTATTGGGTCTATCGAGACAGAGAAACCACCTTTTCTTCGGAGAACTGGGCCCGGTTCTGCTCACTGCCCGAGGAGTTTCACGGGGAGTGAATTCAGCATGGAGGCACACAGATTTCACTGACAAAAGGATCCTGCCACATGCATGCATCTTTTCCCTTCAAAATCCAGTTGGGCAGCACCACTGCTCCTGCTAAGCTCATGCTCTCCACTCTAACTGGCTTTGTCTTAATACCACTTTTTTCTAATGCTTTCCTCCACCTCCCCCATAAGTTTAAGTTTTACCGCTTTTGAAGGACTTTCTTACATTCAGCCATCAAAGTTGCATTGATGTGGTCATTCCAACCTGTGTGTCAAAGATACCATCTTCTTTTGGTGACAGAATGAATATAGGGCAAATTTCATTAGTTCTTCCTTTACTTCTAAAGTTCTATTTGCACACAGCTAAAACACATAAAATACCACATATGTAAAATCTTCCATTCACTCACACTTTTCAAAGCATATGATACCATACGGTAGTAATACACTGGCACTGCTGAAGCCTACAACCTAGATTTAAAAAAAACAGATGAGTCCCTGGACTTTGCAATGCAATATTGCCTAATTTATTTTGACCAACATCTACGTTAGTCACTTGGAGAAAAGGTGAGGGAGTTAGTATAATAGTATGGAAACAAGGTTTTATTCTTTCAAATTGCATAAAACAATAGACATAAAAATGAACAGATTATTTCAATAATTACGTGTGTTTCACCCAGACTGAGAAATAAAAAACACTTTCTCTTGATTTTGCTAGTGACTTTTATCAAAGTTGCAAATACTCAATATACTTTATTTTAAACACAAAACTTTATAACTAATTAATGGATTAATTACTATGAAAATTATAAAAACCTGTATGTACAAGACAAACTTGCTTTCATTTTGGTGTGAAATATGTAAGAGCACCCTCCACCACAAAAAAAACGTAACAATCTCAGTCCTGAGATAGACTCTTTATAAATACTGGTATACACAGATACTGTCCTCCCTGCAAAGGTGGGGTCTCAACTGTAGTGATGCAATGCAAATTCATGAAATAGATTTTTATTTCATGCTGCAATTTTATTTCTGAGGAGATACAACAAGTTGAATACAAGAAAAATATGTCAGGACACGAAACAACTAAGCAAAAATAAGTTAATTTAGCAAACAGAGGAAATGAGACAGAAGGAAAACCTAGTTTGGGTCTTCTATTTTATCAGAAACTGCAGTAATGTCTATTTTAATAACTACCCTCTTTGGAATTCAGTGAGAGCTTCTATTGCCTTGACAGTCTGTACTCATAATAATCTTATGCATCAACAGTGACGTTAAGTGAAGGACTTACAATATTTTGAAATTATTTGGGGACCGCTTTAGAATTATTTTGTTAATAATGTAATTCAAAACACAAATTTTCAAGCTCTTGTGGAGTTCAACTTTGACAAATGCTCTAAAATGCTGACTGCTAATAACCCATAACAGTCTAAAATGTGGGACTAAAGAGACAACAGCATTTTTAAGGTAGACTAGAAATATACTAACAGAAATAGCATTTTATAAATAGAAAAAGAAATGCGCTTTATAAATACCAGTTAACCCTCACATTAAAATCTTCCCCTCAGTCCAGATCTACCACATCTTTAGCTAGAATGTTTTAGAAATCAAAGCAACAAAATGACCCAAAACAATTCTGAAGAACCTATGGAGTCAAACGAAGGTCAGTGAAAGCTGTAGAACAAGTTCGGGTGTGTTTGTATAAGTCTATGGCACAGTTCAGTGTCAAAGACGATATTATCTTCATTCACCGCAACGTTTCAAGTTTTTTTTAAGGGTTAGCAGAGCAATGCCCTGTTTTGTTTTATTGTGTTAGAGGAAAACAGATCCCCATAGGAATAATTTCTTCCATTAACTTATCTGCTTAAGAACAGCGCTTTTGAAATGCAGGTCACCAAGTATGCACAAATCCCACTGAAGTCGGTGGAAACAGCAGACAGAAAGAAAACCAGGCCACTCAGTTCCTTGATCTTATCATTCTGTAACCCAGAAATATGTTTTGCTGTGGGGGCGATACCACAAGAGGTTCTTCAAGTATGAATAAAGAACGGGAAGACACTTCATATTGACACTAGATGTGTGATGGTGTGTTGCTGACTCTGAAGTGTTACTGATTTCATAGAAATAACTGAGTGCTCACTAGTAAACAAATCACAGTGCCATGTGTTATCAGGTAATAATTTTCTCTTTGCTGAGTCTTAAGTAGGAATACATATGCACCAAAATTAATTTGTAAGGTCTGATGGAACATAAAGGATGAATAGTTTGCTAACTGTAATTTACATCCTCGTAATTTCTTTGGTAATGTCTGGTTTACCAAACAAAAAAGTTGACAAGATATATAATAACTCAAGGAAAAAATTCTACATTCCTCACTCCATAATTAGCTTAATATACATCAGGCTGTACATGTGCATTTTACTAAAAAAACATCAAAAAAAACTTCAGCATTAACCGCACCAGACACTTTCCTCCCAGTGAGAAAAGGCCTATACCATAATTTATGCTACTGGAACCACAACTGGTAAACCAATAAAGATGCAAAGCAAAATATTTTTAAATATTAGTGCATACTGCAAGCAATTAGCATATTCATTACAGATAGCCTATGATTCATCACCCTGGTTTTGACAGCTATTCTCTAATTACATTGCCAGGCCAGAGGCTAAAACTCACTATGCACAATAAAACCATGCCATGAAGAAACTCTTTGTAAAATTCAGGAAGCTACTGGGGGGTGTGGGTTCAGTGTAACTAATAATGAAGTTAATATAAGAAAGCGAGCTGACAAAAAATAAATTATATCTTCTTTAGAAAGTGAAATCAAATCTACAGATCTTTTAATCTTAAACTAAATTCCAACATGTCTGTGTTAGCTATTTCTCATCAACACTGTCACCCAGTTCCAGTGACTTTTCATTCATAGGCCCATTTGTACTACAATAGGAAAACGTGAAAACTACGGGAGGTCCACTCCAGCTGTCCTCTGACTTGATTGAGCTTTGAGTGGCTCTCTACACCACAAACTCCCAGCAAAGTTTTCAGACTTGGGTCTCTGTAAAATCAAAACTTATATACACTACTCACAAGAACACCAGCAGCCAAAATGAGAAGGGCAGAGTTATAAACAGGTGAATTTACACTCCAGGACAGAGCTGCCCATGATAATTTTAGGTGTGCAAGATGAGTTTGCATCCCCAAAATCCTAAACCCCAATTAATATGCTATTTTTTGAGCGATCAAGGAAATCTGCAACTCAAATAAAACACATTAGTGTTAATTAACATAGTTCTTGAAGATGTCCTCTTTAAAACCTTCTGCTGTCTCACACAGGTTTTCATGCCTATCAGTTAACTGGTCAAACACCTCATGCTGAGATAAAGAACACATTAGAAGAAAACACACCTGGCTAAGGCTGGGGTTTTCCCATGTCAGGAGCAGGCCACATGTGCTGCCGGCACACACCATGTAACGGAGCACTGAAAGCAGTCCCACAAGCTGCGGGAGGGAACAGACTGATGTTCTAAATGCCAGTTTAATTCCAGAGAGGTTGTTATTTTCGAGTTGCACTGACTCCACATTAAGAGAAACAGGCACAGTTTGGAATGTCCATGGCTCACAAAAACTACAGAGAGCTGTAAATCAGTACTGTATAATATTTACAGCGACCGCTTATTTACTGACAGCCCTACTGCATTCCTCATTGCTGTATCTGAGATGTTACCCGTTTATAATGTGTTCCCATACATCCCTGGGGCAACTCCAAGAGCTATACACTGTGTCACCTAAATAAGAGACAACATTTCATTTTATAAAGAAGAGACAGGAAAGGAAACCCTTGTGTGAACATATAATATAAATTGTAGGAAAACAATATTAAAGCTGCAATATAAAGTAACAAACTGTACATTTATCAGACAAAGAAAATCCAGAGCAGCAGATCATCACCAGTACTTAAAAGAAATCTATAGAAAACACCATCTGCAAAATCTTTAGGCAATCTCATGTTTTTCACATTACCTTAATACCATGAATTGTATGCTAGCTAGTCTTCTTCATAGGAATTTATTACTCAGGTGACGTTAATAGTTCTAAATAAGCCTTCCCAGTTAAAGGGGTTAATCACAGGTGAGATGACTGGGACTAAGTTCACAGAAATTAAAACTAGCTCTGAAAAGGGACTGAAGTACAGAATAGATTTCAACTTGGAAGTCATGGTGAGGACTACAGCTGGCAGAGCAAAAAGACAAGGGTAAGACCTGAGAAAAGAAAAAGAGAACTGGAGAACCTGAAATCAGATACTGATCTGAGGTAAGATAGCAGGGCAGGGAGACCAAGAGGAGAGAGAAATCTAGTGAAAGAAGGGGCTGAATTCTACCTGGGCCCTAGTCTAGGTTTTTGTGACTATGCAAGTAAAATTCTGTAAAACTTAGTAATAATCTGTTGATTCAAAAAGTATTTTTAGTATTTAAAAATATTTCTTAGTATTCTTACTGAGTACTATTTTTAAAACTTCATGAGTTGCAAGTCAGTATTTTCCTTGCAAAATCTGAACCCCAAACCTGTCAGGACCCTGAAAAGATCTCAGTCCAACCTTATAGTCCAGACTAAGACAAAGACATTAGCACTCTACAAGAAAGATTTTAAAGTAATTTTTGTTGACAGCCTGCGTTTAATTTTTTCCTAATGAAGAAACAACACTAGGTATGTTACACAGCCTCACTAACTAAATGTGTTTACTTTTAAAGAAGGGGCGTGGAGCCATTATAACCCAGGCAAAAAACAATGCTTTCAGGTTTGCTTAACCTGAACTATAACCCCATATATTACACCAGGATTTTCACCTAAACAATGAACAATCCATCAAAGAACAAAACCTAAAACTTTCCTCTGCTACACTTCAGTGTAATGGAAACAGTAAATGCCAGCTGGTCTTTTCACTGTCTCCTGATCCTGAGAATTTACAAAGAGGAGCACCTTTCAGAACTGAGTTTTTCAAGACTTAGTTTTCCATTTCAGTACACACACAGCAGACAGCACACATTTTAAAGTACACTGTTTAACATTATTACCTCCATACAAATAATCTGCTCAGCATTCCACCTGCTTTGCACCAGTTTCACTATTCCCTGTGCTTTTATTGCTCCATGCAATACCTTATAACCAACCTGGTTATTTCTTAAGAGACTTTGTAGGGCAGTGACTTGTGCACTTTGTCTTTCACCTTTGAATTTGGAACTGTAGTCTTTTTTGGATACCAAACAACCATATGTACATTTAGTGCATGTTGCTATCTTTGCTCTGGAAACAGAATTATCAAAACGCCATAAGACTGTATACAGCAACCTTCCCACGGTGTGTAGCTAATCGTACAATGTTGGTTGGGTTTTCTTCAGAAGAAAACACAGCCCCCCAATTAGGAGGTTATGAAGGCAAAGAGCAAAGATCTTCTAGCATGTCTCACTAGTTCCTCTATTCAGCTACATAGTTTCAGCTTCCAAAAGTTTTTGTCCTACTTCCATCAGTTACTTTACGAGAAATTAACTGCGTTTTTCTGTTTCAGGGATTATTATGATGATACACGTTCAAATACGGTGTTAGCCGCAACACCGTACGGTACGGCAGCTGTAGGGTACACAGCCATTGAGCTGGATCAGGCTGGTACGCTGCAGCCCCTCACCCCCGTGCATACAGACGGACACCCGGCATTAACCACAGTAAAACGGGCAGTGCGTTGCCCTCGCAAACACCGCCGATGCGGCGGGCCGCCGGCACCTACGGCAAACTTTCAGCAAAGCCCCGGCGGGAGCGGACCAGGGCGTTCGTGGGTCCGCGCTTCCCCCAACGGTTCCCCTCTCTGCGGGCGGAGGGGGCGGCCTGCACGGGGCGAGGCCTCCGCTGGCCCTCAGCGACTCGGGCGTCCCCGCAGCCCGGACGAGTCGTGCCCGCCTGCCGCGGCCGGGCCGGGGGCACCGCCGCTGTCCCTGCCCTCCCCGCCAGAGCTCCCCGCCGCCGAGGCCCAGCGGGCCGGCTGAGCCCGGGCCGCGCCTCGCTTACCCCGGGCCTCGGCGAGAGCAGCGCCAGCAGCGCGCCCAGGCCGAGGAGCAGGCGGCGGAGCGGCTCCATGGCTGCCACCCGCCGCGGCTCCGCGGGCGCGCGGCCGGCTCCCCCCGCGCGGCGCTGGCTGCCGGCGCGGCGTGTCCGGCGCTCCCCGCGCGGTGGGGCGGGGCCGCCCGGCCCGGGCCACCGACGTCAGCCGCGGGCGGCCCCGGCCGCGCGCAGGTACTGCCCGGGCCGCCGCCGCCGCGGGCGGGGAGCGCTGCCCGCACCGCCCTCCGCGGCCGGTTCACTGAGCCACTTCCCTCCCGGGGCCGCCCCCGCGGCGCAAGGAGGGCCGTGGCTTCGTTCCGCTGCCGGAGCCTCCCCGTTTGTGCTAAGCCCCGACGAAACTGCAGCCTGCCCGGCCAAGAGCCCTTGACATTTTAAACCGCGGGTTGCAATGACAGCTGTCTGCTGCTGGTGGTTTGGGTTTTTTTAAATACCTGGTGGGTAAATGCAGGGTTAAGGAATAGCCTCCCTCCAGCACCGCCCTGCCCGGTACCATCTTCCCGTTGATTTTTTGCTTTCAAAGCAGATCATGGCATAGCTCCTGCTTTGACAAAATTCCTGTTGACCCTGGTGTGTCTTGCAATACTTTAAAGAAATGCAAAAACAAAGAACATGCCTCTCTGAACCATAAACCGGGTCCAAGCTCCTCTAAACAGATACATAAAGACAAAAAATACTGAAACAAATGGAAGAAGCTTTAAAAATGAGAGTAAATTTACATTGATTGGCAAAGGCTTAGCTTTCAAATGCTTGTTTATATAACAAAGACACTTTGCCCTTGCTACATATTGTTTGGTTTTTAATACTGATATGATTAATGGAGCGGCAGAGCACGCTGAGTACTAAGTAACGCGTGCACGTAACAGATCAGCTCTGGCAGCTCCCTCTTTCAATAAGTGTGCCTTTGATTATATGGGCAGTAGACATAATTATGATCTAACCTGCAGGTATGAATACATGAGCTGACAGATGGGTTTCTTTATGGTGGTCTTGGATTTTAAGCATCCACACCATTGGAAAACAAGCAGACCATCTACCACACCGCTTTGTGTGCGCCATGGCAACAGCATACACAGGGAACACATCCAGACCTCAACCACACGTACAGAAAGTCCTCCTAACCATACACAACGACAGTCAATGCGGGCACTTGTGCCTCTGTAAAAAGCACACGCGGTATTGTGCATGAACTAGGGCGTCCCCCGAGAATACAGCAGGGTATTGGTTTTGCCCAGCTGCCTCCGCTCAGCTCCCGGCTTCGGGCACTGCAGGTACCACCGGATGGCAGCATTTCCCTTCCACCGGCCTCCATCCTCCCCGGGGAAGGACGGCTCGGGCTGAGCACGTCCTCGAGTCTGAGAACTGGTTGGCGAGCGTTTAGGTATCGCTACCTCTTCACATACGATTTTATTACCTTGAAGCTGAATTTCATGCCATGCTACGTTAGAGGAGTTGTTCAGCTGCACAAACAGAGCGTATGCCGCTACCAAATTGTAATTATTTAACACAAGTGCCTCCCAATAGCCTCACAGGAGGTGAGAAAAAAGTCAAAAACAAGGGCTGAGGCGGCAGGAGGCCACTCCGGGCGGGAAGACGAACGTCACCGTGCGCCCTCCCGCTCCCCTGGCACCTCTCTTCAGAAACTCAGGAACCACCTCGGAGGGAGGCAGCTCTGAAGCCCGAGGGGGGCCTAAGCTTTTACATTTTTAATATTAGGCCCTCTTTCTTAACAGCGACAAAGTGCTAGAGCAAACCAGTAAAGAGTACTATTGTTTCTGAAAAAGCGAAAAAGCTCCCCAACACGCCGGGGGAAGCGCGAGCTAGCCAGGCTCTCTCAGAGCCTTACCTCCTGCGGCCCGGTGCCCCCTCAGCGATTCCCTCCTCAGCCGCTCTGGGCAGCAGCCCCACCCACAGCCCTCGGCACAGCTCCGCCCACCCTCGCGCGCAACCCGTCGGAGCAGCACGTGCCCCCGGGTTTGTATTCTATTGGGCGAGACAAAGAGGGGCGGGGTGCTGGGCGGCGGTCACTAGATAAAGCAGAGCGAGGGGAACATCCGGTCTTTCTAACAGCGCAGCGATGCGAGGTGAGTGCTGGTGGTGGAAGGGGGGTGGGGGCCTAGGCGGCCGGGCAGCGCTGATGTCTCTTGACACGTGTTAGACTGCTGACATGCATGAAGCAAACCTACCACTGAGCGCCCAGACTGCCGCCCACCCCGCGGGGCGGCTGCGGTACACCGCGTCTGTAACCTTCCCTTTTTCCTCCGTGCCTTGCAGGGCCCGCGTGGCGACCGACGGGGAGCGGCCTGGTAAATAAAGCTGTGTGCACCCTGTGAACGTGTCCGGCTGGTTCTTGCGCGCGCGTCAGTCCGTGCCCCGCACTGCCTTTGACCCGGCGGGGTGCCCTGCCCGCGGCGCCGCTGGCCAAGCTGTAGTGCTAGAGCGAAGCGCTTGTTCATAACTGGGGCTGCTCGGCCCGATCCGGGTGGCGCTTTTAAAAGCAAGCGACAGCTCGTGTCGGCGAGCCCTGCTGGCCTACCGGAGCAGCGGGCGGCGGCCGCCGCCGCACAACATGGCGCCGCAGCCGGGCGGGGAGGAGGTAGCGGCAGCTGCTGGCGCAGAGGCGGTGCCGTGCTCGAGAACGAGGGCCAGGGTGAGCGGGCCTTGCCGGAATGGGAGCCCGCGGCTCCGGTACTTGACGTGTTAGTACGTACTTAACCTTGTCATCAGGTTAAGTAAGCAAAAGTTTAGATTAAACTAGGTAAAAACATAATGTAACACCACCCTCCTCCCCTGAAATTATATCAAAATGGAAGTGCAGTGAATTTTTGGCAAAGTATTTTGTGTCTTACTAGATGACATTACAGCCACCTGAAGTTAACAAGGAGTTTAAGGACTAAGCACCAGCAAGCCTGATAATGTTGAGTTTGCACCCAGAAAAGCTAGTCATGATGAGCATCCACGAGATGTTTGACTATGACATGATTTTACATTCAAAAACTGTTTAAAACTTAAACCACATTGGTTCTAAGTTCACAGAGGTGAAATGTTCTCCTCTGAGACAAAAGTTCCTGCAGTATGTCCTCAAGTGTAAAGGATTGAGCACAGGGAGCTGTACTGGGGTTCAATAGAGGTTACAAGCCCCTAAGGGTCTCTTTCATTACTATTTTGTAGAATGCATGCCTCATACCATATAGTTTTGTAATACTCATTTATCTAAAGCATGCAAGTATCAGGGTGAAAGAGGAGCCAGGTTACTCTGCTGTATTAGTGGATGCAGCATGACTTTAGCCCATCCTAGACCACTGCACTAGTTTTTTCCCCAAAGTAGTTCAGGGTTTGGTTTGTAAAGAGGACTTGGAACAAGTAGCAAGTCCTGGGATTCCTGCCTAGCCATTCCAGGAGTAGAGCACCTGGGTGTAGGTGACAGCTCTTAAAAGTACCCAGTGCTGGGAGTCCTTTACACACAGCAAAAGAGAACTTGGAAACAAAATGGGAATTTGACTCCAGTGATCTAAGCTGCAGCTATTTACAGGGCCTCAACTCCTTCCATCTGTCCTGCAGGCAGAGAAGCTGGAGTTACACAGTGTTTGCTGTATATAGAAAAGTTACAGCTATACCCACACCCGTGTCAGGATTGCACATGTAGTAGCAGAATCTAGGAAGACTGTAAAAGATGCTTAAGCTCAGAGAGGGTTTTGCCACAAAACTACTACAGAGAATAGTACATGCCACCTCTGTTCTGTAATTCCCAGTAGTCATTTCAAGGTTTTCAGAGGTACAAAATGAAAAAAAAAAAACTTTTAAAGCATGTTCTACATGTGAATACTAACTGCTGCAGTGAAATTGATGTTCTTTTCACTACAGTAAAATTACTCAATTTAAGCTTTTCCTTTTGAAACAACTTGCAGAAGATAGTGGCTAAACACTATGTAGAAATAAATTTTAACTGAATAATTGACATGGGATAAATTTATTTAATAAAACAAAGCAAGCAGATTGTAGTTGCCCACAGTTTATGAAGTGCAATATGACAATCGTGTGTAATAAGTCTAAATCTGTTTACACATTAGTGCATCTAGTCCTTTGACTTTAGTTATTGCACATAGAAATTAAATCATATAAAAGACCTGCGTACAAGACATGCAGACTTCATGAAAGGCAAATAATGCCTACATAATCAGAGCAAACCCCAGAATATACACAGCCTGGAATGGTCAAGGAGGAGTTCAGGTAACAAATATAACCTACTAATATTTCAATTAAAGGTAACCAAAATAGGTGTTCAAATATAGAATTAATTTTAAATATATTAAATGCTAGTTTTATTTTATGTTTCAGGCAAGGTGCTGTTTAAAAAACCTTCATTATAATAGCTTCATTTAGAGATGGTAAATCATCAAGTTACACATGGAAATTTTGATCTACATCAAATGTGACAACACAATGTACAAAAAAGTTCTTAAAAAATTACTTCTAAAAAAAAGCAAATCATGTTATAAAAGGAGAGCCAAAACTCACCTTCTTTGTAAACTAAAACATTTTCTGACATCCATGAACAGTTGGCAACACTGAGTATCAGAAAAATATTACATGTGTTAAATAGTGGATATGTAGTGTTCAAATATTGAATTTACTGCATACATTTAGTCTTGAATCATTACACCAGATAGAAATAAAAGGCAGTTCCCCCTCCTCCCCTTAGTTTTGGCCATTAATTAGCAGAAACAGTCTTAATTACATCACGATCAGCTTGAATAACTGCAATGCTTGAACTCCTATTCCACAAAGTTCAAAAAAAACAATGCATGGGTGTCAAAATCTTTCAGTCACAGCTGTTTTCACAAACATCAAGCAAGTTGATGTCTGGAGCTGCAACAGCTGTAACGTGAGAATTCGGTCCCATGCGTTGCATGTAAACGCAGTGCAATGGAAAAGACTCACAGCAACAAACTCTCCTATAAGAAAAAACTTGGTGTTTCATTTTAGCAAGAGGCTCTATAGAGAGTAGGCTAAGTACTTCTGGTCATGTGCAGTATTAGACATTTTATGTGTGTGCTCATGTCTTTATAAACATTCAGAATTAATCATGAACCAAGGTGATTGTACCTCACTATAAGGCGGCTTGCTATGGTTTGGTCTCATGGCTTTACCGACTTTTTTCTCCTCATTTACAAAAATCTGACAGTCCCACCTTCAGTGATAGTTGTGTGTTTTATGGCTACTTGCTTCCCCAAAAAAGCACAAGTTCTGTATGAAAAAAAAATAATATGTATATACTACACTGAATCACAATATTACCTATACATCCAATTTACATTCTTTTATCCTGAAAGCATTTCATATTTCGATTGCTTGACACAAGCTATTGACTGCAGAAGTGAAAGAACATAAAACAGTTCATTCTACACCTCCAACTGCCTGAGAAAGAAAAATATTCTTCCAGTTCTATAAATTCATTCCTTATTTAGGATTTTTTCCATTTGGCACGCAGTTCCTTTGCTGCCAAACAACCTTTCAACGCTTTAATGCACATTAACATAGCATGAAAACATAAGCTGAACAAAAGGTGTGTCAACAAGCTCCTTGATCTATTACAGTTAGGTTCCTCCTCCCTCCCCCAAAGAACAGGTCATCTTAGCCTCTGAGTTAAAATCCTGATGGCAGCCAGTACAAAAATAAATCAACTGCTTAATGGAATGAAACTTCATGTAGCTGAAGTACACAGGAACAGTAACCAGGCAAGTGAGCACAAAGGTATGGTTATAGGCAGTCCTTGGGGGGGTGGGGGAAGGTGGCACAAGTTAAGGATGAGAACTACAGCACAGTTTATAAAACCATGAGAATAACTTTTATAATACTGTAAACTGCAAGAATCTTCACATGTCACGGTTGATCAGGGGCCTCCAGATCTTTAGGAGGGCATGTAGAGGAGCGAGGATCCATGGCTGAGTGCATTAAAGGAATATAAACATCATCCATGTTTGGCATGACAAAGACTTTCTGTGAAAAAGATGCAATTAAGTCAAGTTACGTTTCATACACTACTTGAAACCTTAGTTTTCTGATTTGTTTAGTTAAAAAAATGCAACAAATTTCCAGATAAAAGGTTCCTGAGTTCAGCATTATTTGAGTCAATGCTCGTACTGAAGCCCTACAGCATCCGCTAACTAAAGCCATTTAGTTGTGCTGCAGTTGTAAGATGAAGCTCAGAAACATGAAGATCTTTGCTCTTTCTGTTAAATTGAAATAGCACTACAGGAAACATACCAACTTTTCTTAACTCTGCCACTTTCTCAGCTCTTGCCCATATACTTTCAATCTGTACTTTCAAGGAAATAAGCAGGTTTGATTTCCAGATGACTGTACAGGTTGGGGTCTGGAATTAATCTGATCAGTAAGCTGTTTTCGTATCTGACAAGTATTTGTAAGTTTGGAGGATTTTTCCTATTGTGCACTATGTGATTTTTAAAAATAATTATATTTTAAAGGAAGTAGTAACAGGACTCCTTACTGCCTCATCTGTTCTTAATTTTAGACAATTGCTTGGCCCTCTATCATCTAAGAACACGTAGGATCATGTTTTTATTCAAGTACTACGAATTCTGACACAGTACCTATTTTCAGCTATTGTCATTCTGATAAGTGCTAAAACAGATTTCCATCCAGGTCTGCACATGGTCTTGAGACCATCCCTGAAGTCAGTTTCAGCTGAATTCTTAACATCCTTTCCACTGAACAGGAGCAGTGGAGGACACCAACTATTCATGAATGAAATAGGGGACATGCAAAAATTAAAAACCCCACCCCTCTAATAGACCAAAACTATCATTACTGAAATGAAAATGTAAAGGAAACACACCTGAAACTCTTGTTCTAGTTTCTTCTCTATCCAGTCAGTTACATGAACCAGAGTCACTTCTCTCTCACCAAGTTTTGGCCGAGCTTTTAACTCCAGGTAGGGAGGTCTTCTAAAGCCATACCTTAGGAGAGTACACAGAACAGGTTTTATTATAAACACTCCAATGAAGCATACGCTTAAATGTGCTGACTGTCAATGTTCTCTTAATAGCAGTTCCTACTTCATTTACAAGTAGTTTGTGTTGCACTTCTTCCAGAACTCACTTCAGCTACACTTTACCTTTTTTTTAGCTGCAATCCCTTAGGTAGCACCCACCTGAAACACTGCCCAGTTCTGCAGTAAGTTCCTCTTACCATATTCTGTCAGTAGGTGGAGGTGGAATGTTAATTACTAGTGTTCCTCTGCACTCTTGTACTTCAACTGTTAGCAGCAATGGAGTATTGGAGACTTCTTCAATTTTCTTCTTAATAAACTCAGTCTCTGTTGCTTTCTGAAAGTATTTTGACTTAGTAATTTTATCCACAATTCTCATGATCTTACTTGTCCGGTGTCCTCCAACGTACCTTTAAATAGAGAACAGAAAAAGAACACATCAAAGTAATTTTCTTAAACCTATTGTTTGCTAAGACACCCATTGATTTCCTATTAAATCATTACAGTTTCTGATATAAAAATTCTAAAGAGATACATATTCACATGTCCAAGCAGTACCTACCACAGCTTGCACGCAGCAGCTGTACTCAGTCAGCTATAAGTGTCTGGCAGAAATCCTGTCCAGTCTGAACACTCCTTCTTCCCAGATGGCATTGCAAATGCAACAATTCTTAAAATTGCAAATATGCTTAAATCATTTATACCACCAAGCTGGCATGAGAAGTGACAATCTATTACCGTTCTAACAAAATTGTCAAGACTTGGATGCACTGGGACACATGCACGTATCAGCATAGAAGGCCCAACCATTCTGTCTAATCTATTTAACAATGTGTGTCAAACAAAAAGGTTCTCACTTCAAGGTACTGTAGCATTTATGATGAGTATAAAGGTGGTGAAAAAGAAGAGGAAGGTGATTTTAGCAGTAGATGGGATGATATTCCAAAAATGATTAACTATGCCCGCAAGAAGCAGCTACTTTTCCTGGCAACAGTGTCAGGCGGCATCCTAGCTTTTTAAAACAGATGCTTTAAGGACTGAATGTGTCTTTTCTCATACCTATCCCATTTCAGAAACACACACTCCAAGAATACCATGTTCGATATTTTCACACACTATATTACACCTAATTGAGGCTCTTGATGTTATGTAGCAGAGATAGCCCTGCTAAGGAAATAACATTTTCCTAGCCCGCAAAAAATTTGTGTTTATCCAGCCTCTTACAGAACTTTTTCCTTAGCATAAGACAAGAAACTCCTCAGATGACATAAAAGGGGTGAATTAATTTCAACTTTGAGATTCTACACTAGCTGTAACTTTACCCAGATAAAGTACATACTTTCTCATGAGATTCTATAGTGATAGTATTGCAGATTTTCAAAAGTTGCAAGGAAATTCTTTCAGTATTCTACTTAGAAATTCTTTGTTCTCCCTTTTTGTCCTTATGAGTTCTTTATATGATCTGTATTTTTTTTAAAGATATGAAATACATCTATTGAAATAATGCCAACAATTCAACATGTAGTTTTCAAAAGTTTTTAGGAGTAACACTCCAAGGAAACTCTCTTGAACATTTTGAATATGTCATGGAGCCTTTTGGTATATTCACTGTAAAATCACCGAGATGTGTTCAGACATAGAAAACATCGTGATTGTCTGAGACATTTCAATGCTACTACAGATTCCTCATTTCATGGCATAATTTCAATCAGATGTAAGAAGCAAAAAAAAAAAAAAAGAAAAAAAATCAGAACAGCAGCCAAAACAAGGAATGATATGGCAAAACTGACATTAGGAAATTTTCTTTACAATTCTTGCACAGCGTCAGAGGGCAGTATTGCATAGCCCAGACACTCAAAGCCCTTCAAGGGGAAGAGAAAAAAAAAAAAAAAAAAAGAAGAAAACAAACCACAAAACCCCAAGCAAGAAAGCTAGGCTTGAATAGCTAGGCTTGAATAACAGTCGTTTTCTTAAAGAAAAAAACACAGTGGAAATAAGGACCAGGAGGATCAGCATGGGTATGATACTGTATACAAAGTATTTCAATTTCACACATAAAATCCTGTTCTTGACCCTGCTACCAGGCAAGACATGCAGGGGAAGGTCCTCACAGGTTCTCTGGCCCAAAGACTTGGTGCTCTCTATCGTCTAATAGGGAAGCAATTAGGTGTCAAATGGAGCACTGTACAGGTCACTCTGTGGAAGTGCTGTATGGTGAACAATGCTCTCAGCATGGAAAAAACACTCGGCAGAGCAGCTTCCTTTCAATTGTAGTACATGGCCTGATGGCTGCTCTTTGCTCTAGAAATGGGTGAGTTGTGTTTGCTTAATTGCTTGGACAAACTCACACTCTGACGTCCTGTATAACAATGAGCATTATAGGACTGGACCAAGAGACCAGTTACACCAAGTCTGGAAATGCAGCGAGGAGGAAAGGATTAACAAACACTATGCAGACAGCTCACCCTTCCGCTCCTGGAGTCACCTGCTTCTCTCCTGCCAATTCAGGACCATCATCCTCTTCCGAAGACCCAGCGCTGGAGGATTCCTCATCACTGTCTGCAAGACAATATGCCCTTGGCCTGAAACTGAAACAATGCAATTTCCAGGTCAAATGTAGTATTCTTAAATAGCTATTCATTATGTACAGCTTTGACTGACATTCCATGTATTTCTACTGGAGACTCTGAAATATCCCGTTTTGTTGTTTTTTTTTTTTATATAAACTCTATCTAAAAGAACAAACCCAAAACCAGTCTGAAGCCAGTCTGTCAGAACTAGCTTCAAGGCAGAAAATTTGTCTTCTCCAGTGGAATGTAATCCTGCATACAAGAGGATGGCAGCGGAATGGCTACTCTACATACTCAAATCAAATGTGGAAATGATTTGAAATACATTTGAAAGCATCTCTATTGCTGCTCATGGCTTTCCATGAAGTTGAGCAGCATGTAGGCCGTACAGGATTTTTTTTGTTTGTTTTTAAAACTCTGAAAAAGACATGCTTTTAAATTGAAAGGTAAGAACATGAGATTCTGTCTCACACTAAAACAAACACAGGACTCCAACTTAAAATGACATCATCTACCAAGTGAATCCTAGAATCCCTCAGAATGTTAACTGAGGTGCTAACACATATACCTTATCTTCACAGCACTTTTAACCCAAGTCCATAAATTCCATTTTGTCTACTCGCACACACAGGTGGTTTTTGCGTCGTAGATGTTATCTCCAGCAGTGGTAACACATGCAAAGCACAACAGAATCAGATCGTTGTCATCTGCCTCCAAAAGGAAACGCACAATGCTCACACTGGCAGAGTGAGGTTGCCTCAAACTAGCAATTCACCTTACTGTAGCTACAGTGTGTCATCACTTACCAATTTTGTGTAGAAAAAAGGCAGTTTTATTAACAGAAGAAGTCTAACATAACCCTGGGAAGTAACATTTCTTAAGTGTTTTGCGTAGAGGTACTTTTGTCCCATACAAATTTAGGCTATAACCTCAATTTAGTATCTTTGCTGGAAATGTTCCTTTCCCTACTATATTGGTAGGGAAACCGACCCTCGGGCTTGTGAATTTTTAAACTCCTCTGACACAGTGAATGATGTTTACAGGATTTAAGGATTTGTTTTGTTTTTTTTTCTGAAGCGAGTCCAAGATGGAATAAGGCAAAGAATGTCATGGGGAGAAGGGGGAAAAAAAGTGAAGTAATAAAATCAAACAAGTGCTGCTCTTAGGGTACAAAATATCACACCATAGTAACAGTTTCCTAGACTTTAACTATGGAAGAATTTATGTACACAATCACAGAAAAAAATTCAAATCTTTTAAACAGATTAAAATTACGGAAGGATACACTTCACTATTAACTGATCTCTACCAAATGCAAGAGCTTGAAATAGTTACACAACACAAGCTTCGAAAGTACATGATTTTAGCCCTAGGGACTATACCCAGGACTGTAATATTCTACTGCTTGTTCAGAATACAGTTTATTGCTGCGTTTTCTTTCTTTTTGTGTGTGTGTTCTTGGAAATTTATTTGAAGCATTTAATAACCTCACACAGGGCATGGACTGAGGCTACTGCCTGCTATTCTGTTCATAGAACAAACTGTTAGTTGCTGCATGAAGTCCTAATGTAAAAGGACAATTCAAGTACAGCTCAGGGTGCACAACACTCCTTCCTAACTGCCTATTTAAGAGCTGGAGCAGTAATCCCATGACCTCTCTACACTGAAGAATTTGCTACCCAGGCTATGGAATCAGAATCATAAACCTCTTCTTACCCAGAGATGCATTTGGTACCGGCAGAAGAGTGAAGCAGCACATCGAACTGAACTACCTCCCTGAGGACTTAGGGAGTGGTGGATGGTTCATGTCGCTGGCCCAAACAGCAATGCTGGAGCTGTCTCTCAGTGACTAAGTTCATGTTTTTAGGTCAGATTCAAACTACATATCTACTTGGGTGTCACCTCACTTCACTTTCCTGTGCACATCATACTACCCAGTTCCAAGCATGCCCAGTGCATTTTCAAGGCTCTCAAAGGTGTCACCTTCTTACAAGAAGGTGTTTTATTTGCCTAGGTAATGGAACCCTCTGAAAAGCCTCCACAAGCATGCACCGACTGGCTAAGACCACAAGATTTCCTCGCATTAAACAAAGCAACAATAAATAACCTTGAGTGAGATTTCAGGGGATCTCTGCATACAATGGACCATTTATACGACACAAGCATTGGCAGAAAAACACTTTGGGGCTACAGTATTGTTCCTGAGCAGATTGCACAGTATTTTATGCATTGCCACTTGTCAGTTTGCTTTTACATGGTACAACATAGCAAAAAGGACTGATGGGGTAAGAAACTGCCGTAAATTTGGGTTAGCCTGCATTTGCCTAAGCTCTGGTATGGTAGAACCTCCTACTGTATTAATTTTATAAAATTGGCAATTAAATAGTTTTCCACCCTTTTTTGAGAGCTACATTTTCCTGGGAGTGCAAGCCAGCATTATCAAACTGTGTAAGAGCACGCTTCACTTCTATTTCAAAGAGTAATGCAGCAGTGATAGAATAACTGCAACATTGAACCATTTGTCTCACTTTACACTGATGATATCCAAGGACAGTTAAAACTCAGTGCTGTTTCCCCCACCCTCCTCTTTCTGGGTGAGTAGAGGCCTTTCTTAAATGAGACTGTGGTTACTGCATCTCAAGGGGCGGTTTGTTCTAGGCTCTTAAGGGATAGAAATGAGCGTAAGCAACCGACATGCATCGCTTACAGACAATATGATTGTAGATGCAAGCGCATGCAGAATAGCTTGATTTGTTACAGTGATTGTCAACTCCTAATTAAAAAAAACAGTAAAATTAACTAACACAATGGAAAGCATAGATGAGAATCATCAAACTGTTCTATACTTAAGAGTCTTTAATTTGTTTGTTTGTTTATAATATCCATTGTATTTAAGAAAAAAACCCAACAATAAAAGCAACCAAAAAACCCTCATTCCAACTAGAATACATTAGACTGCTCTTTACCCAAAGCCGGCATGGTACCCGGCCCTGAGCATGTCAAACGTCTCGGCCATGTGCAGGGAGAAATACAGTTAATGGTTCTACCTTCACGTAATTGGTTGCTTAGCTACAGACATTTACATTTGCGTTGCTGGGGGCCTAGTGCTCAGCTAGAATCAAGCTGATTTTTAAATATTAAATCGATGCGTTCACTAATTATTCCTGAGGCCATTCTTGCACTGGACAGATATAAAAATACACAAAGAAAATCCTGAAGGGATAAGGAAGAAAAACAAGAATTTGATTTGTACAGACGTTTCCTTCTCTACCCCCCATTTTTGGGGCTGACAAGATTAAAGGGATTTTTCAAAGATCACACCTACCAATTATACTGATGTAAATTCAGAAGTATTTATTTCAAGCAGTGGCAACGAGAATCTAGGTCGATTTTAAATTCCCTGAATTCCTACCAGTGTATGAGATCATTCAGCCATTAGTTTTTTCACATTTATTTTCTTGTCATGACTGCACTGTAACATAGTGCTGCTGTAAGTATTACTTCAGGATCTCTCAGAGTAAATGGTCAAAGCTACAACACGAGTATACAAAGCATCTAGTATCTTAATTCTGAAAGACAACAACATTTTATTCATATCTAAACAAATGGCCAGATTTAGAAAATATTTTCTTGATTTGTTGGCAGTGGTTGTACACTAAATCAGAGACCATCTACTGTTCAGGGACTGCAGATTTCTTACGTACAAAGAGAATACGGCACAAAGGGAAGCAACACTCCACAGCTGACGGGATGGATATGTGACACGTGTCACTCATCAGGTTAATATAAATGGACAGATTGACGAAATTCAAACATCATAAAAGCGACAGGGGAAGCACAAATACAAGTTAGGTAAGTTACAGTATGTGTATTTTCTAATTAGTTCATCTATAACACTTAGACACAGCAGGTAAATAGAAGTGAGGAAAACTGGAGACTAAAGTAGGGGTGTGATTATTCCCATGATGCAATAAAGCTATTGAAAAAGTATCTACGTAACAATTACAGCCTGTTTACCTTCCACAGATTTTTACTATTACATGGTTTGCAAACCATGCTGTAGTGGCATGTTACACGTGTCTATCTCTGTACCTGCTTGTGTGTATCTCCGATACTTAAGTCTTACTGGCTAAGACCCCAAATCAAGCATAAGACAAAACTAAATTTTAGTCACAGAACATTTTAAAATCCTACTAAAATATTTATTTTTTTTTAAATGATAGTACTACAAAAGTCTTTTGTTAAGACAATTATCAGTGGTGTAATCAGACGTTAAAGTTGCACAGAAAGGCCATGTTCTACACTCACACGTATGCAACCCCCCTGACCCCTTTCAATCTATTGCAGAGCCAGAGCTGTGTATACGCAAGGCAAAAATCTCACTTTTTCACTATGAAAGCTCTCACTTGATTCTACCATTGTAATACCTTACCCCTCTTTGCCGATCTCTCCAACTTTAAGCGCTTCACCAAGCGGCTCTTTACCAAGTTTGGTCAAGTTCATCTTTGTCTCTAGGGTCATTAGAAAAGATCCATTGTAGGACATTTCCAAATCAATCCAAAGTCCTGAAATTAACAAAAACCAACAACAACAACAACGATGTCACTTTTAAGAATAGTCACAATCACTTTATTTTAATGTCAAGCCAAAACTCATTTTAAGAAGTCTATACACCACACTTCTTCCAAAGAGAAAAACTACTTCTTGGTCAACTGATTATGCCATTAATTCGCAAATAATTAAAAACTAATCAAAGCAAGTTTTCTGTTTGCATTAAGCTTAATGGAACAAAGTTGAATGTTCAAATATGAATCAAAGCCACACTGAAAGACAGACCAGTGAGTACGGTTAATGATCTAAAAACAACAACACCAAAAAAAAAAGTGTGATTTATGCACACCTAAAGTGCTTAAGAGATCGAAATTGAGATAAAGAAAATAGAATACAATCAGGAATTCACTTCAAAACTATTTACAGTACTGCTCCAAGCCAAACAGTAATGGGGATGCTCCTCTCTATTACCTATGCTGTCCAAACAAGGCAAAACTTGAAACCCCAGAGCAATATTGCTTGTCACACATCTCAACCTGCAGTCTCTTTTGCTTTTTGACAATGGAGTATCGAAAAAGTACAAAGGAGTTCACTAACTCAGCTATAAGCACTCTTATGACTCAGAGCAAACAGGGTCATTACTTGGAACAATTCTAGACATATAGTATTAAGTTAAATCCTATTGTTTGGGCAGTCTATTTTCTTACCACAGTGACATAAAGAATTGTCTTGGGAATAACTGCAAGATTAGGTCCTGCCTCTTAAGTGACAGCCTGCAGTCCCACTGATTAAAAAAAGCTGTAGGGTATTTGTGATCCAGAAATTAGAAATCAGATGGCACTAAGCACAGATTATGCATCTTCCTTTTCCAGACGTTGCAGCTGCATACAATATGCCCTGCCAGTATCTGGCACATCAACTACTAATGCATTCTACTTTTATTTACTTATTCAGAAGCAATTAATGGTAACTACTCTTCGGGCTTGATTGATCTAGAAAAGATACACTTTTTCAGTTAAAGAACAACTGTTTTCTTTTCTGCAAAAACATGTCAGAAGAATGGCATTGCCCCCAGTCCCACGCATTTATGTTTACAGAAATACACACAGCTCCCAAAGACCAGGTCATTGACACACTGTGAGATTACATGAGGGAAGCAGTACTGAAGGCAAGATGCTTCTTTACTAGCCCAAATTACTCTTTTCCATAATACAGTTTTTCTAATGCTGTTCTAAAACAAAAGAACTCAAACACAAGCTTATACAGACTTTTTCCTCTTTACAGTAAATGAAGCAGCAGTAGGATAATCAGAAAGAAAACAGCTAAACAAACCTTTTGGATAACTAATGAATCAGCATGCTTCAAGCATCAATATTGTTTTAACAGATCAAATTAAGCAAAAGATGTCATTACCAAGAGAGAAAATTCCTCTTGGCTAGAAGAAGTTCATACGCATTTTCTGGAGGGAAAAAGGGAGGTAGGAAAAGGAGAGGGGGTGAAGAATTGGGCCCATTTATAATTTATTCAGAGTTATCTGGTTCCTTAGCCTTGACAGAAGTACAGTAAATACTACAGCATATGCTGTCACCCAAATGGGACTGTATTAACAGAAACAAGATTTTTTTTTCCCTAACATAGTCTGTTAACAAACTTAGTTACTTAGAGGAGCCATATAATAAAAAAATTTTTTCCTCATAATCAAGCACCGGTAAAAAAGTATGAATGAAACAAAGCATATCAGAATTAGTAACTGCATTTTAAAGCCTCACAAAAGGCTGCCTCAAATGACTGATTGACTCAGTTTAAAAAAATAAATTCTTTAAAATGTTCATTCTGGATACTAGCCTGAAGCTTTAGTATTTTTTTCTTCCCCCATGTGTGGTTTATTCATAGGTCAACTTACCAACAAATACATTTATCCCTAAGAAAACAAGCATTTCCAATCATCATTATTCATTTATGTCCTTTTAAGTACAATAGCAAAATAACTTATTTCAGCAATTATTCACTGCAAACTCTTAAAAACCCAAATACTAAGAGTTCACATGTCATTCAACAATATGAAAGAAGTTACAAGGATTACAAATTCCACCATAAATGTTTGCTTCTCGCAGTTTAACTGAAAAAGTTGTTCTCACTGCTGTCGTCGGCAACTAATTGAAGCCAAGTGTTCAGCAAGTATCCTAAATCCCATCTCATGACTCAGAAACACAGTCTTCGGTTAAAACTAATGTTATGAGAACTGAGAAAGGAATTCAAAAAATGTTTCAATCTAGGCAAAAGGAAACACTCTGACAAGAACCTCAAAGCATAAGTTCATTTAAAAACAAACCACGAAACCACTTAGCAAGTATCATGCATGTAACGATTTTAAGAAATTTTCACTTTGTTTTCTGTAACTCAATATAAAATTTCTACCAACAGTGAAGCCACTTTGCTACTGGGAACAGTAGAGGATGTCCTAAGTACTGTGGAGAACCTGCTGTCCCAGGCAGGAAGCATATGACAAGAAGCAGCAATATGTTTTAGTACCCGAATACTGACTGCACATGAGCTTATGCTAGCTATTCAAATTTTATTTCTCTTAAAAGACAGTTTTTGTTCCTCATGGCAACAACTTACTTTGTTTATAAAGCTCAGTGAAAAATATACTTTCAAGAAGTTGAGAGCGAAGTACCCAGTGTTTTATAGATAAGGCTTTTCCCCAGAGTTGCAAGTCTCAAGTGAGATAAGGGCAAACAATAGTTGGATACAACAGGCAGCATTAGTTAACATGTTATGTTTGTCCAAGAGAATTTTAATAATTCCCCAAAGTCTGTTTTGTTTACACTTTTATGAGGGCAAGGTTAGAGATTACTAACATTCTTAGGTTTTCAATCAGTGGTTTGAGTGGGACAACATTTTTAATACTAGTGATAAAGTTTATTTATTTCCTCCAAAATTTCATGCGTCTGGTATTCTCACAAAAGTCTGATGATAACTGTTCATCTGAGTTGGAGAAGAGCATGGTAGTAAGAGTGGCAGACAAACTACATCAAACTGGCATCAAAACTACAGTTAAATAAACCTTAAAAACCTTCAAAAGACCAGGTCCAAACTATATAATATGAGCAAAGATGAAGCCTAAATTGCTTCTGAGCAGAAACTGGCTCATTATCTAATACTGTGCACTGCTGAATTCTATCACAACTTCCACATCCTGGGGAGCCACTGTTGCTTGACCTTTAAGAACAGTGAGCGGAACCAAGATCTTGAGAAGACCCCAGTGAACAGAACCCCCTCTCAAACCCGCCCAGTTCAGCACTGCAATCTCCTCCAACCAGCACTGCAACAAAGGACATGGTACTGTATACCTGCTGTGTGTTCAATACCCTCATGCTCTGAGAAGACGTAAAGAAACACAATAGTCTGTTCCTCACTTAGAAACACTGCACAGGAGAGCTAGTGAAGATTAATCCTCTTACGATTTTCAGCTAGTTACCTGCTCAAACTTTGCTCTGTCCTCATTTGTTGTTATTGTTCTAAATATGCTACTGAGACTTGTTGCAGTTCGGCTCATCGCTGGCCTGTAATTAAATTCCTACCATCTCACTACCAGTTTATTGGTTTTAGCATCATCTAGAAATTATTTTGATACCTTCATCAAACAATGAAGTGAATGAATGAATAGCAGTTTAAAACAAAAATAAGTCATTTGCCATGCAATCCATAGGTGCACAACAACAGGTCCTCCAAGGAAATATCTCCCTTTAGACCAATTAGAAACTTCTCCACCTTGTGTTAAGTAATTGTCTTTCACTTCTCCAGCCCACTGAAACAACATGGTAACTAAAGGAACGAATGGAGTGAGAGGAGACAAGTTAAGAAACCCTTAATACACTCAGAAACAATTTAAAACTGCTCTGATTACACGTCTTAGAAGAAAGATGGCATCTACCTCTCCTCAGCATGTAGAACAAATACTTCTAAGCTAAAAAACTTTAACCGAAGTTTGTCCTTTTGTGAAACTACTTAAGTGACAAGAGTATCCTCAAATGTACTCCTGTGACCAAAGGCAAGCCAGAAACAGCAAAGAAAGAAACACAGTTCTGATTCATAAAGCTGTAGTATGAAAGTCATTCAGCTTAGAAAAAAATCCATATTTAATATTAAAGACATAAAATGATGCTGTATTTTTGAAGTTTCTTTTCAAAGCAACACTGTATTCTTGTTTTCTGAGTTTTAAAACTGTATTTTCTTGATCACTGTTTTCAGAACAGGGCAACTTCTCTTGAAGAGAGACATATCTGTTTTCTGCTATGGTACAGAATCAGATCTGTCTTGAGCAGATGTACTTTGCTCTCTGTAGTCCATGACACAGTACCAGATACAGGTCTGCATCTCTGTTGCATGCAAATTGTAGTTTCTGTTCAGTAATTCTTGCCAAGTGAAAGACACAATCGTATTTCCATATCTATAGAATTATGTTCATACCAAGCCTGATGCTACTACTATTGGAGATAGAGACCACTCAGTAGCTCCTCAGAGTAAGCCCTTATTAAGTATACCTTCCTCTGATTAAAACACCCATAAGATAAACAGATCAAAATTCTGTTCTCCACAGGTACGAAGGCATGAACCTGGCAAAACCAGAAGAGGAAGCACGTATTTTACCTCTGTGATCAACAGAAGGTTTGAAGGCTTGAAGGATCTTCGGCACTGCTATCCCCATGTCAAGCTCAGTTAAAGTTAGTTCATTCATGAAGTACGGCAGCTAAAAGAACAGAATGTAAAAATCAAATCCATGTTATGAAACTAAAAATCATTGCTTCCTAAGAGAAGAAAGGTCATTAAACTTAAGGAATGGCTTGAGCTGAAAAGTCACCAGTGAAAGAACAAAAATACCATTACACAGGTTTGTTCCCGTTCTAGGATTTTGCAGTTATCAGTTTCAAAATAATATTTTAGGGAGACATTCAGCATTTGAACTTGGAATGTCTTCACAACTATGCTGAAGTTCAGCTGCTGATCTTAAACCTCCAGCATGCTTTTTAGTCAAGGCATGTAAAAAGCTCAAGAATTAAGTGTAAACTCTATTTTACTATGAATAAATAAAGACTGCTTTGAAATTTAAATTCAGTCACATATTTTATAGTTGCAGTTATATCAACGTCTCGGCTATTTTTATCTTTGGCAAATTCTTTCATAGCACATTAGCTTTTAAATCTGTATCATAATGTTAGTATAACAGAGGCACAGAATCATGATGATTTAGGTTCTATTTTCTGTAAGTATTTAGAATTCCTATCAATTAGATCTCCTGTCAACAGACAGTGCTTTAACCTATCAAAAATACATCCATCCCACATTCCCAGTTTTTCCACTTAAACTGTTTTCAATGAGATGTTTGGGTACCCTGCTGTCACAACTGTGGAAACAGCCAGGGCAGAACTAGGTTACTGCTTATTTCCCAAAGCACAAGCAATACTATCTCACAGCTGGTGCTGGCAGCTAAATTTCACAGCTTTTGTCAGCAAGACTACATCTCCCTTTGCCTTTAGGAACAGGCGAACTCCTCCCCAAACATCAGGAGCTAAACAGCCCTGTGATTAACTACTGCTGTTCAGAAGTTACAGAACGGAAAGGGAAGACCCAAAAGTCACTCAAAAGCATCACCCCTCCCTTCACCCTTTGAGCTCAGGCAGTTGATGCACAATTCTAACCAATCACCCCACAAACAGCTCTTCCCCTGACTGTTACTCCCACTGACCTCTCCTGCAAGCCGTGTTTATATGAAGCTAACAGGAGCACATTAGAATTGTGGTTTCCCGATCTCCTCCATCTTAAAGGCAATCTACTACTTCCCAAAGCAGATTTCATAACTTATAAGCAATTCTATTTATCCCTGAAATAAATACAATAATACTTCTACTTTTTACATAAAAACTTCAGACACAAGTAGTTAATCCAGCTGTAGTTCACTTGAAACTGAAGCAGCAAAGCTAACATGTTGAGAGCCTCCTGTGAAATGGATAGCAAAGCTGAACTGGAACTCTGCTTCACATTTATTTACTTGTCTTTTACATACAACTGTGAAGTAAGTGTTTCTTCTACTGTTTTAAAGCTTAAAGACTGTACGTTTGTTTTCCTCCATAAGAAATGTGTAGTGTAAATCTCCAGATTAGTTACCTTTATCTTGCTAAGTTTCATTTGGATCTTCTTTGACACTAGATCAGACCAATACTTTTCTCCTAAAAAATCCCAAAATATTCTTCCAAGCAAAGCATTCACCCAGGCCTCCTGTTCTTCTTCTTCAGCTTCCACGTGGGCATCCGGTAACTGAAAACACAGAGCAGGTTATTCAGCTCTATAACATGGTCAGAAAAGGCCTCATTTACTCTGAGAAGTTCTGTGTTAGAGCCCAGGTTTGCCAAGAACACTAAATGCTCAACACAGCTAGCAGATTTACAACCACATCAGCTGGTGTGACATGAGCTCGCTTGTCATCATCCTGACATGCAACAGAGTGAATAAGACCACACAGATATAGATTCACCTCTGGCAATGAAATGAGAAAGTTGTATGTAACTTAACCTCTGACAGAAACAGCATGTAAGCGCAGAGTGAGCAGACTTAGAAATGTGTCTGTAGCCGAGACGCTCTCTCTTCCCAATAGGATCTAGAAGAACAGCTACTCTTCTTTAGTATTATCAAAAAATAGGAAAGCAAGACCCAATCTTACATCCTTCAATCCCATTCAGAAACATCACAAATAGATGATAAACAAATGCAGTATAGGGAAACAAATTCTTCCTTCCAGTGTTTGTATATGGGATTCAGGAAACCATATTGTTTGCTGCATTAAAGGTTTTGATTACAGTCCAAGAGGATTATGTCTTGGTTTCAAAACACTTGGAGATCTATGTTCAGATGTTGCATCACTGACTACAGATATTAAAGCAAAGGCAGCTGAAATAATTTTGGGTGTGTACATGCTATCACATATTTCATTAAAACCAGGAGGTTTCCATGAAGGAAAGACAACATACTTAATGTCTCTCAGCTGCCTGCAATGAAAGGAGAATTTGCCTTTCACTATTTACAGGCAGAAATCCTGAAGCCAGCAGAAAAGGAGTGCTTTCCAAGAGGAGTCAGGTAGATGCTACAGTTCTGAACACCACTTCTTGGCAATGAGTGCTCCCAGAGGCTGCAGCCTCACGCGGGCAGAATTGCTGGGCTAGTAGCTTCTGCTGTGACGCACGTTTCCTGCCAGCACTGTTCATCTATTTATAGAATGATTTCTGACACGTGCCAGATTCAGCAGCGAATTCATCACTGCTTCGGGCGTTGTCAGAGGCTAGAGTATCTTTTTTTGCTGGGGGCGCACAAGATGTGTTTATTTGCATGCTATCCCATGGCCTCCTGCTCCTTTCTGGACATCGTATGAAAGTCTGGCAACAAAGATGCATGACACAAATTACAGTTTTTAAATTAACGGTAATCATACTTAACGTTAAGGATCCATTTATTAAGAGTGTCGTACTTAATATTAAGGGTCTGTTTATTAAGAGTGATTCAAATGCAGTCCAAGAAGCCAAAGGATCAGTCGGAGCTATAGACATTGTTCACTATTATGCTGCTATGTACTACACATACTAACACATTTAGTAGTGCTTTAAAAGATATTTAAAAAACGGAAACCATACGATCCATCCATCCATGCTTTATGTCTTACTGAGCAAGACTGTCCAAATCAAGCTGTAGTCTATACAAGAACCAATTCCATTTCTGTCCCCAAATCAACCCAAGCAGCAGGTATACTGCAGTAAAAATGGTCCCACTGTTGTCAAAGCCACAGCCAGAGGACCACATCAGGTACATACTAAAGGCAAATTCCTAACCCTGCGCATGGCAACACTGCCATGAGAAGCACTGAAGAGGTTAAGCACTTTCTGAAACACACAACAGAAAACCAGTTCTCAGTTCCAGGGAAAAAAGCACTGCTTCATGTGATCCAGAGTGCGTGAGCGAAGCCAAATGTGGGCTGAAAACAGATTTTATAGTGTACTATCTGTGCTGAAAAACTGCTACAAACAGCATCCAACTTGTACTTGTGTTATATGACAATTCTGCCCCAATCAGGTGCTCAGATGCATGCAGGAATGGTAGACAGCCTTTAGATCCCCACAATCAGCAGAAAATGAAGATCAATTTTACTATAAAGTACTAAAAATTCCACTTAAATGGTTTAAACAAGCCAAACCTCAAAAACATGCTTTTAGTTCAATCTACTTTAGAATATACACCAAAAAATTTAACTTTTTACTACTATTGGGAAGTGAGGTTTGTGGAATTTTGTTTTATTTTTTTGGTTGCTTTGTTTTAATCTTAAGCATAAGATATAAGTTCTTTCGGGACCAATGGTTTTTAGGACACACCTATGCATTACTAATTAAGAAAATCTACGGCCATATTGCCTTCAGCTGTACAATCTTACAGCTGTCTGTACAAGACACCACAAAAGCCAGAAAAAACACAGACATTCTTGGGAGATAAGAAATCAAACTAAATCAATGAAAAACTTGTATGTTACAGTGAGAAGAAACCATGGTCAACAGGGAACTGGCAAGCATGAAAACCCATGTGGACTTTAAAAAAAGTTTAGGTCCAACCTTTAGTTAAAGAAATTAAGTTTTCTTTCTACATAACTAATCTTTAAAGTAGTAGTTAAGAATATAAAATATATCACCACCTCAAATGTATCTTTTGGGGGAAAAGTATTACCTTCTTCACAGCTGTAGGGCTGCTATCTGCACTGAGGACTGGACTACCTGAAGGGCTTTTTTTTTCCTGGGGAACACACTTTGCCATATAAATATTGTAGTCCAGAAGCATTTTCTGCCGCACGTTGCCAGCCAGATCCTTGTGCTTCGGCTGGGATGCAATTTCTTCTGCACTTCCCTTGCTGCTGCTTCGGCTGTGTGTGAGAACTCCAGATTGACTATCAGTTCTACTGTGGGTTGGCAAGATACCTAAATTGAAAGGAATAATACCTGTTTAGCAGAAAAGGAATCTGACAGTCCAATAGCAGTGTATGATCAAACACTAAAAAGGAAAAGTTAGCTTGCAAATATAATTTATTCTGAAAAAAGACCAGAGTAGTGCTTTCTCATTTTGAAGGGTAAAAGTAAATTGCACTACTGTGTGCTTAGGTGGTCCTAAACCCAAATGAGTCAATATTTGGTATGATTCAGCACTCAGCAGGATGTGGGACTGGAAAACTCAGCTGATCAAATAGCATATTTAAATATGGACACTCACATACGTATAACATATGGCAGAATTTCCAACAGCCCTGTTGAGGAATGCCTAAAATAAAAGTCATGTGATTAAAATGTACCTATAACTAAACTTTTTAAAAAAATTTAATTATAGGCTGTTACAATTAAAAGGACTGTCAAAAGCATGTAACTATTAGAATTTTAATTAGCCATTAATTTTGCATTTGCATTTCGAGAAGTTATGTGCCAGAAATAATGATGTTAACCAATTTTTTTTTAAAAGCTTCTCAGAAGATAAAGACAGAAAAGCATGAGTCATTCAGATTTAAAATTATATCAGAGGATGGTTCTAAATTAATATTTCAAACATTTGATCAATACTGTAGACTAACATGTTTGTTAGTTCAGATATATTACTAGCACAGGACTTTTTATTTAAACACTAAAACGTGTTTGCTTGTGACATTAACCCATGAGAGAGCTTTTTAGTCTTTACAGGACACTGGAGTGGAAGGATGGAGGAAGAAGAACGGGTAGCAAGAGGACTGAGTCTAATACTGCAAACATTGACAACAGTTCCAACAGTACAGAGGAAAAAAAAAAAAACAATTAAACAATTCATCCTAACAAAAATTACCGGAGTTGTTACAGTCACTTAAAAATAGTGTATTCACATAAAAGTCTAAAAATAGTAAGAATAGTTGAGGTCATACAGCCAAGAGAGGAAAAGGCAGGGTAGGAAGGTGGGAATGAGAGGCCAAGATAAGGAGCAGAAGAGTGCCTTCAGTATTATTTGTCTGTAAAGATGACTATGGCTCCACAGTTGCTATAACTACCAGTGGAAAAACATAACTATGGTTTGTTTCTTTTAATAGATGCTTTTACTAGAATACAAAATTTGAATACCTGGCTTGCTCCCAGATAAACTGGATAGCTTCTTTGCTTCAGACTTCAGCTTGGATGCGAGAAGGAACCTTCTGAACCATTCCTCCTTCTCCCTACCTGTCCTTCCAAAGAGATAAAGCACTTGATCCTTTTGGCTAGTGTACTTTGCTCCATCCTGAGGTTTCTTGGCTTCTTCATTGTTCAAGTCCACTTTTTCAGCACATAACTTTTCCTCTGTATTCTCTTTATCAGTCTGGGCCTTAGCCATAAAGTCATCCTGTCTAGCAAGTTCAATGCAAATTGGGTACTTCTTATTCCAAATCCGTTTTCGTGCCAGACTCTGAGGAACCAGGGAAATCTGAAGGATAAATTAAAGGGTTAAATTAACTTACTTTTCAGTTGTATCTTCTACGTTTCTTTAGTCACACAAAGAACATAGGAACACGAGACATATAGATCCTACATTGGATCTGCTGGGTTTAACTGACTCAACTTATAGCTGGTTGATGTCTGGTCCACTGCTGTCACTATGTCCTTGGCGAGCCATAGCCTTGGAATTAAAACAAGGACCATTCAAGTAGCTTAGACTTCTACAATCATGTGAGGAAATTCAGTTTTCATTTAAAAGATCTTATTCTCATAATTATGCAGAAAAAAACAGAAAAAACAAGAACCTTATTTCTGTGCCAGTAGGCAATGAGACTCTAAACTGAGTTTTAAAACTCAACTTTTCAGGCCCACCTCATGAAATTGAGTGTTTGAACTTGGTAATAGTCACATCAAGTATGTGAGAATCAAGGAATAAAGTTATTTTATTCCTTTATTTATAAATTCTGTTCTAAATTCAGTATATTCAGAGAGAATTGAAACACTGCAAGTGATGAGAAGAGTAATAAGACTTAAAAATTCTAATCTAAGGACTGAACTTACCTGTGTTCTCCAAAAACTGTGGGTAAATACCTTGGAGAGACATGATTTGCTTATTACACGCAGGGAATCCAGCCCCATGCGACCAGCTGGGGGTGGGGGAAAGGGGAAGTACTGGAAATTTTTCTAAGACACCATGGAGAACAACTGTCAGTCAAGTGCTCTTCTAGCATGTGATAGCTTTGCCTGTCTTCGTTACGGGAAAACAAATTGGCAGTAGGCAGCAACCTAACTTTTTGTTTTATCTTTCTCACCATCTTCTTTTAATGGAGCTGACAGCAAGCTCCTTTCCCATACAATTCAGGGATACAAAGGGAGGTTTTCCTCACTATCACCTTGGTCCCTCTCTCCCCCAACTTCCACAGTCAATTGGTAGTTTCCTCCTACAGCTGTACTGCCAAGGCCCTCTACTGATGCAGCACATTAAAAAAAAAAAACATTCTTTTAATGATGGGATATTGATGTATTACTTAGTAAAATGCCAACGGAATCAACTTCCCATGGTAACTTCACAGATTTGAGGGAGGCAAATAACATGGAAAACTGTTTCCAGCATCATTCTTGATTCACTCTTCCAATTGCAAAAATCCCAATCTCCTTCCCTAGACAGTGGGTACCAACAGCAAGTCGTGTCTGTTCCAGTCACCTCTTGCTGTCCTCTTTTACATCCACATACAACATACTTCCCTCCTTCAAGTGAAATGCAAGTGTTGTCTAAACGGCCTTTGGATAGAGACAACCACCTGAGATGATGCATTTTGGTGTAAGCTTCAGAACAGTCATGAGGCAATCTAATGTATGGGCAACAATTCTCTAAAGTCCCACGTGTTAACTTCTGCTTTAAACTGACAGAGGAAAATCATGCTTTTCCTTTACTGTGTAAATATGTATTTTTCTCTAAATCTGTTCAGTCTTCCTCCCCAGCACAATCTTTTGCAAATTAGTCACGACAACAGTTTTGTTTACAGAATAACAGCACATGAATCTAGAGGAGTGAAAAGAATTTTCGAAGTTTAAAAAGAAAAAACAAACATTTCAAAGTATTCTTTGTTAAAATCAGACATAAGTAAGGCACACTCACCTTGCTCTCTGTAAGCTCATAAATTTTCTGGCTGATGTACGTGACTTCAGGCTTTGGCTCATTGTACACAGCCCTTCTAGAAATATTTTTATTAGGTTTTGAAAGTCTTAAGGTGCTTCCTTCGAGTCGCACATAGACAGAGTGAGTCAACGTAGCATGGTATGTTTCTGGATCATAATTATAAATTTCATTCATCCATCCCTAGAGAAGAAAACACTTGTTGACAGGCGTTTAAGCTGCTGGAAAACCAAGTACAGCATGTACATCAAAGTTTTAAATAATTATCCAAGCTTTTGCCAAAGTTGCATCACTTATTGTACTAATACAACAAAGCAGTAAACGCCCTAAGTGAGGTAGCACCAAACTGACAGAGCACAAGATGAGGACTGTATCCCAAGCCCACAATCTGTTTTTCTGAGTAAATCATTTTGTGTATGTAGTGCCGTGCTCTTCTACCTCATCTTCAGGAAACGCTGCGAGACCTGCAGACGCAGGCTTGCTGGGAAGCCATGAGGCAGCCAGGGAGGGCACGCTGCAGAGCAGCCGGCTGCGTACAGCAGGCACGGACATCTTAATCACCAGCAGTCAACGCAGAGCAAACAGTCTGTCTGCTTACAGACATGACTGACATTTGAATCACCAACAATTAAGGACCGAGTGGAAGACCACAACGGAGCTTGTTTTAACACACCATCACCATTCAACACCATTTAACATGTTGTGTAACTGCCCAGTTACAACACAGGAGTCACGTGGGGATTCAATTTCATTCGTTCCTGTGCAGTGAAAGAAGCAGAAAACTAAGAAGCCAGCCCTGTCGTAACAAGCCCGTAGGTGCTGACTCTAACCATGGAGGTGATGTTAGTCCTCTAACACCTGCTTATAGAAAATGAAAGACGATAAATGGAGCAGAAGACAAGCCAGTTACTCATTCAAGGAAGACAAGTTTTCCTTCTCTTAACCTGCCCTACAACATACTTTGATAATTACTTCCACCTACACATCAAAACCTTAATTCAATATTCACTAGTGTCAACAGAAAGTGAAGGAAACACGAGGAGCATCAAGTAAAATGGCATCTTTATAAATACCTAGGTGAGTGTAATAGGGGGAAGAGCTGAAGGAGCATCCCTAGTATTCTTCAAAACAAAAAGTTGTAAAAACTTTATGCAAAACATCCCATTACTGCAACATTTTCAACTTGTAAGTTTCCACCCACATATAGAAATGTAAATTTTGGTTTAATGCTCATTTACTTCAGTGCCATATCATTTCTCAAAGTAGACAGCATACACTTTCTTAGGTGCCATAGGAACAGTGCTATCTGTGTTTTGCTTACTCCAACATCTAGCTCCATTTTCCCTATAAATCCTGAAAACCTAGATAAATTAGCATTTATTTTATGTTAAGGAAAGATTAAGCCATTCATCTTTGCTCGGCTCCAGAGCAGATGACTTCTTTTATTAACAGAACATATATATTATACCAACACATGCTCTTTGAAGAAGCTTTGTGTTTGGGTTTTTTGCTTACACTGGGTTATATTCAACTACCATATAGAAAATACAATGCATGAGGAAGAGTTTTCTATAAACCATCAAGGTTCTGCACAGCAGGGTTGATGTATGTTTGAGCACATCCCATTTCCTTCCTAGAAATTATTAAGCCAAGACATCTTTGAGCAGACAGCAATTAATTTTCAGCCAGGAACTCCAGGTGGACTTACTGAAGCGCAAGGACATCACGTGAGTTGCCTGAAGCCACTGTGAGCCATTCACTCTGTGCAGAACTGGAATATCCATATGGCCCACAGATCTCTGGAGAGACTCCCACCTGCCCTCCAGATCAGATCTGCAAGCTATTTCTAGCTCAGGCACCGAAGTCTGGAGCCTGCAGCCAGGCAAACTAGAGATGAAAATTTGCTGCCTCAAAAGTTTATTGCCGCCTTCTGCAAGGCAGTTCAGCCAAAGACCACACAGGCTGGCACAAAGAGAAAGGGATACTTGGAAAGTGGATCTTTATATGAAGCTTAGCCACACAAGCCTTTTTTGTAACTGGAATAAGCTATGATGTTATTTTTAGTAGGAGGGTTGGAAACCTCTGGGTACGTGTGGTACCCAAGAAGGAAGGTCAGAGTACACTTGGAAGCATCCTTAACATCCTGCTTGAGGTAAAACTGGCTGGAGTTTTCTGACACCAGCACGTGAGCTGAGCAGAGGACGTGTAGCAATGAAAACAAGGCGTGATTTACGCATAATTCTCTTGACTGCCATGTACCATAGTAAGAAGTAAAAATCCATGAATCCATCTTCTTCAAAGATGAAGAGCTGAGAGTTGAGATGACATGAACACCTTGGGACACACATCAGATGCACAAACTTTGCTATACCTTCTCAGCAGCTATATGACTGTTATCCAACATCCTTACAGGCATCCTTATAGTTCAATTTTATCCCTCCAGCACATACGGAGATGCCATAGCCACAGCTGTGATAAAAAGGCGCAAGGCCCAGCCTACGGTAAGTGACTTAAACAAGTCCAACGAACAGGATTCTAAATTCTTCTGGTATGTCATCCACTAGACCAGCACCTTTCCTATCCAGTTTCTTCCGTAACGGTGCCATTGCCAGCCTTTCTGCCACAGGAAAACAGCAGAGGAGAGGCCCTTTTGAAGACTGCCTCCTTCTTCCCAGCAACAGCAAGACACACTGAATTTAAAGGGCAAAAAGAAACAAAACAGAATCTCTGCTTCCTCAGTTTGTATATTCCTGCTTCTCTTTCAGCATTGAGGAGCCTTGGAAAGTCCCACCTGCTTTCCTGATCCCTACCATGCGCCCAGGCTTTCCACTTCAAACAAATGGATTAGCTCTATAATCTGCCAAACACACAACTCTCGAACCTCGCCTCCCCTGCTCACTCATAACAAACCCAACAGGAGTGCAAACGCTGCTTCTCATAGCACAACAATCAGGTTATTAGCAACTGAAGAACCCGTCCAAGGCTTTTAACAATGATTTCTGGCTGCTTAAGGTACTGAGCGTTGAAAGTCTAGAACAGACAGAACAAACACATTTACCACCTAAAACAGCAGCCTACATAGGAATTGCTATATGAGGAAGAGATTGGCTGCTTCATGTATTTGAGGCATAGCCCAACAAAACAAGATATAGAAGTTTAAATTCAAGTATTTGGGGTTTTATTTTCAGACACCTAGCCAACAGTCAGGGTGCAAGAGATACCATAACACATTACTACAATCCCTCCTTGTACATAAATTTCTAGTTTCCTAATTTCTAAGGAAACTGATTTGCACTGATTCCTTTTTGCACTCAATTTTCAAGTTACTTTGTAACACAGAGAAACATTGCATGGCTGAGAGTGAAATACTTCATCCAGTGATGAGTCTTCACTCTACTAATGAATCTGAGAAAGTGTGCCAGCTGCAGTAATTTTTCTCCCCCATATATCTAACAGCGTTAAAGGGGGAAACAACACATCTTCCTTCTCACTTCAGCAATTTTCATTTTTGTAAATAGTTTCATCTAGCATAAAAAACATTTTTGAGAAGGTTATCCAAGAAATCCCAAAATCAATGCCAAAGTTCCTGCATTTTAAGAACAATTTTAGCGGAAATACCTCTGCCCTCTCTTTGCAAAACCAAACTGGAACAAAAGATCCACAGCCTATGGAAACCATTTTGCAATGCACCTAAACAGAGAAGTTACATTACCATAATGTGCTAGCAACAGATGAATTTTCCCAAACTACTGAAACAACAATGGATTTCCTTGTGTAAGAGAGGAACGACTGTATGATGGGTCTTTTTTGTACAAGCAAAGTTGTTAAAATAAGAAATGTAGTAATTCAGGGAGGACAATGACCATAGTCATATGCTACGCTGCAGCTGCTTGCCATTTATGCTGATCCTGTGATCTCCATTTATAAAGGTCAGCAGTTGCTCTGAATGCACAGCTGAAATTAGGAGACAGTGCCTCACCACCAGTTTGGTAACTAACCTGAAAATGTCGCGGGTTTGAATATCGGGCAGCACAGCTTTTACAGCAAAGGTCACAGTTACTATTCAAAAGCCCACACATGCGCTACCAGGATCTGGCCTGTCTGTTAGACAGGACTTGGATGATTTGGACTTGATGTTTTGGACTTGATGATCTTAAAGGTCCTTTCCAACCTAGTGATTCTGTGATTAGACAGCAGAGGCTGAACTTCTGGCTTTTGGGGTGCAGCTTGTCACCCCTGTCACAGCAGCACTATCACCTAAACTGGCCCTCCGGGGAACGCACTTGCATAAAAGGACTTTTAAAGGCCCACCCCAGTTTACTTTTCCTCTTTTGTGACTCTGGGCTGCAAATTTTTTATTCGAACTGCAAGTTCAACAGAATAATTCATGCAAGTATGAACTGCAGAGGAGTAGCAAGGTTTTAATGTTACTTAGTTTAAGATTGCAGACATGTTATGACTTAACCTGAGAGGAGAGATGGGGGGAACTGCAAAAGATGCTTATGAAAGACCCTGAGGGCTGGGGGCTCAGACCAGGTCTGCAAGTAAAAATAAATAAAATAAATAAAAATCATTACTTCTAAGATATTTTCAAACACATAAACAAAAGGATCAGCAAATCAACAGATTGCTTAGTAGCCATTATCATTACATTATATAACCAAATGCTCCAGCACTGAAATTCTTGAAAGACTGTTGATCACGCCAATCACACTAATTGCATTAGGGAATCCCTCTCATTACCACTATTTTGTAATACTTCAGTAGTATTTTGCTTGATAAACGAGGAATAATGTAACTCAAAGGTTTCTGAGCTTTTATTGACAGGGAATCTAAAGAGGATCTAATAAAAGGTTTAAGGTGGACAGAAGTAACCGTCACCTTAACTGGAACACACATTTGTCTGCCAGAGGCCACTATCAAACACGAAATCCCGTCAGTAATACTCAGGAACAGCATGCTGGTAAAAAGCCTCCTCCTCCTGTACAGCGGTGGTTCAAAGAGCTTCACTTCTCCAGCCGGCACTGCCAACACAGCCTTCTCATAAAAGTTCTAATGGAAAGGGTAAATTTATCATTTCCATTTTAGCTGTTACTTAAAACCTTTTGTATCAGCCAGCACCACACAAGGGAATGCACCCTTCAGAAGGCCAATAAGGAAGTTAGAAAAGACTAATGCATTAAAGAAGGGAAAAAATAAAAACGTGGGCAGAGGAAAAAAGGAAAAGGAAGCTAGCGAACTGAAGGCTAAGGGAATGAGAAGATAAGAAAACATATAGCGAAGATGCAGGGGGTTTGTGTGCATTGTCTGCTTGGGGGAGTGGTGTTCTCCCTCGAATACCAAGGGCAGTTAAGTGAAATAAGCACAGAAATCTACAGAAGCACACACTAACCAGCACAACAGCATTTTATTCTTTCACATTGCAAAGGAACAATTTTGGGGGAGACAATACTAATGTTCAGGAATTTCAGCAATTGCTGAGGGGAATTTTCCACTAGTTCTTGAAACCAGGGAAATGTGCACTTCTGTTTACGTGGGGGAGAATGCACATGTACTTGTACAAAAATAGCCTGATAGCAGTTTGGCAGAATCCCTGCTCCTAGAGCCCCATAAAGGGATCTTACTCATAGCATTATCGTAATGGCATGAAAGCAGTTCAGGCCAGAATACGAGACCAACAAGTCCTGAAGAGAACATCTTTATGCGAGAGCATCAACTTTAATTTCCTATATTCACATGGGTTTTGTCACAGATTAAATCTTTATCTCACTTTTCAGAGGATCTAAACTGTACAGTGCTCATTTTGACAGAGGCAAATAGAAAACAGTTGTGTAAGGGGGGAATAACAACTTGCAACCTGCTAAATCACATGACATTATTTCACTACAATATGGGCACTGAGCTGGTTTTTAACTCCTGAAGCATTAAAAAGCCTTTTTATAGGGCTTTACGTATTAAGAACAATTACTTTGTGTGTTAATGAGTGCAAGAAATACTTATCAAGTCATAGAAAACATTAATCTACATTCATACGGATTTCTCTGCACAGTTCATTTCTTGCCTACAGCCATTCTCATATAATATCTCTCCTGGATAAAAGTCACCAAAATACAGTTTAAAGGTTCCTGAATAACAGCTAACATCTCAAAGAGCCAGCTTAACACCAGCCAACAATGAATATCAGGATCTTTACCAGCTTTGAAGTATCAAGGCAAATTTATACGCTGGGTCTCAGCACCCAATCAACAAGGACAGAACTGAAAGTTTGTCAAGATTTGTACATGCAGGCAGCAGGTAAATCAACTGGGGAGACAGGAGTGTTCAGTCTGCATTCACAACAGCAAATAAAGACCACAAGTCCCAAAAATCAAGAAAAACGGGGAACATCAAAGCAGCACCAAGGCTGGGCATGCAATTGCTGCCTGTATTCAGCATATGGGCAATTATACTCCATTTCTCCAATTTTTCAGTTACCTAAATTCATGCAACCTTTGTGTTGTCACACATCTGGAGATGCACCTTCAGAAAGCCCAGGATGGATTTAATATTTACACAAATATTCTGATAAGCAAGTGAATCAAGTGAGGGTTGTACCACTATCATTCTGAAATGCTTCTATTGCACATCAGAAACCAGTAGATGCTTTACTGTTCAGAATTCTGCAATTGGGAAAAATATTATTTTAATTCATCAGAGGGAGATCAGGAGAGGCAGGACAGGGACAAAGAAGCATAAAGCCACTGAAAACTGAGTGACTGTATGGACCACAACTGGACAGACAGCAATGTGCCAGATCTACTGAAGCAACAGCAACTTGCAGTTGTGAACCAGAAGTGGAAATGGGGAAGGGCAGAGAGGAGGGAGGATACATTTTCTAAGAGCTTCATTTAAAACCCAGCTGTCGGGCACACATTTTACTTAATTTTAATCCATCTTATACCGTACAATATTCAAGATAGCAGCACACAGAACCAGATATCATAACCCATGAGTACATCCCTTTCATCACTCATTCCTCCTCCCATTCTAATTAGCTAATGTTTGAGGAGAATCCATATGCTCCCCAACTGTCTATGGTTTACTTGAACACAATGCTTTTGAATCTGCTTAGCTTGAACAAAGACAGACAAATTACTGCCTAGACAGTAAAATACCCCAGAAACAAAATACATCTCTTAAGATGCAGCTTCAAAAACAAATGTTACTTTACATACTAAACTCTGACATTACTTGCTCTCAGTAGTTCAGCTGCATCATTTAAAATCCATCAGCAAAACCATTTGCCCCTTTTACTTTTGAAGCAATTCTGTTTTTCTCCTAATCCTTAAGGACACTGAAGTCTTACATATTCTTGGATACTAAAGAGTTTGTGCTCCTGCCAAAGCCACCTGATCCTAATACTCTATTTACAAATGGGGATAATTCAGCTTTTACACCTTCAGAATAGATCTAGTTTACTATTTCTACCCAAAATAACGCGGACACACACAACATGCCGTGACCTCACCTTCAGTATTTCAGGTTCTTTGATGTCTAGAGCTCCTGTATTCCATCTCTTTTTCATACTTTTATGCAATTTGAGATATTCATGACTACGTGGAGTAAGAAGCCAAATCACACAGACAGCTATCATAAATCCAAGGGCCATTCCAAGTAAGAGTCCACTTAAGTAGCCAGGTAGAGGGATAATAAAGTAAGCATAGACTAACAGTGTTAAGAAGTATAAAGTTTTCACTGGTACTTTAGGCTGTTGCACATATGGATTATTTTCATCTTCACTACTGAGCACAGTACCATTTTCCTCAGTCATCTCTGGATCAAGCAAAGTTTCAGTAGGTTTATCATTTTTGCTTTCATCCTCTAGCAAGGAAAAGTCTTCAGAATACAGTTCACAAAACTCCTCATCCTCTCTGCTCGCTAGTGCAGACAATGAACATTTTTCAAGTACGAGTGAAGTTTTCGAACTCATGTCCTTTGTGCTTGCAGACTGAGAGCTTTTGGTCTCTGTCTCTTTTGCGTGTTCCTCCGCCGCTTTTGACTGATCATTTTGATTCAGGTTAGAGTCACTTCCATAGAAGTCCCCTTCAGAATCACATTCTTCTTCCTTAATGCTGTAGTTGTTATTGCTTTCCAAATGGCCATTCAAACTGGAAAGGTTTGAGAGTTCTGAAGCACTTGAAGATAAGGCTTTGGGCCTGTGGCTACTACTTTCATCACCCATTATTTTACTGAGCAGCTGAAAAGGCTCATAGATTACTTCAGAAAGGCGTCTTTTAGTATCTTCAATTTTAGCCTCCATTTCAGGTACTTTAAAAAAAGAACGAGTGTCAGATGGAGATGTTAATGGAGATGAGGGGGCAGTTTTAGAATCGCCACCCGTAGCTCGAGGTTGAGTGAACTGTTTGAACAGATGCAAGTTCAGCTTTGAGTCGGGTGGCCTGTAAGACACAGCTTCAGATTCTTGTTTAGAAGTGTCTGTAGACAGAGATTTTACTAAGGTTTTCATTAACTGTCTATGTCGCATCGGTGGGGTGGGTTCTTTTGGTTCCACATCTGTTGAAAGGGACTTAACTAAACCCTTAAAAGGCTTTGAACTAGAAACTGTGGATGATCCACTAGAGCTGGCAACTGATCTGGAAGGCGATGAGGATGGGGAAGACGACAGGCTGGATTTCTGTTCCACAGGTGGTGGTGCACCTGATAAGCTAACTGTATGACATGAGAATGAGGATGGAGACAGCACTAGTGGCACTGCACTGAATACTTGGGATGTGGAAGGAGAATCCAAGAGCTTTACAGTTTCTGCAGTTGGCAGAACTGCAGATGACGAGGACAGTAGCGATGCAGAGTTGGCCATATTAAGCGAGGTAGCTGGACCAGAAAAATCATGGCCGGTATGCTCAAAGCAGAGGTCTTCCTTGGCTTCAAGTGCTGTTACAATGCTTTGGTCATCTAGTTCCTCATCAAGAAATTCCTTAAACTCCTCTTCCTCCTCTTCTTCCTCCTTCCCAAATGCAGAGAAATGAATAGTGATGGTTTCTCGGGAGACAGATCGTTGGACCTGCACTTTTGGTGCTGACTGCTTTGAGGACATTTCACCAGTTTTCTCTGCATGGCTACTGTTCTGACTTGTCATTGCAGGTCCCAGAGATGTGTCAGAGTCTGTGAAGAAAATGTAATACTATGTTAAATGCATTTTTCCCCCTTCAAACACCCTTATTTTCAAGCGTTAAGCCAAACACAAGAGACAGGTTATACGCAACAGGTCAGTCAGTTGAAAATTAAAACGCTCTGGATGCAATTCATCTCACTGGATTTAAAGCTGTCTGTTACTAAAGAAATTGACTGTAGATGTATTTCGTTGCATAAGACATATATATATATTTTAGTTAATACACCCTTCACATCTGCTTAGCTACCTCATTTTTAGTATCATTGAACGCAAGAACAGATTCAAAGGCAAGGAGAAAAACATGCTTAGAACAATTAGCAATCACGGATAGGAGTGGAGAGCATTACCAAACCCTCTCAGATGATCTTTAAGGAAGAATCTGACACAACAGAAATAGAAAAAACAACCAACTAAATAGAAAAACAACAACAACAAAAACCAAGCAGAAGATATGTATGCTCAAAATTACAGATCTAGGTTACTGTTTGCTAGGTAACATGTTTCCACATAGCACAAAATGGCAATATTAAGAAGTGCTGTGCTGTTAAAATTACCTTCAAGTGTTCTGAAATTATAGTTCATCTCTGATAAGCCACCTTCCTATTTTCCCCACTAGAAGCCCTTCTGAGTTCCAGAAGCCTCATCCCACCCCAGCACATTGAAATCCTCCACTCCTAACTCTCAGGTCCTTCTACATACAGTAATTCATGCTTTCTTTTCTCTTTTAAATAAACCAAAGTTTGAAACTCAAAGCAAGGTCAGAAATATGCAAAAGTCTTCATGTAGTCTTTGTTTTTCCAGGCTTTGCAAGGTATGGACAAATGATCAGGATAAACAATAGTCCAATAATTGCAGGCAAAAACCAGAGCATAAATGGACAGAACTTCATTTTAATATCCTCCTGAATTCCAGGACTAGACAGCCGTTACAAACATATTTTAGCAGAACCCTAGTACAGCAAGATGAAGTAGCTCCGAAGACTTCAACAATGGACAGTATAAACTAACAGTTGTCAAAAAGACATGAATCAGACTTCACAGATACAGCCACGTTTGAGACCCACCTCAGATAATGTATACACCCAGGCAAAGAATTTATTACTGCTAGCAGTTTTGCTGTAAGAATGTGTAAGGACACTTCAGTAGAGGCAACTGTTCTCTCTGGTATAGCAATGGTACTGTTTGAAAATACTGATCTCTGATCAGTTCGGTGCACACAGGCTGCTTATACGATAGCTACACTAACACACCTGCTTTTTACATCAATTACATCTACGTGCTATTTCAAGCATTTTATTGACCCATGAAAGTGGACTTAGAATAAGAGAGAGAGGAAGTATCACACATTTAAACCAAGGCACTGGTGACCATACGCAAAGACAGAGCAGGAATTACAAGATTAGCCATGCCTTTCCGGCTGCGAGGCAGCACTTTATCTTCATTGTCAAGGCAGCAAGTTTACCACTTCAGTAACTGAATTATTTTTCAGAAGGTGTTAAAATGCTGTAATCGAACTGTCAAGCTGAATTAATGAGAGGCCTTTGCTGATGTTTAGAGAGCAGTTCAGAAGAATGATTATGTGGTGGTGGTGAAATGTGCACTTCACCAACAGTTGTGCTATCAGATTGTATCATCCAGCAAGCCAGTGTCACCTGTTTGTCATCATCTTCCCACTAAAGGTTGCAGCACTTTATACTTGTAAATGGAGCTGTTCATTTTTTAGCCTGTCAGTAAAATGAACTGGGCTAAATGTTTTAAAACAGCAGTTCTTTTGTTACCCAGCTTAACCCGTAATGTTGGAACAGAAGCGAGTATCTGTCCACAACTTGCTACCCACTATAGCTGTCCATTTTATGGCTCCTAAATTGTTGACTAGTTTATTCCTTGCTTCTTCTAGCATACGTGTGCTTCCTAATCAGGTTGTACAGAAGAGCTGGACTCTATTCTTCTTCATGCAAAGCCTCCACTTTAATTTCCATTTTCAGTCCCAGTTCTGCTGTATACATCGGGGAGCCAGTTTGGATCCAAGGAACCGAAAGAAGCTTTCAGAACCTAGTCAAGCTTCCACTTGACACCTAACCATTTTTCTGACAAACCACTTAAGAGACAAAATTCTACCTCAAGATCAGGTTCTGGCTTCAGCTTTTATCATGGAATAGTTTTCTTCTGTCCTCCCCAAAATCCATCTGACATATCAAAGCACAAGTATTAAATGGAGAACTCGCTCTCAGTGATGGAAGTGTAACCTGCAGCCCACTTAGGACTCAGCAGATCGTTAACTTTCCTGCCACATCTGTACGTCAAGTAGTTATTTACCCCAGCAGTAAGAACTCTCAGTTATTCAGAAGTTTAGATATGCATTTATCAGTCATATGTACATAAAACTTGGTGAGCGTTACAGTTGGTAAGAAACTTAGTCTTTCATTTCCCTGGTGGATTAGTGCACTCGGAAACCAGCAGCATACGGAATCCATGCTTCCTACAGACACGGTTCCATTTCACATAGTTCAAACTGCAAACTTCCCAATTTTTTAGACAAATGCACCCAAATTTATGTTGGAGAGAAAAAAACCCACACCTACTAGGGGACAAGGTATGTATGCAACTCTATTTCCATTTCCCTAGTCCTGGACCATCAGCTATCACGCATCTCTAACAATTTTGTGCCATTTGTGAAACTGCAAGACTAGCAAACCAAAATTTAAAAGTACAAAAAACCCTACACGTTTTCCAGGTCATTCAGCCATTGCAACACTATACACTAAGGAAGGAAAAACCAAAAATACAACAAAGAAACCACACAAGAGCTGCACTTGCACACGATGCTTTTGGCATCAGCCTGGAATGTCCAACCCTTTCTCTTCTGCCCATTCGGCACTGTGTATCAATAATCTAGCAACACAGGATATTAACTGCCCCCTTAAGCCCCCAAATAACATTTCTAGTACATTATTTTCAATCAGCTAGAAATTCATGGTTTTAGTTAGTTCTTTAGCACACTATGTTTACACTGTACAGTTAATTACCTCGTGTTTAAACACCAGTTGCCATGTTGTGCTAATGCAGTGCTAATTACCTGAAACAGATGAATTTTACTTGCACGCACAAAATGTACTGAAAAAAGATTTTCCTGCTTACTGAACAGGCAAGATTCTTCTACATCACGATTAACTAGTTAACACAGAAAGGAAGGAAGCTGTTGATTAATCAATATTTGCCTACCCTTAAACATGTTACTATACCATGAATTATGTCTTATAAAAGCACATTCTTAAATCAGCACTATCAACAGGGCAGCAGCAGAACATTAACATAATCCAACTGCTTGCACTTTGGCATCCTCAGCCCATGACTTGCAAGGTAACTCCGTAGTATCCAATGCCCTCGACATTTGGCCCAAGTGATATTTCAGTTGAGGAGACTGGTTTCCAGGAACAGCCATTTCTATTTGGGCAAATAATCAGTTTTAGCCTTCTTTGCTCTTCCTGAAATTTTCTAAATCAACCCTGTTTATAGGCCAGTTTTGCTACAAGGCAGTTCATGCTTTTCCCAAGCACAGCTGTTCAAAGCTCTATCTCCTATCAAATTTTCAAACAATTGGTACACTGGTTTTTCTATGTACAACAGAAGAGAAATATTGTAATGCTATTTACTTTAGAAAGCACATGTGTTTTGGCCAACATCATATATTTCATTACAGGCATTCCGAATAGCAATTGGGATTACAACAGTAGCGTGCTCTCTACTTTATTCCAAGCTTTTAACAACTCTAGCTCCCCTCAACACACCAGATATCGTACTGGCAGTATTTCCTCCTACACACACAGGATAGCAGAGATTTTCCCCTGCCGTGCACAGGCCCATGTTTCCAGTCCATTCCCGAGCACAATTTCTCTTTTTTATTGCAAAGGATTTGGGGTTTTTTTTCCCCCAAAGTAGATGTTGAGAAGCTTTTCCACACCGAATATCACAATGACATCCCTGACTTCTTCCACTTGACCACTACTGACAGCTCTTCCACTAGGTGTTCAGTTTTGGTAACAAAGATATTTCATCATGTCCTTGAACCATAGGTTTTTACTGCTTAAAGAATTCTAAGAGATTCACTTCTTACTGATTTCAGGCTACACTTTCCTCGCTCATTGCCTTCCATTTTTCCTATTCCTCACCTCCTCTCCAAGCTGTTTGAAGATCTGGTGTTCCTTGCCTCCCCGTCTGAAGGGGCACAATTCCAAATGGATGGTTTGCAGATTGCATCAATACTTCCAGAAACATATGTTTTCATTGATCCTTCTTTTGAAAGCCACACTGTCCCCACCTTCTTTGGCTGCCTCTTTAATTTGTTTTTTGGTGTTGTTGATTCTGAAGATGTAAGGCATCAGTATTACTCATGGGGCAGGTGGTCCTGAATAATAATCTTAGATGCTCAGGCTTCAAATGATTTGAAACATGAACTTTTACCTGGAAGACAAGGAGGCTGCTCAGAAAATAATTCCTTTCCCCCAAAGGTTTAAACTTTGGATGCTTTTGCAGGGTGGAATAAGAGAGCTGCCAACCACTTCCACTTCTTATGTTAAGGCACTGCACCCCCATCACCCACATAACAGCAGTTTACAATCCTCACCTACAGGCATTGCTTTTGAAGCGCTACAACAACAGGTAACAGCAAGCCAGGGAAACAGTGCATGCACGCTGCCTGGGAATAGAAGGTATTTCTTGCCCAGCCGTTTCATGCAGAGCAGCGGGGCAGCACAGTGCAGGAGCTGAGGATGCGTTTTACCCAGATGACAACGCGTCTCCACCACGCCGTGATGCGCCTGCTGACGAACAGGGACACCCAGGGAGAGACCAGGTGTTGGGCAGCGCTGGGTCAAGTTGGGCCACGACACCTTTTAGAAGTGTTGCTACAGTAACACGTGCTCTTAGCTACACCAGGGATGACTAATGGGGAGTGTTTATAGAAAATAGTCACGCACCCAAGCAATCTGTGCTTTTGCCCAACAGAGACAACAGCCTTCTCCAGAACTGGCAAACCCTCTTCCTTCTCCCCCGCAGTGGACAAAAACACACCTCACCCTTCTTCAGATTAGCCTCAGAAACCATCTACTTCACAGCACCGAGAAAACACATGGTCCACTGAAGTGCCTGTTTTAGACAATTATACTATTTATAGATAAAAGAAAGCAATTCTTTTCACATTCAGCTTAGAAAGTGACTCAACCGATATACAAAGCAGCAAACTAGAAACTAAGTTAAAAGAACAGGTCAAAGTTGCATACCTCACGCTTATTTTATCCACTCATACACAGTTCAGTTTAGCCACATTTACTAATTAAGGGATATTGAGTAGAGCGATGCAATGTTTTTCATAATCATTCAGTTAGAGAAACAGGACAGACTGGGTAACTAAATTCACACATATTGCAACAGCCATCCATTCCAATCCCATTGCTATTACTTAATGCAACATCTACACAAGGGGGAAGGGTATGCTGCACTGGTAAAAAGCTTTCATAAAAATCTGCAGAAAGGTTCAAAGCATTAAGCCACTGTTCCCAAACCAGGCTAGAAGCATGCTAAATGTTCCCCCATTTGGGAATACCTGCACAAGCCAATGTGATCTGAAATTCGTATTTGCTCTCAGAAATTATAGATTCCACTTGATTTACTAGAGACTCAGGCAGTATCTTCCTTCCAACACAGAGATACGGGAGGGCTGTTGCTATTCTTTATATTTAGTTAAAATAAATAACAGAGCTCTCAGCAACAGACAAAATTCCTTCTGTTAGGAGCCAGAAGTCTTCATTTCAGGTCCTTCAAAACAAAGCACAGTATTAGTGATCATTATTTAAGTAAGGTTTTAAACTATTGGAAGTTGACATCTCCAATAATCCATTAGCACTGCTTTGCCACAGCAGTAGTCCAGAAAGCCAGTTCTCATGTAGCCCAGAATGACAGCACTGAAGCAGAGCCCACAACTACTAGGACATTATCTCTCATGTAAACTTCATCTCATTCAGCAGATTTATACCATAAAAGACAGAAAAGGATACAACTCCCAAATTTCAACATCCTTTCCTATCCTTATTCAAATTTCTAATTTCAACAAATTAAATTCCCCTGGCACCCCCACAAGTTAATGTATTCCATGGTTAACACCTATTATTCCTTTTACATCCGCTGGTCATTACTTTTAAATGAACTACAAAGAAAGTGCTGGTAATTACCATCACACAATCGCCCCGTGAAACCTTTTTGTCAGGGATCTAGTTACCCAGCCTGAAGATAATACTTCAAAGCTCACTTTCCAACAGGAGTAAGAAGGAAGTTTTGCTTCACCTTTCAAGCTCACACAACTGGATTTGAAATACAGGGTGGGAAGAGGAACAAAAACCCCAATAAAACCAGTTTTAAATCTAAGCACAGAAATTAAAAATTTTGTATCAGTATCAAGTACTACTAAAAGAATGTAGTCCAATGTGTTCAACAGAAGTCAACACTAGGATCACAGCCAAAATAGATGATGTCACCCACTATGGACTATAATATACACATAGACCTTCCATAGCACATACCTCTAACAGAGGTCAGACAGGTTATCACAACTAAGCTGGTTAACAGCTAAAATACCTCCATCAGGAGTTCTTTCTGAGCCTCATTTAAAAAAAAAAAAATTTTTTTTTGTGCAAATGCTTTTAAGGTAAGAATAATTCAAGTTAAATAACCAGTGCTTAGGTATGCTTACAGATACTTAAATGAAAGATCCTATGCAAGATTTTAAAACTATTGTCAATGAGATGATACTTCTAATGAAAACTATAGGCCTATCAGAGACAAGTAAGAGGGGTTGTTTACTGACGTCTAGGACAGAAAGGTCAACTAAAATTGCCATGGCAAATAAAGAGTCTTCAAAATTACTGGAACTTTTTTTTCAAGACAGGTGCTGCTAATAAGGTCCTTAATACAAGCTTATATTTACAATGCTTCAAAAATAATCAAGTAAAAATTGTTTAATGTTAGCTAAGCGAGTCTATTCTATATTAACATTTTCCCCAAAGACCTAAGAAAGGTCAGCTACCGCATTAGTTTCTCTGCCTTCACCAATAAAAGATTAATTATTATTCTTTCCTATTCTCCTTCCATGACACATCACTTACACCAAAAACTTCATAAAGCTACACTACGGTTTAATTTCGGCAAACACAAAAAGCTAAGCATTTAAAGGTTGTCCAGAAACTCAGAAAAATTTATCTTCTTCCTATTTAATGCTTTTCTGAAGACTTAAGTGAAGTGATATTTATAAGAAATTGAACGCTTCCCCTAACAGAAGAAATAAAAGAAATCAAAGCTTAAAACAAAACATGCAATAACCCATAGAAGAACAGTGAACAGTGGGTAGAGAAGAATCACTTTATTTTGCTATTGTGACATTTATTCTTTTGAAACCAAGAACATACAGAAAGATGGAAACACTAGGAGCTTTCTGCAGAAAGAATCAACCACAGTTGCAGGACAGGAGAGACTCCCAAGCTCCTCATCCCTCTGGCCCGTAACCCAAAGGCCATGTTCACAGAACGATGCCTGTGCTCTGCTGGGCATTCTGGAAGGAAAGCATGGTCCCAGAAGGACTCGATTCCAGTGAAGCAACATGCATCAACACTAGATTAAGAACAGGGCAACAGCAAGTCTGCTGAAATACGAGACTGAAAACTAGCTAGCAAAACCCCTCTTTGGTAGCCAGCGCAGTGCGTGCAGGCTGCCAGAGCTGGGAGTTGGAGCCTGTCAACACCGAGGCAAGAACTGCTGCAGTTCAACAAACCTGATGACGCGTCCAGACAGAGGTTGCTGCCTTGCCGTCATAGCAGTGTAACACTTTTCAATCGCCATACGTCAAATCTTATTTTGCAACAGAACCGCTGCTCTGAAATTCAAAGGAGAAGCTGGAAGAAGTATGGAGTGAGTATTGGTAATGTTGGCTAGAAGTTGAGCCCAGAAACTGGTTCTTAATGTGCAGCTCTTCAAGAGCTCAATTTCAACACAACCTCTACTAATGTTCGTTTCCCAACCAATTGCAATACTACTGGTGAGGCTCCTCAGTACTCTATTATACATGTTAGTAAAGCACTGTGAAAAGAGCTGTTGTAATAGCAAAAAGTTGCCTTTACCATATAGTCAACTCATAAGCTAGGATTTTTTTTTTCTTCAGATTACTCACACGCTTTCAATAACATATTCCCCTGCTTTTTGCAGCAGATTCAAACCACACCAGAGTGTAATTTCATTAAAGAATGTTTACTCCCAGTTGGCACAATGAGAACAAATAAAAATTCTAGCACATTACACTTTCTCCATTCACGTGTTCTCCTCCTATGAACTACTTTAATTCTGGTTTCTTCATCATTCATAATTGCAAGCAACAAGTAGCATCTCTTCCTTCCAAAACACTCAACATTGAACAGTCCAAAGGGACCTTCTACTACTTCCCTAATTCCTGCAACAAAATAAAGTAACAACAAAACCACAACCAAATCCCCCCCTCTACCCCTCCATCACAGATTTTGGACATTAAGTCATTTCCTGCATCATATATTGCTGTCTTTACAAAGTACATTCAAACACTTATTTTTCCAGGTAACTAGTTGCTGGCATCAAAATTACCTAAAAAAATAATTTGGTCATGAGTGAAAAGAGAAAACAAAGGTTTACAGACCTAGATCTGAAACTCCTGCAGTAAGAGATTTAGAAATAAACGCATTAAAACCAGAGCATACTCATAGACAGAAGGAAAGAGGCAAACTTTTGTCACAGCCTAAAGCCAGCTTCTTCCACTTTCCTAGAACTGCTACACTGCCTGGCTGAAGAACACTCTTTAGTCACCCTGACAAGCCAAAGGGGAGTTAAAAAAGCACTGGTCTGTTATATATATATTGCTCAGGATTGCTAACTGCTGCATTTGTTCTATTCTAAAAAGGAGATTCTAAATCAGAATTTGCTGGTCCTGCAGAATTTCTTCATCTCGACAGAAAATGTTTGATTATTACAAAAATAAAACATCAAAAGCTTACACATAAAAAATTACATCCTATCAAGAGGGTAAATGGTGAGGTAGAATATAAAACTATGCAGCATTGTGACTCTCTTCCTCTTATCTCAGTGGAAAGAAAGAAAAAAAAAAAAATCAACTCATTAATCTGATGACAGATTATCCAAAACCTCTGTGGATTAGTCCACAATTGAAAATGCTGTTTGCATCACTGATTAAATTAAAGGTCACTAAAAAATCTTTAGGGGAAGTTTTGACTGAGTGACTTATAGAAAAGCATATTTCCAAGATGAAGTAAAATAAGCTGCCTTGCATCCTAAATTAAAAAGGTCTTATCAGAATTATACTAGAGGCTCATTTTTCCCAACAAAAAATTCAGTCAATATTCACAGCAACTGCAAAGTTAAAACAACCATCATACACCTTCCTACGAAAACAGCAGCAAAGAGATTAAAAATAGATATGCTTGCCCCCATGAAGCTAAACACAGATACACAGATGAGCAGCATCAATTAATAACTCAAGGTCTAGGTCCCCATGTAAAATGTAGTTATGAAAGATCATTAAAAAACGAATGGAATCTACAGATCTACAAACCATACCCCATAGGTATTTAAAGGGGTGGGTGTGTCAGTGGATTTTTAATGATTTATCAAATCTTGTATTCCATATGTACAACTTTCATTCTAACTTCATGTTTTGCAGAGGATTAGCACACAAGGTGCTTTAAGGCTTTTCTACCTGACAGGACAAAACACAGTATAGACTCATGGTTTCTTTATTTCTCAGAGATGTTTTCAAAATTACAGAAGGGGGCATTCTCTGGTTTAACTAAACAGGACTAAAGCATTTAATACTTAGAAGTATTTAATACTTAAAAGTATTTAGGTTGGGACCAAGCACACAGCCCCAAGCAGCAAGGCTTACGGACTACATTTCCAGACTTCTCTGAAAGCCCTGAGCAGGTAATCATGCTATTTTGAGCTTCAATATTATCAGGAGGGTAAGAAAAATTTTGCTATAACTCACCTCACTGATGAGTAGGGTTCACACAGCACTTTGAACACAAAAGATCATACAGAATCACTACTTAAAACAGCAATAGCAAAGACTAAGAACCAAGTTAAAATAGCTGAATAATCACACAACCCATCTCTTTCTAGCAAGGAGTGTGCAGAGATCATAAACTAGTAACTAATAACTACTATAACAGCTTCTATGCTTTAAACTCCTTTAACTTCTAATTCATAGAAGGATCCACAGAAGGTTAACAAATTGTAAAGTCATCTCTGAAGAAACCTTGTCCTAAGAATAGCAGGAAAACAAAATGTCAAACTCAGAATTGGCAAGTACCAGACATCTCTCTCTGCTTAAGGCAACATTAATCTTATTTCATTCAGATTTATATTCAATTGAAGTACCTAGAAACTAAAATGCAAAAGTTCAGCAGCATTGTAGCTTTCCAACTGGAGGACACAGTGCAGAATGAGGAAGACAGGAGAACATCCAAGATACAGAAATTTTCCCAAGACTGAAATGGAACCGAGATGACCCCTAACAACCTGAATTTTTCCCATGCTAAAGGCAAAGTTTTTGCTTATTTAAAAAAAAAAAAAAACCCAAACCAAAAAACAACCAACACCACCAAACACACAACACAGAAACACTGTCAAACCTCAATGAGCAAAGGTATTAAGTGAGGCTCTAGTAAAAACATTAGGACAGACAACCTGGACTTTCCCTGCTTCCCAACTAACTGTCAAGATGTTAAGGGGTCTTGGCTTTTTTTTCAGCTTGTCAAAAAGCTTCGAGAGCCTTGCAAATGTCATGTACATTTCAGTATAGTCTCTCAAAGATTATTTTTGCATTAAAGAGTCGTATAATCATTTTATCATTAAAAATACTGGACTACAAGAGAGACAAACAGACACCACAAAACCCGCCAACACTCAAGTGCATAGGGCTGAAGCAACCATAAAATTCCTAGTCATTCTATTACAGCACATTCAAATATTTTATAAAATCCACAAAAGTATTAAGGCAAAAAAAGTAGAAGTGTGTGGCAAAAGCGTCCACATGTGTGTTCTCATTTAAGTATGTGTTTTCTTATTTTTCACATAATATTTATAACTCTAAACATTTCAAGGTGTAAACTTATTAATTGACAGACATTGGCAAGAATCTTCCCTGGACTTTGTTATCCAGAACATGAAAGAAGTCCCTGCCAAAAACAGGCTACTAAAAATCAACGCCATTAGCTTGATTTGCATTCCCCTCCATTTCTTGCATTAGACACAGAAGAGAGCAATAGTTAATGGATCAGTTTAATATATTAAAGCTTTCTGGTGGTTTGGTGGTTTGTTTTGGTTTTTTTTTCTTTTTTTCCCCAAGAGGGATTGAGGTAACTCCTATTTCTAAGAGCTGCAATGCATTTTAATTGCACATACGATAGGTCAGTTACAGGTTGCCTGACCTTAACAGCTGCTTTACAGGCTTGACTCTTACTCAAATCAACTGAGTCAGGAAATGATGAGCATCTCCCACAACATACTCTTTTAATCCTAATTGCTAAGAAACTATGGCAGGTAGATACATGAAAGAAAAATAACTCCACTAGCAATCTGAATTAACAGGATCATTTTACATAAAAGTAGATATAAAGACACCGTATTTCTCATAAGCAAAAAGAAAAATCAGTGTACTGAGATGACAAAGTGAGGTCCTTACACACCTTAAAGCCCTTTAGTTCACACCCCTAAGCAACAAGAATACGAGGGGATCCTTCCTACTCTGTTTTTCTCTCTCAAAATGAGGGTACTGGTAACATGCCTAGAAAGATGATGTCATGTGAATATTCTCAAAAAAAGTAAACAAAATAAGATTGGGAAGAACACAAACAGTGCTCTCCTTTTTTTTTCAGCAGCACCGATCTACCCCAGCATGGTCTTTCACTGTGTGAATCAGGTCACAAACTTAAAATTAAAAAAGAATTAAAAAAAAAATCTCTAGAAGGTTTAAGTTAGTTAACAGTTTTCTGAACTTTTCAGCACTTCTCTTCTCATTGGCTCTAGTGAAAAGTAGTTTCCAAAGATCAATAATGCAGGAAGCAACGCAGACAGCCATTACTCATTCTCTCTCAGCTCAGAAAGCAATTATTTGTTCCTATATGGTGTAATTCACTCATATATGGAGACACAGGTCCTTGTCTTAGTGGAAAGTAGACCTCAGGTAGACTAGTATGATGAGACAACATCTGTAAATGAAATAATTCCTCCAGGCCTCTTTATTTCAGAGATGCACATACTAAATTCTGATCAGCTACACATGGAGCTGTAAAACATGCATGCAGATCTCACTCTTGCAAACGTTAATCAACGTAGCTGTCTCCAGGAATTTCAGTTGATAACCCCACAGACTGAAAATTAAAAGGTCAGAAGGTGGGTGTCTTATAGCAATACATACCCCAGTTCCCCAGTTGCCTGCTGAATTTATGGAGCAATATGAAGAAAAGAACTCAAAAAAATTTTTTTAAATGAATTAAGAAGAACCACAGTTCTACTTTAAATTCAAGTAGTATTCATGCAAGCTCTCTAGTGTCATTCGCCTTTGCAGTTAGTTCCTAGTAAAAAAAGGGCTAAAACGTTCCCTTTCTCATCGTATATTTGCTATTCGATAACCAGGTACTACCAGTGTTATGTTTGTCCAGCAAATGCCTTCAGCACTGTAAGTGTTCCTACTATGGCAGACAGAAATAATGTCTATAGTCTCAACTACTTTATAAAATAGGTAAGAACGAATGCACTCCACTAGTGGGTTACATTTTGTGCATGCACATACACAGAATGAGAAGTGTTATTAAAGTAGCTTCAAGGAAATCAATTTTAGGTCATCAACTTTAAGGTCTTGATTCGCTGGGAGATAAAAGAACAGCAAAAGCCAACAGATGGATTCAAAAGGGCAAAGGGAAATAAGTGTCTTTGAGCCATATCCTGCCTTGTTAAGTTACCATATTACGCAGGCAATTCTAATTTCAAGCATATGGCAGTGTTCTTACATACATGCTTAATAAATCCACCAGGCATTTGTTTATCAAATAGAGTCAATCAGCTATACAAGCTCTGAATTACATACGCTGTTAGTAAGTCTGTGAGTACATACCTACTCACTTCCTCATACATCCCCAAACATCAGGGGCGTGGCTGTTTAATCAAGGTTTTTAATTGCCGAGAGAGGTCAAGCCAGAGAAGCCAAGCATGGGTGGCAGCTACACTTGTCTTCCAGGATAAGGTGACAAACAGCAATGAGTTGTGTGAGGAAGCTGCACCCATCCCTAAGGAGCTGTCTCTGACATGCTATATATAATGAAGGCTTTCGAGACAAGACTGGTTGCTCTTCTGGGGAAATTAAAAAAAAAAACCAACCAAAAAACAACAGTACAAGTGGAAGTCTAGACACAGGATGGAAATCTTTTCACCTCACATTCATCACCACAGTGAGACAAGCTCCTCTCTGTTAAAACCACAGAACAACGTCCACACCCTCTCAAAAGTTCTCCTGAACTCCATGAAGGACTCAGAAGTGTGATCATAACAGACAATGCCTTCTTTAATAGTGTAAGATCCGAAGGGATCATACAAATCAGCATGCATTTGGCTTGGAGTATTGGAGGAGGCGGCCTGAAAAGCCACTGTTCACACCATACCTATTTTGTGACTAAAAATAAATTTGTAGGACAGTTAACCCATAACAGTTTTCATTGGCAAATACACCACTGAGGGCATCTGGATACAAGAAGCAGATTTTAAAAAAATATATCCTGAGAAAGTAAAATACTAAAACAACACTCATGATGCAGCATAGGGATTTACTCATTTTTATCATTTTAATTGTGAAGTTTTAGCTTGATAGAATAATAAGTATCTAGCTAGAATTTTTTAGATCTGGCCAATAAAATTGAAACTGAAAAGTTTTCCCAATTCATCAGAAAAGCAAGGGTTCATAAAATCTCTTCAACACTCAAAAACAATTACCAATCTGCATCTCCAAGCTGCATGACAAAAGAAATGGAGATCCATACAACCAAGTATTGATGCTCTTAAGTGTAACACACCTCTACATGAATCCTTTCAGACACTCGCAGAGTTGTCTACAACTGTTAGGTACAGATCTTCAGCTTGCCTGTAAGCTCTAGACAGTGTTAAGGGATCTTGGAAAACTCAGCTTGTTGTCATAAAGGGAATAATAACTGGAATTAAAAAACAGGAGATAGTTTGCCTGCACAGCTGGTCCTCTCTCCATTCACATCTCTTGTTATTCACTAAAATAACATACGAAGAGAACAGTAGCAATTTTTTTTCATGAAAATACTTTTGTAAAGTTGTCACGCATTTACTCAGGTGGTTTATTAAAGACCTTATAAAGCCTTTATGAACTAGCACTTTTTTGAGTTGACAGACATTTAGGATTATCTCCCCTCTAGTTCTTCCCCCTTCTCCCTACTTATTTGTTTAATACTTCAAGTCAAGTTGAAAAGGAAGAAGTGTGAAAGCAGTTAGACAAAAAAAACCCTGCTACCGAGAAGGTCTTACAAAGATAAGCCTTATCAAACTTCACAGCAGCTACAAACAAGAGAAGGAACGTATGGATCACTTTCATTTACCAACAAAATACATTTACTTATGCGTTCAACCTCAAACATTACACAAGAGTATTGGGAAAGAAAGTGAAGCCTCTCCGGGCAACAGAAATGGCACATACGTGTTAAGCAAGCAGGATGGAAATACCCAACTTGGAAGGCATCCAGAGCAACAATCTTCACCTTGCGTTGGCCACGTTGCGGCAGGGAGACAGGAACAAGGGGTGGGAGGTGACTAGTGGGCTGGGAGCAGGAGGTATGGGAATGCTATGGGAATTCTGCAACTCGGTTGCAAGGTTATCTTTCCCAGCCTCAGCTAGAGGATGTTCTTGGAAACCTGGCAGAGCCCTGCGAGGCAGGTTCTCGAAACTTGGAAGTTTCAGAAGAGAAGGCAATACAACATACTGCAACATGAGACAGAGAGCAAACTTGGACAACTTTCACTGTCTGCTTTCAGTATCACACATTAAGCAATATTTCCTAATCAAGCTACCACAATCACAAGCGTGTGAGCATGACCATCTCCCTTCCTCTCAAAGAAGTCTTATTCTTTGAGCTTGTCTGTGCTCATAAAACACATTTTTATTTCCTAAGTCTTAATTCTCATTTCCAGTGAAACAAAATTATTTTTGCAGCTCGCTCTAATTTCAGATCAGAACTTCACTGCAGCTCATGACAGGCCGCATCTATGTTTCAGTCCTCTGTCATCTGCTTTGAAATTCCCAGTATCAAAGGAGATAGTAGCTTGGTTTGTGCTTATATTTTTGCAGTCCTATTTTACCATTGAAGTATGATTTAAACAAAACACATGAAATCCAGAGTAAGACCTAGCGTTTTACAGCTCTCAGTCCTCTGCATAAGCTACTAAAGCCCAATATAGCAATTGGACTCAAACAGATCCTTTAGAAGAGCACCTCAATTCCTGAATATGCATTTTCATACTCTCTGAAGAGATCGTCTTGTAAGCTTGACCATCCCATCTTCTCAGAACCTCAGTGTAACAATCCTGCACTGACAGAATAAGTGGTCCAGGACACGCAATACATTCACCAGCACTAAGGGACATTCTTCTGCAATGTTCCTGTCATCCAACACCAGCAGGGTGAGAAAGCACAACAGTTTATAAGCCACAGAGACACTAGGTAATGAATATTAAAGCCCAGCTCATACAACGATTCATTTGCGCTACCCTCCTGGCCTTTATGGGAAAACACCACTGTTTACTGTGTTTTATTGATCTTCTGTTATCCTTTGTCCATCAGTCGTCTTTTATAACACTAACTTAACTGCTGTGCTATGTATTGATTTGGACTTTGCACAGCAGAGTAACACACCTTGCTGTTCAGAAAGGAGAGAGTTAAAATAAATAGGAGAGAAAGACAATGAACAGGGAGCAGGAAGGCAAGACAGGCAAGATCAGAGAATAAACCCTTCATTACCATTATATTCTCATTTCTCTCCAAAGACATTTAACAATTGGCTTCATCAGAGACAATACACAGTTCTGAGTACCCAGAGAATAAAGACGACTGGTAAATAACCCAACACCTTAGAATGCCTCTCCTCACAGGGGGTGAAGTAGGAAGAAAACACACCTGCAAAACTTACAGGGATTACTGCACACTGCAGATATTTCAGCCAGTCTAACCTACTTGCTCCTCTGCTTCCCGTCTCCCAGGGTTTCCAACGGGACTGGCTTTCGCTAACACAGGAAGTTTTTAAGCAAGTCCTCTCAGATGCCTTAATTGAGCAATTTCAACTTAAGGCACTTGCTTTTTATTTTCCAGAGATACTGGTCATCACGGACTCCATCATCACGGTGATGCATCTGTTAATCAGTTCTTAAAAGGGATACCTCCGTAGCCCTGGGGATCCAGAAAAATTCATTACTCTAACATCCTTGCTCCCTAGCAAGAAACTGCAGAGAAGGCGGATAGCACAGGAACAACAATACAGGCAAGTACTTCATCACGGAACAGGTCTGATTGGAAGTCTTACACTACATTGGGTGCATTGTTATCATGCTTGCCAAAGAGAGGGGTTTTGTTCCGTGAGCATACTCAAAACCCATGATGCTAAGTTAGCACACGATAGCCTCCAGTGCGAAATTACTGCCAATAAAGGACTTGTGTAAAAGAACCTAAATATCACCTTAAAAGACTTAAAATTTCATATGCCAAGTAAGTAGGTACTTTCAGACCTACACTATGCAAAGCTTTGCCCAAATCCAAGCAACTCCATTCACTTCCAGTTCTTCTGAAGACTATACTTAAATGCTGCATTTAAGTCTCCAGGTGGTTAAATCTCAGTCCTCACAACAACCCGGACTGAACAGGCACACAGAGGCTAAGGCTGTTGAGTGAAGTTAACTGTTGCTAGTCATGGTGCAATCTTCATGTTTTGTTGCCTCAGACTGGAAATGGGATCTTGACCAATAATTATTAACTTTCTGCCTTCAAACTTCTTGGCTTGCTGTATTAACAGAAGCTTAAAAAAGTTAAACTGTCCAAGAACAGCTTATTCACAATTCTGACAAGAGGGTCATATATTTTTATGACACAATAATTGGAATTCTGTCCCACACATCCAGAAAAGTTGTTGAATTCAACCACTTGCTGTATAAAAAAACCCAAACAAACAAACATTGAAAACCACCAACCTCAAACCCTTTGATGACTCCATGGGTCATTTATCACAATCCTCTACAATAATGAAACCAGTGGTATACTTTTTTTTTTTAAATTGGCAATCAACAACAGCTTTACACATACCATAACAATATGCATCAGTGCACTAAAGGAATACACACAGAATGAGGAATACTAACTGATAATCCTAAGACTTTTACTATTCACCCTAGTGCCTCTGAAGGCTTTACATCTTGCTCTTATATTAGGAGAGAGATTTCTGAGGGACAAACAACACTGTACCTTACAGTTTTGCCTTTGCTTCCTAAATGTTAAGTATTCCTTTTCCTCAAGCCATCTATGATTGTGTTACTCATGTGAATTTAGAAAAATTGTTCACAGATTGCACATATCTTTAAATTTGCAGTTTCCATTCCAGTCTCCAATAAGAACAGAATTTTGGAAATACAAGCCCATTTATGTATTCCATGTCCTTTTCCAGTAGGCCTAATGAAGATGCTTCTTCCTCTACATATCTGCACAATAGAGGCATGAAGCAACAATAGAAAACACTTAGACAACTGTCTCCATGTCACAATTTCACCAATTTCCCCAAAATACAACATCCAGACAGGAAATAGCACATCTGAGACAACAAGAGACATCAATGAAAATATCCCAAGCATGAAGAAGCTTGGCAGACCAGGAGTTTGTGCATTTATTTCCCGGCAGTCGAGTCTCAGAAGAGTTCTGCAGAGGATCTCTTTAAAAAATACATTCCTGCCTAACCTAGTTGAGCAATCTCGTTTTTCCTCCTCTCCTTCATATCCTTTCCTTAGCTCAACACTAAGGCTTAATTCCACAGCATATACAATTGTTTGCTTATTTCTCAGAACACGGACCCAGCTTTCCACTAGGAAGAAATAGCACAAGATGTCCATGCCTTCACATTGGGATGGTTTGAGAACTATGAAGATGCACCGCTCTGCTTGCTGTAGTCTTTTCTCCCACCACACAGAGCATTTCATTCTCCTAAACACCAGCATTAAAGGACTTGTATGTGGCACACTGACAAATCTTTATCATAAAACAAAAGGGAGATGAAGATGGAACTAAGGTAATTAAATATCTTGCTTTAACAGTATAGTGTACCAGAAAGCACATATCTGGTACACAGAACACACAGCATTTTCTGTCTTCAAAGTACACTGCTAAAAATCAGAACTAAAAGCCCATACAAGATCTTTACAGAATGCATACTCCTCTTGAAGAGTTGATTAACATGGTTTCTGTAAATGCACAGACTGGATGCTTGAGTAGATACCTACAGACACAAACACCTATGTCAAGGCCTCACACATACATAATGAAGGCTGATGCTATCTTATGAACAACATACTTCAACAGAATTAGCTCACATAAGTACCATTTTTTTTTTCACATGAAGACTTCTTTTGCACTACATTACATTCTGAATGTGGTAATTTCCATGTAAAACTGCAAACTGTGTTTTCTTAACTTAACAAAACTTTGGTGAGCTACACAAAGTTATGAGCTGTAGCCGTAAGAGTTGCAGATGTCACAGGGCAAGAAAGAATAGACTACTCAGTGGGAGCAAGCCTTCACATCAACTTAGCTTTGTAAAATCAGGAAGAGGTTAAAATAGCTGAAAAACCCTAATAAGCAGAAAGGCACTTGGAATAAGGTTTTTTTCTGTACACAAAAAGTAGTGGAGAAGAGAATTAGACTGCAGGAATAAAGTCTAACTAAAAATCAATAAAGCTACTAAACTGTTCTCCATCAAATTCTCTTTTAAGTCTCTCCTTTGTCATGATGCCTTAGAAAAGCTTAATAATTGTATTATTAATGTGTTGAAATCACTGCCTGGTGATATTTTCTCATTGTTTCCTTCATTTAGTCATCTGTTGTCTCTTGAAATATAAGCTCTTTAGAGAAGAGAGCATCTTTTCCAATCATTATAGAGCACCTTGGAAAATGAAAAGTGTTTCATGAACAGGGTTCCTAAATGCCACATGCCAGTGCAAGTAAGTTGATGCCTTCTCCAGAAACATAAGTGAAAGTTTAAAATACAGTAAACAATTTATGTGCTTATCACCTGGAATTTTAAAATCTGCCAAAGATGTTACCTTACAAGTAGCTTTGGACTTATATTTCTGCTTGTAATTTCTCCTCTATATTACTGTTGTAGAATCACAATATAATTTATGTTGAAAGAGACCTCTGGGGCTAGTCTGGTCCAACCTCTTGCTCAAAACAGGGTCAGCTTCTAGCCTTGTATCAAGGAGAGGATACTGGGAATAAGGTCAGTTGCATGCAGCTTGGTTCGAACTATCAGAGATCTTGGGCCATCAATGCGAGACAGTATATCAAACGTTAAACAGCTTTCTATGGAGGCTTTTCTTTGAACAGGTCTCTCGCTATCCAGCGGGCACAAAGACAACACTGCCTTACTCAACTCCCTCATTTGCCCCCCAGGTGCTGCATTCTTCGGCAGTCCTGACACATGGTATTGTTCCCTCGGTATTTCACAGCTCTACCATCCTCCCCCTTGAAATCACAACACAACCCTCCTAGTGACTGCTTTACATTACCTAGAGTAAGAAAAGTCATTGTTCACCCCCTTTACTGGGCGCATGTGACATCCTTATGCATTTGCAGAGTTGATTTCTACTCTGAATACATTACATCTCATCACCAAGTACACACTCATGAAGGCTCACAGTATTAACTTTTATCTTTATTTCTCTAATCTCTAACCCTACGTTATACTCTTATTTTCCAACATACGTTGTCATCTGATTGTTTCATTTAGGGCAGCAAGGGCTCCCAGAACATGATGCCTTCACTCAAGGATAAGTGTTTTAGAGCACACTGAATTAACATTATTACTTACTGTGGACACCTGATATCACAATTTCTAGCTTGTCAAAGGAAAAGAATAAAAATCCAGAGATTTGAGAGACTTTTCCAAGCTCCAAGACTGTGTTTAAGACCAGAATTTACTCATCCTCTTCATTCTTTTGAAATCTACAATTTATCTTAATAAACAAGCTTTATTCTTCCTTCAGCTCCTGGGCAGGTGTCAGCTACACCCTGCACGCTCAGCACCACCATGTACTCATCTCACAGGCCACAACAGGCTAAAGCTCGGTCCTCAATATCGCACAGAGAACAGGACAGGGGAACAGCAGCACATGAATCATATCCCTACCTACGTTCACTGCCATGCTTGTAACCAGTCACCCACACGCTCACACAATGTAAGATTGGTGGTCCTTCAGGCATGCTAAAATAGAAATCTTCTGATTTCACCTAATGCATTTGGTTGAGTTCACACAGAAAGGGGAGGTCAGAGCAGCATAATCCCCACGTCTATCAACTAAGAAGCCGTTCAAATACAAAAAAGCATCTTCAGTCCTCTAGCTACATGATTTTAAGTTTATTTCAGTTACATTAGCCTTTTGGCTACAAGGTAAGTTTCCCTATCTCCCACTACTTTGTTTACATATCTACCACAACAGGGAAATTACCAGTATTATACATTCTGCCTAGGTGTCCTGCTCCACATTCTTTACTTTGTAATACAGTTGTCTTGGAAGTTCTCTAGTTACAAACTAAGCATTTGCTATTAATATTTCAAACTACTAAGTGTTGTTTTCATGCAAAAAAGTATGCAATTAACATATGTACTTTATTGGGCTGTGTCCTTCTTCCAATTTTCACTTTGGATTTCATTAATTGATTTTCTTCTCTGACATAAAAGCAATATAGGTCATTTAAAGAAGTTCTTTGCATGGACCAAAAGCAAAGTTCACAAAAGAAATACTCAGCTTGCCAATACAATTCACAGGGGATACCATATCCCAGGAGAGTCCGGTATAAGACGTCTTTGAGCACAGAATTACCTTCTTGGTCTTTTGCTCAAGAAAGCAAGCGCCTTACCCAACCCTGCCTTAGAAATGCTACTTCAAGCCTCAGCACCTACTTGGAGTATTAGTAATATGCCACCCACAACAGAGCAGCTTGTTGGATCAGCTTTGAAGTCAATCACAACACTAACCTCTCATATGTCAAAAAAGAACACGATGTCAGAGTCTTTAAAAGTCAATTCTAACATCTAAAACATTAAGTTACTTTCTTTTGCTTAAGTTAAAGTGCTTTTACATCTAATTTAGCACATTTTCAATTCAGAGAAAATTGAAACAGGGTACTCAACTCATGCTGCCTGAATTTTATTCAGAATTTAGGACTATGAAGTTATTTTAAAATTCAAAAAACAGCCATCTTCCTGGAAAAAAATAAGCCCCTGATACTGTGAGCCTGACTTGTTTTTCTCGAGTTATGCAGGCAAGATCATCTTGAAAGCAGAGTTGTGTGAAGACAGAGGAGTATGACAAAGCATCTTAACGGAAGATAATCTTAGAACACTGAGGTCTTACACTAATTTATCTTACAGTTACAATTTGAAAGTTACATACAAGAGTTTAATCTAAACTCGGCTGTATTCTTAACTCCCCTAAATTATAGGCAGAAGTTCAAGACATTTGCTGACAGACACAAATCATCAAGAAGTTGAGCACAGACATTTAGAAGGAACTTCAGCGCATGCTGAAGACACACAGTAAATGGATTTAGACAATGAACTGCAACAGAAAGGTAAAATACCCATGACACAGAATTAAAAGAGAAGCAGAAACTAAAGAGCCGACATCTAGGACAAGAAGGAAGGAAACAACTTTAGGCGTCAGAAAACCTCTCTCCTTTGATACAAAAAGCCAATTAGAAATCCTCCCCCCAGTTCCACCAAGAATAAACGTTACTGCTTGTTTTTAAGGTATCGCTTCTACTTCAGCGGCGCCCCTGCCAAACTGGACACGCCGCCTCGGCCAGACCGCTCTCAGTTACGCTGGTGGAAGGGGGAAGTAACTCCGTCCCGCCGAACCTTGCCCAACAGCAAAAATAAAGCCTGCACCAAGCCCCGGCCGCCCCGGCCCAGGCACGGCTCACCTACCAACAGCCGCTCCGCAGCCCCAGGACCCGCCCGAGCCCCCCGCGGGCCGGCACGCCGGCCGGACCGACAGCAACGGCCGCCATCAGCCCCCGCCCGGCGCCGGCCGCCCCTCGGGGCGTCCCGGGAGCCGCCCCCCGCCCTAGGCCCGGCCCGCCTCCGCCTCCCTTCGCCGCCGGATGCCCCTTCCATTCCTGTCCCCAGACCCGCGCGGACCGGCGGAGCCCGCCGGGCTCCCGCGCCTCACGCCGGGCTCTGCGGCGGCGCCTCCCGCCCCGGCGGGTGCGGCGAGGGTCGCGGGCGCTGCCCGGAGCGGGCCAAGGCTGCGCGGCGGGGCCCGCCCTGCCTCGCTTACCTTACCCGCGGCTCATGGCACTGCCCGGCGCGGCCCCGGCGTCCCCCGGACCGCGCCACCAGCGCCGCGCCGGGCGGCAGCGGGGGGAGGAGAAGCGGCGGGGCTGCCCGGCGCTGCCAATCCGGGCCCCGCGGTGGGCCGGGCCTGCCGGAGCCGCCGCAGCGCCGGCCGGAGGGGCGGGGCGGGGCGCGGGCCCGCCGCGGGCGGTGTGAGGCGGGCCGCGGCCTGGCCGCGCGGAGGGGACCGGGGCGGCGGTCGCGGCGTTCCAGCCGGGAGCGGGCGGGGCCGGGTGGCCGCCCCGGGAGGGAGGAATGGGCCCTTTCCGTCAGGCGGGCTGCCCGCTGCCAAAGTTTCAGGCAGCCGGTAAGAGGTGACGCAAGGAAACGCCCCCCCAAAACGAGGAGCCGCTGGGGGAAATAGTAAATGGCCGGTACCGGGAATGTGAAATTATATCCTCGCCCGGTCACTCGGAAAACGCCCATGAATAACGGGTGCCCGGTAGAACCGAGTGTGGGTTGGTGAGGCCGTTGGCAGCGCGGGCTGCGCTCTGCTGCCGGTGTTGGTGTTAAACGTTGTAATTCCTCCTTTCCGCCTTGAGCGCATTTGTAAGAAGCCAGTTGCAGGAACACACTGGTTGGCTGGGGTTTTTCTGGTAAACTCTCTGCATTGGTTTTGCAGGTAAATATTTACTGCTGTCATCTCTTGACTAAATCGTTTCGTGGAAGGAGCTGCTGCCTGCAGGAAATGTATATGCAAGCATTCAAAATAAAGCAGTTTGGTATCCAGACATTATACAAATGGCCAAAAATGATCCATTGCCCAAACAGCTCGGCAGTTATCCTAGGCAATGTACTGTGTCAGAGGTCATTTTATTTACTCTTCATACTTCCCAATTTGAAGCAGACAGAAAAAAAATTAATTCTCTCTGTCAAAAGGTTTTTATTTCCCAATTTTTTTCCCAATAATGGTCTTACACAATAAATTACAGCTTTGCCACTGCTTTTACCCTTCACTTAATTGCTTTTGCTTCTGAAGGCAGCTAACAATGAGATTACAACATCTATGCTGGGTCAGGTTGATGTCAGCCTTAGCTACCCAGGTTTCTTTAGCTACCCCATGGATTAATGTGGCTGTGTCAATTCTCTTTGCTTCTCTTTAACAATTTCAGTTCGAATTAAAACATGAATAATCCTCTGAGATCTTCCAGACTCTCTTTATTTCATATCACTGCTCAAATTTATGATACTTTATGAGGTGATGAGGCAAAAATTAATTTATTTACTAGCCAACATTAGTATGATATACGAGCAGAATTCAAATTGCTCCAAACTAGCTAATGTGAAGAATTAAATATACAATACTAATTTTCAAATAGTTTACTATTATCTACAGCTATAACTCTAACATGGTTTGGGGTCCTGTTAGACTAGGCATTATATATGTATGGTAGGTGGTAGGTTTTGCAGTCTAAATCAAAAGCAGATGCAGGTAGCACTCACCTGCTTTTCTCTTTACATTGCAGGGACAATTCAGTGCTTGTGGAAATGAATTATCACCAGGCATTTTTGGGTTCTTCAAGGCTCCTAGTAGCTGTTTTTAAAACCAGGATTCCTGCATGTAACTGTAAAACCAGAGATGACCGAGAGTGGTCAGCATCTGGGAGGAAAGGCTTCAGCTTCATCCTTCAAGCTGTTGGATGTCCGATCAGTAAAACCCCGTAGTCTCAAGTCTCCCTGAGTTGAAGGAACCCAATAAAAGAGTGCCTTGTGTGAGCATCACTGCATCACCTTTATTTATTCTGCAGTCTTTTTTTACTTTAAAAGACAACATTATATTTTAAATATACGTATAAGCATATTCAGTCATCTAGGATAGGTTTCTTTGCATAGCTGTCATTGTATATAGCCAGACCTTTGAATCATTATACAAATACAAAGCTGATGTGTTTCCAGAGTCTGCAGATAAGATAATGGTTGTTTTCTTAACAACAGGTTTCCCCCCCCAGGAACAGAGACTATGGCTGAAACTGTGACTGATGGATTGGTTTTAGCTGTGTTAAACTATAAACAATTCATGTGAATTTCTGAAGCTTTTTCTGCCCTCTATTTGCACCTAACCTATGCAACATGTGGCCTAGAAGACTTGACCTCAAGAGAAATATTTTTGCACCTGAAGTTAGGTGCTCAGCAGAGGCTTCTTCCGTAGATTGGATATGTGCTGAGCAAAGGCTGGAGCCAACCATAAGGAAAAACTAGGCACAAGCTGTGTCTGACCAGGTTACCTGCCTCTGAGCTTCATGGTGTATACGGCCTCCTGGGAACCCTCTTCTAAAGGCAAGTCCCAGTTAGATGGAAGAGGGAAAAAGGAAGAATTTTTGAATAGTTCAGTGCTGTAAGAGTAAATCGTTTTGTTGGATAATTTATCTTCCACCCATCCTACGACGAGACAAGAGAATAAAGTACTGCTTATTTATTTTAAATATTTCAGTATCCTATGTATAAATATGCAGTCATTCTGAGAAACAACAGGCCTGCAGGTTCTAGAAATAGCTATCTATAGTCAGGAGCTGCTTTTGAAAAAAATTACTTTAATCTTTTGGAATATGTAAGGGAGACATTTAAATGCCTTTTAAAAGCGATGCTTGAGCAGGCTGTAAAATAAGAAGTAATTTTTCTCTCCCAGAGATACTGTGAGGCTCAGTTCATTTCTCTGTAATGCCCCCATGAGAATTTCACAGCTCAGGAGAGTTTGAAGCTTGCACTTTTGTGAGAAAAGAACATTACATGAGATTTGGGTTTCCATGTGGTTTTCACAAACCTCTCATTGCCATCAGATCTCCTGGGGAAGACCCGAGAACTGCAGGACAGGCCTGCTCGCAATTTTATGCTGAGAAGCTTTAAAACGAATGAGGCAGCAGCTGTGCCCGAATGTGTGAATCTTGGCATACGTGGCTTTGTGCGTATGTGTCAGAACAGCTTTACTGTTACTTTGTTTGTTATCTGTACAATATTAAATGCAATGGAAAGAGCCTTAGCACAGGAAAAACAAACAAGCCCCCCAGCCCACTCAATGTGTACAGCAACACAACAAGCACTCAAAAGGCCAAGGCTTCCCAGTAGGCTTCAGCTGGTTCTGACTATGGGTACGGAGGAGAGGACAAGCTTCCTGAATGCCACACTCCTTGTGCAGTGCTTGTGTGCCTATCTTCTGCTTGCCAAACACTGAGACAATAGTGTCCTCAGCACCTCCCAATTCTTTCCCTGCCCAATGGCTTCACTGTTGTCTTTGGACCTGAATTCTATAAGTGGCAAATCTGTCCATCTTGGCCTCCCACCCATCACTTCTCCACACCCACTGATGCCAGCCCTTGAATGGCAGTGCTGCTACCTGTCTTCTCACTGTCACAAAGGAGCACAGCCAGGTCATACCCTCCTCGGAGAGCCTCCCCAGGCAGCTCTCCGAGCCTAGCCCCACTCTGCTTCTAAAATGCCCCTGGGACCTGCAGAAGCTCTGGGCTCTTGTTGCTTCCTCTGCTAAAGCACATTATTCTGTGGGGTTTTTTTGTATTGCTGCATCATTTTTAAAGCTGAGGATAGACCTCTCCTCCTCATTTGTCCTTGTGATCTTCCTCGTCCCCTCTCTCTTTTTTTTATTTTTTTTAATTTATTTAAGGTTTCTAGATTGCCAAGCATCTGTGGAGAAACAGCTCTGTACTACTCCTCACATCAGGTCCTTGCACACGCTCAGAGAAGACACATTTCCAGAGCCAGAGGAGGTTCTAACTTCCACCAATCTCCCTGCAACTGGGCTGATTTACTGGTATAAGGGCAACAGTACCGGCCTCTCTTGTGGCTCCCAGGAGGTCAAGTGAATTCACAGAACAGGCTAGAACAAGATCAGCAGGATGGGCAGAGACAGAACCGTGCAGGCAAGGTGACACTCAGAGGCAGACCTGTTTGCAGGGAAGGTGCTTTACAATGCAGCCTAGGTCAGTTTGAATGCTGTGAATTTGCACTAGTTTCTCTCAGGCCTGCAAAACCTTCTTGATGCTTCTCACACAGGCGAATCTCCCTCTGACACTGAATCCAGATAGGGAAAATGGCTGGTGCATACCTATAGCAGTAGTGCCATCCGTCTCTGGGGAGGAGGTGAGTCCATGTGCCATGCAGGATAGCCACGTGCGTGCTGCCAAAGTCACATGAAGGTTACAAGAGCTGGTATCTGTATTTCAGTGTACCTGGCAAATGCACAAAACTCTAAAAGCCTGAAATTTGATCTGCACATGATGGAGAAGTCAATACCCCTCCCTCCGCAGAGACCTTTGTGAGTTAGAATATATGCTGGCTGAGCGCTGGAGTACTTCAGAGTGCATCTGTGACAAAATACAAAGTTGGGGGAAGGTATGGGGCATACAGTGGCACGGTTCTACATTTTGCAGGCATTACAGCAGAAGGCCTTGACAATATTATCAGATGCTACAGACAATTTTCTAATAATCAGGAAAAGCAAAGCACAAAATAAACAGCATGTGTCCTGACCTTTTAGCTGCCAAATTATTCACCTGTTTTAAATCTACAAGTAAATTTAGTACTCCTGATACAGAACAGCTGAAGGTACATATTTAAACCAGGCACAAACACTACAGCTTTTCCACATGCACAGCTCTACCACAGAACGTTAACACCAGCCAGCAGTACCCTTCTGCTCTTGCCTGGACAGATGCTAACACTGATGTCCTTAATTTAAATGGTTAGTAAAGGGAAAAGAGCATTGACTACAGACTAGAAATGAACAGCAACCTTCAGATCCAGAACTGCAAACCAACTGTCCAATATTCAGGAGGAGCCGGGTCCATAATGTTTGGGCAGGGAGCAGAACATATGGTCAGGTCATCTATGATGATTTTATTGTCCCTTGTCTTCACAGGGAAAGTCAGAAAAATTAATCCAAATTAATGACAAGTGTGACTTGAAAGAGGTTCGTGAAGTTAACTGGAGTCCTGCATGAGCGCTGTTAATCAGAACTAAAGTGGCCTTCATTTGATTTAGCTTGCTTCAGTTTCAGAGTGAAGTATACTAAATCAGATTAATGCTACTTAATTCTGAATATGAATATCTGCATAGGGTTTAATAGAATTTAACTAATCTATTTTAAAAGATAATTCAGGTAAGGTTTCATGAGTATCCCCATCGAGGAAAGACTCACATCAATAGACTTAATGGCAATTGTTCCTGGATCGTGCTGGCGTGAGGTCAAAACATCAATACTACCATAAAAATAGCAACATCTTGCTCAGATGTCTTTCTTCTGAGAGCATTAACATCTGATCCAGAGCTGAATGTATACCTGGTAAAACAGAATCAGAAACGGCAGCATGAAGTGAATTCTTCGTTAGCAAAGAGGGATAAAATCCTGAAGAGACTTTGGTTTCTCCAACTGAGATGGAGAACTGGCATAGATGGAGCCCTGGGCAGGGCTTTTCCTATGTTCTGAAGGTGTAAACAGCATGCATTGTTTTCATAAAGCTGGTATTATTTAGGCTGTTGTGCAGATCTAGACAGTGTAACTTCAAACCTGAATGTTGCTAAAATCTTTACTTACATGAACTTTGCCAAGGTGTCAGGAAGTGCAATCTCTGCGACAGTAATTAGTAACCTTTAACTGAGAAGTAGCATCAAGGTGGCCCACATCATAGAACGAATACAAATGTCTATGCCAGTCAGTCCAACATTTTGGAATAAAGCAGAGGCAAGGTCTTCTTTTAAATGAGGCAAGTAAGACACTGAGCTTTGCTGAGGAGACTGGGCTTAAACAATGAGAACATGAAGGTGCAGTTACATCCCAGAACAAACAAGAGCAGGGCTTTGAAAGCAAACACAGGACTGATATTTTCCCATGTAAAGAACTGCCTCTGACAGGGCATTCAGTATTTGTCCATTCACACAAAATAATTGCAGCCAAGATTCAATCCTTCCCTTCTCTCCCTACAGCTAACCAAACACCAGTGACAGCTCCATCCTGGCCCATTTCTCTAACGGATTTGTATCCAGCCTCCAAAGCCAAATGTTCTCAGTGCTTCCAGAATTGGATTTTTGTTCTGGAATTCACATTCTCCTTCTCTCCAATAATATTAACTGTACAGCACTTTAGGATGAAGACCTCAGCACAGAGACATCTCACTGTGCTAATCACTCAGGTGGCTGTGCTAAGGAATCTGTGCTCCTTAGACTATGTATTATAGGCAATGAAAAGGAACAGGCACCTCCAAAGGGCAGTTCAGAGTAGGACTTTCAGTGAGTGTACTAGAGAGCAAGAGTAGCCTCTTAGCTCAGACATCCAAGGTAGCTGTCTAACGTGAGGCACTGAGAATACTCAGCTCAGCTTCACTTTGTAATTCCAGTCTCAAAACCTGCCCAGCTGCCATGACCCTTCTGCTCAGCTTCCACAGCCATCTTCTATTGCTACCTAATGCAAATAGCATCACACGGTGCAGAGCAACATCTGGCTCCGTGTGACCTTGGGGGTTTTTCATATATAGGTGCTGTTCCCTGTTGTTCAAGAGTGAGTCATGTCTTGTTCAGCGTATCATTAAATCTTTTAATTAAACATTGCTCAGTAATCTATCCAACCAGAATCCCCGAGTCAAAATTTCAAGGGCTGATAGATAATGTAATATATTTTTCACTTAAATCCAGTGAGATACACTAAGGAATCTGATAAGTACGTGCACAGCCTGCTCTGGGGAAAAAAGTAAACTAAACACAGTCATACCTTAAGGTTTTAGAACATCACATCCAGATTCCAGGCAATAGTAAAACCTTCCAGATTAAGTGAGATGCACCAGTCACTGCTGCCTTCTACTGCGTTTAGACAGAGAACTAATCTTGATATTCAACGCCTTCCAAAACTCACGTTTTAAAAATAGCAAAATGTATTTCTTTTGAAGTATGGGCTTGTTACAGCTATTTAGAAACCTCTTACTGAACTCAGATGGATCTCGAACCTCCCTTGGGCATGGTTTAGATGTTGGTGTTCATTCATTACCAGATTGGAAACTGTCCAGGACAATATTGCAAGAAAACACACGATGTCCAGGCTTTCTTTCTGTTTCTTCCTTTCTTAAATAGGATTTCCTGTGCAGTTCCCTACAAATAAATCCAAGGTTAAATATGAGTAGGGCAAGGAACGCAGAGAAATCCAACCCAGTCTTAGCAATGCATGCTGCTTATTGGCCAAGATGACATTTCTCTCTAGTGGCAAGGTGAACATGTAGTAATAACTTCACTTGGGCAGTGAGAATCTCATTGAACAGGAACAATTCCTGTTCCTCCCCACTGACATTAAGTGTGCAAAGGTCTTACACTTCATCAGCACAAAGACACATGCTGAGTATCTAACCCTAATGCCATCTAGACACAGGGTTCAGGCAAAAGCTTATGACCCTAACAGGTTTAATGTTGCCTTGCTGGATATTCTTTTGTATACAAACCAAACAAGTTCTTGTACAGAAGCAGGCAGCTGACACAGGAACAGCCACCCTAAGAAAGAAGGCAAAAGGGCAAACTTGGAGGAGAAGCTAATGCAGTCAAGGTTCCTCCCAACTGAAATGTTGGGCTTTGAATATACAGGGAGGAGGGGCAGTGCTTGGAGCAGCCTTCTCTCAAAACCAGGCAGAACCCGATAAACTCTACAAGAACAACCTTGAGAAAAAAAGCTGGTGGAGTGCTTCTGGATAAAGTGCTGGCTGAAAGGATTGAAATTGCATGCAGAGAAACTGTCTCCTATTGTCTGATTCCTCCTCTATTCAAGGAAACAGAATTTTGTATTTTCTTTGTAAATAAAAGGGCTGCATCAAAGTACCTGAGTGATCAATTTTGCCTGCTATTAGAAACAATCCACTGGGCCTAAAACCATCTAAGTGCTTTGGTCAAAGACAGAGAATAAAAGCTCCATTCATTGCCTCATGGAAAGGCAACAACTTCATCCTTTTGACTGCAAGTGCACAGAGCTTGAAAAGTCAAGCATGCATGAAGCATGATTGCTATGACTTACGAAGTGCAGAACAGGCAACATGTGCTGTGGATGTGGTGACTGCTGACCCTCCTTTTCCCTCAACGTTGTCTTTCACTGACAAAAGTACAAAGTAGGTGTAAAGCAGTTACCAAGTCAAACTAGTGGTTTTGCCCTGGTGGAAATGACTCTAGAAGACACAGCAATTAGGAGAATCAGTTGGTGGAGCACACAGCCCTATCCATGTTTGTATGCAATGAAGAAAACACAGATGTGACCTTTGTCAGCCAGTCAGTGCACTAATTAGTGTGTCAGAGATAATAACGGTTAAACATGAAAATTTGACCTATATACGCTACAAAAGAGGAAAAGGCAGCAATTTACTTAAGTCTTTATTATACTGTTAATGATTATAAGCTGAAAAACTAGACCATAGTGCAGGAAACTTGTAATTAAAAAGCATCAATTATCATTGTCTCCTTGTAGGGGACATTAGTCAGGTCTGCTTTCCACAGTCCCATGTGGTGTACAGATAGACATGTAGGACTGTGTGATTCATCCCGGAACAGCGAGAAAGAAATCAAGTTGGCATGAAAAGATCAGCTTCGGGGGGGGGGAGGGGGAGGGAAGAAAGAGAATAAGAAAGGAAAAGGAAATAGATAGTTAAAGAAAACCCTTTCTGCATTTCTTGTTTGACAAAGCACAGGTGTGTGTCAGGGGTGTTTTCCAACACGACAGCCTTGCCTCCCTTCAGCAATGACTAAACTGGATTTAAGCAGTGTACACAATGTTCTGAGGTTTCAGGGCTGAGGCAGCTAATACTTTCAGTCATGCTGAACATACCATCCTCCTGTAGGGATCAACTAGTCCCCAAAGTCCCCGGGAGGAACATGAATCTCTCTTCGTAAGTCTGCAATATTTCCCCTCTCTGCTCCCTTAAGGTCTCTGACTTCCAGCCAGGGAGGACATTGTCTGGAGGCTGTTTTAGGCCCAGCACCCGCAAGTGGAACCAGTTTTTCAAGAGTGCCAACGCATTCTGTAAGTACATTTAGATTTGTTCTTCCAGCCCTGAGGAATAGCCTGAGTCAGGGCTGAGCTCTGTTCACAGAATTTGTCTGGGAATTGCAGCCGGGGAGGTAGTTCACTCCTGTTCTCTTTGTCTATATACAGGCATTTCCAGGAGTCCAGGGAAGTTCAAAATGCTAAATTCTTACCTGGAGGCCACAGTTCAGGTGAGAGTCATAGGCGAATCAGGCACAGCAGGTCCAACTTGCTTGTGAGAAGTATTGTCATTAACGGCCAAAGTAACTGGAGCAATCCAGGCCATCTAGTACTGACCACCTGACTGGGTGACATGGACACAATCAGTGGCTAGAGAATTTGATCTATAATTTTGCATGCAAAGACTGCATTTAGACATACTTGGCTTTACCTGATTTCAGCTCTGCCATGGGTCACACTGCAGAATCACAGCTCATCTCCAGCCACTCTGAGCTTTTGCCTAACAGCTTTCGCAGCTTTTGGCATTCCTAAATAAGAATATCTTGCTCTTTAAAGCTCCTGTTCCTTTAATGATCATAAAGTTAAAACAAAAAAATACAAAAAACAGCTCAGTGATAAAATCAAAACTAAGTTTTGCATTACGGAGTCTTCACTTTTACTGTGCTTTAAATAATTTAAAATTATTCAAAAGCAATCTATATTTCTTATTGACAATCTCATGTTAATTTAATAACCTGTGTGGCTGTAATTTTCATTAATTGACTTACACTCTGACCACATCTTAATAGACTTGACTATTTTTTCTTCCATTAGACTTCCACAGACTATTATCAAGCAGGGATGCCAAGTTCACTCCTTCCAGTAATACCATGACTCAGCCCACTTAAAGACAAAGCCATCATCTTTGTCCCATTGATGTCAACCTCTCTGTCCCCTCCACTCCTGAGGACAGAGCAGGAGCTCTCATTTTCCCTGCCTTGGAAGCACTTAGCACCAAACAGAGCAGAGTCTCCTAGGGGAAAGCTGGGGCTGGAAAGTGGTGATTGCACTTGGGAGAGGACAGGTTTCCACAACTTACTGCTGCTTGGAGCCTGGACCACCCCAGAAAGTCCCACTAGGGAAGAGCCTGGGTGGATGGTGAGAATCACAGGGGAATTTAGACATTTGGCACAGATTAGTTCCATGAAGAGAGCCGTCAGTCAAGGATGTCAGTTCAGCAGCTCTCACAGGCAAGACTTTTCTGCCCTTGTAGCACTGTCTCATTGATTTGCAAAGTGAAACCGTGTCAGTTGCAGTGGAGACTTGGCTCTGTGTGTAGTTAAAAATGAATAAACAAAAAGCCAGAGCAGAGGGTTTAAAGCCAAACTCTCCCTAGGCAAGTGTTGATAAGTGCTTTATGGAAACGGGCTATTTCAGCACTCACAGTTCTTCTGCAAGCACTGAACAGGGCTTGGATTATGCCAGCTAAATAACACTGTAATGTGTTTTCTTTTGAAGACACACACTCCCAGCATTAATATAGTCTGTTAGAGCAGCTGTATATCAGACAGGCTCCTCAGCGCCTCATGACTACATGTCCCCATACAGGACTAACACACTGGCAGCAGCCATTGAAACGAACCTATTGTCTTCTCAGATCAATGCTGCTGTCATCTGCAAAAGTGGTTTTTATTAACAGGTATATTTCCTACTTCTCCTAGGGGTCACAAGACTACTATAAACACATAAATGTTTGGGACAAGCGCTGATTCTGCTGCAACACATTCCCCAGAGCATCACCAACTCCATGAACTGTGGAGCTGTTAAGGTGACTGGACTAATGGGTTGTTTCTTCCCAAACCTTCCACAGTCTTGAGTTCTCCCCCAGCCCTGCTCACTCCCCTCTGTCTTTCCTTTCATCTTCTTTTCACTTTCTTCCCTGTAATAAGCCTTCATTCCAAGATGTCCTTTTATCTCCCAAGTAAAACATTAAAACAAAAAGACAACTACAGAAAAATCAGGACAGTAACCAGAGAGTGGTGAACTGTCATACTGGTCCCTTCTGGTTTTTGTTCAGTGAAAAAATTGTCACATTTTAATTGCCCAAAAGGAGGCCCTGATTTCATCCAGCACTTATACATTCAAGATTACACAGGAATATATTACTAATCTATTTAGTTTCAGAGCCAGATTCTATCTTTACCATAAGTAATAGTTTATTTGTGGAATTACTGCTCAATCAATACCTTTTGGATCTGAATCCCTCTTAACCTTGGGAATGTGGTCAGACCCAGGATACCATGTGAGGTCCATTTCTAACAATAGCCATTACTGCTTCACACAGAGTTCAACGTTACTGCAGATCCCATGTTGATTGGGGCATATTCTGAGTGTCTTTGCAGTGGCTGCCTAGACCTCTGCTGCTTTGTGCTAAATCTTTCATTTCAGTTTCATGCTGCTATTCTGTTTGTCTGTCATCAGACTTTGCAGGTGACTCGCTCCCTGAGAAACTGCTATTTCTTTTGCTATGAGATTTAAAACTTAACTACAGTGATTATTTCCTGCAATGGTGAGAATTTTTTCAGCCTTCCCACTCAGCATGTCACGGCTGGTGAGAAAACAAATTACCTGTATAAATATAAATGCTCACATTTAATTGAAGCTTCCCATGCAAGCCGCATTCTCATGATTGCTAGACTCTCTAAGCTTTTTTTTAATGGGAGCACCTGTGATTTAGAGTGGAGCATTTCAAAGCATGAAGACAATAAGAACTGTTCTTTGTGATTTTTTAGACATGACAACTTGCTTATTACCTCCCAAATAACAATGTGATGTTTATTCTGCCTTCACCAATCTATTCAGAAAGGCCTTGAAATTCTACGTAACAAAATGTGCTAGCATTTTCAATCTGTACTGATACTGTATTACTTCCAGTTTGATTTCTAGTTTAATTGGTGGGGTTTTTTCCATTTGATACCTCTGTTTTTCTCGAAATTTGTTTCTTCCCCTGTCCCTGTCCTCTCCCTCACAACAGAATGGCTGTAGCCAGTCTGACAGCGATACTTCCCCTGCCCCCAAATGCTGGGGGCTTATGATGCAAGCCAGCTTAGTGGTGAATCGCAACATTAAGAACTTAACTGAACCAAGCTCTCAAAGCAGCAGTTAGAACAAGCAGGTAACACCCCAGGAAAGTAAATAAACTTTGGTGTTTATTCACCCACGATGAACAGGATATTTACTCTGCACAGTAGTAGTGCCCCAGCATTTACAAACAATTCACTAACCTATGCGAGAGAGAAAGAAGTCATGGTTGGTAGGTTTACACTGCGTTTTGAATACTGTTCTTTTAGGAGTGGCAGAGGTCCAGCTGACGAGATCATACAACTGCAGGAATAAAAGTCATAAGGCTCAGCTTACTCTATGCATGCAGACGTAAAAAAGTTAGAACCTGGCCCAGAAACCAGGGCCGGAGCTGCAGCCCTCCCCGCACACCAGCGCCCTTGCCTCCTCCGTCGGAGCTGCCTCCAGCCCGCGCCAGGCAGCCGGGCAGGGACCACCCCGGGGGCAGGGGGGACCGGTCGCCACCTGTGTCGCCCTGCAGGCCGCTTGCCACCAGGGGTCAGCACCGGATCAGGGCCGGAGGCTGGCGGGCGCCGCGGGACGGAGCCGCGACGTGGCAGGCGGGGATGGGGGCTCGGCGCGGCGCCGGGCGAGGTGCCGCCGCCCTGGGACGGTGACACTGGAGGAGCAGCGGACAGACGGCCGTACTGCCCACTCCGCGGCCCTGGCTGGGAGTTTCCAGCACGAACCAGGCAGAACGTCATCACTGATTTTTCCACGAAAGGGCACACGGAAGTATACTTACATTAGACAAGAAAATTAGCAGCTGCTAGTTTGCTGGAAGTGAAAAACAATTAACAGTGGCAAGGAAGAGGAGTCTGTTGATTGAAAGCATTTCTGTATCTCCTCCCTAAAGCCTCTGCTCTGCAATAGTAAAAATATTATGCCGTTAACCAAGGAGGGAGCAGGGTGGGTAAGCCTCTTCCTGAACACGGTTAGTGCAAGCAGGGCGCGGCGCCGTCAGTGGGACTGCTCAAAGCATGCGCCAAAGGATGGCATGCCAACTGAGGATGTTCCATCCCTTTTGTCGTCTCAAAAAGTATTTAGCAACACACCTCATTTTATATTTGCTGAGCTCAACTTGGTGACAATGTAGAAATCTGAAATGGTTTTCGGTTGTTTTTCAATAACATATTGTTTGAGCTCTAATCTGAGCTTTAAGCCGTTTTAGGAGAAAATTCAAAAGTTATTTCCCAAATGTTTCTAATGGGACAGTGACGCTTGTTTGGCATCCAGAAGACATGCTCGTAACAGGACGTTTGGACTCCTTTGTATAGCTGTTTACTTCATGGGCCTGTTTACCTTGTCTTCACGGGAGATGTCTGCTGATCTAATGTCCCATATTTTAAAGTATTTTTGGTATATCTGTAAGACAAAACAGAAGTGCTCAAAGCAGCACAAAGCACTCTTAAGAAGTGGACAGTTCAGATATGCTTCAGTAGGGCAAACAACTTTTATTACAGACTAAATCCAAAATAGTTTAGGAATATTCCAGCCAAGAGACAAGCTGAAGTAGACCAATGAATTGTCCCACTGCTGCTCCATCATGCCCAGATGACATTCTGAAGCTTCCCAGGAACCAGTGCTTTTCTGAGCTGTGCCAGGGACTGTGGAAAGGTTTGTTGAGGAACTTTTACCTTTGTAATTTAGCAAAGGGGTTATATGAATGTGAGCACTCCCAAGCTCAATGCTTAAACCAATTTGGTGCATTTAATTGCTGCTAAACTGGTTCATGACACTAGCTCTAAGTGCCTTGAATCACTTGTGGCAGAGATGACATCTTCCATATGTAAATTTATACAATATATCTATATGGTTCACCGCTAATAAAAAGTTTCACAGGCATCATTTGCAAGTGGTCACTGATATGAACATGCAGGATCCAGTGCAAAGTTCAATTCAGAGTTTTCTTTATTAAAATACCTTTTCACATTCCTTATACTAATGCATTTGTATGGACACTCATGGGATGCTAGAAAGAACATTAATCAACAGAAGAGTGCTATGAAGTCAGTCATTTGTGAAAGGTTTATGATACAAACAACATTTGCATAGGGAACAATAAATTAGAGATATTAGCTGGTAACTGGCGCTTGAAAATTTAAATTGGAATTTAAATGGCATGAGGATACAAAACCCTTTTGTATTTCTTGCTGGTTTTGCGCTTTTGATGCAATGCTTAAAGCAGTAACTATGTATGTATATAAAAATCCATGTCTTCTCTTTCACTATTTTCTTATTAAAATGAGAACCTTCTTACCTGTGGCCCAGATCTTGTAGTAATTTAGTCTCTGGTAAAAAAAGGAGAGCAATTGCAGCGTCAAAGACCAGCTGGTTAAGGGGTTGGGGACGGTACTTTTCCTGTTTTGTTTTGTGTTCTCTTTTTAAATTAATGCAACTGAGATGAACATGGGCTGCAAAGATTAGATCCAGGTCCAAACTGGATCCATGTTAGTGGTTTATCATACTATAGAGAAAAAGGATAGGTATGGAGTTCCATACTGGACAAGCTGGACACATGTACGACTTCAGAGCTCTCCTAAAATCAAAGGAATAAGGATTATACATAACAGGACTTTCATGTACAAACTCACTGACCTGGGTGTAGTATATCCACCCACTCAAGACCTATATTTTGCATTCACCCAGAATAACTGTGATGGGCAATCATTCCTTGAAGAACCATCACACCAAACTAATCAACAAGCATCAGAACTTTTAAAGGGGAAAAGCAATCTAGCAAAGAATACAGAATATGTGTGCCTCTATCGGTAGAAGCACTTGGTAAAGTACTGAATCTCTCAACAGTTATTCAAGTTTTCAGAGAGCCCAGAACTCGCTCTTCTGTGAGGCCCTCATTACAGTGTAGCATCCAAGTGAGCTATATATTAGCTGGCTCCAAGACTGGTAGCAGTCCAGCTGCTGCAGCACAGGGAGTTCAGCACAAGCTGCAAGATCATGTCAAAGTACGTACATGGCTGGCCAAGCTGTGCTGACCTCTGTTCTGCCACAGTAGAGTGTTACTGAAAACCAAGTTAGCTAGTTTAAAGCAAACTTAGATATTTCTACATCCTGCTAGCATCACAGTAGCTACTGCACTGTAGAAATGTACTTCCTCAGCTCTAGCTTCTCCTTTTATTTCCTCAGACTGTGATGAATTGGAGGCTAGAAAGGCAAAATTATATTAGAAGGAGAAATTAAAGATGGGAACCCAGGTCAGCAGTTTCTAGAGGTACTTTCCTATGAGAATTTTTATTTGTAGTTTTTTTCCATTAAATGCTTTAGGGACATCTCTGTTGCTCCCCCTGAGGAAAGAAACTTTGAAAAGAAGAGCCTGGCAAATTCTTAAGTGCTGCAGAGCTTTTGAAACATTTGCAACATCTTCCATCTTGGCTTGTTTTCTTCTCCCAGCTGATGTTTGAGATGACTGTTCTAAGTAGCATCAGGATGCCCTTGTATTCTCTGTTGGCAACAAGACCAAAAAAAAAAAAAAAAAGGTATGAGTAGAAGTGTCCCCCTGCCCTCTCCTGTCATTTTTGATCAATACAAAAATTTTAAATATAGTAACACATTCCTTAGAGAACTGTACAGTGAGCTAATAAATACTCAAAGTTCCCTGGGGAGATATTAATATCTTCACCAGATAAAAAAGGAAATAAGACAATGGGAGATTTAGGTTAACAAGTACAGGCTAGACTGCAATACTGTTAATCACCAACGTCTGCAACTGGGCACTTACTGATGAAAGTTGGATTTTTATGGGAACTGCTGGAACTCAACGAATCTGAAAATCAGATCCCTTATTTACTAGTAATGCCTAGTTGCCACAATTAGGCCCCCATCTTCAGTCCCACAAAAATGAAAACTTTCATAGGAAGCACTTGGGCATCTCAGCAGTGAGCAGTGCAGCATTCTACTTTTAGACACCATGTTTCTACAAGAATCTGCTCCTTTGAATAGGCTACCTATTCAGTACACAGCAGGGGCATAGAAACCTGGCACAGCGAACCACAAAAGGCAGTGTGCAGATCGAGAAGTCCTCTATGCTAGCCAATGGGAAAGGGCAAAGAGAGAGCCCAAACTTTATTGTCTTTATGTTGTATGACAGAAATAATTCTGTCCACTGAGGATTCACAACTGTCAAGTCTTTCCTGACACCAGTTGCCAAAGCAAGTCTTCTTCCAACAAATATCTGCTAAGAGTACACGGTGGCCTCTAACCTAATAGTTTAATCTGTCAGCACCAAGGCGCCTAATTCCTTTTGTGGACTTACCCCCAAAGGATTTGCCCCATGAGTCAGAGGCAGGAATTCCTGGTTTATAATTCAATGTTTATTTCAGAGTATCACCTTGTTTTTCATATCCTGACTGCCTGAAATCCCCCCCAATTTTAAATGGACACATCCTTCATCTTCATTTCCTGTCTGAAGCTATTGTGCCATGTTACTGTGCACAGCTAAACACATGCCAGGTCTCCCTTGGAGCTGGCTATGTTGTGCTGGCAGTGTGAAGCAATTCCTTTGCCACTGAGAATTTACAAAATACTTTTGAGATCACTTGAGTAAGATGAGAAAGTAGCTGAAAAAACCCCAGAAATTTCTCTGAATAAATGTAAATTGTACAGGTTTCTATCTCAGAGGGTACATTCTGAGGTTGAACAAATAGGCAGCTAAAAGTACACTATGTCCTGGCTGAGGCTGCCAGTCCTCATGTACCCCCAGGACAGAATCAAACAAACAAACACACACATGCATCTAAGAGGTAATAGGGGAGGAGGAGATATGAAGTCAGAATGTACCGCTGAGGTAAATTTGACACAATACCAATTAGTATTTGGCGAAGTGGCTATCTCATTGTTAAGATATTTCCTTCAATATGTTTTCAGAAACTGGGACCATTAAATAACTTAGAAAGATTGCCAGCTCTGATTTCAGGAAGGAAACCTCCTCCCAGTTCCTCTCTAAGTAATTCATTTCTTTTGCAAATACTTCCTATGGATGGCATTTAAGATATAAATTTCTGAAACATAGGAGAAATAGGGAAGCAACCCCAAACCCAAAACTTTGGGTTCGTTTCTAAATGACCTAAAAAGTCCAAAACATTCAGATTCAAGCTACTCTGGACTGCAAATCAGTCAGAACCTGTACTCAATTGGGCCTTTATACAATTCAAATAATTCAATCTTTAACTGATTGTTTTTTCTAATGCACCACCTTTCTTGACATAATACAAACACTTTCAATGCCTCTGTGTAACACAACAGTTATTGTCAGTACACAATATTTACTAAAGCCCTGAACTCAATTTTGTGATGGTCTCTCTGTGAAGATGAAGCAAGTTCACTGGATTATATTTATTCTGACAGAAACTCTGTAGGGACAAATGCACAAGAGCAGGGCTAGCACTCATTAAAATGACTGCTTCGTCTTTCTTCTCTACAGTGCAGTGCTCTGTTTTGCCTGTGACTTCTGGAAGGTCAAACTCGGTAAGTTAACAGAGTTTATCTGAGGAGTGGAACCCACATTGTTATTTGAATTTAGAGAGTGAAAAGGACAGCAGGATCTGATGTCGAGTCTCCACCATGATTACTGAAACAAAAAGGTTGCATGTTCTCCTGTCTCTGAAAACATAGCTCTTGGCAAAACACTACTCTCTGCTGTGGTGCCCTTTGTCCCACACTTCTGGAATACCTATTGCTTCCTAAACAGAGTCAAATTCTGCAAGTTTTTTAACAGGTCACTATAGCAAGTAATCCATCTAGCATTTCATGTGATTAAGATGCCAGCTGACCAGCCTAGCGCCTGAAGGCCTCCTTCACTCACAAATTAAGAGAGTAGCAGAAGCAACTTCACCTCTGAGCCAAATACTTCATTTGGCTATAAAGAGGCAGAACAGCTGCAGAGGAAGCTTAAGCCACTTGATCACTTTATAAGGAGCATTTTCCTTTTCATGAGTAGGATCAGCAACTCCTCATTTGGACCAAACCTGAGGTACATTGCAGTTAGGCATTGTGTGAAAATGAGGTACAGAAAAAAACAGTTGCAAGAAAATGATGATAGAAAGCACCTTAGTAGCTCTCTGCAACAGAAGAAGCCTGAAAAGTGCTGAGAGGCAAATAGGGGGGGTGGAAAATCTGTAACGAAATTTATCTGTCCAATCCAACTTTAGGTCACTTATCTGGAGAGTTCAAAAGAGGGACGGTGCTGCTTTTTGTCACAGGCTTTATTGGGAATGGGAGTGGGCATTTAAGAAGCAGAAGATGGGGATCTGTTTTTTGCTATGTTGTTTAAAGCACTAATTATTCAAAAAAAGGAAAAGTTACTATGTTAAATACATGAACAATATCCAAGGAGGGGACAATGTCACAGACGTGAACTGAGTAAGGCTATTTCTAGGAAAACTCAAGTTAAGATGTGCAAGTGTTATAAAGCTGACTTTTCTTTGGGGTGTTTCTGAAAACAGGATTAGTTTTACAGAGTAGCTAGTTTTATTACTCTCCTACTGTTAACAGGAATTTGTACACACAACACAAAGAAAACACTGCCCTCAGCTGACACTTTTATCCCTTGAATCTAACACTACTTCATAGATTGTCTAGTTTAGCAAGCTTTAATTAGACCAATTAATTATTATGAAAGTGATTTACATGGGGTAGTCAGTGTATTTTCACTGAAGCAGCCTCATTATACTTCATACAATGCATATATTCCTCATTATACTACAAACGGAGAGATTTTTTACTCAATTTTGGTCGCAGGAAAAGAAAACAAATCTCCATAAAACTTCAGTCTTTCATCTAACGTGCATTATAAATTATGTAGGGTGTGGGGAAAAAAAAAAGACAAAAAAACCTCCCTGAGCTTACACCAGATGTCTATCAATCACAGCCACTCCTGACCATTTTTTCTTTTGTGTCAGACAGGGACAAACTTTCTCATGTGTGACTCTCCAAGGAATGCCTGGTATAACCCAGAGGAGGGTTCAGCTCAATTTATTTTTAGAAAATTGAGGGCAAAGAATAAAAACAAACCTTTAAACTAGGAGAGACAATGATACTATAAAACCCTACTGGCCTGTTAATATATGTCTGTTTATTGTAACACAATCTGTGACCTTCAGTGCACTGCCAGTGTCTGTAAATAATACAATGGGCTGCTTTTTTATCCCATGGGGATGTGAGTGCTGATGGAGCCTTTCAAAACTCAAATGGATGCCATAAGCTGACGTAGACTGTGCTATTATGATTCTTATTTATGAGTTTCTCTCTCTTTTTTTCTTTTTAAGTACAAGTTCCAAAGTCACAAAGTGTATGGCAGAAAACACACCCTGTCTGCCTGGTTTGAGGTTGGGTTAGATAGCTTATCTAACATTCATAAAAGTACTCCCGAAATATATGTTCCCTGCCTCTTAGATCTCTTGAGAGTGGAGTAACAGCTTGTTCAAGACCTTTATTCTTTAAAAAAAAAAAATCCGTATTTTTTCACTGGCTTCTTAGCCCTATAAAGCTGTTCACCAACTACAGAACCTTCACAAAACTCCTAATTGTTTAGCTGAGATCCTCCATGGATGGATGGTAGTATTCTCATCTCTTGATTAGAGCAGCGTAACTGTGACATAGCTATGTACTCTAAGGTAAAAAATTGCTTGCCTTTAAAATGTCTGACAAGGTCTGTTTTCACTGCGAACCCTTAGAGTCATCCCACTTGCTATACCAGTGGATGAAAATGAATCCAGAAGGAAACAGTCATAGACAGCGAATACAAGTGAATTCTGCCCAAGTTCAGGTGAACGATCACCCATTTCTCCTTAGTTTAGCTCTTCATTTCGTATCTTTGGAAGGACCTCACTTCTCTGGATATTCCAATCACAGAATGTATGTGTGTGCACGTGAGCAGGCACACGCCGAGGAGATTCACTGGCACCAAGCACCCGATAGATTTTACAGATGGAACTGGCACAACAGCTCTGTCCCCAGTGATACATTAACCAGCTGAGCAGGTTTTCATACGCAAATCTTGAGTGCCTCAGATCCATCAGGAACCTGAAACAAGCAGCAGACATCCCCAACCTTGTGCTGTTATGTCAGCATGAATATTTGTGGTACATATCCAAAGCTGTGCAGGTCTTGAACACAAATTCTTGGAAGATCAGCATTTGTCATCTACCTCCTCTATCAGCACTACCAAATACCAGTCAGTTCCATGGACTTTTAAAGCTGACCATTCTATAAACATAGTACTGAAAGCTTAAAACGTAGCAACACTTGAGCACTGTCTCACTAGATACACAACAATCTCAAGCCAATTTCCCTCTATTTACCTGCTTGCATAAAATGTATACTTACAGAATGCCTGTTTTCCACAGAATCTGCAAAATAAAATACAATGTATAAATTATGAAATGGCACATTGCAGAGTGATCAGTTCTATGTTCCAGGAAATAAACTTTTGTGTTTAATCTAACTTTTTTTGTTCACCTTGCAATGACGTAATATTGTTACCTACAACTAAGGTAGAAATTAGCTACCTAAAAGCTTTGGTCCTAAGAAGTATCCAAGCACTAGCTTAATTCAAGTACCTGGGTGGGACCAGACATTTCAAAGACCATGTTGAACAGTACATATTTGACAGCTTTCCTGATTATGGTTTAGAGCAGAAGTCTCTACTGAGAGCACAAGCTGTTACTGGACAAAAAAGAATCTTCCTTTTAGAGGCAAGTTCTCATAAGCATTATACTTCCTCTTCCAATTCCTTGCCAGGAAAATAACGTACTGCAGAAATCCGGTATAGGATACACTTTTCAGAGCCAAGTAAGATCCTGCAAAGACACCTGAAATTTTATTAACAAAAAGTTGCTTGTTCCCAATGAAAGCCTGAGAGCCAGCAGACTCTTTCCATTTAGGATCAGTTAACTTTAAGATTAGATCTTAGGCTTCTTTTTTTAAAAGTGGATTTAGCTATTCAGAAGTTTCACAGAATACCTTCAAATACTAAAACATAAACATTTCTTCTCCCTCTGAAAGGGTGATTAGATTCACACAGGTGAATCTAACGTTGCATATAACAATACTAAAGTTTCTTTTTCTCTCTCCTTTATGATTACATCCATGTATATTTGTGGTGCCATTAAGCTCGTACAGTTTCTACCATCCACATTTTTATTACATTAGGGTTGTGATTCTGCTTCACTGAAAGTAGCACCATGAACATAGCATACAATCAGGCAGCGATTTTTGGAACACAGAGAGACTCCCTGAATGTTGCTGGCACTGCACGCTATGAGTTTTCTCCAAAACAGTTCTACCCAGAACTTTTAGCCTAGGAAAAGGATTAAAAACTGAGGTGACTTCAGCACTTTATACCAGTGTACAAATTTAATGTCAGTATAAATTGAACTTAGTGTTTGGCAAGATTGATCCTTATGTGTTTAGCCAGTTTGATAAGAAACAAAATAAAAAGCTACATGGGAAACACATAAAAGCTTTTTGTGTCCTGAAAGCTAACAGAAGTGAACAAAAACATTGCTGACCCAGTGCTACATCAAAGCTTGACTTTAAGTGGACAAAACTATATGTAAGATTTATGAAGTGAGGTATTAACGAGCTGTAGTTTAGTCCTCTGTCACAATGTATTGTGCTTACAGGAAGGAGGAAATGAGAAATTTTGTATAAATTCCAAACTTCAAACAACGGGATGTTTGCTACCCCAAAGCTACTAGGTCACAATAACAGACATCCCACCTCCTTGTTATCTGTCACACAGATTCAAAATAGCATGGCTTTCTAGCTCAGTATCATATCTCTATCGGGAGAATGTCATAATCTGTGTCCTTTGAAAGTGCTGCTGGAAGGCTATATGATTTCTAAAAGGTACCAATCAGGTAAGCCAGCATGTAGCCTCTAATGAAAGCACAGCGATACGGTGCTTTTGCTGATTCTTTGCTACATCAATCTTTTCACAACCTTTTTATTTCATTCTTGCTAAAAATATGAAGTGTTTTTTACTTGAAACACATTGATTTTACTGTGATGAAAGAGAACAGAGAGGTTTTCAAACGACACCTGGCCTTTCCTTACTAACAAAAACAGGGAAATGAGATATGCTGGCTTCTAGTCATATCCAGAAAAATCGGTCGAGTTTCCATAGCAGGGAAAACAAGAAGTTGCATATTTCATGAAAGAAATCAGAGCTGAAGGTCTGGTGCGGGTGATTTCTAAAAGATTCCAAAGTCTAATACAGATAGGCATTTTTGTGGGATTTCTGGTGGATTTAAACTCTTGCTGTTGCTTTTAGTTGATGGGGTTTTAAATTTGAAGAACATGTTTTTACAAAGGAATACATTAATGGCAGGAATTTAAGACACTGTCATCCCCATCTGCTCTGCCCTTTCACATTGCTAGAGGTTATGCAGCAGAGAATATATGCCTAAACAGTTGCAATTCATTATCCATCTCAAACCCATCTCCAACACTGGTGAAAGCTAAGATGCTAGATTATCAACTGAAGATGCTGAACTGCAGACACTACATTCTGCCAAGCCTTTTATTGGAGCAGTAGCTTCTAACAGAGAATCTTGGCAGGCAGCTTGGGAACAGATCTTACACAGGGGCATGCAGGCAATTCAGCTTCGCATTTTAGGTTCAAGCAAGGTCAGAAGCTCCCTGAATATTTGTGCCTTACTGAAACCATCTGTCTTTGACTAATTTTTGGCTGCAGCTATTGTAAGCATTTGGCTCTGGAATCAATGTCTCACAGATCCTGGCTTTGGTCTAAAATACGTCTTGAAACCTGAAGATCCAAAGAGTTTTTATTTTGGAGAGGGGAAAGGTTATTTGCATTAATTTGGACTGTGTGCCACTAGCATGTGCTTCAAAGGCCTGAGTTTTGAATAACATAATGAATCCCCAGACCCTGTGAGTTTTCTCTATGCTGGAAAAAGCATTCAGTGGGAACTTCTGGCTAAGTACAGAGATGTTAAGCCTGAGGCTCAGTATCAGGAAAGTATTTGAGCAGATTTCCTGATTGCTAGAACCGATTTCTAATAGTTTGTTCCAAACCGCTGAATGCAATGAGGATTTCTCATGCCTCTTTCCACTGGGATATATTTATTTTTCCAAAGTACATTGTTGGTTGCAATAGGATTTTTAGAACTTCCTGTCTCACCACCGCAGCGACCAATTCATTTTTCCAGACTTAGCAGCATAATGGCTGGCTCTGCATTTTGTTCACTAGATTTCCATTTTCCTATGAAGAAATTAGGAATAGCTATCTTGCAGTAAGCCACTATGAGTTCAGTTCAGCGCACATCAAGATCAGTGCATCACTAGCTTCTGTGAGCTTTGGATCTGATATAGAGCAAAGGCAGAGTTCACTAAGGAGCAAGAATGTACTAATACATCGTCTTCCACAAGAAGTGCTCTGTAAAAATGTAAGGAAATCTGTGAACTGGAGTGGGCTCTAGTCTTACTCAGCAATATGAACAGAACTGTTCTACCCCAAAAACTGGGACCAATGTTGAGGGAAGCGGTGGAGCTGGGATAAAGAACCAGTATGGAGATGCCTAGACTTTGTTTCTGCCCCTGCTGCCTCCTGGGAGGACGAAAGGTGTGATGGAAGTAAATCATGCATATCTAAAAGAGCCTCCACCCACCCAGCTGAACTTAGTATCTGACACATCCTGACCCCTCCCTCAGGAAGAGCATCAGCTGCCAGCCTCGCCTGTGGGGACTCCAGCACAGGCAAAGGAGGCAGCAGGGCCACAGTCTTTTTATCATTCTTGGCAGTCTGTTCATTTAGACAATTGCCTGTTTTGTTTAAGTCTCGGACTGTCTCAGTTCTTTCTGAACAAAAAGTGACTGCTCTGGGACTTGACTGGATATTCCTGACTCCCAATATACTTAGGCATTTTCACAGAGCAACCAGAGAAAGCAGTATTTTAAGGAAATTAGTTCATCCTGATAGGTGCAAAGGACTTTTAGACAAAGGTGTTATTGACCTGACTGCTACTAATTTTGACCATTCCCCAAATCGCCATTTGGATGTAAGGTTTGATTTAAAGTTGAGGCTTGAAGCTTTAGGTATTTTATGTAAAATCCTAAAGTAACAGCCTATTGCTCTAGAAAAGGTTTTAAATCAATACCTGGGTGAACTTCCTGAATGCTGAATCTTCTTCCTCTGAATTAAACTAACCTTTCAATAACAATGCAAGGACAACTTAATCTCTTTCAGTTGCTTCCAGGGACAATGCTAGTGATCAGCATCCTTCTTAAACCTCTCATTATATCAGAGGAAATCTAGCGTCCAACTAAGGAGACTGACATTCTCTATCTACAGTACTATTATTTGACTTTCAATCAAAATACACCTGATTAGAGTTGAATTTTGCAAATGACCCGCTTCTCCTACTTTTAACAGATTAACTGTAGTTAATGACATGCAGGTCTTCTGGGATTTGAAATGTGCCTTTGACAGTTTGTCTCCATCCATCTTTAATGTAACACCTCTTCAGGCCTGGTACTCGGTATAAGGAAAGCAGCACAGCAGATAGAATGGGAAGTCTTACCATAGTGTGATGGAGATACTAAAATGATAGTAACAGGAGATAACATAGCCAATACCAGGAAAATAAAAAGAAATTATGGCAGATGCTCAGCACGCTGCCAAAGGCCTGGGGCTTGGGAAAGGCCAGAGCATTATCTGTACTATGGATTCATGATTTGGGATAAGGACAAGCCATAGCTGTAGAACTCAAAATACAGAAGTTGGTTACTGACATGGCATCTGCCTCTACTGGGGACAGCAGTGAGAACCATCAGAAAAATGAAGAGGAAAAATATTTTAGCTCAGTCACAAAGAATTGCATCAGACATAACTGACAGCTCTTCAGCTTCCTCTCTAGTGGACACAATTTGTGGAATGCACAGGCAACTCCTTGAAAAGACAAAATTGCTTATGAAGCACTCAATTAATTCTAATTAAACAAACCCAAACCACCATAGTAACCTACAAACAAATAATAATAAAATGTACATAGGTCTTCAGTATTAAATCTGTCAAACTGTGTGGCTGACACCAACTCCCAAATTAATATAATTTCCCCAGAGGACACATTTGTCTGAACCATTAACTTCCCCAAGTAGATTGTACTCTCCGGCATTTTCTCAAAAATCTCAAAGAATATTCAAATGTAGTGAAGATCATAATGGTAAAACAACTTCTGCACCCACTAGTAATGTTCAACAACTTTCACAATTGGCTTTTAATATACATATATTAATATATATTAAAGTACTTAAGAAGATAGATTTATTTCCTAGGGATCCTCCACTGCATTTATACTTTGCCACCTTGCAATCACACAGCCTGTCAAAAATCAAAGTAAATATTACACTTAAATAGACTGTAATGTTGCTATCCAAAGAACTACATAGCTATGGGATGAACTGCTTATCTATTTGGAACACTTTTCCTGTGTATCAGTCAGGAAAAACAGACGTGATTAAAACAATAAACTGTTACTATGTTTCCAAGAATAACTGAAACTGGAGAATGTTATGCATAAAAGAGCAGGTGGACTGCAAGATTAAGGGGCGTTTGCATATCATCTGGCTAATTCTGCTCAGTCTTTCAATCATATCTCATTTTATTGCAGTTCTCACTTTATGGCAAGGGCTTTGAATTACAGTTCTGCTGTACCAACCTTGAGTTTATCCTACATCTCACAAAACATGCTTCTGGTATATAACACTTTCTGTTATGTCAAAAATAGGAGTGATGAAAGGTGTAATAGTCAGCTTCACACCTTGGCAGAAAGCAAGTGAGGTGTTACACAGTCAGCTTCTGCGGCTTGTTACAGGTCCAGTTCACACTCATTGCAAAATGTTTCAGAACATTAGTGGCCTTTTGGTTCAGCCCTGAAATGAGCTGGTTTTTTCTCATGATGCTGCCAGGTGATCCCACATAAAGTGCCTAGCCCTGTTCTTTAGTGTAAAGGATATTCTGCTTTTCACTGCAAGGATGTGAAAAATGCGTACAACGTAGAGGCTCAGGACCAAGCCAGGAGTCAGGATTCTGAAATTCTGTTCCCAGTGTTGTCACTCTCTAAACACATTGCCTTAAACAAATGACCTAATCCCTCTGTTTATTCAGCTGTAAAATAGAGATAAAAATTGCCTTATAAGTCCTCACAAGGGAAAATTAAGTAATGTTTTCTAAAGTACTTGGAGATCCTCACGTGAAAGATTCCCTACAAACAGAATACTGTATTAGAGTGGGTGGGAAATCCCTTATAAAATAGAAAATTAGAAAATTAAAATACAAAGATCAAAAATTTAAAATGGCGCACAACAAACCCAATTGGTAACATGGAGGGGGACAAAACCTGAACAGTGTGCTGCCCTAATATTTACAAACCTAGACTTCCTAACACAAAGACTGGAAAGGAAATCCTTTCTGACTTAGTCTTTGACAAACTATCAAGAAACGCTTATGACCTACTGTCTCTGAACTCATTAGTGCCAGAACATTTATAGACAATAATTGCCAGTAAGCTGCTAATGCCCACATACGAAAGTGTGTGTTACAGGAGGTGGAAGGGTAGAGTGGCTGGCACACACAATCTGAGACAATTTTTTATGGTGCTTAAAACAAAGAACACACTCTAGTGAAGTGATCATATTGCCTTAAAGGTTTTTAGACTTTGTTGTTGGAGGCTTTGTAGATATTTGCTGGGATTATATCCAAAACCAGTGTAATATTTTATAACACCTGGCAAACACGCTCAGCTAAGAGGAAAAGTGCTGTTCATGAGCAGTTTGAGATAACACAACATAGCAACCTAATCCCTAACAGGACATGTTCAGGTCCAAATTCAGATCCAGCTGTATGGCCAAACTACTTAGCAGGTACAGTGCAAATGGGCCAATGAAGTAGATGTTACAAATATTAATCTCACTGCATTAAATATCATTGGTTTATGAGAAACCATGAACGTGTTATACAATTCATCAACACCTGTGATTTTGTAGATGGCCTTTGGTACATTCCTGTGTAACTTGGATCTTTTTTTACAGCATTTATCCTCTAAACTATTCAGTTACAAATTTATCCCTAATCTCTATACAAATGCTTCCTTTATGTGTTTAATTTTTCACTAGCTTACTTACCATTATTAGCTTTTCTGATTTCACTATAAACTGTTTCAGTCCCCTTCTGTACAGGAGCTGGAAAATGTATTGGCACAGAATCAATTTCTTTTCTTTTTTTTTTGTTTGCCTTACGAACAGCTCCTTAAACAAACAGAACACACTGTTTTACTTTCAGAGGAAGCAGTTACATAAGCAGCAATGAGCCTGTAGAGTCTGTATGAAAAAGCAACTACGCCCCCCCAAACCCAGTCTGTAAGGTTCTCATATAGAGGGAGAGACATCTCTCTCTCGAGATAATTATGAAATAATTATTAATAATTATGATTTCAAACAATTACAAAAATAATTATGAAAACAGGCTTGCCTTTCTAAATTTGACTTTAACATCCTAATAATCTTCTCAGCTTAAATTGATACTGCTTTAATTTTACAGAGACATCTACCACTAGACAAGAGTTTCTCTGGATCTCTTTGAAGAGCTTCTTCAATTTGTTCTAAGGATTTAGGGATCCTAGACCTGATGAGGTCTATCATTCGGAAGACTAACTACATCCCCTTTTGGCAACTAGCCTGATTAAATTTTATGGGCACAAAAATAACCTAATTTGCTGTTCTCAGGTGGACATAGCAGGAGCGAAGGCTAAGAAGGCTTGTGGAAAGATAGAAAGTAAGGAGAAAAAGCAGACAGAGAAGATTTGTGCCTTCAAGGACACAGCTGGGATACAAATGCAATGTTAGTCTTAGACACACATTTTTCAGACCCTTTGGTTTACAAATAAACCCCTGTAAACCTCTGCTCTTATATGAGATGGAAAGCAAAAAGCTCTTCCCATTTTGCTATCCGGCATCTGTGAAAACCTGTCCACAGAGTTTTGATACTAAACTACAGACACTTACCCCAGGAGGGAAGGGGCAAAGCCTTGTCTAAAGGCCTGAAAATAGCAAGAACTCAGTTTTTCTATGGTTGGTGTAAACACAGCTCTGGCTAGTAGGAGATTAGAACAATTTCCTTGATTTCTTGCATGGCTGTAGATTAAGAATCCCTGGGTAACTGTAGTAAAGCACAGTGCTCCAGAACTCTGGGCATTTAACACCGCTTTCTTCATTTGGTGTAAAGGCCTATGCAGGCAGAGTCTAGGAGCTTGCTGTTCAAGGATCTCAAAGCATTTTAGAAACACTCATTCATTTCAGTTAAACTGAGTCTCTTAGAAAACCTCAGAATTCTATCAATATCACCTCCAATTTTTGTGGATCCTCAATACACCAAAAAGTTAGATTTTCCTAGTTGAAGTTAAAAAAAAAAAAAAAAAAGAAAATTGTTGTTCCCTCTCTGCCACAAGCTGGAAAGAAAATTCAAATTTCTGGATACAGTCCTGCACTTTAGCTATTAAAAAAACTCAGAATCAGGACTGTTACTGTTCTGCATTGCTCTGAAGAACCTAGGTGTCTCTGGCGCCACATTCTAATTTCCCAAACCTAATTTCATTTTTCTTTAATTCTGTTAAGCATCCTTTAAATGTTGGGAGCTAACACAACAGAATTGAGTTGCAAAACTGCTATTAATTTCAACAACAGTAGGAGTTACACTTCACTGAGTGCCTAATCACAGCTTTCAAACTTGCAGTTTTGGCATGAACTTTCTTCGCAAAATAGTCTGAAGATCTTGAAGCGCATGCTTATAGACTATTGCTTACATGATCAATTCAATTTCCAGTGAAGTAAGAAGTAACCTTCTCAGAATTTTAATGAGAGGTAGCTCATTTAATTTTGAACACTTTTTTTTTTAGCAGATTACAGTCCTAAATCTACTCCTGTTGACTCTGTGGAAAGACTTGGTGGGAGGCATTTCCTTAGCTTGCCTTTTTTTCAGACCCATTTCATTAAATTGTGATATAATGCCACTGCCCATGTTATTTTCTTTGTTAATCTTCCAAAATTCGTCTCAGCACTGAAAAAACGTGCTAGAAGAAATTACTTGGATGATTTCACATTTTATTCCCACAAACTTTATAATGTTGCCACCCTGCAAATAACTAACCAGCTATAAAAATAAAAGAAAGAGCATGTTCTTACTCAGCCATGATTAGCAGATTCTCCCTTCTCCCTTTAGGGATATTTCCTGATCTTACTTTAGCACTGGCCTTTGTTTTTGCTCAGATTAACAATAGAAGTTCTAAATCACTTTGCTGTCTTTTTGCACAACTGAGATTTAGAAAAGATAAGCACTGTATTTTTGTCAAACATATGACCACTGCAAGTATTCTGTAGAATTACCACCTCTTTAAATATCGAATTCCACTATGACTACCCCATATAAGAGCTGGACTGTGTAGCCCTAGCTCTACCTCGTATTTCTCTAGCCTCTTCACCCCTACTTCAAAAAGTAGGTATCAAGTTATTCCCACATGGAAGTTTTAAAATAAAGCAGTGAAACTTTGCTTCTAGCAAACTTACCACTATCAATAACACTGTAATGAACCCTGGTTTTTGCTCCTCACACAGAAGCACAGTACACAAAGTTCTTGATGCGCTAGCCTATTCATCACTACACTGTGTTTAAAAGTATTTTAGAAACAACCAGCTAGTGAAGACATGGCTGCAAAACAGGATGAAACCACTGTTTTCAAATATAAGTAGTTCTTTACTGTCAAAGACAAGATGTTCATCCCTCTACAATTATGTAAACTTGTTTTGAGGTGGCATTCAATTATTTCTGATTCCCAACACTGACACAAATGCTACTGTTATAGCTTAGACACTGTAGTATTTATTGCAGTAGTCTTTCACAACACACAAAACATGGTTCTTTTGCTCCCAAGATGAACGTTAGTATTTACACTGACAACAGTGCAGAAGGAACAAATGGTTGGGAAGATAAATTAATTTGAAGTTAGTCCTGAGAGATCAAAGAAATCTAGAGATCCTGAAAAGGCAGAAGGAATCAGACTCTACATGCAGCCTTCTGGATGAGATCTGCCTGCCCAGAGAAAAGGTAAGCATAATATACTTTGTCTTCATTCAGAAAATAGGTGGAATCAAAAGAGGTGCACTAGGTATTTGGAGCTAGGTGATAATCTGAAAGGTCTGTTCCCTAAGAAGGACTGGTCATAACCCACAGACAGACATGAAAGAATATTATTATTTGAAGCAAAACTTGTACAGTAACATCAATGTGGCAGAAGTGTTGGTGGCAGTCCTATGGATGAATTATTTTTGTGGGTGTACATGATTATTACAAGGGTACATAAAGAAACTTGGCTTTGCTTCTCTTTTCCCAAGAATAAATCTCACCCGGTTCTCATTGTGATAGGCAGTGCAGAGCTGAAAGAATTAATCTTGCAACTTGGTTTCACATAACTCCTTCCATTTAAGCAGCATCCTCAAGATGCTCTGAAAGATTAACACATTAAATACTTGCAGCGCAGTTGCTATTTATGTAACCACGGCATGCATTTGCTAAGCATTCACTTGTGCCCTGGGTGCAAAAAAAGAAATAGATTGGGGAGCTACCATGTCGCAATAGACTTGAAGCATGGTTCAGTCTTATAGAATCAATTAATGTTCTGTATGTCATACATAGGTTTGTAACATGAGACAGCATTCAGTTAAAATAATCTGATCTCATTTACACACTATCTTTTAAATATTGTTTTGCAGTTTGCAGCTTAATGGGATTCAGTCTACATAGCATGGATACTATCTTATTACTCAGTCTGCTATACTGGAATAGTGTTATATATCAGAAATGGGATGAAAAGGCTATTTTTAGAGATGCTAATCTTGCATATAATAGGGCTTTTAATTTAAATAATCACTCATTAGCATATCTTTACCGTTCTACACCATTTATTGCATAGTGCAACCTCAGAAACAGTTGGAACGATTAAGTATTAGCCCTATTCTGAAAAAGGGTACAACAACTATGGTGTCTCAGTGCAGAATTTAGCAGAGGTGCATAAATAGCATGCTTAGAACACAGGGAAAACTCTGATGAATTATACCAGCAAGTGAAAACAGAGAAAGAATATGAGGACTGGATGTTCTGGGAGAGCTTTGCTGCCAAGCTTGAAGGGTGAGCACTTTTGCCCAAACATCTGTATTACTAACTAAACAATCCTGACTTTGGTCTCTGAAATAACTTGAGTGGTCCTTCCTACCAGGAAAAGCAAATTTATCCATTTCTTTATCAGTCTGTGTCTCATTCAGCTAAAGCAGAAAAGCTAGAGCATAGCATAAATGTCTCTCCTGGGTTTTATTCACTCTTAGCTACTTGACACTTTTTTAAAATTTCTGAAAGATTTAACAGCTTTCAACACAAGGGTACAATGATATCCCAGGTCTCCAGATGACACAGAATGATTGAAGTGTGCATTTGGGTGTTGAGAATAAATTGCAGTGGATATTTCTCCTTCAAGGTTGCAGAAAAATGTATTTTAGCATCATGCTATGAGGTCTGGTTACTGTTACCATAGAACTGTGAAAGTAGGAGGCTAAAGTTATCTGGGCACCGATATTCTCATTTCTCTGTTTGATGTGCCACAAAATCCAGGATGGTCTCCAGACTGAGAGACTAAATCTATGCTGGTCTCTCTTCCTTCTGTATCACAACTGAATTACAGCATTGACCCTTCAACCAGTTCCCTTCTAAAGAGAGAAAATTCCACTGCTTGCTGTTCTCTCCATTTTCCTACCCTGCAGCTAGCCTCAAATGGCTGTCAATGAATTTGGACTCCATAAAGTGATGATTCACAGCAGGCTGCCTTCTGCTCAGAGCCACAGCTCCAGCTGGGAGCCCTGCTCTGCACAGACCTCGTGCGGATGGGAAGGGCAAGTGCACAAGAGAATCCCAGGGGAGGAAGGCCGGCAATGAACAGCAGCATGGCTGCCACAGCATCATCTAGATTAAGGAGCTCTACCGGCATGAAACTGTCATGCACACAAAGCACAACCTGCTGTTACTTTCACAGGTGCCAACATCAGACCAGTGTCAGGGAGTAACAAGATGCCCAGAGTTGCTCCCAAAACATAACCATAGAGGCCAGACATATTATTACCTCGGTGAGGATCAAGCGTTGATACTTCAACTTCAGTGTACTCCACCTCAGCATTCTCAAGGTCAGGTCCTGCCCCAAAAATATCAAGAAGATGTTTCTTTGTAGGACTGTATGCTTCATTTGAGCTGTGGGCCTGATCCTGCTGCCACTGAAATTAATGGACAAGTACTCATTGACTTTGATAGGTGCAGGATCAGGCCCTACTTATGGCAGATGTGAGTTACTCTTGCTAAGAGTTGTAAGGCCAACCCATTCCTAAGGGTGACCCCAATCTGAAAGGCAGTAGACAAACTCAAGCCAGATTTCTGAAACTATGAGACGTGCAAATTGTGCCTAAATTCTTACTTTCAATTTAACACCTTCAAAAGTGGCACAACACAAATGGAGCAGGGAATTATCTGAGATTCTCCCATATTCCTGCTCCAGCTCCTCTCTTCTCTTCTATTTCTCTCCCTGCCATTACTTCTTCCTCCTTTTCTGTGGCTGCTATGGCAGGACACTTCCCATTCTCCACTTCCCTCACATTTAAAGCTTTCCCTAAGTCTTTCATGGCCTCCCTCATCACATCTCATACTCTCAATTTCTGCTCTGACAATAAGCAATTTCATCACTTTTCTCTCATGTTGCCCTTCAAACTCTCCATAGAACACCTACAATGGCAACCCATCTTCCTCCTCAAAATGCTCCTCTGCCACAATGCCCACAGAAATCCTGACAACAATTAGACACCTAATTTACTAAGACTACTGGCTGACAAGTACTGGCTACCTGGACACAACACACACAAGAAACAGCTGTTGCTTCCTACTCTGTCTTTTCCTTAGGTGGAGATGGTTTTCTACTAGATTTCTGTAAAAGTTGGAAGGAACTACAACAGTCATCCAGACTGGAATCCTGCAGAACTGCTTGTGGATTTTCTAGAACAGAAATTGGAGAAAGATCTAATAATTAGAACAGCAAAGTTTTGGAAAGCCTTCCAGTAGCATTGGTGAGAGAAGAAAAGAAAAAAAAAAAGCTGAACAAAACAAAACCAGTGTTTAAGGTGGCATATTAGTTAATAACAAAGTTTAAATGACATGCTTCCTAGAATAGCAGTGATTTTGAAGGATCAATACAGCCTTATGTTCCTATGTTTCTGCTGTCTGTGTGTTTTACATGAGAACGTCTCGCTAGTTCTAATTTGACTTATTCACAATGGAATATCTTCCATTCACCTACTATAAGCTCCGCCCTTTTGCTTGCTGAAGTAAAAGCTATTGTCACACAAATGCAGAATAGATACTGTTATTTTAGAGGTATATGAATAACAGACTTTTTTTTCACATCTGGTAGAGAGATCTGCAATAGCCTAGTTAGTTTAAACGAAGCTGCCCAATCCACAGTAGGTAAGGATTGAATCCATTTATTTGTCACACATGCAGATCATTAGAACAAAGCCCATTTCATCTGAAATAGGCAGGATAGAATGGAAAAAGCAAGAGTTATTGCACTAGAGTTTCCAAAGGTTGTTTCCAAGTTTTCCTGTCAAATTAACTTAGTGCAGCACCCTTCTCTTAGTTTTGTGGTACAATGCTGCCCTGCACACTCAGAATTGCACCAAAGAATTATCAGTTAGAAATTCCTGCCACCTATCTTGCATACAGGCTTATGCAGGAGTCTAGTTCCATGCTCTGGATTAATTTTAGCTTAACTTTGATCTTTAGTTACACTAGATGCCTTTCCAACTGTCTTTCAACTCATGGTCCAATAGACAACCAAGTCAAAACGTACTATAAGCCATCAGAAATTGCATCTAACCCATGAGAATACTTTCACATCAATATAAAACAAAAATATATGGGACAAAGTATGCTTTCAGATAGCAATACCCACATATTTAAGTACTATTATTTGACTAAGTATCTTAAAAATACCAGTCTTGAAGAATACAATGTGCTAGATGATGCAGTACTTAATGACACGTTTTAATGAAAAAAAAAAAATATATATATAGCCCACATGGTATCTCAAGGTATTTGGCAGGTTATTTTATTCAGATTTCATAGCAGATTATTCTTAGGTTTAATGCTTAAATATTTCAAGATCTTCAGAAATTAAGAAAAGACAGAGAAGTAAAAGGTGCAGAAGTCTGTAGGAAAGTTTTTTTAAAAAAAGTTCTGAATATTTCTTGTATAGAACTTAAAATTTTGAGTCTAAGTTGTATTTTTATACCATCCTTCATTACATGGCCTGGAATCCAGCATAACTAATTACACTTCATAATGCAGTTGGTAAATGGGTTCTATCATTGTCATTTTGCATGTAAGGAAAAAGAACTAAGCTCAGCAAAGGAAAGAGTCTTCCCCACTATCAAAGAGAAAAAGGAAAGGACTGGACCTATCAAATCCTGATTGCTACCATTAGAAAACATCAAAACTTTCAGTCATAAAATAATTTTTAAATCCATTAAGTATGAAATTACCTTTACTATCATCTGTGGATTTCATGTGATTTTCACTATCTTCAATGTAACCTGACCCTAAAATATTAAAGCAAAATTTGAGCTGACAAAATAATTATAGTCAATCAAATAAATGAGTTACACAGCTGCAACTCCTATTGTCATTATGTTTATTTACATATGACAAATTCTACTTTTAGATTCACACCCAAGACATTCATATAACACAGGTGGGAAGAATGTGACTTTTTAAATGATCAGCTAAAAAAACACCCAAGGGGTAACTTTGTTTATATCAGGTGCTCTAAACAACATGTCCACCTATCTTTGTAAAGTGCATTCACATCCTGAAATGAAAGGTGCCCAGTCACAGCACGTTAACATCGCTATACTGTGGCCACATCACAGGACCATGTGCCACAACTCAAATTCCCTCTCTGAAATAATTTTCTTGCAGCTGTGTCAAAACCAGAAATTTTCTTTTACCATGATTTCTCTATCTGTAATATTGTTAACTGATTGCCTGGTAGAAGTGTCTGAGCAGACTTATAAACGAATCTTTATATGACACGCTCATAAAAAACTGTACCAAGACAAAATGATAGAAGATACTTGGGAGAATGTTATTGGTATTCCTCTGTATTCCAGAAACACTGGGCCCTATCGAAACAACAACCATTTAAGTCCAAAACTTCAAATGAATGTTTAATAAAGCCAACTCACTAATAGTCTTACAGCAAAATATCCTACCTGAATAGTAGTCTCCATCATTATGCTGTCTTGTCAGTTTTTCATTTGTCAAGTTTGTAGCCAAGGCAGGACTGAAAAGCAAACCAATAAAAGTTGATGTAATTATCCAAAACCAGTCAAAAAAAACAACAACATGATGATATGCAAAGATCAGTCATTTTCTACGCTGACTACCAATTCTTAACTATTGAAGCTAATGAAAATTTTGCCTTTGTCTTTAATAGAAGCAAAAGCAAACTTTAACATCAAAAATGGTCCCTTTTGCATTATGCTTCTCTGAGATGTCTGTATTTTTAGTTTCATATCTAAATGCACTCAAATGTAGGCCTGACATTCTTCTATTTCTCTTAGCTGGCCTTTTTCTTTCTATTTTTAGAGTATTTCCTCATCCTGTTGTTGTGTTAGCAGGTGGTACATGAAGCACAACCATCCATTGTCTGCAGGTGTGTGCCATAATAAACTATATTCATATGGTGGAAGGCCTCCAGCCCTTTTCATTTCACAGAAATACTTCACCATCACCATAAAGCAAGCCATCTTACCCAGACATCTCCATGGATGGTCCTTTAGCTTGACAGAGAAAAATAAAAGCATCGATTAATAGACTGCACAAGTAAAAGAATTTAAAAGTAAAAATCAAAACAAAAATATAGTGATTATCTACCCAAGTCAGAATAATTTCTCTTGGCTATCACATAATTAATTACCTAGTGTCTTACATCCTGTTTATCACCCAGGTCCCTTAAATTTAGGTTTCACAGAGAACCTAAAATTGCAAACCCTAGACTTTAGTCTGGCCAATTTAAGGAGTCTGGGACATCCAGATACTCCAAATTTTCCCAAATATTTTGCAATGTACTACATATCACAGGATTTTAACTTAATGCAGATTTACTTATTTTCTGAAAAAAAAAGATCTGAAAGAATACCTTCATGATAAAAGACAAACCCCTAAGTGAAATTTTATTACAGCGTGGGGAGAAAAACAACCACCCCACAATCTAATAATCTTAAATTTGTTTCATGAAGACTAGAGAAGTAGCTCAATTACGCCCTAGCTGGGACCCCAAATCAAATTGTCACAGGTCTATAAGGGATCAAAAAACTCCTCAGGCTCTGTCTGCCTTTACATTGCACAGGACTGAATTGTAGACCTAGGACTGCATCAGAACAGTGCAATTCTGGCCTACGTCCAAGAACGTTTGCTTCACCAGTGCCTTCCCAGCACCATTAGTTAGATGCTCCCATTCTGCCTAATATACTTGGAAAGCTTCAGCACACTTACAGCTTAATTTGGGCCACCCGACATTTTAAAGCAGATTTTTAGTTTTTTAAAACTGTATTTACTCATCTCCTGAATCTTCACCCTCACAAGCCTTTGCTTCCGACACAAATGCAAGTTTTTAACTGTAATATATTCATCACCAAAGAAATAGAAGGGAACCATTCATTACCCTTTTTCTTCTTACACAAAAACCACCATAAAGTGAGAGTTACTGCTCCTGCAATAGGTATTAGGACAAATGCAGCAATGACTCCTTTCTGCCAAGCCGCTAAGATGACTGGAAAGAAGAAAGACATGTTTAAGAGAGTACGTGCAGTGACAGGTCATAATTACCAACTTCTGCAGTTCCTGACCTTTCATTTTACTACAAATTGGCCTTCTCACACACTGGGGGAGAACTTTAAGGAGACACGCATGCAAAGTTCACTGGTGAGCCTCTCCCTCGTGACCGAAAACTCAATACAACGGGTTGCTTCCAGCTTGCATCTGGCTCTTTTGGCTTTTGAGTATCCCTTAAATTTTTCTATGTAAGTTAAACAATCTCTGTTTATAATTGGATCTCTCTGTTTAACTTCTGACAGTGGTGGAACAAAAACAAGTGAGGGAGTTATACTTAGTAATCTCCCAGATAACATGACCTCACCTGCCATGATGACATAGTATGCAGCTTATCATAAAAGTTAGCTTACCACTGATGGTTATTGGAAGGCTTTTCACATCCACATTAGCTCGATTAGAAGCCATGCAGTAATATGTCCCCGTATCCTGCCTATTCATTGCTTCCTTGCGCCACAGAACTCTGTCTGCATTTTCATTTTTTTCAAATAAAAGAACTTCACGATCAGTTTTTCTAAAAATCCTGAAGAGGATTGGCCAAGATCCTTCTTGCACAGAGCAAAGAAAAGTAGTATCACTGCCATCTTCCACTTCTCCATACGGAATACTACCCAAGCTGGCATTCTTGATTGGTACTACACAGGAAGGCACAAAGAAAACAAATATTAGCACTATTAGAAGTAACTTTGATGATAAAATATTGTATTGTAGAAATACTTGCTTTAATGCCATTTTCCTTAGTTAAACAGCAGCTAAATACACAGCATTAATCTGAACAGTCTCTGCCAGACAGCATCCTCTAGTAAATATTTTTATACACGCAGAAATAGAGAGGGCACTATAAAGAAACAAATCAGACACAGAAGGAAACTATATCCATTCCACAGAAGTCAGTCAACCTCTTTTCTTAAACTCCTTTGGATGCCCCTCCAGGCCCCAATCTACAAATTATTTAATTTTCAGAAATAATAAACTCAGCAGTTCGATAGTGTAAATAATTATAGCTCAATTTATGTAGCTATGCTACATAATTAGTAGCATAGTTATGTAGAGTTACGCCATTTTATGCTAGCTGTGTTATATCTTTCTTGTAACATTTAATATACAATAGTGAATATCAGCAGATAACAGATCAAGTTCTTCAAAGGTATAAGCAAGTTCCAAATTCTAATGATTACAGAATACAGCAAACACAATGAGAGAAGTTAGTCTGCATTTGAACAAGTTGTAAGAATACTCACAGCCGAAACACAGTTTTTAGGTTTGCTGTTTTACAAATTAAGTATATTAGCATACACAGAGCTAGTGTAGGAGCCGAAGAGCATCAGCACTTATAACTACACAGGGAAAAAAATGTACGTACATTCTGTGATGCAAGGCATGTAGAATGTTAGTAGCTTCACAAAATGTTTGGGATATGAAGCATCTGTTTTGCTAAAAATCGCTGAAGAAAATGTCTCTGGAAGTATTACAAATGTGTTCGGGGCAGGGTCATGGATAACATGAGGCAGATGTAAAGGAGGATCATTAAGGCAACACTGGTACAGAAGCAGAAGGAGGAAACCAAATCTGACATGAAAAGATGCTAGTCATGAAAGCTGTATTTGTACTAGATAGGAAGCAGGAAGCAGATTTAGATACAAGACACGGGTTACTACAACTGATCCCATGATAGAGAGGATTGCTCTATGAAACATGAGTCTTTTTTCAGATCTGGTACAGACAGAAAGGATGGAACACAGAGAATTTGAAGCCGCCACCCCAGAAATGGTGGACTGCAGAAGATTGGCTCACCAGGCTCCAAAACGTGACTTCCTATTCAGAATTTCCAAATGGTGTCGCAATATATCCTGAACCACTCTCTGAATATCACTGAACACACATCCGAGCTCTAGCAGCTGGGATGCACTGGTTCCCGCAAAGAAATACCCACTTGTTAATGGGCTAAGATTATGCTTCGTATTTGTTTATTTGTTACTTGTTATTTCAAATTACCTTGACTTTAAGTCTCACTGGATAAATCCCTTCAGAGTTTTATCATTCAGCTTCTCTCTAGTGTTAGCGAAGCATACCCTGGTGGAACTGGTGAATATAAGGTGTGGTCCTACTTCTATAGTCTAGGCAAATGCAAATACTGTATTAAAAGACCTGTTTGGGGACTCAGAGTGGACAGCATGTCCTTCACCTGCGCAATAATCCAACTGACTCAGAAGAAATGCAACAACTCTGGATGTATCATACATATACAACTGAATGTCAAAACTCAGGAAGAAACCAGCCTGTTAACCACAAGTTCACCTTATTAAAACCAGCACAATTTGGGTTCAAGCCAGGACACAAAACTGAAAACTCCTTGGTAGAGGGAGATACTCTCTTCTTTTCGATAGGTCAGGAACAGACTTCTGCTCTGGTCCTGGACTACTTTGCTGTAATCAGGTTAGGTAAATCTAAAACACTGCTGATATATTCAGGAAAAGTAGCAAGGATCCAAGGATACGGGGATAGACTAGATGACCTTTAAAGGTCCCTTCCAACCCAAACTATTCTATGATGCTATGATATGGTTAAAATGTCTCTCCAAATGGATCCTCCAATCCACCAATTCCCTTACTTACAGTTCCAAAGAACGCTATTTTTTCCAATAGCTGTATGCAATTTCTATCTGGTCAAATGACACCAACAGAGACGTCAACAACATGCATAGGATACATAGCTGTACTTATCTTTCACCCCATATTGCCGAACCACTACCAAAATAGTCAAATTTTTTACAACATCAGATTGACCTAACTGACCAGCTCTGAACCAAGTAACATAGGGGTGACACTACTGAGCAACCAAACATTTTGAAGATGTCACGGGCAAATCATTATTTCGTTTAATAAAAGGTCAATACCTACAATTAGTTGGTTCCTTCTGTAGATTCAGAATATTCTCAAGTCCTCCAGGAGTAGCAGCACAAACAATGCTTTATTTCCACTTGGGTAGGAGACTATTATTTCTGCTCTCCTCATTCAATATTAAAGATCAACTCCAACAAGAAAGTATCTGTCAACATGAAGCCTGCAACTGTTAGGGACCTTCATCTAGTGCAAAAGGCTTCATTTTGTCTCCTCAAACAGATAACTCTGTTCTCTACAATTCAAGGTCCAATAAATTTTAAAATTAAATTCAAGGTCCAATACATATCTTGGGTACAGGATATCTAAGAAACTTCCTTATGCCCTATGGCAAAACCTATTGTTAACAAATAAGTTCTTTGGGCACACAGGGAACTGCCTGTGATGGTGACAGAACATACCTAAATCAGTGACAGAATGATCTTGAGCCAAACCTTCAAACCTCTAGGATCGAAACCAGGAACTGGCACATTAAACCTCACTACCATTTGCTCTGAGTGCACCAAACAAATCTACAGAAACACAGTATACTGGTGAAAAAATCCTACCAAGACAAGATGCTCTCTTACATGGGTAATGACAAGGAAAAAACACATGCACATGTTTTAAGAGTTCTCAGCCCTGACACCAGTCTTATGTGGCCTACTACAGAATTATTATGTACTTCTATTCCTCTTCATATCTGCCAATAGCACACTTGTAAATCAAAGCTTTTTCACTTGCATTCCCCTTCTTGGAGTACTGTTCAGATTCCCAGCATATATCAGACGTCATGCTATCTTCTGTGGACTTGCCTTCTTAAAGCTTCAACTACCAACAATGGGCAGAGGAATTTTCCCTTTCTACTTCATGCATATTTGTAGATCAGAGATTTTGTTCATATACAGTAACTCCTACTTGCTAGTAAGGCATAATAATAGACTGACTTTCAGAGCTACTTAGCAACTGCAGCTTCTGGTGTGGAACATATGCTCAGTGCCTCTGAAAGTTGCAACTAACAACAGAGGTATTTAGGGAGATTATTAAAAGTGCGGATTTACATCTTTTACCAGGAATCTAGCTAGCTCAGTTCTTTTAGTGAGTAACATCATAGACTAACTCCAATATTATTATGTATACATTTAATCCAGTCCTATGAAAATCAAACACAAAGAAGATCAACTCAGTTGTAGTTAACTTGATTCAGGTTACTATCAGGATTTTTACTTCAGTGACAAATGATCTGTGATACAGATCTCCGACTATTTTTAATTCAAGGGAGCAAAAATTGATAAACATTTCACATCCCTTTTGCTCAGTCCATCATTCGCTGCTACGGTTTCAAAAATCAAAATATGACATTAGACAATTAAAAAAAACTTACCTATTACTGTGATGTTTAGAATATTGCTAGTCTTCATACCATTGGAGTGATTATTTCTAGCATCACATTTGTATCCTCTTTTGTCATTTTGTCTAATATTTTCATCCAAGAACGTAGCATATGTGTCATTAATTACTGTTTTCTTAACTTCATTTCCTTTGTAGAATGTGAATGTTATTGGTGGCGTTCCCATCACTGAACGACAGATTAACCGAAGAGGCTTCCCTAACACCACCTCTGGTAAACCACTGACAACGGAAAGACTTGGCTTGGAAACTGGAGCTAAAAAGGGGAGTAAAAGAAAAAAATGTTGCAAATTACACTGCATAAGGCTGAAAGATACAATATTATTTTATTTAAAACATATAAATATATCATATTTAGCTAGTTTCCACACACAGCCTATATTGAGAAGCTCTTCTTCATTGATAGACTGGAAGCAGGGGGTTGACTTGAACAAAAACATAGATAATAAAACATGTATGACTTAGACTAAAATAGCATACAAGGAGAATGTAAAGGAAAACAAAAAAAGGATCAGTGACACAGCTGTGGATCATCCAAACTCCAGAACTAGCTCTGATCCAAGGAGTAAGTCTGTAGAGCAAAAATATATGCAAGTACCATTGCATGTATTACCTGAGATGGATCCTGCAGTACCTAATCAGGGACCTCTGTTTCTGCAGCACACCGAATCACAACCCAGTTAATCCCCCTTTACAGACTTGAAGACCAGCTGTGGTTGTTCCATGAGAGGGAAGGAAACTAGGGTGTTTATAACTAGTGTGCTGGTGAGAGGGTTGTATTGATAGCAAAAAACTTGGCTTTTCTGGAGTAGAGGTATCCAGATGACCTCTCATGGCTTTCTGCCTGGAGGGCCAGGGGGAGAGATTCAAGGCAGACACTGACAAAGTTTCAGATCAAACTGATGAGTAAAAGGTTTGCAGAACATTTCCAGATCCTGCAAATGGTAATGAATGAGTTTATCTGGCACCTAGCAGAATCAAGGGAACAGAAGGAAGACACGCTAACTTCCAAGGGCCAGCACTGGAAAAGTCTGACTTGATTAGATCATGATAGGCCAAATCCTCTACAGCTAAAGATTACAAGCACATCCCACAGAAATTATTATTGCAGGAACTAATAGAGACCATTCTAGTTCATGGACTAGATACTGATTCTGTAAATAGATGTGGGTTTTTATAAGCTTACAGTGTTGATTTTTTCCCCCCACCATTGGGTTCTAAGCCTCTGTATCAACTCACCATAAACATTTATCCTTACAGGTTTGCTCTCCTTGACTATTCCTTTTACTTCAGCTTTACAGATATAGGATCCAGTATCATTCACATTAACCCTCATTGTTAAGTTTCTAGAATTTTTCAGCGAGATGTCTCCATTTGAATTTTTCCGTAATATAGAGAAGTTAGCTTTCCGAAAACCACTAATGCTGCAACTCAAAGTTAGTTCTTTATTTTCATCCAGCTTACTCATAGAAGCAGTCAATATTGGCTTGGGGAATAACTCTGCAAGATAAAAAGAGAATAAATTCATTCACATCAAGCCTAAAAGAATTATAACTACCTATCTCAAAGTATACAGAATGAAGGATATACTGAAAGTTTACAATCATGTTATTTTAATATAATAATATTTTCAGGGAAAACAGAAACTTAGCAATCACTTGAGACCACTTCTCAAATGTGTTATTTTAAAATATTATTTTAGTTGGAAAGTATTGTCAGGCAAAAATCAGAAACCAAAATCTAAATCTAAATTGCCTTAACTCAGGGAAAATTTATACTTGGGTCTGGAGGTTACATTTGGATCTTGAGTTCTACCAAATTTAAATGTAAATATTAATCCATTGAGTAAAATCTAAGATGAACAGAGGTGTTACCTGCTACAACAATATTCAGTTTGGTGGTTTTAGATGCTCTCCCCTGCTCCACCTTACACAGGTATTCACCACTGTCCTCTAGAGTCGCTACTGTAGAGTATTTCAAAAGTTTCTCATCTCGTACACTGTTCAATATTGTTTTGTTTTTCTGCAGTATGATTTCAATGTCACGCATTCGGGCTACCACAGTTGAGCATTCAAACTGTATTCTGTCTCCTTCTGTAATATTACTTGAGGGCTTGGCATTCAGAGTAGGCTTTATAAATGGTTCTGCAAGAGAACACATACAAACTCAGGACTCACCTTCTTAATTATAGCAAGCAAAGAAATGTAAAAGCTAAGCAACTTACCCCTGACTGTAACAAGTGTTTTGTTGCTGTGTTCTGAGCTTTCAAATTCGAGTTTTACATTTCTCCTACCAAAGCAATCAAATTGTAAAATATTATCTCCCTCTTCAACAGAAAATTCCACTACAGAAAAATTTCTGTATGGTTCAAATACATGTTTTTCTTTAGGTGTTGAATTCATCTTTATCTTCCGGAAAAAGAAATGTAAAGGAGGTACTTCTTCTGGCAACTCACAACGTAATTTCACAACTTCACCCTCTAAAACTTCTTTTTTCTCAGCAGTCAGGATTGGCTTGGTCATTCCTTAAAACAGAAAACAAGAAAATAAATAGCACATGACATAATTCTGAAATAAACACTATCTCTGATGACTATGGTAGTGATTTATGCTAATGAACAGATGCAAATAATTTGCAAGAACTAATCTTTCGAAGACAGTTCCTTTGATGTGTGGGTGCATGCCAAGGCACCTTCAGAAGAACAAAATGTCCCCCAAGAGGGTAATACAATCTTGATGCAACATGTGAAGTAAGAAACCTGCTGTTTTGAAGCTAAGACTGTGTCCTCCTCAGTATTTCCTAGCAAGAGAAGAAACTAAATGCCATCTCAACTTCTGTACCTAGAGTTGCAGGCCTCTGAAGAAAAGTTACAGGCCCTGCACAACTCTAACTATTTAATGCTGAACAAATTCTTTCCAAGTTGCTTTTCCAAGGGGAATAAGGTCACTTAAGATAAGTGACAATAAGACCACATGGCTAGAAAGAGTATAGATAGAGGTGGCTGCTGTTCTCATAAGAGATGAAAGAACAGAGTAATATAATATTGTCTACAAAAGTAGTCCACAGTTGATCCTAGCTTTGGCAATGGGTATCACAAGGTGAGAATCTCTGTACTCCCAGCTTTTCCAGTAATCTAGCCCTTTCTCCCACGCACATCATATTTATGATCTATAGGCACAAGCTTTCACAAATAATACTTTCTCTAGTCTAGGGAACAGGGGCTCAGGACAGAGGGGGTGGTGGCACAGGAGGCACAGATTGCATTCCTGACTATCACTGATCTACCATGTAGATTTAGGATAGTGATCTCACTTTCGTGCCTTAACATGAGGATTTAGTACTAAGCTCTTGTAAAGCACTGTGGGATGTCTATGGACAAAAAACACTTTGCAAGATATCCTATTTAGCACTGACTATTATTACTTCCCCTGGAAGGTTGTTCTCTTTTTGTATCTTAGAAAACTGCCGCGTTTGAAGGAATACTCACCTGTTACCCAAATATGTAAGGAGTTACTAGATCTTGTCTTTCCACCTGCTTCCACAGTACATTCATAATCTCCTGTATCTGAAGATCTAGCCATAGATATTTCATACTGTGCATCTCCTTTGTCTGATACAGTCATGAACACAAGCTTGCCATCCTTAAAAATTGTAAAATTATGCTTCAGCTGGAAATCAGTACTTTTGCTAATATCAGCATGGCAGACAATTGACATAGGAGCTCCATTCTTTACTTTGACAGATGGCTGAACCTTGATTTCAACTGTGTTGAAAGTAAAAACTTGATGGAAAAAAAAAGAATTGTATTTTCAATTAGTCCAACATAATACTGTTATCTCAAGCTGCTACATGTTAATCACAAAAATCAATTCGTTGTACCTTAGTAGTAGGTGTTACAATTTTTGTCGTCAGACCTCACAGATGTTCACAGTGGTAGCAGCTTTACCTTCCACTGCACAGATATACTAGAGGCAACTACTGATTGTGACAGCACACACTGTCCATCTGCTCAGTTTTTGCTTTGGGGGACTGAGAGAATCATTGATTTGGCCATTCTCATGGACAAATCTACTAAATTCCCTGGAAGACACAGAGGACACTGTAGTAGGTTTGCAGCTACTTTTTGGTTTTCCTTATTTCTCATGGTTTGTTGTCTTGAATTCTACTTGGCAGGAGATCTGAGAGGTGAACAAAGTTTTGTATTTATACTTGTCTGAAAAATTATAGTAAAACCCTGCTTAGAATTGTATTAAACCCCAAGCCAATTCATCCCTAGGTGATTAGCAGAAATTACTGGAATTATCCTAGTATTTTTTATCTGAAAGTAAGGTTAGAGCTATATCATTCAGCAAATTCCACTTTAAACATGTAACTCACAAGCTTGGGATAATCTTAAATCTCTAGTTTAGGATAACTAGAGTGTAACAGGAGATATTTGGGTTCAAGTTCTGCAAGCAAATACATACATGCCTAAATTGTTGGCAGTCCAGCAATCATACTCTCGAGAGTCCTTAGCAATCATACCCTGATTAATTCAAATATGGAATCATATGCAGAAGCAATACTTTCAGCTAATTTAGAATTTAGATATGTTGGTCCCTGAAAAAATACACTGAATACGATATTCCTATTTTAAAAAGTTTAAAATTTACAAGCACTTCAAGAAATTAGGTTTGTAAGAGCATTTATATCGTGCTTCTGTGTTTATAACCATAGCAATGATAGATAATTTGTAGCTTAACATAATTATTAGAATCTTGGTATAATTAATATTTTTATTCACACACCTAGATGAACAAGTATAGAGAAAGATTTATGAGTTCGTTCCCTTTTCCTTCCTTTAGAACTTACAGCTTTTGGGTATGCCCACTTTGCCCAGGATTTGTATTAGAAATTTGCTACTAGAACAGGAAAACTTTCCTGTATCCATAGAAGTTCCCTGCTATGTACACTTACCAGCTATTTATAAACTGTCCTTGCTAGAGAGAGTTTTGGGCATAAACCCAATGCAAAAATTGGTTGGGTTTTTTTTTTGCGTGTGAACAGACTACATGACACCAAGAAGCAAACATTTCTCCTCAGCGACGGAAAAAAGGAAGTATGCAGAGTGAACGTGCTGGAAGTCAGCAAGATGATAACATAAAAAGTAAATGCACTCCTTTCAGAACACAAGTTCTGTACTCTGCTCAGACATGACCTTTTCTTTTGCAAGAAAAAGAGCAAGGGAGAGTGCCCGTAAATTATATTCTATAATTTTATCCTACCTCCTTGCTTGTGGGCATGAGAAGGTTTTTTAAAGACCAAAAAAAATTACTAATTAAATTTCCTCTCCTGTTTCTTCTCTGGTATGCCTGAGTAAAGTAAATTACTCTAGGAAAGATTTCACCAAAACATTTGTTAAAGTATGAGCAGCACATCTCTCATTTAAACACCATACCAAGTAATACCTTTCTTTTTACATGGCCAAATTTCATACTGAGCTATAGTACAGCAAATACAGATAAACTCTGTTATGGACGCACACCAACAACTGAGGAATTAGTTAAATTATGTATTTTAAATTTGTACGTGAAAAAAAAAAAAAACCTATCATTACCTACCTCTCTCCTGAGTGTAAAGTTCTGAACCTGGAAAAAATGGAAAGAAATGTTATTTTCAAATCTTACAGATTGAGGGACAGTAATGGGAAACAGTAAAAAGCCCCAACAAACCCCAGACAAACCAGAAACATGTATCCACCCAGATATTTATTTATTAAACTTACATTGCAAGAAAATCACCAGAAGAGCAAGATACATCTCGTTCCTGAAGAACAGACACTTAATTCCAAAATAAAACAATATTCATCATCAGAGGTGATGCCTCCAGGTACCAAAAACAGGTTATGTTTTTCTCTGTTTTTGTTTTATGGAAACGGATTAAATTTTGCCATTAAAATTTTTAAGTTTTCCCAAATCTTCAAGAGAAACTGGCTAGATCAAGTAATCGTTCCCATTACTGGAAACTGGAAATGGCAAACAATGAGAATCTATCTGCTGCTCACAGGCAGATTACTGTTCAGGAAGTGACTGGACTTTTCCTGAGGGCGCCACCAAATGCATTTGCTTTGTTTAATTTCTTAAGGTGTATTAAAAAAACAAGACGTTCCAATGACATTTATCCTGCAGTTCCTGTCAATATGGGTATTTTTAAGTCACAATTAACCATTTATGAACACAAATTACCTTTGCTATTTGAACTCAGCAGATCCTTGAGCAAATACTTCCCTTCATTCTGACATGGAGAACTCTTTCAGAGAATACATGTACATAACTATTCATTTTCACCCTTAACCTCTGTTTCTAGGTCTCTCGCCTTTGCTGTGGCAAAGAACAGTTTTACTGTAGGGTGCACAATAAATGCAAATTATCTCAGAAACCATAGCTACTGTTGTGTTAGACTAGAATATTGACAAGCGAACCTCTCATACTACCATCATATATCAAAAACACAGAACTGCGCATTTTATCTAGTTAGGACACTGCAAAATATACACAATCATAAAACTTAAATCCCAGAAGAAAAGAACTGGTTGGAGTTTTATTTCTCAGCAGAAATCTGAAGCAGCACTGGCACAATCTGAAATAGAGAATACTCTGGAGCAAGAGTTAAATCTGCTAGTAGCTTGACACTGTTTGAATTCAGGTATCCCTGAGAGATCTTCTGACCTTTTCTGTGTTGTTTAATTTTTTGCAGTGGTATAAGTAGCCTGACAATATGACAGCCAATGTGAAATCAGGGATGATTAATTCTGCATACAAAACACTGAAAGCAGAAATTGAGCAAATATGATCAGAAGAGGAGGAAATGTTGCAAGACAGTTCCACTTCATCATTTTGCCCTCAGTTTCCACTGGTGTAAATGTCTGCCTAAGATACACTAAGGAACTGATGTAAAATTCAGAACACTTGAATTACTTCCTTTAGCAAAATGGAGGGGTTTTTTTCTGATTATGGACAAAGCTTAAAGAAAGCCTAAACACAAGTAAATCAGTAGCCATCAGCTTTGATTCAGCTGGAATTGTTGGTCTTCTGAAGAAGACTAGTTGTAAAGAAAAGTCAAATGTAAAATCTCATTACCATGACCAGTTTCTTGATACTCAAATGGGGAGGGGATGGGAGAGGTAGGCAGAACAAGGAAAGCAAGAGGATTACAGAGATACTGTCCTGTCCCGCTCTCTCCTTTTCTACTTTTCTTACTTTGGTACTATCATTTTTTGTATGAATGAATCTTAAATTATCTGACAATGCAGAAGTGGCAGATTTAAGCACCAATTTCATTTTTCCAGAAAAAACATTTACTCTGTAACTTATAGGAATTCAATGTTCCATACCCTTCAGTTGTTCAGGATATTTCTTTCTTAGATTATCAGCCCACTTTTAAGTCAGACTTAAGTAATTCCACTTACACCCTAACACTGACTCTGTCTATAGGCTTGATAAAGTGAGTTGAAATCATACCCTTCAAGTTGTGTGTCCCAGAACTTCCTAAGTAGTGATTTAGTTATTCTTGAAAATCGAGTGCTCAACTCTTAATCCCTTAGTTTCTTTCCTTTGTAGACAGTCAATGCTTTACTTCCCAGCAATATTTTCCAGGCTTGTTAAAACACTGCTTAAAACAATATTAAACACGTTCGCATAAGTCTATAAATGAGACATACAGCCCTCATAAGCGTCACTGTTTATATGAAAACCCCTTTTTTTCTCCTGGGGTCAATGAAAACTATATTTTTCCACCAAAACTATAAGTGTACTTTAATGCTTGTATTACACACACATAAGCATGCTATTTTGCAAAAGGAAACAGGAGGAAAACACTCCTCTTTAACAATGTATTGGCAATATGAACAAGCACCTATCTAGCTGTTTTGCAGGGAGGGAGTACAGAATGGCACAATAGTCATAGCAGCTAATGACTAAGAAGTAAGCTGGTTAACTAGCAATAGTATTTGTTCTGCTTAATCCAGTCTGTTGGAAATCCACCAACAACAAAAGACTGATGGTTTGGCTGGTTGCCAACAATGGTCTCCAGAGCCATGTAAAGGAAAAGAGGAGGAGGATACATGGCAGGTGGAGAACAAAGGTAGATCAACTTTTGCTATTGATAACAAAAAATAGGAAGGAAGGAGATTTCCCCTTTCCCCCTTTCCCCATAAAAGAATTCAGCATGACATACAAAGCTCAGCAAAACCACACCAGTCTTTCCCACGGCAGGACAAAGGCTCTGCTCTTAGCCACAGAGAGGGAAGGAGAGTGAGTGTGGGCCAACATCCTTCAGAGTGAACCAATATGGTTTAGTTCAGAACCAGGTTAGTTTCAGAGTGAGGTGGAAAGGCCAGCTTTTAGGATGAACTAGGTCAGGAGTAAGGTTTAACGGTGCCAAAACCCGAGGCTGTTGCGAGATGTCACTCCCAAGTAAAGGATGTTCCATAAGATCTCACAGGCCGATTAGACTGTCATATTCTTGATAAGCCCTCAACATTGCCCTGGAGAGGAAAATCTAGCTGGCATTGACCAAAATCCAAGAAGTAAATGCAGCTGCAGGAATTTAAGCCAAAATGTTATGAAACTTGGGGAGAAAAGCATTTCAAATGCAAAAGAATCTTCCATTGTTAAACTGGAATTCAGATTGACTTAAAGACTATAAACTTAAATGTACCTGTGCTGGTAATACAGCTGCATATCTTCCTAGCAGTCATCTTACTGTAATCTCTCAAGATACATTTTTCTTAAATACATTAAGATCAAAGTTATTCTAATATACATCATATAAAGACCACTATTCAGTCGCTATTATATTTGTGGGAAAAGTAGGATTGACTCAAAAATGCAACACACCTCCTGAGGCAGACAGAATAGTCATTATCATCTGACACAATGCCCTTTGAAACCTATGGGAATCCTTACATTTAATCTACTGCCCAACGAATTGGACCCTTAAACATTAAATCCCTGTTTCTGCTGCCTGGGTCCCCTGCTACTTGCTCACATATGACATTTCCCAAAAACCATCAGCTCTGTCACTTGAACAAAGCTTTGCCTAAAATCAGAGGCAAAGCCTATTTTCCTAACTAAGGGCAAAATGCTGAATAAGATTTTCAAATTTTTCCCTCTTCAAATACAATGTTTTCAGCCAGTCCCTTAGGACGGGAAAGGAAACTAGGAGTTCACACCACATTTCAGCTGTTTTCATTTGCTCTCCAGCTGACTGGCATGACAGTAAAGAGCCATGCCAATCTTTAGGACTGACATCTTTCTTCCTCACAGAGCACATGCTGATTCCAGCTAATGTTCTGGGGCCCCTAAACTTTGTCTCCCCGCCCAGTTCTTGATGGGAGTCTCACTTTCACCAGAAAAGATGAAGTCTCTACATCTGTTGCCTTCAAGTTCTATCTCACTGATTTACTGATAAAACATTTATCTTAACCCAACATTCTGGGGTCATAAAATCTTGTCCCTGATAATGAAGGCTCCATATAATTTCTTGTGCAAATTCACCGATTTTAAAAAGAGTTAATTGCTCTATAGGTGTACCTACAAATGTTTGGGATTTTCTAAATTTTATTTTAAAATTTACAAAAAATCAGAAATCTATTTCCATCTATGCTGAAGTCAACACCAGCTTTCCAGTAACTAAATCAAGAACAGAAAAGCAGCTCTGATTTCTAATCCCCCAATCCTTGATGCACATAAGTGTTTTTGGTTCCTTGCAACTGTGAACTATTTTGCTTAATTATCACTTCTTGTTTCAGTATACACATAGATAATAGAACTATAACAAACGTAGCTGTTTTCACAAGTCTAGACAAAACCCTGGGGAACCAGGAATAAACTGAGTTTGTTCTACATATATTTTCAGGGTGTATTGTCTTTTCTTGAATGTGAGACATTTGCATCCTTTGTCTTTATTTTTAAAGTGTCTCTTTATACCTCTCTGGAGAAGAATAAAAAATTAATTTTATCCCTGGATTGAATACTTACAAAGAACATTAAAGAAATGAACGAGGGTTTTTTTTTGTTTTCCCCAGAAGTCTAGAAGTTCTACAATGTACAGAAACTCTAGAATGCCGAAAGTTTGTGCTTCTCGGAATAAATTGCATTTCACAATGGCACCATCTACTGGGAGATAACCACTACAGCGAAGCACACTGGTTCTCTCACTTCTCTCTTTCGCAGTTAAACCTATGATTACTGATATCCAACACCTCCTCCAAATGGCGGTTTAAATTAGATCTCGAAAAATAACTGAAGGAACCAGAGAGCTGATAATAAGAGAATATCACTGAGGCAGTCACACTGAAATTTTTCTTTTGAATACAAGAGGAGCTAATTATTACTAATTGGCTTTACACTTCCTTACCAATATGGTGTCACGTTGAAAAGAACACTAGGAATCTGAAGTCTTTACTTGTATTTAATGTAGCACACACTTCCATGTACCCTAAAAATTCATTCAGACAAAAGGAGAGAAATTCTTTCTTTCAGAGGTGTGAAATCTATTTGTTGATTTACATTATGACCATGGTCTGTGATACCACCTCTCAAACTTCGGCTGTTCCAGTAGTGTGCATACATGATTAATTCTACACCTTGAGGACATTTTTAACTGCTGTCTTCTACTGGGTTCGCAAGTTCTTCAGTTGAGAAACAGACACCACAGACTGTGTCACTATCATACAGTGTGCTTATCTGGCAACATACCAGAATTTGCACTTGTTTTGCTAAACATCCAGCATTTCTCAATTCAGCAGGAAAACAGCCTTGGAGCTCAGCCATAATATTCATCACAGAGTATGGACAGTGCCAGAGAAAAGGTCAGAACCTTCTGCCTGGAGAGGGAATTAATTCTGGAAATATTTTTCCTTCTCTGTACATTCCCACTGTGTTCATATTGCTTGATGATTCTCCCAGCATTATGCCACATCAGTTTCATAGTCTTCAATTCAGTTGGTAGTCACTCAACAAGCTGATCCAAGTTGACAGAAAATCTTTCAGCAGACTTTACACAAACCAAGAGGAATAATTTATTGGCTTCCTGGTCTGCAGCACGTGTCCACACAGCCACTGCTGCCACTGATAATTTCTAGTTAGGATGCATGAAGGGGCAGATACTCTTCAGACTACAGGAACATAAGTTTGGAAAGGGCTAAAAACCAGACATAGTCCTGACAGGTGTATTTAATTTTTTTAACACTTTTTAAATTCAATATGTTAAGTATTCAAAGTAAATAAATTTAAAAAAAGGTTAATATTTGTCAGACGTTAGGAAGAAGAAAAAGTTAAAATTGCTTCTATGACTTTGTAAAGAAGGCTAATTAAGAGTGTACTCTGTATTTTTCAACCTGTAGATCCTCATAGCAATTCCTGAACACATTTGTCTGGAACACTTTTCAGACAGTGATGTCAGAATTTATCCCAAAAGAAGTGCACTAGTAACCTCAGTCTTTGGTGTCTCATCAAATTTTTTTCTGCCTTTTTCCTTTTATGTGGGGGAGGGTGAGGGAGAAGTACTGTTTTAAAATATTTAATCTTTGAGGGACTTGGCAACTGCTTGGTTCATCAAATTGGGTACCCAAAAGTTCCTTTCACCTGCTTACATGTTCCTCACAATTTGCAGTTCATTGGAAACCATTCACTACATTGAAATTCCCATTCAGAACCCAAGGATCACTGCAAGAAATTTAAAGATATCTTACACATGCATATAAAAAAGATCCTTTCCTCTTCTACTCTTACTCGTCCTCTATAAAAAGGATCTTCTCACAGTCAAATACCAAGCAGTTAAAATAAACAGCAGGCTTGCCACCACAGCCATTTTGAGTAGGAGTGTAAAAATACAGTATTCTGTGATGTTCTAGCTATATCAGTAAAACCTTTTTGCAGACAAAACAGATACAGTGTGAAGCCTTCACAGGCTTCCTACAGAATGCTATCTCACACTATTTTCATTCTCAAGTCAAAGAATTGACCTTGTGAATGAAAGCTCAGTTTTTATTATCTTCCACTTGCTTGCCTGAGGCAGAATATTGTCAGAGCACCAAGTGATGCACATCTCCCTTTCATACTTTGTAACTTGTTTTGGCTGGATGGCTTCTGTTCACTACTTTTTGTTAAATGTATTCAGTTCTTTCTACATATAGAACCACATTCATTCCAGGCAGGAAAGTTGTAAATCTCATAAAAAGGGAACTCCAACCTCACACAATATCTTACTGATGCTATAAAACTCTATGTATACATGCTGAACTGATCAACATATTAGTCTAAAGTCAACAGCCAACTCTGCCAGAAAAACAATCAACATAGAAGTAAACTTTTTTTACTACTATCCAGGACATTCTTCAAGAAATTAATGAGCTAGTTAGTATTCCCAGTTAAAGTCAGTATTCAAAACCTCACAGAAAGGTAACACCAAGGGCTAATTTTGCCTTTTTTTCCCGTTTCACATTGACAATATGGCCAACTGGATGCCATATGGGCAATATGGATGCTGTTCTCCTTACTGAAGGGCAAAATTAGACAGTAACATTTTGTCTCAGAGTAATACTACAGGATTTAATGAAGCTCATTCTCTTAAATTTGGGACACTTCCAGCATGTGTGGAAAAAATACTGCATTAAAGCCTTTTACAAAGCTGCCATAAAGATGCCATCCACCTTCAGATCTGTTGAATACTCATCACAATTATATTAATATAAAACAGCAGAAACTAAAAGTGTTATTCCAAGCGTAGTGCTTGAGAATAATAATGCATTATTGGCACCCACAACTCCCATAAGTACACACAGTCCGCTGGACTATGCTTCAACAAATTCTAGTATATCCAGCCCTTCCTTGCCCTGTAGGACTGAGTAGTCAAGTAAATTTTTCTGGAAGCTTTTTTTTATAACAACGTAACTTAATCATTTACATTATGAACTTCATCTGAAGTCTCATTTTCTAACCAGTACATGTTATCACTCCCCTAGTGGTAATCTAGCAATTGCAGTCTGGCTTTTATACAAACTTCATCAGTAAGCCTCAGCTACCAAATCCTATTGTAATGGTTCAAAAATCTTTTGACATAGGAAGTGTCTTTATTAATGGTCTGCAAAGCAATTATAAAAGTTGAAAAGTAAACAGATATCTGAGCAGATGAAACAGCTAGGCACACGTATTGGACAGTTAAGTGAAACACAGTTCTTCCCCATAATCCTACATGTATAGTTAAGATGAATAGGACATGTCAAAGAAAACATTCCCTCCTATCTCAGCCCCTAAACTCAGATTTTAAGGAAAAAACAAACAAACAAAAAACAAAACAAACTGAACGTTGAGGACATCGATACACTGAACTACAGATTCTTCACCCAAGGGAAAAAGAGATAGCAGGGAAAAGAGAGAGCAGGGTTGCTTGGCAGCGTCCCAACCAGCCAAGAAAGGCACAAACAGTTCTGCAAAAGGTCTCATCACTTCCCAAATAGAAACCAGTGCTTTGAACCCACACTCATCTTCCCTAGATACCTAGGCCGCACATCCTGAGGGAAGCAACCCGCTCTCTGTGCTCATGCCATGTAACACACACACACAAAGAAAATTAATAAGCTTCTTAGAAGAAATAAAGCATTCGGTTCTGGGTGAGAATCGCCAGACAACCCCTCAGCGGCTTTACAGAGCAGGAGGAGTAAGAGGCGGCCGGCGGCTTAACGGCTCCGTATGCTGCCCGCAGACAGCCCTCAGCTGTGCGTGAGGCAGCCTGCAGCCCCCAGCCCCTCCCTCCATCACATACCGGGCCCGGCCGCCCCGCCCGCGCCTCGGAGAAGGGGTGGCGATGCAGGCCTCCTCACCGCCCGCGGGCACGAGCGGAGGGCCGCGAAGGCACCGAAACCGCCGGCGGGACGCACGGAGGCGGCGGGCGGCTGCGCGCGTGCTTCCCGCCACAGCCCTTAGGGGACTCCGGCGGCTGCCGCGGGCCGGCCGCCCTCTCCTCCTGACAGGAGGCGAGAGACCGGGCTCCTTCGCAGCTTTCGGGACACTTCTGCTCCCCCGTCACCTGGCCGACAGCGTCTTAAGGACTTCTTTGTGTGCTTTTCTGACAAAGAACAGGTTCCCACAACAGGAAAATGCGCAAGCACTCCCAGTTCTTCTCGTGACAGCTGCATTTTTATACATGCTTCCTGCCAGCTGCAAAGAAATGTTCCAGTCTTGTAGTTAGTTGTCAGCATTTCCACATAAGAAACATGTGCGAGGGCAGGGTGGGGGTCATCTTAAAAGAAATTAAAAAAAAAAACCAAAACACAAAACAAAAAAAAACCGCAAAGAGGAAGGAGGTGGGACACGAAATGCTGTGAGGAAATTTTGCAATGCTGCAACAGACAGGCTTTGGGAGGGGTTTTCTACTACAGGAGGAGGCTTTGTAAGGCCTTGTCTTGTTACCTTCAGAAACTGGAGACAAAGAAGTAAGAAATAAGGCAAAGATCACCACACTTCTAAGGCATTCTCTGTATCAGTAGTTACTTCTTTACCTACAACAGGGCCTAGGGTTCTTCAGAAGGCATTGCCCATGGATAGCTAAAGGTTACATTTACTTTGCCCAGAGGATGACAAGTAAAGAACATCTACTTGCTGTACTTATGTAGCTTAGTATTACAGATTAGAGGATCAAATTAGTCATCAAATTTGTTTCTGCAGTGGTGTTAAACTCAAATTCATGATGGATTTATATCTTCTAGTACAAAATCTCACTTCCTCACAGCTTAATAATTGAAGTTTGACCAAAATATCTAACAAGCTGACAAGCTATAAATATTCATTATCATCTTAAAACTTCTATAGATTTGATACTCTCTTTTTTTGCCTTTTTTTTTTAATTTTTAAAAGTATGTGGTACTGGGGTTTTTTTAATTACATTGCTGCTAAAAATACCCAATATCATGTACTCCCTTAGTCTCAGACATACAATCACTTATATTATCTCTAGCAAACGTGACTGTTTGATATGAACCAGTGATCTCTTTCCCATATAAGAACAGCACTAGAAAAATTATATACAGTCTTGGATACTGCATGGCAGCACCGTTCTACCACACATATCTCACATGGAAAACTGCTGGTTATGTCAGCTACATCTTAGAACAACTCTATGTAACATTTAGTTGTATCCCAAAATGCTGTTCCTCACTCTACAGCTTTTTCTTCTGCCCACTACTCTGTCTGCCACAGGCTAAATGTAAGTGGAATATTACAAAAGTCTTTACAAGAACATCAGTAAAGATCAGCACTGTTTCCATATTTAGGACTTCCTCAACCCCTACAGCCGTTGCTCAAAGATCTCATCAGTGTAACTCCACCAGCTGTCCTGCTCAGTATCAAGAAAATGTTTTTTCTCACAATTTTGCTGTTTTCCTACTGTAAGCCAAGGACATACTTCTTACATATTACAAATCTTTCTAAACAAGAACCATTGTTTCTTGTCTGAAAGCTTCCTTTTCTTCTCTTAGTTCAAATAGCTCTGCAGATTCAGAAAACTACTGCCAATGGCAAAGGTAGGTTCTCTTGGGTTTGGGAAATCGACTGTTAACAAAAAATGGGGGAGGGATTTAAAAATGTTCAAAACCTTCATGTGAAATTAAATCTTTTGCCCTTGTCTGTGCAGTGAGGCAGTTTACAAGTTTCTATACAAAGTTAACTGTGTCTTCGCTGATTTATGTGTACAGTCAAAATTGCTTTAAGTTGTTAAAACATATTGTCCTGGTTTTGGCTGGGATGGAGTTATTTTTTCTTCTTAAACCACAACACATATTTTTTTCCCCTCTAGAAGTGTCATAATTTATTTGTCATGACTAGTTTATTGCCATTTTCTGTAAAAAGGCATTACAAGTTTTTATTACAAATTTATTTGTATAATCTTATAAAAGCAAACTGATTTGATTGATAGACTGTCAAGGCTGCTGCTGCTGCTATTCAAAAGTTCAATCTACGTACACAAGCTTAATTCTGCCTGTTCACATACAGCCAGAAATAAAATGCTGTTTTTACTTTCAGGTTCACATGCTTCTCAACTAGCATATAAGGTTACTTTCTCCTACAATTAACATCCCTTTATATTTATATTATTTATATTTATATTTATATTTATATTTATATTTTATACTTCTATTATCTTCATTGCTGCTGTAGTTCAAAAGTGTTTTTGTTGGTTCATCTGGATACATGTTTTGGTTTTGTGTGTATATGCTCTCTTTTTTATGAAGACATGCATTTTTCATCGTGTTTGAAGCTGCATACTGATTTCTGCATACAGATTTGGAAAAAAAAAAGTTGTATTGGCCACTACCAGAAGTGGAAAAAAAAAGATAACCCCCTATTTCAATAGAAATAAGTATAGCTTGGTTCTCCACAGTTTTTGGGAAAAATCTGAGAGTTCCTTGGATGATAGGTGCAGTGAACTCACTCAGAAGTTTCTTCTTTCCAGAGATGCTGTCCAATCCCAGGCTCATACCTGTTCAGGGGACTTTGAATGTGGTGATGAACCAGAACGTGACCCTCTCCTGCCACTCAGAATCTGGATCTCCACCTGTCAGATACACATTGTTTAAACACAGTCAGAAGGTATCCACTTTAAACAGGCCAGACTTGGCCCCTGGTTTATTTAACTTGACTATCAACTCTGCCAGTGACGTGGCTGAATACAAATGCAAAGCTGAGGATAACATCTCCAGTGGCGGAAAATACAGCAATAGTCTCAACTTCACCCTTATAGGTATGTCTTGCTGTGTACCTTCTCAGCACATTTTATTTTAGGAGCACATAGCCATGTCTGATGCAATATATCTGCAGCGGCAGGAGTCAGGGCTTTGCAGCAGGTGCTGTTCTAGACTGCTCTGTGTCCCTGCCTTGATTGCGGAGCTGAACTTCACTGCAGATGGCTCTTATTTCCTTAGGAGTTGGCAGTGCTATTCTGATCCGGCTCACTGAGCCCTCCATCCTTGATGCCCATCCCCTTTGTCAATGTTGCCGCTTAGCTCCAAGTTGTGCTTTGGAGCTTGTCCTGTAGTCAGTGATGCAGTCTTTTCAGTTTTCTGTTTACAGAGCCAATTTCCAAACCAGTGCTGAGCTCACCCACTTCTCAAGCAAAGAAAGGCCAGAATTTGACCCTGTATTGTCTCTCAGAGAACGGCTCTCTTCCTATCACGTACATATTCTTCAAAGGAAGACAAAACATCTCTCCCCCAGTGAAGATGGAGACGAGGGAAGCAGCTGTGGTTTTTCTATTTATCAATTCCTCTAGTGACTTTGGAACCTATAAATGCAGAGCTGAAAATAGCTTTCACAATACTACAAAATACAGCAACAGTTTCAACTTTACATTAGCAGGTATGCATGCATGAAGCAGTTTACCACTGTCGATAAACAGGGACCACACAAAATTCAGAATGTTGTAATAGTGCAAGGTTTTTAGCCAGAAATGTTGTTCCTGCCATGTAATGTTCAAAATACAATTTTTTACAATAAAAAAATAATTTGAGTTTTTAAAATTAACGCAAAAAGATTGAATTCCATGCAGTCTAGATAGTAGTAGAGGTTGAAATGGCCATGAAGGAGGACTGTAAAAGATTCACTTTTACAAGACACCCTTGGTCCACCTTGGGGAGAATCCAGTTTCATTTTTCTCTCTGGTCCTGTGAAAGAGAAAGTCTACTGGCACCAGCAAGCTCCCTTCCTTCCTGCAGTCAGGACTCTCCTGAGTAGTTACATTAGCCACAATTAATCCAAAAGCTGAAAGAAGTGCAAAGTGTTGATTTTACAGAAAATACTTAAAATATGAAACAACATTTCATTGCATAAACACCTTTTTTTTTTTTTCCTTTTTGGCAGAAGAGAGAAGCCATTCTCAACCCCTGATAATTTCTCTTGGACTGATCTTTCTACTAGCCATAATAGGATTTGGTCTGGCAATTCCATTTTTCATAATTCCTTCATATAAAGCAAGTGAGTTATTTGAATGTTTGTTTCATTTTCCAGAAGTGCTCATTTATGCTGTCAATACATGTTAGTGTGTAAACATCATGTTACAAGTGGACTTATACTCTTAGTATTTTAGCAAGTTGTCAAGTCTCCTCTTAACCAGCATCGGCAACTTAACAAGACATTGGCAACACAAAACCTCTGAACTATGTTTTGTATGGTAGGTGTGGGATGGGGGAAGCAAAGCAACATCTAATTTAATACCCTGAAATGTTGGAAAGAATTGGACACCATTGTTTTTAGTAAAGAAAGGAAATTCTATTAAAAATGCCTTGGTTAAGGAGCAATTTTTATAATGAAAATAACATTATCTGAGATCTCCAAGTATCCAAAAACTGTCATGGAGCTGTTTATTTCACTCTAAGAAAAACTGATATATGAATATAGTCATGTATTTGTTTTTCTTCTACAATTTGCAGAAAAAATTAAGTCTACTAGGTCCTCAACTGGCTTTACTTCAACAGTGAATGCGGAAGACTCTAAAAACTATGTCATATATGCAGAGATTGGTAAGTTCATGTTACTCCCCATGCAGTCATGAAACTTACTTCTGGGAGTCTGGTTGAAGAATGCTATTACATTATTTGTAGCTAGCATGGGCAAATTTCTTCAGGTACTGCAAAAGCAGTGGAATGAGACACCTAGTACCACTACTGACCATGCCTGGCAGAGGCATTATTTTGAAGTCCCTCAGGATCCACATTTGGCACTTACCTGTCAGCTATGCAGCCAAAACTGCAGCTGGTTGAATGAAGTTCTATAAAAAAATCTACCGTAAACAGAAGTAAAATGAAGAATTGCATTTGGCAACTCATGGTGAGGATTGAGATAACCATTACAGAGGAAAAGAAAATTAAAAGACATTAAGTAGATTAGAGGTGCAATACTAAGAGACAAAAGTGGGCATATGCAGGTTGTAGCATAAAACTTACATAGCTCCTGCATTCTGTTCAAAATTGTTCAGTACACAGTAGTTCTTTATTCCATGTTTCTTAACTTTAACAAGGCTCAGTCACTTCAAATTTATGAAGTTATGAAGTAAGGCTAGACAACAAAGCAACTTTACGTTAAGACATTGTGCTACTTCAGTTGCAGAAAACACACAATAACGAAGACATTACATGAAAGCCATGATGCTGTTATCTTGTCATTTTCTACATTTGCCTTATATGTGAATGTCAGGATTTTCAAAGGAAAAAGAAAGCCCCAAAACAAACCAACAGAAAGGGTATTATGTTTCCCGTTTCTGAATATCAAAAAGGGAATCATTCTCTCCGAACAAATCTGCCTTCCTGTTCATGTAGTGGACAGGTGGAATTCTATCTGCTCTGCTGTTAGCTCAGTGCTCTGTGCAGCTGCTCATGCCAGGTATCAATCAGCATCCTACCCACATAGCCTGCAAGGACAGTGACAATCACAGAATCACTAAGGTTGGAAAGGACCTTCAAGATCATCAAGTCCAACCATTAATCCAGCACCACCGTGTCCCCTAAACCATGTCCTGAAGCGCCACATCCACACGTTTTTTCAACACTTCCAGAGATGATGACTCCACCACCTCCCTGGGCAGCCTGTTCCAATGCTTGACCACCCTTTCGGTGAAGAAATTTTTCCTAATATCCAATCTAAACCTCCCCTGGTGCAACTTGAGGCCATTTCGTCTCATCCTATCACTAGTTAGTTGGGAGAAGAGGCCAAGACCCACGTTGCTACAACCCCCTTTCAGGTAGTTGTAGAGAGTGATAAGGTCTCCCCTCAGCCTCCTCTTCTCCAGACTAAACAACCCCAGTTCCCTCAGCCGCTCCTCAGAAGACTTGTGCTCCAGACCCCTCACCAGCTTTGTTGCCCTTCTTTGGACATGTTCAAGCACCTCAGCATCCTTCTTGTAGTGAGGGGCCCAACACTGAACACAGTATTCAAGATGCGGCCTCACCAGTGCCGAGTACAGGGGCATGATCACATCCCTACTCCTGCTGGCCACACTATTTCTGATTCAGGCCAGGACGCTGTTAGCCTTCTTGGCCACCTGGGCGCACTGCCGGCTCATATTCAGCCGGCTGTCAACCAGCACCCCTAGGTCCCTTTCTGCTGGGCAGCTCTCCAGCTACTCCTCCCCAAGCCTGTAGCGTTGCATAGGGTTGTTGTGACCGAGATGCAGGACCTGGCACTTGGCCTTATTAAAACTCATACAGTTGACTTCTGCCCATCGATCCAGCCTGTCCAGATCCCTCTGCAGAGCCCTCCTACCCTCCAGCAGATCAACACTCCCACCCAACTTGGTGTCATCTGCAAACTTACTGAGGGAGCACTCGATCCCCTCATCCAGATCATCAATAAAGACATTGAACAAGACCAGCCCCAGAACTGAGCCCTGGGGAACACCGCTTGTGACCGGCCACCAGCCGGATTTAACGCCGTTCACCACAACTCTCTGGGCTCGGCCATCCAGCCAGTTCTTTACCCAGTGAAGAGTAAACCTGTCTAAGCCACGAGCCGCCAGTTTCTCCAGGAGAATGCTGTGGGAGACGCTGTCAAAGGCTTTACTAAAGTCCAGGTAGACAACGTCCGCAGTCTTTCCCTCATCCACTAGGCGGGTCACCTGGTCATAGAAGGAAATCAGGTTGGTCAAGCAGGACCTGCCTTTCACGAACCCATGCTGGCTGGGCCTGATCCCTTGGTTGTCCTGCACATGCCCTGTGAGCACTCTCAAGACCAACCGTTCCATGATCTTCCCCGGTACAGAGGTCAGGCTGACAGGCCTGTAGTTCCCAGGATCCTCCTTCCGGCCTTTTTTGTAGATGGGTGTCACATTGGCAAGCCTCCGGTCTTCTGGGACCTCCCCTGTTAACCAGGACTGCTGATAAACGATGGAGAGTGGCTTGGCAAGCTCCTCCGCCAGCTCTCTCAGTACTCTCGGGTGGATCCCATCAGGCCCCGTAGACTTGTGGGTGTCCAGGTGGCTTAACAGGTCCTTAACTGCTTCCTCCTGGATTATGGGCGGGTTATTGTGCTCTCCATCCCCATCTTCCAGCTCAGGGGGCTGAATACCCTGCGGATACCTGGACTGGCTATTGAAGACTGAGGCAAAGAAGGCATTAAGTATCTCAGCCTTGTCCTCGGAGACAATGTTCCCTGCCATAACAATAGCTGAGATAAGGCCCAGGAACGCTACAGAAAGCATGGTAGATTTATATGCAATACAGAATCTCGCTGCTTTGCTTCAAGATTATTAAAAAAAAAAAAAAATCTGGTCAGTCTCTTGTAATTGAGTTAACTGTTCTTCATCATCTTTAATCCAGAGCCTGTTAAACCAGAAGAGGAATACATCAACATTTCTGTTATTAGAAGAGAAGATGAAAAAGGTGAAAACCTCAATCTATAATATTGGAACATCTGATGCGCACAAGTATGTTTTTAGGGGATTTTGCTGGGGGGAGGCAGGATTTAGATAGTAGCAGTTCCATACTGAAATGGCTTACTTTGTAGAAATTAAAATAACTTTAAGACATTGGGGGGAGGAGGGAGCAAACAAAAAACCTCAAATAAAAAGCCTATCACCATCCTATGACCCAAAAATTCAACCGCCTCATTATGAAACCATGCAGGAGTTGTTATTAGTGACCAAGTTGCTGACGGACTATCAATTCTTCTGCTGTGTATCCGTACCAAAAAAAGCAATTATGAATTACGTTCTTCTGGCTTTTAGCAGAGAAGAGGACATGTGCTACAGCTTATTCAAAGGTCCTCATCAGAGATTGAGTACAAGGTAAGATCTCTTTTGTGATTCACTTAATCATGTATTTTTAAAGAATCTCCCAGTCTTCAGATGTGGTAAGTACCACCAAGTCTGCACAGAAAGAGATGATGCTTAGATACTAGTTTCCTGGCCTGATTATTTTGTAGACAGACGATATAGCTCATTCTCTACTAGCAAGCAAAATCCCAAAGTCATAATCTCTAGGGACTCCAATTTAAAAGAAAAAGCAGAGTGGAAAAAAATTGGAATTAGCCAAGACCCAAATAGCAGTCCCATTAGACAAACAGTTTATTGCCCAAATACCACCATAAAAAACAAAATTAAACAATGCAATCACTGTCGGGTAAGATCCTGCTAGACACAATATATAGCTTGGCATTATATGCATCTGATGAATAAACAGAAAGGAATAGATGATGTAAAGTTTTCACCCAAGTTCTGGTACATTTAACAATTCTCCTGAAGTAGAAACTGGATTGTAAGCAAACATAAGATAATCAAAAGGCTTTAGGCAAGTAATAATAATAATAATAATAAAAAAAAATCCCAACTGTGTTACCCTCTTAGGCACACGCTAGCAGATCCATATTTGGCCTCTGTACCTGCTGTTACCTGGCAGCAAGGATGGCAATTTCTCAGTTCAACATTACTTCAGCTGTCAGAGTAGGGATAGGATGCTAAAATTAACTTTTGGGACAGTTAACTCCAAAACAAATTCTGCATCCTGCTATAGGCTGTTTCTTAGATGTTTCCGGGTTGTTTTAACGTCATTCCATAGCCAGCTTATGTAGAATTCCATGAGTTCAGTAAATCACACTGCCACACTATTCTAACCTTGCATTGTATCTAGCATAATTACACAATGCAGCAATTAATATTATTTAGTGTTTATCAGTTACAAATAACCTGTTTATAGTTAAATAAGCACCACATTAATAGAAGAGATTTTTAGGGCAAGTTCTTTTGTTTCATGACATTGCTGTGTATCAGTGGCCCCATGCCTTGTTGCATACACCTTAAAGCACTTTAATACAGCGGCTTCACAAGCTGTACACATGTAGTAAATCTACAGAACATCAGAATAGCTCAATTTCGTATCTCTGCAAACTCTTGCATCTGATTTTGACTACAGCACTTAAGTATAGGATAACTATGATCACACATTAGTCTTTTTCCACCATTTTCTATGTAAAAACATTTTTTGTCCACAAAAAAGCTTGTCAAAACCTGTTTACAATTTATTTCTTCTGTTTCCTCTGTTACTCTTGATAATGTATTTCTGATTTTTATGTTTATCAAGTGCAAGATGTAGTAGCTTAAATGTTGAAGAACTGAGGCCATGTGATTAAAATACATTTCCTACAAACAGACAGTAGAAAGATACTTGCTGATGTTATTAAAACATTTAAGATTTGAAAGTCTTTAATATAAAATACCATTTTCCAGCAGAGACTATAATTATGTCAGCAATACACAGATGAAAGATGAATTTTTAGGTTAGGATGGAGTATTTTCAATAAGATAATAAAACTGAAGACATGAAACAGAATATGGTTAGCCCTGCTAATGAGGGACAAGTTTGTCTCTTCCCTCTTTTCAAGGTAACCTGGAAGGTCTAGATTTGACAGAAAACAGATGTCCCACCAAGTTTTAGCAGAACTATTTGCAGAGAAACCACTGTGCCCATGACATCATACAAGCCAGTTCAGTCACAAATGTTTAAGAAATTCCTTTTATTGAACAAATGTAAGTCTACACATTTTTGGCTGATGTTACATACTTAGTTAAAAAGTCCTTCAGCCTAGAGATGTGCATCATTTCCTTCATGGTGGTGTCTCTGCTTCTCAGCTGGACCACTCCATTCTCTAGAGTGGCATCAGTTATCAAGACCGTGAAGAGAACACTCATCTCATCGTACCTGCAAAGAAAAGAGCACACCTCTTACTGCTTTTGGTGTACAAAAAATTCAGATAAGTTATGTACAAATGGCCATAAGCTGTAAATATTTATCTTTGCTATACTGTACTAAGTCCAGTGTGAAGACACTAGAATGTTGCCATTCCTTGCTTTCCTGATTACATTTCTTTAAATTGTTCAGTTACTTTAGTACACAAGAAGATTGTTACTTAGTGACCTATTATAAGAGTATTTTTGTAGAATATTTTTTTGTAGAAGCAAAATATATCTTTCTTCTGTAATTTAATAGCTAGACTTACCTGCACATAAACAGTCATATTTATGTTCTCCTGGGCAAAAATACTCATCAACATGCTCAAGATCCATTGACACGAGCAGCAATAGGCTCAAAATTCACTCCTGATCAACAAATCATATATGAAGCCCTCAACTGGAAAAGTAATTTTTACCTGCATAAATAATGCCATCACATACACTAACGGTAATGGTTCCAGACTTGGAAGAACTTTTGAGTTCAACACTAGACACAGCGTGCTATTTCAAATAGTACTGAATGAAACACAGAACCAGCCCAAAAATGGAGGTGAGGGTGGGAAACAGTTCTGCGAGTTTATGACTCATCTTAAGAAATTTATTTTCAATAGTACAGTCTCTAAAAGGTATTTCACAGTTCCAGAGAAACAAAAATAACATGTGAAAGGCTTAAACTTCACTTAATTTTAAAAATGAACTATCTAACATTGCTCCTCTTAATAAAATTAATTGAATCCAAGTTTATAGTTCAGGATACATGCCTTCAGTCATGTGGTTACTGCACTCGATGACTTCTTACTGAAAACAGGCATATTTTCGCTAGTCCACAGAAAGTCATCTTTCACCTTCACAGTTTAATTTACAAAAGACTGTTTCTCCTTACTTTGTATAAAGCTGTTCCAGAGATACCTGCATGGTTTCAAGATAACCCGGCCATACAGAAATTCTATTTTCTGACAGTTCATTGAACAATCCTTGACAAACCTGTGTTTATTTAAAAACAAAAGTTAAAAGACAGACTTTGAGGGTTTGAAATCTTATGCAAAGAAACCATTAAAACTCTAGTATGTGTGGTATTACCATTCCTAGCTGGTGTTAATTCTCTGGCTGAAATAATCTCAACAAAGTAGGAAGCAGTCTGGCAATTAAATCTCCGTTTCTATTTAAAAACATGCCAGTGTAAGTCTTCTCCCTTATGTGGGGACTGGCTTAATGACTGACTTAAGAAAAAACCCTTCTAAAGATGTTACCCATGCGTTAAGAAAATTCTGAGAGATTAAGAAGCTGAGAGGGATTTTGTTATTTGTTTTCCTTAATTTTGCATGGAACAAATATAAACTCTATTAGTAGTACTAAAAGCAGTGTGTTAAAACAAGGAAGGCATCTACTACCCACTGTCTGCAGTGCACTCCTTTGGCTATGACTCACAAGCTGCATAGCAGAAACACTCTGAAATCTGTACAACCATGAATCTCCTAGAATCAAAGCAGCAGCATGATTTTCCCCGACGTAAACAGTGTCTGAATTGTAACAGAATGGAAAGTCAATGCTCAAAATTAAAATACTTTCTTGCAACATACCTGTCTCAGCTCTGTTGTTGGACCTTTTCCTACATCCAAGGCCACTTTAAGAGGTGCTAAACAAGGATGAAGCTTAAGTACCTACGAATTTTACAAAAAGCGTCGTAATTACTAAATGTATTCAGTGTGAAATTCTAAACAGAACTAGGAAATATTAAAAAGCCATTTGAAATTTTTTTCAGTGAAATTAAGGTTCTAAACATGCAAAATGTTCTTATAGCACGAAATCCTGCATTAGAAGTAAGCTGCATTTCACATAACTAGCACACATGCCAGCTAGGTTAGCATGGCAGAAATTCCCTTTTGGCCGAGCCCCAGAAAAGAGACGGTTTTGTTCGCAGAACTCCATCATCTTTAATGGAGCCAGAGCGATCAGAGACAGCCCAGCAGTTACCATCTAGTCTGCCTGTTCTTAAAGACCAAATGGATGTTTGATTAACAAGTGCTGTCTGAAAGTTAGCACTCTAACTCCAGAAAACCAGGGTAAAAGTGGGAATAATGACAGTCCTTGGGGAAATGTCCCATTACCACCTGCAACCCACTTGTTCTATGCTTCTCAGCAACCTTCGAATGCTGCTGGAAGAGACAAACTCCTCTTTCCCATGCACAGCAGCTACATTCCAATTCCTCTTAACTCCTTCATCACTTGGCAAGTGCCTACCTACTCATCAGAGAGAAAGAAGGCAAAAGAGGAAGGGTGACCTCAGAATGAGAGAAAAATTGCTTATGTGGGTAAAAAGGACTTCAGAGGCAGTCCCATGGGGCCAGCCTATTATTACCAGTGAAAAGCATTCTGCCTGCACCTGTTGGGGAAGGGAACAGAGGATGGAGATGTGGAAAAGGGAGATATTTCCATGCTTGAATTTACCAGTGTCTGTGCGTTTTGTACTTAGACCTGCCGCAGCCTTCCATCATCCATTCTTCCTTGGACTTTCTACAAAAACTTACCTTTCTCTGTGAATTTTTCTTTTTTGTTAGTGGATTGTCAGCTAGCTGTAGAGAATCAAAGAGGTATGCTAATGCTCCTCGGTCCAGATTTCCACTCACAGACAGAACATGAGGAATAACATTCTTCCTTCCATCTCGTCCCTGAAGAGAGGGGGAAAAAAAACCCCACAAAGGAATACCTCAAAGGGCCTTTTGTTTACTTTAAATATATAACAAGGCATTGAGCTCAAGCACCCTTATTACATTTAAAATAGAATCACACATCTATTTTAAAAAGTTAACAGCAATCTTAAAAGTGTAACAGTAACTAGATAAGAGTGTAAAACTGGGGAAGGCAGATCAGAGCAGGATGGGATTATTTTCTCATCCTGCCTCTCTGATCATAAATTTAAATCTATGGCAAATACACTTAAAACTCTGCATTTTCTTTTGGAGGTTACTTCCAAGTGACCACAAGGATGTATCTCCACATTCTGAGAAATCACTATGTAATCCAGTTTTGTAGGTCACATTGCAGTCTTCTGCCTTCTGTATAGAAATAACCTGCAAAACCAGGGAAGGCAGACAGGACTGTCACGAGAAAAAGGGTGCAATTTACTGGTAAAATACCAAGTTACTCTTGTTTTATCTTTTCAAACATTGCCATTCACTAGAAGTTCGTCCCTCTCCAATACAGTCAGTGGGAAGGTTTCTCTCTGGTGCATTCCCCCTTCTGAGTGTGGTAACTTCTACAAAGCCATTTGCAGTGTTTATAATCCACTAATCCACATATACTTCTACATATATGGAACTGGACAAGCTACAAAAAGAAAAAAACATTTACAGGTTCTTTCTGATGCAAACTTAACACTGCAAAACACAGACCGAGTTTGTCTTGACATCTACTCACAGATATGGGTAAAGGCAATACAAATGACAACAGCTGTCTTGTCAATATAGCTAATTTCTAATTTCAAAGAATTAACTCCTTGCAAAAAACCCCAAAAATGCTGTTTTATCTGCTTTTGAAAATGAAGGTCTGACTGCAGAGTATCAATTGTACTGCTTTTACAACAAAATAAAAAGGCAGTCACATGCTAAGCAACTGGACCAGCAAAGAAACCATTTCTCTCACACGTTATCATCTTTATCAAAAAAGATTTTTAATACAGTAAAGCTTACAAGTAATTTTGAACTATCCCCTGGATACATCTGTAACAGGTCAGTATCACCAAGGTTCTTCAGTGTTTCTATTGTTTCTGTTCCCCAAGGAAAGCTGTAATGTAAATTAAATCCTCTTCTTCCTTCTTCATCCTGAAAATCACTGCTACTGAAGTTAGATGGGCCTACTGCGAACTGAAAATAAAAGACGTAAGAGGTGATCACTGCTGTGCACGCTGTATTAACCACAAAAAACAAACCTAATGCAAGCTGGTGTCTTTGATTTTCCGCAAAAGATTTTTATAAATTACAGCCCAAACCTCTTTGTTGGTCTACAGCATTTTCATCTCAAATCACTTACAAACACAAACCATTTGCGTTTCCACAAGTCATGCTGTAAACTACTTAACTACTTGTCATAAGCTTAAATAGCTTTTTTGGTTTATCACAAGACATAAATGTATTTCAGTAACAGGAATAGCCATATGACGCCATAAAACTGATCAGGGTGTCTATTCCCCCTTCTCTTTGAGATATAAAGAAGCAGACCAAGATTTCCCACCGGTATGCTGCTGTTACCTTTCTCCACCATTGGAGTCTCTGGCGTAACCAGTAATCAAGCCACTGTCCTGCAGTTCTGGGGGAACTAAACCATGCAAGCAAAGACGTGGTCCTTTCGCCTATTCTTTAAACAATAGCAAGGTCAGCAAGTTAACTCCTTCAAAAATAACAGGAAAAAAGCAAAAGAAAGCATTCAAAAACAATCCAAAAGTGAAACAAGTGTAAACAGTTGGTTTACATATGGAAAGGGATTAATGACCCTATTACTCTACCTTCTAAGGTTTTTGTCGTGTTGTTCACTTTCTGAAATAGAGTGAAAGCATACTCCAATTTGAGCGAGGCCACAAGGCAGTCTTTTGTTCACCAATTCTAAGCAGTTAACATACTGCGCCAAAGCACCTGTCAAAAGACAAATCGCTAATTTTAGTAGCCGCGGGAAAAATTTTCATTTTCTACTGTTTGTACGTGCAGTCCAACTAGCGCAAACGCTTTGCAGAGATTAGCTCAGCAGTCTGTAGCCTGATTCCTCCGGGTAGTTCAGCAGCTATGATCTTAATGTGCCTTTCCCCTGATTACAAAGGAAAGCATGTGATGAGCACTTCGGCTTTCACGCTGCTCAGATCCTTGAAAGAGACACCAACTCACAGCATGCAGCTGAAACTTTCCCAGCGCTCAAACACAAATGGAAAATTCCCTTAAACGCAGCTGCTTCACTCCCAGCAGGAAAAACGCGAGCAGACGTCCAGGGTGGCCAGAGCTCTGCAAAGACCCGCCCCGCCCCTGCGGTGACGGACGAGGGACCTACCGGGAAGCAAGCTTTCACGAAGCATCCCCGCGCTCGCTAGCACGTCTTCCACAGATGGACCGCCCGACTCGCGACTACAGCCCCTGCCCTGGAGGGCTTCTCGCAGCGTCTCCGAGTGCAGCAGCCGGAGACCCTGCCCGGCCCGCGCAACATCGGGCAGGCTGTGGAGCGGGGCATCCACTGCGAACACCTGCTCCCGGAAAGCCAGGGCCGCGTCCCACCACTGGGCCGCCAGGTTGCCCCGCAGCGCCACGCCCAGCGGCCCGAAGCCCGGGTGGCAGCCGCTGAGGTAGGCGCGCCAGGGCAGCGCCGGCCGCGGCTCCGCGCCGCCCAGCAGGAAGTGCCGCCGCCAGCACACCTCGAGCAGCTCCTCCCCGCCCCCTGCCTCATCGCCACCGGCCACTGCCGCGTAGGGCCGTGCCAGGGACCCGGCTTCCACCCCCCCCGCGACCCGCGCGGCAGACGGCCGCCGCCTCAGCATGGGCCGCCCCAGAGGAACGCGACCGCACCACCGGCCCCCTTGGCTGCAGCCCAGCGCCATCTTCCTCTCCTCCCTCCTCCCTCATGGCGGGGGGAAGGTGTGAGTACTGCGCATGCGCCACGTCCCGCGCGCGCAGGAAGGTGAGCCCGCGGCGACACGGCAGCCACGCATGCGCGCTGGCACATCGCGGGCGGCCCGGCCCTCCAGAGCGCTTCCCCGACACCCCTCCCGTTTCCTCCTCGGCGGCCGCTCGCCTGCGGATGAGCGCCGGCGTTTCTGCTGTCGCCATTTTGTGCCCTTCGGCGCCCCGCAGCCCGGCTGCGTGTGTCAGGAGGGAGCGCTCGGCCTTCCCCTCAGACACGGTAGTCGAGGCCCCTGGCACGAGGGTGAGTCTGTGAGCTACAAGGAGCAGCGGAGACAGCCAACCCTTCCCTGTCATGGGAACACATTACAGCTGCACAGGAGATTTCTGGGGAAAAAGTCCATGCTTCAGGTCTCACCGAAGCAACCTAAAGGCTTTCCAAACAGAAAGCAGAGTTCAGATCAACGTGTTGCTGCGGTACCTTGCACAGGAAGAGGCAGAACTCTTACCTCAGCTCGCTAACACTGCTCAAGTTCACAGCTGGCCCAGGAGCCGAGCAGTGGAAATTTCCATACATGCTTAATCACGAGTTTGTACCAGTGCCAGAAGGTGGAGCTTAAGAGAGGAGGAACCATGCTGTGAGCTGGCTGTCACAAAAAAAAAAATCACATCTCAAGTCCCAGCAAGTTGAAATCATCTCGGCATTGTCTCTTTACCACACAGCCCCATGCCCCAGGCCAGAGGAGGGACAGACCAAGAATGGAAAAAGACAAAAGCAGTAGTAGGCCACTGGGTCAGCTGAAGGAGTTGCTACTCCTAGGTGCTGAAGTACTGCTAGTAACAGTTTTACTTCTAAAGCAGGTTTGCCATGAGCTCAATTCTATTAGAACATCTCCGATATTGATGATGGGGTGCACCTACCTTCCACTGAGCAAAACCCTTCCCCCTCAGGGAGCACTTGCCCTAGCTGCTGGTCATTTGGAAACAGCCCAAGGCAAAAAAAATTCAAGGCATGGTCCTGTTTTTCAGGATGCCTTACCGGTTAAATAAAAATAAAATAATTTCAGAAATAACACTCCAGTCACATCATATCTCTAGAAGCAGGACAGAGCTTTTGCATCGAAGTTTAAAATCACTTCAGCTTCTAAATGTAGCTGATTCAGCCACATAATTACATTGAAGTAACCAAGAAGCTACAACCTTGAAAAAAATCTGTACTCAAGGGTCATCTCTTCCCATGATTTCCTGGTGAAGTTTCCAAAGTGCAGTTTCAACATGTATTGACTTGCAAACACCAGTCTGGGTTTCGCTTTCATGAATCTAGTTGGTGCTACCTCCCATCTAAAGGGAGAAAGGGGCTATTTGTTCTTTGCATCCCTGGTAAAGACCCGAGTCTGTCAATTTTAATGCACAAGCTACATGTGTTCTACACATCCCTTTTTAGTGTAAAGTTTTTAAAACAAAAACAAGCTTTCCACAGATTTTGTTTTTAGGCAACTGACCTGGAAACTTAGCAATCAACACATCATATTTCAAAGACAAATAACCATCAACTTAAACAATGATGGCACTGGGAAAGGGGAATGTTGCAAAGCCCATTAAAATGACTCCTCCCACCTCACCAACTGCAATTTTAGATTCAAGTGTGGTAGCATTTCAGCTGAAGTTCTCACAGCAACAGTGAATTATCACAAAAGTACCACTAACTGATAGAACTCCACAGAAAAGGCAGAAATGTGTCATTAGAGGCAGATTAGGCTGTGACTGATAACAGCATAAACCATGCCTCAGAGGAAAACAATCACCAAGAGCAAAGCACAGACTAGCAAAAGGATCTTAAGTGTAAAAAGAAATAGTCTGATTTTGGTTCAAAATAACCTACGCAGAGTCTTGCCTTGATTCCTGCAGACAGATTCAACCTTGAATACGTGAAGCTGTACTTAAGCATTCTTAAACTTGAAACTAATTATTGTTACTGATAAACAAGTGAGAGGAAGGAACTGAAAGTCAGTATTAACTGTACTTTTAATATACTGGACTTGAAAGCATTAAGTACTTTAACCCCAGGATCAAGTATTATTCCAGCTATGATCCTAATCAAGGAAATGCTGTTGCTTTGCTCAGCATGGGCAGTGCTTTGAGATTAGTCATTTACATGTACTGTAAGTATTGAAAAAAGATATCCATGAAGTATGCTCATGGATCAACAGCCCCTTTCCCTCCCCCCCACTTCCATAAAGAAATCACTGCTCAAAACCAGTTTAAGTATAATTCAAAGTTTTAATACTAAGATCTTCCCATTTCTCTGAAGCTCATAGGAAGCCTGCATGCTAACTCACAAGGCCTGACAGCTGTAGATACATTACACTCAAGCCTAGCCTGCACATATGCTCCTGTGAAGGCAACAGTTACGGTGCTGCAAAAGCTTCCTACGCTCGTAGCAGCTCATTAGCAACACCACTGCAGAGTTCTGGTTAGCAAGATTTTTAGCTATACCATTACTCCAGTGGATCTTTTCCAGAAACTGGCCCTATGCTAGTGAGACAAGGAAGAGTACTGTTTCCAACAGTTACTTAGAAGCCAGCTTTAGTTTTCTTCCCCCTGGAAGCAGAGCCTGCCATGCTAAGCGATCTAGCCCAATCAAGACAAGCTTGGCTTGGTTTTTGTGTAAGCTTATAATCAGACACAGTTGAGAAACCTTTCTAGAATTTAATATAAAAACATTTGACATTCCATTAATGTAAAGTTGTGCACATGTTGAGAAAATTGCCATCTGAAAGAAAATTCGGTCTTCAAATATCTTTATTGGAAGGCCATGCATTGCCTTCTGTTACTGTATTTCAAATCACTGTACATTTACTTTGAAAACACTGTCTGCATTTTCTAGTACAAAAAACTAAAAATTGTTTCAGGAATGTAGAGAAATAGTCAACTTAAATAGCGAAAAAGTGCACCATAATTACTGCTGCACTGCAGTCATTTCTGCATTTCCCATTTCTTAAATAACTATCCTGTTTTGATAACACACAATATAAAGAGCAATTATGAAAAAAACTGAGACATTTAAATACACTAAGTTATTGAGAATAACTTGTTGGCATTGGGTAACCTATCATAGGAGCAGCACCAGTGGCAGGATATGCATACTGCTGTTGATTCATGCCATTGTGCATATTTGCAATATTACTCCCATACTGCTGTTCATAGCCATTCTGGTAAGCTCCCGCAGGGTTACCAGCCCTGAAGCCAGCTTGCATGCCTGCAGCTGCAAAGCCATTTCCAAAAGGAGTTCCATTACTGAAACTTTGGGCACTGTAGGCCCCATTTTGAGTTTTTGCTCCAAAGTCTCTCTTTCCTAGTGCACCATAGTTTCTCTCAAAGTTCTCCCTCTCTCTAAAACTACTAAATCCACCCCTTTTGCCCGCAGAGTATCTGTCACGTCGGTCACCTCGGGAACGACCTATTAAAAGAGACAAGACATAGTTATATATATGGCTGCATTTTACATACCACCAAATGAGTTCAGGAAAATCTTTCCCTTTCTGCCTCAGCAATCTACTTTAAAAGCTTTCCAGTTGCTAACTGGACTCCAGTTAGATGAAGACTATTTTGATAGAGAAAGCCATTTAACTTATGAGGGGTCATGTGCTCTCCCCTGTAACCCAAGCAGTGGCATCAAGGCAAAACATCACTTTCATCTTGCCAACAGGACTCTGGCGTCTATCTTTCCTAGCCATGTGAGAGAAAGCCACAAAACTGAGCCCTGAGGTGTTTTACTCCAGAGCAAATACTCTGAAGTATATCTTTGGCCAGCACTGGCCATAGGTGCAGCACAGCACATGTGGAGCATTTAGGGGGAGGGGGTGTTTGTTATTTGTGTTAATAAATACCTTTTCAGGGCACCGTAACTGGTAGCTAAACCACCATCCACATTCATTTTGGAGAGAGGTTGGAGGTGGAATTTGAGGTTCCAGTTTGTTCTGAGAAGAAAGCTATGCACTGTGGTCAAGACCAGTACTTACCTGAACCTCTGTCTTCAATCAACTGAAGCAATTTGGGGTTGATGGCTTGATTAGCCTCCCGAAGCACAGAGATGAGGTCATTTACTTGCTTAATATTGTTAGGAGTAAAGAATGTGTATGCTGTGCCTGTTTTGGTACTGCGGGCAGTTCGTCCAATTCGGTGGATATAGTCCTCTGAGGAGTTAGGGTAGTCATAATTGATGACAAATTTCACATCTTCCACATCTGTAAAGTGTTGCAGTGTGGCAAAAAGCAAGGTACAAAGTTTTGCACACCACAACAGCCAAATCGAAGATAAACATTAGACAACAGCACTTTAAAGGAAATAATGGCTGCAAAGAACAGTGTTAGAATTATCCATTTCTGCATGAGTATTGTGGAAGAGAAAGTTATGCACACTCCGTCTGTTCCCGTCTCATCACCCACCCTGTGATCCAAAACCTTACCATAAAGGAGTATGCATTTGCTTGTCATTCCCAACTCAAGAGTCCCCTTTACAAATCATCAAGTGACATCTGAATGCTTCTTGCAGTAGGGCCACTAAAGCTCACAGCAGCCTCTTCATGTGCTCATTTGAGGACCTTAGAGTAAAAACATACAAGGTCCTTCACATACACACTCATTAGAAGCTCAAAAAAAAGGGGCCACACTGCTCGTCTTGCCAAGACCTTTGAACCGCAGCTGCAAGAAAAACATACCTGTCCCCCCAAAGTCACCAAGTTGTTTTTATGCACTGTGTCTCGTCTAGGCAAGCGCTTCCAAGAAGCCAGGGTTCACTTGAGAATGTGTCTCTCTCTGGCAGGTCTCGACATGACGACTATGTATAGGTGGAGGAACTTCGACTTTCAAAGGCATTTTGAAAAGCCATTGCTTTCCTGCCCCACTTGCTAAAGTGAGAGGTGGACTTTTTCTCAGATTTCATGTGCCAGTACTCACCAATTTGTACAAGGCTTAGTACATTTTAAAGCTGCTCTCTCCATTTCATGGTTGAAAAAAATTTCATTGAACATTGAAGTTTGTAATTATTTTCTTCGACATTTCAGCAAACTCACTGAAATTCAAAGACCCACAGATCACAGCAGACAGTATGCACAAAACTAACAGTACTGCACCATGGCAAATCATGCAAAGCATGGAGAGAAAAGAAATACCAGGGCAAAGTGAACTGTGAATGAAACTGCTTATTTCATGAGAGAACAGTTTATGGGGTAGTAGTTTAAAGGATGGTCTTTGCCTTTTGAAGATTACTGGCACACAATGCTCTCAGCTTTCACCTCTCTATTTGACTGGAAGCAGCCAGCCGATCATTTCCACTAGTCCTCCATCCCCCTCGAGTCCTCCGATTGTCATGCCTAGGCCTTGCCACAAAGACTGCACCTTTATGTGAAGAAAACTTAGAAAAATGCAGAGGTTAAAGAAAGCAATAGACTTTCTTTAAATAGCTTTGGGCAACTGGCATTACGAGTTGTACTAACCTAGACCTCTGGATGCAACATCTGTAGCAATCAGGATTGGTGCTTTTCCATGTTTGAATTCTGTAACACAAGGAACCCATCAGTTTCTTCATGAAGCAACACAGATCACACACTTGTAGGAAATTGCTGAAATACTCACCATTTAGAACCCAGTCCCTCTCCTGCTGGCTTTTATCACCATGAATACCCATTGCTGGCCACCTGAAAACACAGAACTTGACTGACCTCAGAGCATTGCTTGAGTAGTTTAATTAGTCAAAGTCAGGGCTACTGGCAAGTTGCAAATAGTTAAAATGCTAAAACTAACTCTAGAAGCTGACACCTGCTGTCACTGTATTCAACAGTTTTGACACCACAACTAAGTGGTCACTCAAAGAATCAAGAGCATGCGCAGACTATTGGGGTGGCTCACTGAAGTTCAAGCTATTAGACTCACCCATCTCTCCTCATTTTCCTGGTAAGATCATCACACCGTCTTTTGGTTTCCACAAACACAATTGTTTTATTTTCCTTCTCACTCATTATTTCTTCCATCAAACGAATAAGCCTATTATGAAGATATGATGGTTAGGGCTGGGATTGATTTGTACTATGAAAGTTTAGTTTTAACAGACCAATTTTTTACTTTTAGTGGTCTCAGACTGGTGTCAAAAATCCAACAAATTCATTTCACAGTTCATAAACTAAAACTAACCACTAAAATCATATTGAATGCTTTGTGCCCACTGACTACTTACTTGTCATCTTTCTCCACATCATGACACACATCCACAATCTGAAGAATGTTGTGGTTCGCGCTTAGTTCTAACGCACCAATGTTGATGTGTACATATTCTTTCAAAAAGTCTTCAGCCAGCTGCCTTACTTCCTTTGGCCATGTGGCACTCCACATCAGAGTTTGCCTGTCAGGCTGAAGAAGGAGACTAATTCAGTACAAGATCAATATATTGTCAAATGCCCAACCAAAAAAAAAATCTACCCAGACAAGCCTGAAAGTCAACTGCACTGTCCTTGCTTTAATAAGCATAATGAAATTTCTTTCTGTGATAAATGCATGAACCATTTATACTCACTCTTATCTGATCCACAATTTTTCTGATCTGAGGTTCAAATCCCATGTCAAGCATCCTGTCAGCTTCATCAAGAACAAGGTAAGTACACCTCCTGAGATTGGTCTTCCCAGCTTCTAAGAAGTCTATAAGTCTTCCAGGTGTTGCAATACAGATTTCCACACCTAAAAACCAAGCAGTCAAGTCAGCTGAAGTAGTTTTCACATTGCCTCATGCAGAGATGCATCAAAGCTTATCCATACCTCTTTCCAAGTCACGAATTTGTGGTCCCTTTGGAGCACCTCCATAAATACATGTAGACTTCAAACGGCATGCTCTGCTATATTCAGCAGCTACCTGCTGCACTTGTTGAGCCAGTTCACGAGTTGGTGCCAGCACAAGACACTAGAAACAAGATACCCAGCTTTTAGTTCAGTACCCATTTGAAGTTTCTAGTCTGACACTAGTTTTAAATGGAAAGGTTGTCATATGCTACTTCAGTACCAGAATGACTAGAGGGGATTTAAGTAGCCCAAACCAGCAAACTGAATTACCTAGCATCTCGGTTACTGCCAAACACCTATGCTGGGTGTAAGACACCTGAAAGTCACTAGCTTCCAGGGGATAACAGTTTTCTAAATGGGAAATCTGCCCTGTTCTGTACAATTTTAAGGACAATCCAATCAGAGCTCATGGAATGTTCTTGGGAGACTACCAAAACATGGAACCACTTTAGTCATACAGAGAGACACAATACAGCCATGTACTCTTATAAGCATGGACAATTGAACCGTAAAGAAGTCTCTAGAAATTAACATCCCCTTTCATTTACAAATACTCACAATAGGTCCATCTCCTCTCTCCAGGAATGGCTGATGATTTATATGCACAATAGCAGGCAACAAATACTGTTTGGAAAAAAGAAAAGTCTCATTACAATCTCTTCCCTGTAGTGTTCAGCCTGCACTAAGCCAGGCCATAACTTCATTGCTAAAATCCAGCAGTATTCCAGGCTACAATCAAAACTTACAGACAGTGTTTTCCCTGATCCAGTCTGTGCCACTCCGACCATATCCAATCCACTCAGTGCAACAGGCCAACCTTGTGCTTGAATAGCAGTTGGTTCAGTGAAGTTCTGCCTCTGAATTACTTCCATAACGTTTGCTTAAAGAGAAAATTGAAACTTATTAACTTGGACTTTGTCTTAATCAAGCCTGGAAGAACAACCGGTATGCTAGCCTTCACTTACCAGGAAAGTTAGCTTCATAAAAGTTTATAATTGGTTTTGGACAGTTATGGCCCCTAACTGTGACTTCTTTGCTTGATCTGTACTGTTCAACTTCTTGCTGCAAGGCAAAAATCCCATTATTGGAAATAAGCTTTGATACCAAAGTTATCTTTTAAGTTACCCCATCCACGCTTGTTGGGCCCCATGACCCTCTGTGTGTTTGCACTTATTTGTTTACTTTTGCAGGACTTGTATAGGGTACATACCACAGTACGTCTAACTACATCAGGATGTTCTTGATAGAAGTTCTTCTCAAATTTGGGCAGCTCATCTAAATTCCATTTCTTTTTTGTAAGTTTTTCCCCAGGGTTTCCAAATTTCTTCCCAGAGAGAGGTCCCCCTCTACTTCCTCCAAAACGGGGGGCTCCAAACCTAGAGAAGATCGTAACATAAACCATTAAACATCTAGAGTAAGAGGAACAAAATGTTCCTCTTGGATAAGCTAACCACCATCTTCACATTCCACCTTGTAACTTTACAATTCAGATTTATAAACCCCACCTACAGGATACTGAAACTTCAAAAAACATTCTTAAGTTGCAGACAATCAGCCTAGCTACAGCTCATATTCAAAAGCTAAATTAGTAACACCTATCTTTGCAGTTTCCATTAAACGAAACTGAAAGGCCTATTGGCAAGTGACAACAAAGTAAGGACAGTAAAACCCTTTTATTACCCCACGATCAAAATGGTTTCCCACCCAAGTGACGCTCCCATTGTGTGTCAGCCTGAAGAAAGTGGGCAGTTACGAAACCTTGGGATAACTTCCCTGTAAAGCGTTTTCTTGTATACCAAAAGACAGACCTCACTCAATAACGATGTTTTAGGAGCCCATGCGTTTTATTTTGGCATTTTAGGTTCGGTCCCTCCGTTTAGAAAGGCTCATCTCGAAAGCGCGTCCCGGTAGCCCTGATGCGCAGCTCAAAGCAACGCGAAGCCCTGCGCTGAAAACGGCTAACTTGGATCCCAGCGTGGGGCTCCCTCCCCCGCACCGATTGCTCCCCAATTTTGGCCAGGCAGGCGCTAGGATCGATCCTTTCCAGCACAACACAGCGCTCCCAGAGGGGACCTGGCTGAGCGGCCGCTGCTTCCTGCCAGCGCTGTTTCCTTTGTCTCTCATTTCTGTCTACGCCACATTTTCCAGCCGCTGCCATTTTAGAGTCTGAGCTGGGCGGGGGGAGGAGGAGGAGGAACAAAGGCAGCAGCAGCAGCCGGCATTTTGATTTCCCCTCAGTCACCGCATGGCGGGGCCGGCCATTAACATCCGCTTACACAACACAAAGCGGGAGCCGGCCGGCTTCTGCCAGCAACAGCTAGAGCCGCCGTCCCTTGTGAGGGGGAAGGGAGGCGAAGGGAACCGCCCTACCGAGACCTCCCCAAGGCTTCGGCATCGACGAAGCGCCCGGCCAACCCACTGACCCACAAACCTGCAGCCAGCCCGCCGCTTCACAGCCCACCCCCGGCGACGTGGGGAGAATCGAGCTCTGCAGGGACTATCCATACTCGGGGGTGCATCCCCGAAGGGGTGGGGGGCGAGTCCCTTTTCCCCACAAAAAAAAAAACACCCACGCCCCTCGTAAGCGGTCACACAGAAGCGGCTGCCGCGCTGAGGCGGATGGACCTAGCCCCGTCCCAGATTGTACAGCCACCCACGCACAGCGGCCGCCCTCGTCGGCGTTAAGCGCTCCTGAAGCCAGTTCCCCTCTCCCGGCCTCCTTTCGCGAAGCTCCGGAGACCTCAAGACGCCAAGAGCTGAGAAGAAGGGCTCCAGGGCCCAACCCCCGCGATTCGCCGCCATTTTAAGCGGCTAAAAAACAACCACCAAAACCCCACAGTCGGTATAAGAGTCCGGACGCTGGCGGCGGCTAGCGCCGGCCGGGCCCCCGGACTCACCCTCTATCCCTGTCGCTGGAATACCCGGGCATGGTGATGGTGGCGGTGGGCGAGACGATCCCGGTCACTTAAAGTGGGTGGCGAAATGTAGAACAGGATCCAACGCCGTTGGTGGGGGCCACTGAATGTAGAGCGCCTCACCGCCCGGATGCCGGTTATATAGGGGGGCCGCGGGTGCTTCTGGGAACCGGCTAGTGACGCAGGCGCAGAACCCGCCCCTTCTGTTATGTAAGCGGCCCGAGTTGTCCGGAATCCCCGCCCCCTCCCGTGTGGGCGGGACTGCGGCTCGGCCGACTGACCGGCTTCTGCGCTCTCGGGCGGAAGTTCCCCTCCTCCTTGGGGTGTGGCCTCCGCTGCCGTCACTGCCCGCAGCGCCCCGCCCTCAGAGGCACACGCCCCCCCCCTCCGCCCACGCGAAGAAGGGCGCGCGCGGCCGCGCCTGCGTAGAGCCGGTGACAGGCAGCAGGCTACGGCCTAGCGGCGCCGGCTCGGGCCCTAGCTGAGGCCTCGCCCTCTGCGTGCTTGTGGGCCGCGAATCCGCCTTGGCCTGGCCGTAGCGGCTTTTTCCCCCCACCCAGGCTTCGATAAGTGCAGCTTGATGCCTTTCGGCCTGCCGGTTTGTCCAGAGAGCCGCTTGGCTCCGAGGTGGTGCACAGTAGCAGCAGTGAGGCAGTGTGCTTCAGTTTGGGCCTCGCTGGGGCTGGACGGCAGCTGGCGGAGCAGAGGAGAGAATCCAGCTACTTGCAGCGAAGTTCCCGAGCTCAAGCCTCACACATACTTGGGAGTTGTGTGAACTGTTTGTGGAAAGCCTCCTGCAAGCACTCCAACAAATAAAACCCAGGCTCAAGCAGAGTTGCCACATTTTACCTAATAACTGATACTTGAAAGAATGGTAGATTCAACAACACCTGTACCCGGGATTTTTGACAAGACTAAAGGAGTTAGATGTGCAGATCCTCATGATGACAATAGGTTGGACACTATCATAATAGCAGATTATTAAATGCACTGAGCAGTGCTTTTAGACTGTTACCCATTGCCTTTAATATTTATTAAATACATGTGAATGGAAACAGTTATTTTTATCTCTTCAAATTTCACAACAGAGCTAGTAAAGCAATTCAAAGGTCACAAGAAGTGCACCAGTGTACTAAAGGACAGGGCTGTTTAGAAAAGCACATGTGTAATAAACATCAAATACCTGAAGTGGGTACTGTGTTGCTTATCTGCCCTGCTTTGCTAGCTTGAGGAATAACTTGAGTGTCTTGCTACCTGAGGCTTTAAGCACACAAAAGAAAAGGCGAAGCTTCAGGCATAAAATATAAGCAGCCATATTTCCAGACCACCTCTTTCAAGCAGTGGTGAATGCAAATGAAAACAACATAAGGAAGGAGAAGTGCCATAACACTCTGTTTATATCCTCCCACCTTCTAGCAGTCCGTGCTTTAAGGCTTTTCTGAGACAAAAATAACTGTATTTGATGGCCATTTCTTCCCATTTTTGTTCTATTTATGCTCTTAGGATCTAAGATACCATGACAATGTGTTTCACAGTTTAATTGTACACTACCTGAAAATCACTTCCTTTCATTTTCAACACACTGCCTGGTTAGAACAAGGGGCATGAAACAAAATGAGTTACTAGAAATGGTAAGTAGTTGTTTTCTATTTATTTTTACCCTTTATGGACATTAATACCTTCTAAGTCACCTCCTTTGTAAAGCAAAGCTGTGGTCTATCTCATTCTTTCTCCTTTAAAAGTAATTCCACACTTCTGATTATTCTTGCTATTTTCTCCTTATTGACAAGAAATGCACACAATAGTCAAGGTCAGGGCCCCACACAGATTTACACAGTGAAGGCATAAAGATGTTTTGATCTCTTGTGTATTATTTCCTAATGATTTTTCCTTTTCTTTTTTTTTGCTAAGAATGGAGTAAGATTTTCAAAGGATAATACTAGACGTTTCCATGATCTCTTCCTCAAAGGTAACACCTAAATTAAGCTTATCTTTGTTTATGAATAGGCACAGCTGTTCTACCCCTCAGCAATCTGGAATACCACCTCGACCACTTATTATTAATTTGTTCTTTTAGTAGCACTTCAATTTGACTAGGTTCATTAATACTATCCCTGCAAATTTCTAACAGAGGATCCTCTGCATTTTTTGTTTCAGTATGGGGTTACTGATTTGATACAGCTTCTTTAAGACTTGTCTACCAAAATACTCATTTTAATGCTCTATACCTATTGACCCTGTAGACTTCCTGCTTCCGATGAGTGTGAAAAAGGTTTTTGCAAAGGCTGTGAAAACAGCAAACTGTCTGATCTTTTCTTGTTCTTCCCTTTTACATTAAGCTTAATACAGCTTATTTTGACATTTTTTGTTTGTATATAATTCAGTGGTTCCTTTACTGTGCTGTCTCACCTTGCTAAAGATTAAAAGAATTTAAAAGACTGAACAAACACAAAACCTCATCTCTGTCTTGCCTGCATGCAGTTAGCCTGCAAGTAACTCCTTTTGATTTCCTCTTTGAAAAAAAAGTCATTTTTGTGTTCCACCCCTTTAAGTTAAACATCGATTTTCCTGTTCTCTTCTTTCGTTGAGCCAACATACATGAAGCAATCAACACAGCTTTGCAGAGCTGCATAGGTATGAAACTGAAATCCACATCCTAGTATTAATTTTGACAGTACTGATACACATTTGCTTATATGCTTTTGTTTTGATTAAAGCAATGTATGCATTTGGATTATAGATGTACCCATATGCCTGTAGACTGTTACAGCTAACATTGGCACTGAAGTTTACTTGCTACCAGTCATTGTTCTTACAGTCATAATTGGGATCTCAGGTGCTTCGGTCATGCTCCAGCAGTTTAAGGTAAGTTTCTAGTTTTGCATGACTTGATACAGCATGGAAATTCCAGAATTCCTAACCAGCATGGAATACTGTTGCTCAGTAAGGAAAATAATATGCTTTTACCATCCAATGTCTCCGAAAACCTGTACGCTAGCAGCTAATACTACACTGTTTCACTACACAAAACCTTTTAAATCCGACTTTTAATAAAGGTTCCAACACTCCTATCACGCACAAAAGCCATCGTGTTACCCCGCATTTCCCAAACTGACCTACACCACCTGCCAGTTTAACACAAACTCTCCATCTGCACAGCCCGGTTCACGGAAACGCCACCTCCGCCTACCAGCCAACACCCTCGGGCCAGGCCCGCACGGTCAAGTGCTGGAACTTTCCCCAGCCCCACCCACCCGCCAGAGGCCAGCCCTCCCCCCCCCTTAATTTTGATGGTGAGCAACAGGCACCTCCCTTTCAGGGTGACGAAGGCGGAACCAGCCCGAGGTTTATCGCGCCGCCATTTTACGCTGCCAACTGCCTTTAGCAGCGGAAACGCTCTCCAGCCAGACCCGAGTACTGCCCGGGGGAGCTCAGCCCCCCCAGGGTCCGGGCGGTGGGCAAAGGGAGGCGGCACAGGCCGGGGAGGGCGGCCCGGGCGAAGCCACACTCCAGTGACTCGGCCCCGCGGGGGAGCAGGCAGGGCTCCACAGCGCGGCCAACCAGAGTCAGAGGGGGCGCTGCGGCGCCCACAGCGAGGGGCGCCCATCACGTGATAGGCGCGCGGTTACCCGCACCTGGAAGGCGGGGTAGGCCACGGCCACGTGATCCGCGCTGCGGCGCGGCTTTGAGGCACAGTCTCTCTCCCCTCCCCGTTTCCATGACGACCGGCTCTTCGGCAACCCACAACAGTAACGCCAGCGGAAACTTGAAGAAGACAAGACCCGGCGGGCGGGGCCGGGCCCTCCCGCGGCGCAGACAGGCGGGACAGCCTCGCCCCTTCCGACGCAATCTGTCCAATCAGCGCGGAGGACGCTGAGGGGGTTATTTAAATTACCCGGGGAGGGCCTATTCCCGCATCCGTTGGTGCGTGGGGCGCCGCGCCATGGGCAGCGCTGAGGAGAAAGGTAGGGGTGGCCGGGGATGGGTGCTCCTGAGGCGATTCCCCGCTCTCCCAGCCGCAGGCGCCTCTCTCTTGTGAATGAGTTGGCCCTCCTCACGTCCCGCCGTGCCCCGCCCGCCGCTGGGGCTAGATCGTGGTGTGTCCCCCGTCGCTCTGTGGGGCCTTGCGGTGGGGCAGGTGTGAGTCCCTGAGGAGCAGCCAGCCTTCGTGCCCTGCGGGGGTGGGGGAGGCAAGGTGGAGAGCTGGCTTTTCTCTCCCCTCTACCTTGTCATCCTCCTGCTGCTGGCTAACACCGGCTACTTTATTCAGACGTGCTTTTCCTTTAAACCTTAAAAAAGGCTTTTTTAAGCTCTTTATGTTAACCTACCCTCCCACTCTCTTGTCTTTCACCTCCGCGGTGACACTTTTAATTTGATAAAGCTGGTGATGAACAGTGACTGAAGTTTTCTAGGACATGTCAGTTTGAAATGTAGGAGATGCTACTTCAACCTTGCATGCCCCTGAAATTATTAAAATGTTAGGATAAAGTGATTTCTGGAACTGAGTGAAGAGTAGAACTATAGAAAAAGTAATACTCCCTGTGTAGAGAAGAGTGAACACTGTACACGTTAATTTCTGTTGCAGTAATTGTATACTTTTTTTTTTCCTTCCAAAAAATGACTTATTCCTTCTTTAGTCCTTGATAATACTTGTTAAAATACTGTTTTGTTTACAAAAGCAACATGTAGGGGGAAAATGCAACCTTAACAGATCACAGACTGACAGAGATAAAGACTTTTTTCTTCCAAGCTGATATTTATTTGGGTGACAAGGAAGACTAGAGGATCCCTGTACTTCAAAGCACTTTGAATTCAGGACCCAAAGATTTGGGAAAATCAGGCTGGTTATCAGCCCTCAATTGGGCTCAACATAGCATGAAGTTGCTGGGACCAGCTCCATATTCTTGTAATCCCAAAACAGCAAATAAATAAAAGTAGTCCTTCAATTTAGCTTTTAGGAAGAATACTTATATTAACAATGGTGGTGTTGCCCAAGTGTATTAGGGAAACTGGGTTTGTAACAGAGAAGTTCATGTTTTTCAAAAAAGTACACATCATTTCTGATTTTTGATAAAAGATGTATCGCAGCTTATTTTGTTAAGTCCTTCAAGGTTTGGAGTTCCTGGTTACGCAGCCAGACCAAAACTTGCTTTCTGTTACATGAAAGAAAAAAAATGTAATCTGCCCAGTCTGTGGTACTTCAGTATCCTTCAGCTCTCAACTCTACATGCTGTGACCGTGTACCTGAACAAGATACTGGTGTGTATCATTCCTCACTCTCTGTCCATGTTTCCATCTGATGTGAGCAGGTCATGGAGCAGAAAGCATGCATCAGATTCAATATTTTGGGTGATTGGGATTGACCGCTTCAGTGCAAAGACACTTAAATGGGTTCCGTCTTTCATTATAACTAACCATGTCTTTATTTCTCTGTCTTTTAGTTCTGACATTAATATTGTTTTGCTTCTTAATAGATTGGGTTGATGTTGCCAATGATCTTCTAAGGAGCTGTCACATAAACAAGCACATAAAGCATCTCTCAGAATGTGGTGCTGATGTCTTTGTTCGTCTTTATGAGTCAATCTTAGGAGAAAAAGTACCAGGTGGGGATGATAATTTCTAAACCTGCTTATTTTTTTGGTCTCTGTATATTTTGTAATGAACAAATTAAAATTTACAAAACTTATTACAGATAAAGGGTTTCTGAAGTATTTGTATCCTTCCAAAGACACAAACATAGGTTGTAATTTTCTAAGAAGATTTAAGTAATATTGGCCAATTGTGTTTGTTTGTTTGTTTGTTGACTGGTACGAATTGCAAACATGAGGGGACTTTACTAGTACAGCTACAGCAAAAACTTTTTCCATTGTGAATTAGGCCTGGAAAGCCATACACGGGCACAATACCTTTGAAGGGTGCGATTTGGCTCATTTCTTTTAAAGATGTGTTAATACTGAAACCTGTTCTTATAAAATGCTTAATACTTATAGTCTGCTAAGAGCTAAGCTGTGATTTAACTCCATTTGACTTCAGTGACAACAATTAAGCAAGGGCTAAATTAAGCCCAGAACTAAAAATAATGTTGCTTCCAATTAAGTAGAATACATTGCAGTCCAACTAGTCACTGACAGGGGAAGAGACCTTAACACAAACTGCAATTCCAGTTTGACGATCTGAACTAGATGTGTGTGCTGGGAGTGAAGGAGGAAAAATACTTTAGTAGTCTCTAGTCTTAAATTTACTACTTCAGCTGATAAAATCCTCTGATCTTCCAGTGGGTGTTCTAAGTTTGTACTCAGTATTTATAAAAGATTTCATACGACTATATGATATTGGGGCTTTTCAGCAAGTATACAAGATACTGAAAAAATACTAACTTGAATGTTAAAGTAGCTTAGTCAAAGCATCTGTAATAAGCTATCCTTTTAGATAGCCTAAAATCTATTATTTATTTTAAATAGATTTCATAGCTACTCCTAGAAGCCAAGAGGATGATGCCCACAATGTACAAGCAGTAATAGATTCCCTGGCATTGGACTATTTGCAGGTCAGCTTGTCGCACATCACTGGTACGTACTCCTTTTCATGTAGACAAACGCCAGCTGAATACCTGTGTGGTTTAATTTGAACATTTTATAAGAGCCATATGCTATAAAGCATACTTTCAAATTTACATGAAAGGTCTCTTTCCTGTAGTGAATGCCATCAAAACACTCAACCCTTGCTTGGACATCAGGTTATAAATTTAAACAGCAAGCAGCGAATAAATAAAAGCTGTCTTGTATGACACAGACCTGTAAGAAATGTTAAAGTTAACACAATAATCAATCATACTTGTCTGTTAAAGTGTTACCTGAAGTCTGTTACTGGCTCAGTATTTTTTCTGTATACAGTTAAAGCTTGGAGACTGGATTGTAAAATGTGAGCCTTGAATTTTGGACTTGTTATTAAATTTGAAAAAGTTGGTGAGTAAAGACTTGGACAATGTTGTGTCTGTCCTTTGCACATAGATAGTAGCTTTCATTGAGTATTCATAGGTATAGTTTCGCATAACATTGCCTGCAAAGAATGAAAACTGTTTGCTTGATATGAAGTATCTCTTTCTAATTTGGCACTTGTACAGTATGGCTGGTATTTGTAATCCTGCCTGGTAGTCTATAGGCATGGTTCATGCTGTAGCTAGCATGTATAAGAAAATATTAAATACCAGCTACTCCCGAAAATATCCCTGATTATTTTTTTTTTTTGGTGGAAGCAGGTACAGCATCAATAAACTTTCAATTATTAGAACTGAAAATACACAACATTAGGAAACTTTTAAGATACCTTAAGCTTATGTACATAGCCATAAATGAGTGACCAGTTGTCTTCTGAGCTGACACCTTCACAAGAATTTCCAAGCACTCTTCTCCAGAAAACTCCCGCTTTTGAGAACTTTTCTTCTGTGAAGTACTAATAATTAATATGTGTACCTTCTCTTAAGGTGAAAACATTGTGAAAGGAGAAAGGGAATCTATCAGAAACCTCCTTGAAATATTTGATGGTTTGTTAGAGTATCTTACAGAAGACGACAGTGAATCTTCTTCTCAGAATGGAGGTGAGTAGACAGATGTCCTAGTTTAAGGTATTATGTTCTGCTATTGCTGTATTATGGACAGCTTGCTTTTTCTGTTTGTCTGCTGTCGAGTTAGCTTGCTGAGGGCTTTATTAGGTTCTCATGACCATAGTTCTGGGTGTTCATGGATGGAGTACAGCTCCCATAATAGGTAAAAACCTCTTTCTTTGCTGTTCTCCTCGCTAGCAGCTATAGGGAATGATATCCATTGGAAGATGTAAGCTTTGTGAAACCATGTTTTGGGATACCCAAGGTGTTTCCGATGTAGCAAAGATGTATTTGGTGGTTTTGCCTTAATTTATAACCTTGACAAGGCAGAGGACAAGAACAAAACTGACCACAGGGTGGGGAGGCAACTTCATTGGCCAAACTGAGTATTTACATTCATTATTTTTATAAACAATAATGATAAAAATAGATAATTTGTTTTCCCCACAACTTGTTAAAAGGCAAGAATTGGAGGACGTAATCTTTCTGCTTCGTTCTTGTGGCAGAAGCCTACTCCAGACAATTCAGCCTCAGTTAGTATGTTCCTTTTCTACCTGTAAGTCAAATGATTTATGGTTACAATTCAGGGAGGGAAATGTTGACTTTAATTGGAAGAGTGAGCAAACATCCCTTTTACTTACTAGGAGACAAACAGGGATGACTTAAGCTTTCCTGTGAACTGTGTCTTGAAATAGCCCCTGCCACGGATCTGCTCCCAAGTAAAATGTTAAACAGGGGAAGGGAAGGTACTCAGCCCTTCAGAGGCACCATCATTACTGCAGACTGAGTACTGGTCTTCCTATCTTAAAGCTGATAAGAACTGTCATCACTAGCTGTTGTACCCTGTGAGTAACGAGGAGAGCACTCGCTGGCTCAGACAGTTGCCTCCTGTCCTGTTTCACTGAGAATGGCAGAAAGAGGGCAGTAGCAATTTTCAGTGCCTGTACTTCTCTTTTTCCCTTCTCTCAGACTGCCAGTGCTGCTACCCAATAGGTGTTAGTGGCTCCAACTTTCTAGTTATAAGTACAGGATTTAAGTCTTTGAGGAAGAGGGAAGGCGTTATTTATAACTGAAATAACAGGGTATATGATGGTTGTATTGGTTTTCAAAACTTACCATAAAAGTTGCCTTCCTCCTGTCAAGGGAGGGCATTACATGTCATAATTTCAGATATCATCATGATAATGTTTTATTACACTTAAACAATTTTGTTGATATTGGCATTAATACCTGTTAGTTAATAGGTAGAAGGAGTTTTCCTGAAAATAATTGCCTCTTCATTCTTATCAGATGAGGCAAATGTGCTATCCAATAATGAAATTCAAATTGCATCTCAAGAGCAGCTGGAAAGCAATGCTGGCCAACTTACACAACCTTCAATATTCTCATCAGTTGAAGGGTAAGAACAATTCTGAATATTTGCATTGACATAGTGATTGACTATCTTTTTATGTATCTGTAGAGAAACTAGGAGGTTTTTAATAGTATGCAAGTAGGAAACATACTGATTACATACATCGAATGGAATGTGAGGTAACTTTCTGCTTTAGTCAGGTAGCAAGAGGGCTAAAGATAGATCCAGAACTTTTTTGCTCTTGAAGAGTACTGATGGCATTTTGTTTCCCTTAAGTTTACTTTACACGTGGAATGAAACAAGTTGAAAACTTTGTCTCAGTTTTAAATGGTTGTATTTTAGTTAAACAGCATTCAATTTATCTTCATGACTTCTGCATTGGTTGGTTTGGTAGAAGCTAGTCTTTTACGTCCTACACTATAATAGCCAGGTACCTGAAGTAGCTGCCACTCTTCTGCAGCCCCATCTTGTGGACTGAAGGGGCAAAGACTCCTAGAGTAAATATTTTATGGCTTTGTGTTCCTCTTAGGTCCCAGTCAGAATTTTTTGTTCCATCTTGTGATGTAGATGGATCAGAATCTACCAGTGAATTAATTAGACTTGGAGATACTGCTCATTCATTTTCCAAGAGAGAGGAAGGTGAGTTTGGGTGAAAAAAAAAAAATTAAGACTATCCTGTAGTAACATTTCTAGGCTTTTTTTTTAGTTAGTTATTTCAGACAAATACTTTGTTTTAAACTCTTATTTAAAAAAAAAAAACCCACACCCCCCAAAAAACCCAACATACAGTAAGCAAACATACCTGTAGTTGATCTTGCTGAAGTTAAAATGTAGATTTATTAAACTGAGTATTCAGACACTGCTTTTCATGACTCCTGAGCTACATTGTCTGGATAAAGGTTTGTTGTTCAACTTCTAATTCAGTTCTCCCTACAAAGGCATTTTGTTTTGTTCAATAGAATAAGAGATGTCTGAAGCCTTTAATTTATTTAATTTATTGCAGTGTAAAAGGTATTATTTAAGACTGTAAAAAGACTGGTAAGGTCATTCTTAAAGAAGACTTGATAGGAGTGTGTGCCACTTGAAAACATAATGGGTGGCTCTGGAACAAATAGCGTGCAGACTACTCAAATGGAGTCCACTCCTATTTTCTGCTTTCCTGTAAGAATATTTCTATTCTTATAAAATATTCCTATTCTTATTGGTGATTAATCTCTCCAAGTAGAGGCATAAAGAAATATTAAGAATTATGAAATCTTCATTTAATAGAATTACAAGTAGGAATTTAACAGACCTATTTTGATCATAGTATGGATCACTAACACCAAGTTACTAACATGTCAAACATTAATATTGTCTATCTAAACATAGCAAGATACTTTATAGTTCTTAATTTATAGTTCTTAATATAATTTTTTTCAAACACCACTTCTAGAATTCCAGTTGCCTGAATTGTTACCAGCAGAAAAGGACAAGAGAGTGGAAGAATCTAAAAACTCGGAGGCTATTGCAACAGTACCTAGACCATTCCCAGAAACTGAAAGGGCCATTACAAAGGGAGATGGTGAGTAGTCTTTCTTCTGGTATCTAATCTACCTGATTTGGACTAAAGGGTGTAAGGTACTAAGGTAGTGTAGAGGAGAAACTTAGTCATGGATGGATACACTTTACCTATATTTTGAAATAAATCCTTTTTAGAAAATTTATATTTTAGTGTCCTGGAGTCTGCAAACTCAATTATCTGGGGTATTTCTGCATAGCTAGGATTCCATTTCAGCCAAGTTTTTTCCTTTGTGGTTCAATAAGTAAAATACTGAAAGTAAAAAGTCCTTATGGAAGATCCTAGCATCCAAAATCATGTTCTCAAGGGGGTTTTCATGCTGTTCTTAAGGATGGTTATGGATAGATTGTGTTTTGGGTGAATCCTTCTGACAAGCGGCAGACATTGGTCCTGGCTTACTATGGCTCTGTCATTGCTTAGAATTCCTGCATATGAGCAGGCATTCCCCAGCATATGTCTAAAAAGACGGTGGGTAAAATAACAGCAAATTCAGAGCTATTTACTGTGTCTGCGTATAGCTATGCCCATGCAGTATGACAGCAGTGTATTCATATACATATATACACACATATGCAGTCATGAAAAACTTAGTGCTCTTAGAAAAGTAGTGAGACAGGGAGGGGCTGCAGTATGTATCTCTGTAAACAGAAGAAAAGTAAAGTTGCAAGGCATAAAGATGTTACAATACTGCTCTATGCAATCCAACGAAGATGGTTGTTAACATTAGATGTTTAGATACCTCCATCTAATATGTATGGAGAATACACAAAACTAACATTCTGCTTTCACAGATAACACTTAAACTTCAGGTTCTTCATATTTCTCTCTTAAGGGTCAGTGGAGTCTGTTCATACTACTGAACCTCAAAAAGAGAGTTTGAGTGCCAGTGCTACAATACTTGGGGAGCCTATACAGCAAGCTATTCCTTTGCTACCACCATTTCAGCCTTCGGAAGCCAGACCTCATTATTCTGGATGGAGAGATTATCAGAGCTCAGGCAGCCAGTCAGCAACTTTGGCTAACAGTGAAGGATTGAAAACTCCTGCTGTAAGTAAAAACCAACCCTTTCATTTATCTTTTTAGTAATGAATACTACTTTCATTGCAAAACCTTCTAGTATACTTTCAGAATGGGAGTAGTTGGTCTCTGAAGAACACTTCCAAATGTGTTAGATTTTATCTTCAGTTCAAAGAATTTTGGATTGTGGATTCATTCCTCACTGAGTGTCCAGAGAGGGGGTTAATTTGAGGGATGTGTTTATTTTATACGCATATACATATGCATCTCCAAAATCAATGTAACTGCACAGTTTACAATATAGTGAACAAAATCATTATTGTGTATTTTTATTTCTCTACAAAAACAGTATTGATTTCCATATGCAGACAAACCTAATGTATGACCTTCCTGTTAACAATCCCCTGTGAATTTATAGAAAACATGTTGCTTTTTATTTCAGCTTGAAAAGTCACTTACACAAAAATTTGAAGATGTTTCTGGTAAGTCTTCCTCTGATCAAGGAACATCCCTGGCAAGAGAGAATTTTGCTTCTCATAGGTTAACTCTTAAATGTTGCATTTATTTTTATTTGCATTACAAGAAACACGGTTTTGAAACTACTAGTGCGTTTTTTAAATTTAGCCACAAGTTCATATGTCTATCTCTGCTTTATAGAGAAACAAAAATAGTTTACTTCTAAGCTGTTCACTGTGCTGGAGAAACATAATCTGTGTCCCCAGTTCAACTCCCGTCTTAGTTAACCCAGTTAAGATGTGCCTATACTAAAGGAATCTGTTCTGGCAGAGAGCTCCCATTGCAGAGCTTATTCTGAGCAGAGAAACATGGACCAAACAAGCCAGTTTCAGCTTTTGAAAAAGCCATTAACTGCTATTGTAGAAAAGTTTTAGAAGCTAGTTTTCAGTACTTACTTATTTTCTTCGTTGCCTGGGAAACACTGCTTACCTTTCTAGTTTCCATAGCATTCCCATGACACTGAAGATTCAAAACTGGAGAGATTACCAAAATCAATGTCACAACTGTGTAACCACAGTTGCTTTGTCATTCTGTTCTCTTTGAATAATTTGGTTCCAAAGGCCACGGATCACCTCTTTTTTAACTTGTTCCCCACGTTAGTAGGCACAGTTCAACCTGTAACATCAACTAACACCTATCTGTCATTTGCTTCTGCAGTGGGAGACAAGATGGTATCAAATGATGCTGAGGACAATATGGCAAAGGTAGATGTTGCTTCTTTATCTTATTTGTGGAAGTTCTGCTTAATCTGTTGGATTTCTGCTTAATCCTTCTGATGCGTTGCGGCACTTCTGGGCTTTTTTCAAACTTGCTTTTGGCTTGCTTTCTTCAATATACAATTGAAGAATATTCAATGTTGTTAGATTATGACTATGTACAGTTTAAAAGTCACATCAGCTCTTTCTGGAGGTGTTTGCTCCAAGAAGTATAAGTGCCAATACCTATAGAATTCTAATTTACCACAACCAACCAGTTACTAGTTATCTTGGTTTTAATCAAAGATGTATAAAACACAAGAGTACAGTCATGTCCTTTCTTTGAAGTGTATCAGTATTCTAAATTGCTAAGAATTTTGGTTTCCTGGGGTTGTTCAGGTTCCAGTAAAATTTTGCTCCCTTCCTAAAGATCATTGAAGTGCCTGGCTGTGTTCTTTCATTTTATTTTCTTGCATTGTCCTTTGCTTTTCAAAAACTGAATAATGCAAAACACACAAATTGATCAGCAGATGCCATTCTCTGCTTGTAGAAACATGTCTGTATAGCAAGTTCCTTGCTCTGGAAAACACATTTTTTTTGCCTTCTGCAACCACAAGAGGTACTCACAGACTTCATTTGTTCCAATAGTTTCAACAGCCTTTACTTCTACGTTGTCTGTTTAAAACATTGTCTCTGTTTAAAACTGTTTCCATTGGTGTATATGCATGCCAACCCCGAATTACTCCAGTTTGAACAGAAAATTACTAGACAGTACTAAACCAGTGTAACTAAATGGCATAAGGATGTGTTTTCTTTCAGTTTGCTATGAATTGCAGCTTAGCCTATACTCAGTGAGGTTCAGCTTACTCGCATTACTTAGCATTAGTCCCAGCGTAATGAGGTAGTACGTGGTGATACTCATAACTTCACCTAGACCTTGTTCTTCTGATTCTAGTGATTTAGCTGTAGATGATTCTTGAACTGATCTTCTGTAGTTTTGCTAGTCTGTTTCTTTACACATCTAATTCTCACAAGCACACTATCTTCAGTCAGGGACTGGAACACATAACTATTTTATATTTGTGTGTATATATATGTATGTAAAATCACAGGATTTGAGAAGCTGTTGTAGGATCTCTCTACTCATGTGATCTATAGTATTTCTGATCTTTACTGTGAAAATCTTAATAAAATCTTAATTTACTTGTACTCATTTTCCTAGGTTCCCTGGGTATATGGGACTTCATCTGCTTCCTCTTTACATCAAAAACTCTTACTACATGCTGAAAAAGTAACACAAAGTCCAATACCTGAATCTAGATATCTGCCTAGAAAGAAAAGGCAAGTTCAGTTTTTTGGTGCTGAGCCAAGCTAGCACTTTCATATACATGGCCACCCCGTGCCCCTTTTTTAAAATAAGACCTCTTCCTCCTTGGCTGCATGACAGTGAAAGATTGATTTTAACAGAAAGATTTCCTGACATATATGAGTTTTCTTAAATATAGTTACAGGCATTTACACATTCATCTTCTACTTAATCCTATAAAATTCTGCTCATGCAGCAAGTGAACTGGAATTGTACGAGCTAATGCTTATCTTCAAGTTTTTAGAATAGAAATGAAATCTGTTTTCTGTTTTAGCAGATATGAAAATTCTACCACAGATTCACTTGAAGAGTCTCTTTCCCACAAAACAACAAAGGAAAAGCCATCTGACCAAGAGCTTCATAAAGTATCAGAAAAACTCTCTCGTGGGTTAAATGAGCTCGATTTAGTAAGTGAAATCTATTCTTTGGTGTATGTGAGCCTTAGTAACGATAGTGGAGAGAACCAAAATATAAATTTAATATTGAAGAAAAGGAAATCGGCAACTAACAGACTAACCTGACTTTAGACAGTTCTAAATTTTGAATGAACAATTGAACCTGATGCCCAAAAAAATTCTATCCAATAGATGTTAAAGAGAGCCTTGAGTGGGCACACCAGAGAAGAAGAGTTGACAGATGAAGACAACCTGTCTCAGCACAGTGACAGTGTCGTGGATTATCGCCGAAGGAAAGGTGAACAAGGTAACAATTCTTATGCCACTTAAGTATTAGGATGGGAAGGAATATTAAAAAAAAAATCCTTCTGATGTAAAGTTGATACACAGAACTACTCCTAGTGAGTTCCTAAATTTTGTATTGTTAGTTCCCTTCTATTTTGTCTTAGATCCAAACTTGAGCAACAGTAACAATTACAATTAAGTTCCCATTTAACACTTAAATAGCAGCCTACCTTCAGTTGTCTTTGCTGCTTTTTCCTTTCCCTCTTGAATATCTCCTGGCACCCTGGCTATTATATAAGCACCAAAATTAGTGATTTGAGGCAGGGATAATTCTAAAGGAAAAGGCTTTAGCTTTTTATGACTTAGTTTGTGCTAAACTTCTTTTACTTTTATGCTGTATGTCTTTTTGGGGGATACTTTTCCTTGTGTTTGGCTGGAGGTTTTGTTTGTTTCAAGTTAGATACTCAATTAAATCACCTTTCCTTGCAGACACACCACATCTGAGGTACCCAAGCAGACCCCGATCCCTCTCTCCATCCTCACCCTCATCTCAGCATCAGCTCTTTTCTGAGTTGGAAGATAAACTTTGCAGTAATGGAACAGGCCAAATAAGGAAAATACGCAGCCAGTTGCAAAAAGAAAGGGATGAAAGGACAAAAAAAGCAAAGGTAATTTTTAGGTTAGACTTACTGGTCTTTCTTACCAACAGTTATACTAAAAGCATTAAAACTGAATGCTTTTACTTAATGGGGACATCTGGCCTACTTTAATAATTTTGTACTGTTCCATCTGTAGACTGCTGAGGAAAAGACTTAAGCCCCAAATTTTGAGAGAGAGAGAAGTGGAAGAAGCTTCCTTGACCCATACACTGAACAAGTTAATGAGGTGATCATATGGACTGATGATTTTCTACAAGAAGTCCTCTTATTTTTATTTTCTAGATGGTTGATAAAGCTTATGAAGATGAACTAAGAATTTATGAAGCTAGGGAGAGGCTTAGACTTTCCAAGCTCAGAGAACTCATCAAGGAAATGGTATGTGATGCACTATGGTGATTGTTGGTTGTGTTTTGTTTTAAATTTGTCTAGATGATGTGTCCAGACATTGGATATGTCTATTGGGTACAAAAATCTCCTTGCCTTCCAGTGTCATAGTTAGTAGTATACAATGCTCTAAAATAGTAAACAGAAGGACAGCTTTTACTGAGATAGGTAGAACCAAGGGACAGCTGGTTTTAGAAGTTTCAGCGCATCATGTATTAAGAATAATACCTGTTCTTATGGGTAACTGAACACCATGCTTTTCACATGAGGTGGTAACTTCAAGACCCTCAGGTTTAAAGAATTTAAGCTAAGGGAGCAAGTAGATAGCTTCCACAGACTGACCTAAACTTCTATACACATGGGCACTTCTCTCACACACACATCCCCAACAGCGAGGTTAATAAGGTTGGAGCCCCTGTACACTGTAGGCAATCATCTGCTTAATATTGTCCTTTGAGTAGTCATTAACTACTCAAAAAGCTGGGTTTGTGCAAGGATGGTTCTCCATTATGAATGGGGCAAAGGAGTTTTTGCTACTTTCTGACATACTGCAACAGCAAAGAACTTAAGCTGAAAAGCTCTGTCATACTGACGGCATGAAAAGGGCCAGTGCAGCCTACATTGTTACCACCTCTGCAGCAGCAGTCTATAGGCTGCTGCAGTAGCGTTAAGTGCAGCAAAAGAGCTGAGGTTATGCAACAGTGAGATTTAACCTTTATTTGAACCCTGACCTGCATCTGGTAAATTCTGGCCTTCTGGAGAATCCAATTCAAAAGGTCCAAATTCTCATTCTAAATTTTCAAAGACATGTAAGTTCTGATATCCAAACTATCTGATCTATCAGTCTTTCCCTTCTCATACCTGTTCTCCATCTGTTTTACATCTGCTCCTAAGGAACAAGAATACAAAGAAAACATCTTTAAAGAACCTCCAAAAATGCCTCAGCCAGTGAAAGTTTATTCTAGAAAAACCACACCTTGGAATCCCAAATACAGCCAGTGGATTCCAAAACGAGGGACTGTGAAGCCAAAGAAAGCAGCTCCAAGTAAGAACTGCAAAACTATACGTGGTGGAAAACTGGCATCTTTTGAAAGCATGTGTTGAACTCCAAGAATAAAAGCATCAGTCCAACATATACCAGTCAGCTGTAGCATTTTCCCCTTCTTATGACCTCTGTATGTCTGGATTTTTGTTAGGGAAGATAATGCTTTAAGTGAATGTAAACCACTAAAGCACAATCAAAGCTGACCCATTTGCTACCTCCTTAAAATCCCCTGGATTATTTTCAAGGTTTGATTCCATTACTGCTACTCCTATGCTTACTCCACTATAGTCTGAGCTCAGTCTTTTTTTTTGCCCCACCCTTTTTTTTTTTTTTTTGCTGAGCATGTATCAGATTTAAAATTGGGCCTTCAGCTTGAGCGGGCTGGTGCTGAGCTATGTACAGGTAATAGACCAGAATTTTTCCATTGCTGTCATCTTCCTTTCAAGACCCTGCGGTGCTGTTAACATTACCACTGGTTCTGCTGAGCAAGTGATGCTGCAGGAACAGCCAATGTGCAAGTCACAGGCTCAGTTTTTGGTAAATGGCATTGTGCATGCTTATGTATAAGATCATGGTGCAATCCCCTACATATCTGAGTGTTGCTTTTTTCACTGTTGCTGAGTATTGTTTTTTCAGTGTTTAAAAGGGCATATACTTGGTTAATACCCATTTGTTTCATCTCCCCATCATCTTTTCCTGCCAGAAAGGTCAAAGATGTAATGGTAATGAGCTGGCTGCAAACCAGTGTATTTTCTACATGTTTACTTGACCTGGATCTGTCACTACTACTCCTTTATTAACATTATTTTAAGTTGCTGCAGACAGTGAGAGACACAAAGAAATCACTGATTAGTGATGGTCAGAACCATTTGAAGAAAGAAGTGAATACCTGTGTTAATGCAGTGTGGTGGTGGGAGGGAAATAATTCCTGAGCTATAAATAATTTCTTCTCCACCGCACAAACAACAACAACTTGGGACTACTTTCTCCGTTGCTGTACTGACAGAGAGATGTTATGTCCTGCTGGGTTTAGTCTGACATCATAACAACGGCATGGTAGTTGTATATAGTGTTCAATCTAACATATTTCATAACCTAGGCTGACACTGTCTGGAAGAATTTACCAGTAAATGTATTCTCCAGGAATTTATTACTTACATCTGTCTTTACCTTGTAGTGAAAGTAAGAGATGATGACATCCTATTGCAGCTACTGGAAGAGTTTCCCCACCTGCATATTTCCCACCATACTATGAATAAAATGTGGCAGCAGCAGCTTGCACATACTGAACAACTTAAGGCAGCTTCTGGCAGAACTAGACCAAAACTCCAAAGTGAAGTGAGCATTCTTATTCTTACCTTCTAAGTATCAGCAGGGATAGTACCTCTGACAATAGCTAGCAGTCATCAGTTTGTATTGCATAATAAAATTATCCTGACTCTTTGTATGCATCATAAATAGGGTACATGCACATCCTAAGCACAACATGAAAGGATGTATATCTGAGCTTGATTAGTTAAATAGGGATGTACATACCTAGACACGTGGGTTCAACTTTTTATCAGCTGCTGATAAATAGTAATGTTAATTTTTTATACTAGTTTATCTAGGATTGCTTAAAAAAAAATTTGTAGTTTTGAGTGCTAGTTCTGAACAGTCTTTTAGTTTAAAAGTTAGTTATGAGATGCAAAAGTTGATTAACTTCAGTATTGTAACTCTCAACATAAAAACCAAAATGTAGCAGAGGGTCAATGTTTAAAACTCCTACACAAAACTGCCTGTCCTGCAGAATGATGGAATTAATTAGCTTTTTTTTTTTTAAACCCTCAGGTTCAACAAGCCCTGAAGAAGCATGAGCTTCTTGTTGCAATTATTAAAAAAGATCAAGACCATAACAAGAGACTGGTATGTTCTTTGAAGGATATTTGTTACATAGGACAAAAATTTCATGTTGAACTAGCTAGAATGCACATTCCCTGGCCCATTAAAGGGGCTTTTTATCTTAAAACAGTTTTATGCCGCGAGTAGCTTTGGTCTCAAACACCATGTAATCTTTTTGTGTGTGGCTATTGAGGTCATGGGAATGGAATATTATTATTACACTGCACCGTTGCTTTAAGAGTGCAAGTAAATTCTAAGAATGTGCAAGGTGGAGAAACTTCAGGGTCCTGGTGTTGCTGGTAAAACCACCACCTACCATGGCAACACTGACTCCTTAATTATATAGTGCTCTTGATTGCACCACTTTGCTAAATCAGTGGTGACTAAAGCTTTAAACCGTAAATGCAGTGTAAAATTGGCATGGGGGGAAGGTCCTTAGGGTAAAGGACCCTATTTATTTAGCAGTGATGAACAAAGCTTTGCCTGCAGCAATATCTATTGGAAGCTTGGTGGTCTTACAGCTACTGTTCTCTCTTCAGCAAGAATTTAAGCAACGTATCTACCGACAGAAATGGGCTCAGAATAAAGTGAGAGAGAAACGCCAGCAAGTTGCTCGAGCCAGGAAATACTATGAAGATTACCGGGTTCAGCTGCGTGCCAAGATGATGTGGGCTAGGACACGGGAAGAAAGGGTAAGTACAAGATATCTTGCTCTCCAGGCGTGGATTTCTTTTTTGTTTGGACCCCAGTGCTGAGGACCCATAGTCCAAATAATAGTACAAGTAGACAGAGAGCAAGTTAAGCAAACAGAGCAGAGGAGGCAGGATTAAATGGTTGGTCAGTCAAGGCCCCAGATTAAAAGGTTCCTTCTTTGGCAACACTGATGCAGTTTAGGGCAGACTACTGTAAAACAAGAAAGGATGCTTTATGGGGTTAAGAAGGAGGAGAGAAAGGGTGAAGTATCAGTATGGAAAAACAGGGCTGGTAATACGAGAAATTGGGGAAATGAGTTTTCAGAAATGGTAGGATTAAGAAGTTGTTCCTATAGTTACTATCCAAAGAAAACAATCTAAATCTTCAGTTAAGGAAACTGATCAAAAAGTCAGCTTTGTTATTCAGTTATGTTTGTTAAATAAAGTAGACTTTTGGACAGATACGATCTGTAATTAGGGTTGGACATCAGAGCTAAGGAAAGCAAGTAGAGTTATTACACTTTGAGGATTGTATATCTACTCTTGCACCTTTTAAAATAAAAGACTAGAAGGTTAGTGCATAATCCACTGCTAGTGATTTGAGAAGTGTTTGCCTCGAGCTGCAAAGCACTGTAGCTGGTAAGTGTTCTTTTGTATAAATGAAAATCCTGAGTACAGGTTGGATTTCCTGCTATTGGAAATCTGGATTAAGGTCCTGAAGTTAGACAACAGAATGTAGGGTGGGCTGTAAATCACAGTGCATGTCCAAAAACCTTGGCTTGCTTTGTTGCGTTGTCTGAAGTGATTTAAAAAATGTAATATACATCTGCTGTTCTAGCTCCTCCTTAATCATATGACTAATCTGACATGAAAAATTTATGTTATCTATCAGAATTTCAACTGAGTAATACAAATATAGCTCAGCTGTATTTGTACCATTACTAGATACCTAACTGTGTACTTGTTTATGGGCAACAACCTATCTTCATGTGATCACCATTCCATCAGGAGATAGAGCAGCTGAAAAATGTAAATGTATATTAGGAAGCTTTAGGTTTGCTTTTTTACTTGCTGGCAGATATTTAAAAACTTATTTGAAGAAGGCTTAGAAATTCAGAAGCAAAGACTGAAGGACCTGAGAGCATATGCTCACGAGAAGCGTACTGAGCAAAAAAGAGCGCACCAAAATGAGCTGGAGTCTATGGAGAACTATTACAAAGATCAGGTAAAGCTTAATCTGCATCAAAGACTTAATATTTTTTTACACTAGCAGTCTGTCCTTTCTTTAATTGATTCAACTCAAACATGTTATGCTTAGTTTTCCATGCTAGCAGAAGCTTTATCTCAAGAACGCCAAGAAATCCAAACCAGAGAGAAAGCACAAGCACAAGTATGTATATGTATTTTTAATTTTGTGTAAATGTCATCTTCTTACGTGCTGTGGCTAATGTCTGTAATTCCTTTAGATGCTACAGAGATCAAAAAGAGAACTGAGATCCAGGATGGAAAAGGAAATACAGCATCTGCAAGCAGCAATAATGCAAAGTGATGATGACACCTTTTTTCAAGAGCTAGAAGCAGACAGACTGAAATCCAGACTTCAGCTGGCTTCCTTTCAGTATAGCAAAAACCATTTCTTGTAAGACTTATAGTAAATATCACTGCAGTTCTCTCTGGCTAAGGTGATGAGAATCTTTGAGAGCTGCTCTTAACAGGAAGATGGTGTGTGGCTGTTTTTCTCTAAAATATCTGGTCTGTCATTTTGACATGTAAGAGATGTAGCTGCTGGTATCTAGGATCTCTACAGCACTTTTATGATCACCAATAAAGTTTTTGAACTACTTTCTACCTTCTTAGCAAGGCTGAGATAATGTTGAGCTGCACACAAAGGAAGCGGGATGAAGTCAGTGTGCGTTAGTGGAACAAGTTGAACGCTCAGCCTCCTCTATGCTTGTGCTGGTTCTGTTGTTGCTGGAGTTGAAAAGCCACAGTAACACCATTAGCCAGAAGTTACTGGATGAGAAGGCTCACAAAGAATAAGATAATCTTTAAAAGAACATGAGTGGTTCAAGTTTCCTCTGAAAGGACAAGTTAGAGAATGCCTGCGATAAACCTGACATAAAAAGGAGTAATTTAAATATATTAAGCAAAGGAGGACTACTTCTACACAATAGTATGTTTGCAATTTTGGTGTTGCTGGCTTGTTAATGGCAAAGCATATGAAGTACTACTTCCTATGCTACAACTGTATTGGAAAAAGTAGTTTGACATAGAAAACAGTGAAAATTCTTCTGAAGCAGTAGAATATAAGCTTCTGCAAGAACTGAAACCTAGGAAGGACCTTTGGACAGCATTCCTAATTATTTCAACACAAGTATACTAACAGGTATATTCTCTGTAGGTATTTCAATTGTTGGATTTTACACAGGGGTTTTAAAAATTACATAAACCCATGTGTAAACAAGCAAAGTTTTGTTTGAATTGATCTATTTCAGAAAGGAGCCATAGTAATGCAATATACAAATGGACAAGCAATAACAACTGAAGTAGTTTACAATGTTTGCTCTTAGAAGCAGATTATTGGCACAACAGTTTTACAAGGGTAATTGTATTGAGTAGCCAGTTTAGTTTTTTTAGGGAAGAGCAGATTAGTTTTAGTTCTGTCAGTGTGTAGCTAGAGTAAATAGTGATTAAAAATTCCACCATTCAGCTTTTACCATATTTTAGGTTGTACCGTTTGCTTCTAGGCAGAGTAGGAGCTGACAGTAGGCACTACATCTATCTTTATAGCACACGATGATTCTACAAAGTACATTGTTTAGTAGAAAATTCAAGTTTCAGCAGCCATGCACTATGGGCCCTATGAGATGCAAAGACAGAGGGATGAATACTTAAGCTGAGAACAAATTACATAAACCCAGACAGATAATTAGTGAAGCCTGTTACTGCTACATTCTCTTCTGCTTGACAAAATTGCAATTTTTAAATAGTTTATCTTAGTAATGAAGATGAACTAAAGTGTAATTTTAAACAGGCTCTAGTAGAAAAGTTCTTACTTAAAATCACACATGTGAGAAGTGGTACAGAAATACTGAAATTAATTGCATTGTATATACAGTATTTAAAGCTTGCCATGAGATGGTGTCTCTTATGGAACTGACAAGGCCCTCAGTGAATACTCATACGTTGGGAAATAAAGAAAAAGAGACAAAAATGAAGCAGAAAAAAAAAAGCCCCAGCAGCACAAGATGCTTCTTTTACAGATTAAACAAAACAGCTGGCAGTTAGAGCATGATATACCTCACCAAGCCCAAACAACACACAACAAAAACCCTCTACAAAACCAGAAACCCACACCCTGACTTTCTAAACCATTTCCAGGGACTTGCTATAACCCAGCCTAATTCAAAGCCTTTACCTAAGGGACAATATTTACCAGCTAAAGTGATCAAATTAACAAGTATTTAACAGATTTATTTACCTTTTTTCTTCCCTTAAGGAAGATGGTTTAGCTTTGATGAATTTTGAGGAGGCATCTGTTCACCAGCGCTGAGATAAAAGTCCTTGCCCAGGCATGTGTATGTCACTACATGAAAGCCAAAAGTAAGACCTTTCTTGTTTGACTAGGCCATTTAGCACAATCCTTATTGTAAGAGAAAGACACCAAGTTTTAAGTATTTTCTCCTGAAACAAAGTTGAGTTACTTAAAAATGATATTGTTACATTTTAAAGTAAATCTTTAATTAAGAAAAACTTAAAACTTTTAAAACCATTGATGCTGTGACAGTGCAAACAGCATACAATTTATTGCTCAACTTCTGCATGGGTACATACATTAAGTACTTAAAAACCATTTTATACAGATTTTTTTTTTGTTAAAGCTCATGTAACAGCTGGGTGAAAATACAATGATACCAATGCTAAAACACTCTGTAATAAATACAATGGAAATGATAGAAACTAAGAACTGTCAGTTTGTGGAGGAGTAATTACACTTGTATAAACTAATTACAACTACAGACAAAGCTCTGAGGATGTGGTAGAGCCAGAAACCTACTACATAGTGTAAAGTACAACAAATGGCACCTGTTAACTATATGGTGCTGTTTAAAATCTGAAGCAACTGGAGCATGCTACATTAAGCTGTATGATGCATACTTATGATATAGAAGCAAAGCTTTTACTTCCATCAATGCAGCCAGTTTAAACGCACCAGAAGTTCAATACAGATGTAGTGTTGTAGAACAAGAATTTAAAAACGGCTTGTGTGCTCTGGACTTTAGTACAACACAAAAATTTGGTACAAATAAATCAGTTTAGGGAAACTGAAACTATGTGCAAAAAAAAATTAGAATACATACTGTACAAAGCACCATTACAAAACTCTTTACACCGAGAAATTAAATCCTCTGAAACTCAACTGTGTACTGTATATTTGAAATCTACAAAAGTCACTGTTCATAATTAAACATTCATAATGAAAAGCATAAAACCATGATGTGACATCTCTCTAAAACAACTAAAGACTGGATAAAGTAAAACCCAGTAAGAGGGACACATTGAAATAAATATTCACATTAATCATGGGGTGAAAGTCCAAGGTTAAAATGCAATATTAGGCTTAGCACCTTTTTGAGGGGAAAGTAGCTGACATCATATCGAAACAAAATTTTGCAAAGGAATCAACCCTTTAACATTTTCAGATAAAAATGTGACTAGGTGATGAGGTGCTTTAGTTAAAGCTCTCAGTCATTATGAAGGTAGAAAGGCACTCAAAATACTTGGTATATTCATCCTTGCCTGTCAGCTAGGGAAAGTCAAATTACAGGCTAGTTTTGCCTGTAATATATTAAATTTACAATATTTATCTGTGGCAGTTAAAAACAAATTATCCATGCCATACCAAAATGTTTGGTAGAACAAACAGGAGTACTGCTAAGGCTGCTGTGAAAGCCAATGGTATTTATCGGCTGATCTAGAGTCTGTATTCTGCAGAGCTCATCTCCTCCCTCCTCAAAAATGCTTTTATGACGTAAGGGTGGCCATAACTATGTGTTCAATAAATTTACCAGTCTAAGTAGGCTGACGGGGAGAAGGTTCCTGGGAGGTGGGTACAGCTGATGTGGTCAGAGACACTACAGAGACAGTCTTTAAATAGTGCTGAGGTGAGCTGTCTGGTGCAGAGGGAGCAGCAGCATACCTTCCCCCTTGAATCACCTAATGGAGTCCTGACTTCTCCCAAAAGCTGGATTAAACTGGATTTTACATTTTTCATGTTTCACAACCAGGGAGGCTGCAGCCATAGCCTGAGCAAGAGCAGGGGGGAAAAAAACCAAACCACTTACACAACACCAGAGTATCCATCCTGTGAACAGTGGCCAGAAGAACCTGTCTCTGTAAATAGTAATTCACATCATACCTCAAAACTTGCAGAGTGGTGAGAAGAGGTCTTTGGGAGTGTCTAAAGCAGTGGTCCCAACCACAGGCAGCGGTACTGACTAAGAAACACACTGAGCAACAACCTACTTTGCTCTCCCAGGCAGCCTGGACAGATGTAGTGGTAGCTTCTCTGGTAACAGTATTACCTGAAAGCCATGAATTAGGGATCCCAACTGTAGATGCAAAGGTACCAGCCATTTTACATGAGTGCAATAGTCCCTTGAAATGAAGAAAAAGGGGTCTAATATATTTCAAACCTGGCTGTCAAAGCAAGTTTCTTGGCTTTATGTTTACATCCCTAAGTAGCCTCATCTCTGCAGCCAGCCCAGAATGGGAAGCAAGTCCCTTAGAACAAACCTTCCAGCAACAGCTGTACAAAAAAAAAAAAAAAAAAATCAAACGAACGTGGATTTGGCTCACCAGATTCTTACCACAATTCTACAAAAGTAGGCCATTGCCCACTATTCTAATACACAACATCCAGTAGTAGTTTACTCACTGTGGCAGTCAGATTTGGCAGAACAAAATCAAGCTCCATAGAACAGACAGAAAATTAGCTAGTTCACTGTGTGACTTACACTGCAAAAATGGAACAGCTGTTTACATCCCATTCTTTCAGCATTTTCAATACCCTTGACTCTCTTCTCATTGGCAGTGTAAAAATAGTGCAGATTTGATGATTAATTGAAACCTAAGTCGAAAAACCACAACACTGATTGGAAAAAAAAACGCTACTTATTCCAAATATTCTCACCACTGAGAGGAGAATGCCACCATCTCAAGCAGACTGATTCATCTACACACCACAAGCAGATCATACAGATCTTAACTGAGAATTCCCAAACTAACTTTAAAGTTCAGTTCCCTCTACTGGTAGTGCATTTTGTTCCCCTTTGAAGAGATCAACCCATGTCATAATTCATATATATATTTACTTCCATCCCTACAATCAATAAATTATGTGCTTTTAAAACCTCATTTTCAAAGCACATTACACATATTTCAGTTAATACACGATTTTTCCTTAGTTGTAAATTAAACCCACATGTCATGAGCAGCTAAACAAAGATTACAACATGTTTTACCTGATAAATCTTTAGCATCAACAAATATATAATGTGATTTGGCTGCATTCAAACAGACTTTGGTTGACTGGACAGGATGGGTTCTGAAATGAACTGCTGACAGGCTTCTGCTGTCAAATATCAACACATCAGCATGCTTAAAAAGTTGAAAAATGCAGTGTTTTAAAGTCAAAAGCAACAAAAAATACTCTTGACAGACTTGTTAGAAAAATGCTGTTTTAAAAAAATCAAAACGTCTACTGTTCATTAAAAAAGGTCTATCCCACATGTTAACACAAGTACTGTACCAAATACAGTATGTGTCACTCACACTAGAAATTTTGTTTAAGGAATCTGACAAGTGATATAAATAGGACCCCAAAACATCGTATTTGTAATTCATGCTTGAAAAATATAAAAAAGCCTCCTGTGGTAACATTTAAGTTGAATTTACATTGCAGAATATAACGTTTTACTATAAGAAAATGCAGTTAACATGTAAGTGGCTTTAATTAAAAAGGTTAATGATTCTTTCAGCCAATTTTATGCAAAGTTAGAATAATCCAAAATATTTTTTTCCAAAAATAGCAGGTATAGATGCTGTTCAGTATCATACATTTGAAACAGGCTGAAACGTGACTTGTACCGACTGCTGAAGTTGTGTCTTGGTATCTGAGAATAGAAATCAGGTAGGCAAATATAATAGATTACCTTTTACAAAAATAGTAGTAGTCTTTAAGTATAGAATACTGCTTAACTGTTGAAATGTAGGAAAAGTCAGCATTCTGTATGTTCAAGATATTAGTTTTTAATAGCAGCTGAATGATCCTATGGCAGGAACCACAGAACCTATTTTCTTGAAATAAAAAAAATAATAATAATAAAAAAAAAATCCAAAGTTGTCCTTTCCCTCCCAGTGTCCTAGTGTAGAAAAGGGAAAGTTTCCTGTATTTCAAGCATTTCTTGAGTCTTGGCTGAGGGAAGGGCTTTCTGGCTGACAGGAGTATAAATAGAGTCTCAGGTAAGCCTGCGAAGGGTCATTCCACAGCAAACCCACACGTTTCTTCAATGGCAGTTAGCAGCTTCTCGTATAGCTTGTCATAGCTTTCATAAGGAGGAATGTCTATTCGGTTAAAGCTGTGGATAGAAGGCAGAAAAGTTTCAGCTTATCTGGAACTTCAGGCACCACCTAGCAAAAGTTCTGTTATGCTTCATTTAACGTACTTGAAAGAATGACAAAGCAATACTTAACAAGGCAAACAGAACTTCACATAAATAAAAGCAATCTCTAGTTTTCACACCTTTACTACTGTGTAATGGACAGCATTTATTATGTCAGAAAAGGAGGGGAGGGAAAAAAAAGAATGCTCAAACTATAGAGACAGCAAATTGGTCTTAATCTATGTATCACAACAGAGACCTGAAAAGGTCTTACCAGGTGTGAGCTTTCGGCAAATTATTAGTGCTGGCATCAATCTGGTGTATTGTAAATAGTCGTGGGCCTGCAGCACCTGAAAATCCAGAAAAGAGCTCTACTACAGCTGTAGTGCATAATATGAAATGTCTTTGTTGCACTGCAACAATAAAAAAGTAACTAAAACCACAAAAAAGAGAAGCCATGCACAAAGCTGAAATCATCAACGGGCAGGAAAAAAATTAGAACAAACTCACAGTGCCCATCAGACAGATTCCTCCCTCCACCCACCCACGGTACTGATGCAGTTAAAACCATTGAAAGATAAACAAGAACAAAGCATTGATAAGGAAAAATAAAACACTCTTTTTACACAATGCACTATATAATTCCAACACTTTTGTATTTAAACTCCTCTCTTCCTCCAGAACAAAACTTATGCAGCTGTATTTGTCCCCATTTTATAACTGGTCTTGAGTAGTGGCCAATTCCATTCAAATTCCATAGAAGAGTCACAATACCAACTTCTTATATAATTTTGTGAAATTTATCTCACTATACAGAGATCCCCTTAATCTCTCTGCTAAAGAAAAAAAGACTTCAGCACTGCAGTCTTTTAGACTTAGTATATGTTGAAGAATTCCGTAAAACTGGAATTCTTGCCTGCATAGACGCACATTAAAGAATATAATAATACACAGGGTCAGGCTTTCTCAGGGGGACTCTTTGCTGTCAAATAATAACGTGAGCTTGTTGTGCTGCATTAGTACAACTCTGTCTAAAACCTGACAACCTTCATGTTCAGATCTGTAGGAAAGCGGGCTGCATTTGCTCACAGAAGTATTTGTTTTACTAGTATAGTCATACTAAAACTTGCAGCGCAGGTGAAGTTAAACTGGTATTACTGCCATTACCATCCTCCCAACAGCTCACTCCCCCGCAGTAACAGCATGCCCATCGATAGTAGGGTTAATACTACTCATAACTACTGACAGTTCCAGTTTGCCTAAACAAGTCCCTCCACCCTCTGCAATGTTACTTAAACACTTGAAGTACCCCGCACTGCTTAAAGTAACCAAGGTCTTAAAAAACGCAATGTTCCTGAGCTTCTAACGTGCCTGAACATTTTAGGGGGCTTCTATCAGATAATGAAAAAGAAACAGATTTCTAGAGCAACTGGCTTTTGTATTGTGGTAGCTTTACCATAGCATTTGTGTTCCACCTGTTAAATGGTTTATGAGCAACGTTTCCCCTGGGCAGTTTTCTCTCATCTTGTGAGAGAGTAAAATAGGGGAACTACCGTGTTGACAGAGCAGCACGGGTTGCAGCCAGAGCTGCTACAACAGAGACCCAGAGCTTCGACTGAGGTTCAGGAGACAGGTCGGTAATTAAGGTGATCGTTTGTGATGCCTGGGCCACCTGTGATTACGTCACTCTTACAATAAAAGTAGTCAGCGTTACGAAGCACCTCTGCTGTCGGAGTCGCAAGAACACTGCATGTTGGTGTTCCTTTGTCCCAGAGCTGTACGGGCGATGAGGGCTTGTGAAAGATAGAAATTAAAAAACAGGCTTCTAGAGAAAACATAAGGAGAACCCCGCTAAGACCTCTGCTGGTCAGAACTTCTTGCCAGAGAAGCAAGTGCATAACTGAAACAAAAGAACCATCTACAGCTGAATAACAAGGTAATAAACAAACACACAAAAGGACTATTTGCGATTGTTATTCATCAGACCATTAAAAATCGCTCTCAAAAAGTCATAACCAGCCTCATTTTCAGCTAATGTTTCTGTGATGTGTCCTACTGCTTCCTCCAAGTACAGGCATTTACAGTTCCTCCTGGAGAAATGTTACCTTGTAATGCCTTGAAGCCCTGCAGAGGCACTCGGGACGAGCCGGTCACAAACTGGAGAAGTCGTGCTCTCCTCTCTTCATCGAAGAACTCCACAGCTTTCCAGAACCATTTCACGATGTTGCTGTCTGGGGTACAGTGTTTTAACCTAGTATTTGCCTTCCAGTCATTAACATCAATTTTTCCCAGTCCACAAATGATGAGCTGTAAATTTAAAATATAATAAAGTATTTCATCATTGATGAATATGAAAATAGTTTTGGAGCTAGCCAAATGATGAACATCTGATTTTGAAAAATCGACAGATTTTATACCAAGGGCAAATTATAACCTCTTGCTAATCTTAAGCCATGTCGAATTTTTTTTTTTTTTTTACATCTTATCTTTGTACACAATCCATTTTTCAAACGGCCTCAATTCAAATTTTAAAAAATCAACCATTTCATAAGCTTATACGAAAGTGTCTTGACCTGTCAATTGAATAACAGAAGCACAGATTCTACCCATGTGTGAAAGCGCATGCATAATTCACGTTTGAACTCAATTTCTTCTGGAGCGTAGCTAAGTGTGTAGTTTGGCTGGTTCAGCTCCGGACCCCCAAAAGTAATCTTGTTCTTGTCATACCATACATGTAATACAAATCAGACTTCTTTCCTCACAAAAAGCTTTCAGCACTTCTAAAATGGAGATCCACAATGGATCATTTTAAGCTCAACAGGGATACAATTATGAAGACATTTTCTTGTGACTAAGAACATTGGACCTTCCCCTTTCTTATTCTGCAGCTGCAAAATGATTCTGGGTTAACAGTATGGCTGGCTTGCTGTTGTTGAATGACAATATTCAGGATAAAAGAAGAGCAATCACTGACATTCTACTGCCATGAACAGAAGAAAGAATTAATAATTTACCTTGTGGACATTTTAGATGGCAAAAACAGCTCCACAGCCAACAGGCTGTATATTAGACTTCAGTTTTAAAACAAGCTTGGGATCTATGGGATTTGCCTTAGGAGGATATTGTTTGGATGCTGATCTTGACGTTTTGTAGCACATTTGTCAGTGACAGCACCAGACAGCGCCTTTCTTTATGCTGTATTTACAGGACCAGTTTAGTCTGGCATAACTCGGCTCTGCAAAACCACAGAGCTGCCTGACACCAAAGTCAGTGCAGCGCGCTGGAAAGGCTGGGAGCAAGTGGTGGGAGGTAGAAGGGAGAGACAGACCGTTTTCCTGGCGGCACTGAATTTAGTATCGTGAAACTGCACTGTGGGAAATAGGCACCACCGCCTCTGCTGGAGTAACACGCTCTGAAACAATCTGAGGTCACTGCAGATACTTCTCAGTAGGTTCAGCTGGGTTTTCAGGTATAGGAGAAGGTCTCCTCTTCTACCATCTCTGCAGTTGCTATGAAATATCGCCTTGAGAAACACTCTCGTAGCTCTCAGTGGAAGCTGCACGCAGTCTCAGTGACTGTGTGACCTGGTAACCCCTTATGCTAACTGTATTTCTTGTAATAGCACACCTGCAAACCCCTAAAGCACTAGGGATACAACTTCACATGTTACTCAGTCTCAGAAGAATGCCTCAGGCTTTTATTGTTATACTTGACGACATAACGTAACATTAGTGGACTGACCTCTAACTCTTTCTCATCAAATGTCTTCAGCAGATGTTGTGGGATTACTTCATTAAATCCCTTCTGTAGAGCCAGAAACTGAGCTTCAATTCCTCGTAAAAATCGCCAGTTTACATAAAGTCTGAAAGCAAGTGCAAATTGGTTTTGTGAAAGATGTATTCAAATACAATAAAGCTGCAATTTATCCATCCAACGCCCCCCCCACACACCTTACTGACAAGAATACACACAACACCACTCTTGCGCTACCACTTAGAAAAAAAAACCCCAAGAACGTAACACTGTCAATTATTTCAAATAAGTAAAAGCTCCTCCCCACCACAGGAAATATAAAAAATTTTGGAAAAGATATTGATGTACCTGACATACTCCTTTTTGTTCTCCTCTGTCACGGGGATGCTTTTGCCATTGGGTTTCAGTTCATGTTGAATAATTTCCCCATATGCATTGTGTTCTACACAAAACGTATGGTCCAAGACTCCTGTGATATCATTCTCACTGGTGGAAAGAAATAAGCAAGTGAGACTCAGTGACAACATATTCCGCAAATATATTGCGGACATAATATATCTGACAGACATAGCAATTTAGTTTTTCAATAGTATTTCAAATTACTGCTTAGAAGTAAATGGTGAACATGTATTTTTGTTATGTTCTATTTTAAAACCATTATCAAATTTTCAGTGTTATATTTTAATAACATGTTACTGTTAGTATTAGGCAAAATTAATAAACAAAAAGTTATGAACAGAGCATTTTACAGCTCAGTAATCATTTATTCCCCACCCCCATCTGAATACCTGGAGCATGTTAAGCCTTTAAAGAAGCTGAACTGTGCAAATGAGATGTTTCTTAAATCTGCCTGAGCAGGACATGAAAATATACTTAATTTCTTTTCAACTGGATTTAGGAACGTTATCACATGTTAACCAAGACAGAATTCTAACATTGTGAGATATAATACACAGTACATACAGTATCCAGACTAAGCTGTTATGAAGATCAGGGTCAACCAATTCCATATCATCCAAAGTAATTGGCTTCCCTAGCAACTGCTTATAGAAAGGCAATGTGAAGCCCCCATCGATATAGTGTCCGTGAAACACAGCCATCCCCATTATCCGTCCAACAAAATGGAAATATGATAAGTGTTCCTGGAATTGAAAGAAGAAACTAAGCCATTCAGCTAAAGACAACCTCCAGGTTATATCTGCTGAATACGAAATAAAATTTCAAAACAAAGAAAAGAAAAAGAAAAACCAACCAAAAACCCACACATATATCCAGAGCTTTTTGTTTTGTCTGTTCTTATACACAGCACACTTAGTATATTGCTTCCAGTCCAGAAGTCTTACTACTAAGAATCAAAATAAACTTAATTTCTCCCAAAGGAAACACAGATTGACATCTTACAGAAAATTAAGAACACATTTGAGAAGTTTCTTTGATCAGTACTAAAAAGAAATTATCGTATTATTGCACAAATTCAGTCTCTAGCAATGCTAATGTGAGAACTGGGTTCCTAAGTCTAGAACGCTCTCCAGTTGTATTTAATTTCTAGTCACAAAACGATCATTTACAGAACTTGTGTTACTACTCATACCGGGTTGACTGCAGAGTCAGGGTTGATTTGCAGTGTGTAGATATCATCTCGGGAATATTGGAAAAGACCATAATATGGATTCAACATTTCATGGGACAATAGGTAGAGCCACTCCCTGAAGAAAATAAAATAATTTATTGTACACTTTAGACAAATGCATTCCTACACTGAGAATCTTTTCAAAATAGTACCATTTTTTAAAATCTTACCGTTAGACACTGAAGTGAAAGAAGTTATCTCTGAACATGCTTAGCTAAGGCTGAAATCAGAATTATTTTTACTGGCTCAGTAACTGCACAGCACCTGACTGCTGACATATTTCCCAGCTTTCCAAGATTTTTCTCCAGGTTACTTATTTCCAAGAGAGTTTCTGACTATGATTCTCCTTCACGCGTTACACACTACAACAAGACAGTATGTATTCTATTGACTCTACTACAGAGACGCTCGAGTCAAAGCTTTTAATATAAACCGTCTTCAGGTAATGGATATATTTAGTCAGAGTTTTAGTTGCATGTTCACAAATCAGTAAATAATAGTCTAAGAATTGGGAAAACCATAATACATTCTAGCTTGGTCTTCCTGTATTCATGTATGGAAGATGCCAAAGGCTCCACAGCATACAAACTAGAAACAAAAGCCATGCTGAAAAGCACTAGCAGATACTTCAGAAAACAGTGCACAATAACATCTGTAGCTTCTTTGTTTTAAACACTATTATTATCATCAAACAATTAATAGTAATTGATTCAACAAGAATGTTTTACTAGTTATGGCTAATTAGCATGTTGAAATATTTAGGAATGGATGAAGTGAAAATTCTATTGGCCCTTTGCAAACCCATGAAGACACATGAAAGGTAACAGCCTAGGTCCCAGAGGTTACTTGCCATACAGCAACTACAGATGCAGAAGATGGGCTGTTTGGGAGCATCGTCTGTACTTTAAAATCAATACTAATGTTAAAAAAATGCAATGCAATGCAATGCAAACAACAAATACTCCTAAATGAGTCAACACTCATTTAGAGAGACTAGATCCACATGCCAGAGGTGGGGAATATTTTCAGTGAAGTAAACCAGCATCTGTACAATTGGCCTACTAACATTGTTTTAAAATGTGAAGAGTATCTTCATACAATCAATAAATATCACTTTTTATAAGCACATGAAAAATAACCTCAGATTATTGATAGATTTTAGCTGCCTACTAACTGCTAGTTTTTAGTATTTTGCTTCCAACAGTAGTGAAAGTTTGGAACAAAGCATATTTTTTTGATCAAAGTTCTGCCACAAAGCTCAGTACTTAGTCGTATAAATTCTCAGATACCCAAGCTTTACTAACCAAAGAAAAACATAGTCATTTCAATAGATACCAAAAGCCTGTCTCACATATATGAGACCTCTGATGCAATCTGTAACATGCATTTTGATTTATCTCCAATAAATTAGTTCTTTTTTGATGCATTTTTTCCTTTCAAAGACTATCTGAAAATATATATTCTTCTGACATACAATCTGTTACAGAAATAAATATAAATAAGAATAATGGAAAAAGAAACAGGTCTGATACAAGGCTGGTTTAGGATTCAAAGCATAGGTGTAGCTGGCGGGGTTGGGGTGTGGAGGGAAGAGACAGACAGACTGTTCACCTGGCAACACCTCCATAATCAAGGCCTTCCTCGCCACGAAATTTTATCATTAATCGTTTCCACAGGTCTTTTGGCCTCATCTTCATGACTTGCCTGTAGGACTCCTGTAAACACATAACACTTTCTTTTATTAACTGCTATTTACAGACAAGAAGCTACTACGATTTATTAGAAATGAAGGTAGTCTCAGACTCTTGAATCTGAAGGGGGTACTATTAAAGGGGATACTATTTTCCTAGATACTAACCGGTTTCTTGAATCACAGACTTACTTAGTTTTCTACAAATGTGGTAACACTTGTCAAATAAAACAGATAGGTAAGAAGAATCACCTTCCCTTAAATTTCCAGAGGTGTACAGTGATTAGAACATTCTCTCTCTCATTCTCACATAACTTACTAAAAATTAAAATCTCTGTCAGTAAAATTTTGTTTTGCATAAAGGCTCACAATTTTTGCAGTATGAAGAGCCAACAGTGGAGCTTCTACTCTGGGTGTAATGCATGTGCAAACCTTCATCTTACGAACAGAAGCGTCACTGCCATCCCTGTAAATCTACCAAATTATTCCTCTATCAGTAAGACTTCACCAAGAAAACACAAAAGCAAGCTGAAAGAGGCAAAACAAATGCTAATTTTAAAAAAGGAATTAAACAAAAAAGGTCTAGTTTTTATTTACATCCAGTATTGGTGCCCCAGTCTTTGGCTTTGCAGAACAGAAGAGGGAGGCGCTCCTGGCACCCAGCACGCTCAACTTAGTTTTCAGAACAAGAACCTAATAATTTTCACTGCTGTAGAGCAGCCTTTCCTCCCTTTCTTTTTTAGCTGATTATGAAGTGATTTGACTGTCTCCAAAGGGAAGACCAACACAAATCTTTCTTGGCTGGAAAAAAATGTTGACAACACAGTGGGGCTATCAAGTTTGTGGGTGGGGTAAAAATGCAACAGGGGTGGGTGGGATGGGTGATAAAGTTCTCAAGAAGACAGACTGTTCTCCAGAAAAAGCCAATGACTTATAACAGTGTTTAATCAGTTCAGCAGAATTATTCTGAATAATGTCAAAAAATAAAATTCAGGTATCCCACTGTGGGCATCTCTGGTCATTCAGAAGCCTAGACAATTCACAAAATTGGTCTGATTCTGGGGGGGAACAAAAAAAAAAAAAAAAAAAAAAAATCAACCAGAATTGAGATAGATGCTAAGTAATCCAAACTCCAAAGATGAAAGCCATTCAACAGTGATTTTATGTAAGTTACAATAGATGGAAGATCATTAATAATCGTTTGGTTTTAAATTCGTAACAGACATTAGCGTTCTTATACTCGAGGAAGAAGTGAGACAGTATCTTCAAATACATGAAGTGCTTGGACTCTTTCCTCTGTCTCTGACACAGTCTGTACATATCAAGCCACAGGGACAGCTTTCCTTGTTTTTCTTCTCTACAGCATAAATACATCTACTTTAAGTACACAACTGTTCTTAACACCCTTTGAAATGCTTCCTCTTCCCATTCGCCACCAGTAAAATTCCAGCTTTATTTCCGGACTTCAAGAGTTCATCTAACTGAATGACTTCTTTAGACCATTTTGAACAACCCTCCTCCCCTTCCCTCAATGTTAAGAAATGGGTCAAATTCTCAAATTACCTCAAAAATCTCTTCCCTGGAGACCTCAATACGACAATGGCCAGCTTGAGGTTGCTGCTGTGACAGCTCTTGCCTCAGGATCTTGAGTTTCTGCACTAGGTCTCGCTTGTACCTTGGCACAGTCAGACACTCTGCCTCATCTGGAAGCTGACACAGGGACACTACCTGCTGCTGCTGCTGGTGTTGCTGATCTTTAAGTTGATTCTGGCGGCTAGAAATAAACACAGCTGTTTGCAGATATTCAAGTCATACGTCCCCTATTTTCTTCAGATGTTTCTTAAAGGTTAAGTCTGCGTAACTAAACTACTTTCAATTTACTATGATTATTACTGTGATTACGCTAAAAATGTCCGGGTCCAGTAAAAAATAAATTCAGAGAGATTTTATCCTGACTAAAGACATATGCTTCTGTCTTTCTTGGCAACTATCAGTTGTTTTTAGGGTTTGTTATTTCTATTAGTACTACTCTACAGAGTATGTAAAAGGTTACAGCACTATATAATAAGGTATTATCCATACAATTTTACTACTAAGCTGCTGACACTGAATTTCTCAGATACCATTTCAATATTTCCTTTGCGTGTTTTGCCTTCCTCCATTTTAAAATTCAGGGATCTGCCAAACACTATTCCTCTAATCTACAGTCAATACCATAGTCTGTTTTAAATGGCTTGTCTGAAAACGAGTAAGCTTACAAAAAGATGTTTGTACTGGCAGCTTGGCAAGGACCTTGTCCCTTGTACCTGGCCTAGTCTGGACCACAGGAATGTAGGAGTTCACATGTAACTAATTGGCACAGATAAACAAGTATTTTTACTAGCAATTCTGAGAGATTTTGCAAATCTAACTTCTTACTAGGAAAAGTAAATCGTGTTGCAGAGATGTCCTCTCTTGCATCGTTTCTTGTATACAGTATGTGGATATTTTTATAGCTTTTTAGTATGGTATTTCCAAACAACACAGGATAAAGGTTATATTTTACCTAAACCATGGCAAGAACATCTCTGTGTGGAACACATGAGAATACCCTAAATTTACAGGATAAATAAGGAAGGTTACAATTCAGAATGTTTTCCAGTAGAATGTTAAGAAATTGAGGTTTTTTCAACATTAAAAACAAACAAAAAAAATTAGATGGAACAAAACACAGTTTTAATATATTTTAAAATTTCATCCTGTTGTCTGTTTTGAAACAAGGTCTACTAGAAGGCTGTCCTGGCCAACCAAAATTCACCTCCAGCAGGCTTTTGCCACAAGAACATTCATTGGCAATTAAAAAAGGGGTAGAGGAGTTCCCAGTTTGCCTTGTGGTTCTGACAGCTTATTCTGTTACTTGCAAACCTTCTAATTTAAAGCAATTTTGCACAAACCACCCCACAAGGGAAACTAACACCAGGTGACCAGGCAATCTTTATCAGTACTCTTACAAGCCTAACATTTAGAAACGCCTGCAATGGCACACACTGTAGATCACTTCAGCAGTAACTCAAAGTTTAATATTAATAAATAAGAATACCTCTTTACTCCTGGGCTCTAAGGAGGGAGTAATGTGCAGAAATCCTACTTTGTTACTATGCCCTAGGATGCAGAACTTCAGAAGTTAGTTTAATGGATTTTGTTAGGTTCACTGTGTTTTGTTGTTTGCTTATGTTACTTTTTAAACTTTTATTCTTAAGCTGATCACATTGGTCGTCCAATAAACTACAGCTATTTTAAGTCATTCTTGAGAAACCAAGTCATTACAATAATTTAGAGACATACACTTGATGTGGTTCCAGAACATGGCTCTGTCATTTGTGCTACATGCATGGTACTTTCTTTTCACTTGTGATTAGTTTTAAATATGAATCTCACATAAACTGTATTTACTTAGTATACAAATTAAAGCAAAATCATTCTTTCTTCTATCTTCTGAATTTTCTAATTCTACAAGGATGAGCATGTGAAAGTATTTCTCGTATATGCCTACCAGAGGAGGTCATAATTATAAACTAAAGTAAGCATACGTTCATACTACCTTTAATAGTACGGAAGACACAGTCCCCTAAAGGGGGGCCAATGTCAGTCTTAAAGAAAATGTAATCTCTAAAACAAGCATGAACTTAAAAACTATGCATCAAACTAAACCAATATAAAATAGGGCAGTACTAGGAGGAGCAAAACAAAATGCCATCCTCCATATTACACTAAAAAAATTCAGTGTGGTATTATCTAAACAATCTGCAATGCTTAAAGTAATTAAATCTGATTTCTTAGTATGTTTTCACAGCTGAATGACTATGCTTGATTCTGTACAGTGGATATAGCTAAGTACTTTTCAGGTGCCATAACTATCAAAACCTATCATGAACTTTTGGCCAATATTTTAAAACAGAGCTGGGTAACAAGTTTGATTATTTTTATAACTTATAATGTCATCACTGGAAGAACAAACTGCTTTACTCAGCTCGACAGAAAAGTCAGTATCACCGAGAGTAAATTTTTTGTTGTGCTTTTGAACCTAAAACTCTATCACACCCCCATCATACCCAAACACTAAACTTATTTCTCAGATAATTTACAAAATGACAGGCCTAAGGCAAACTACTTCTTATTTGTTCTTAAAAAAAAAAAAAGAAAAAAAAAAGAGGTGGGTCTAGGGCAGGGGAACGCTTTCACATATCCTGTTTGGTGCAATAAAAGAATAAACACCAGAAAAGATTTATCAGGCAGCAGACTTTGCTGATGACACTGTTGGTTGAATTTCTGAAATCCTTCCCTAATGAAAGACAGATGTACAAATGAAAAACTTAAGCATGCTGTAGTAGTACTTTAAGTTGAAAGAAATGCAAAATGGTTCTGTGATTCTGGAACTCGAAAGTCAAATCGGATTTTCCAGATAGAAAGCTAGCTATGTATTTGTCCTCCATAATACATGCAGAACTAGACACTATGACCCTATTGCCATTTAAAAATAAACCTGCCTGTGAAGGACGATTTTTCAAATATAGTCCAGTTAATTGAATTTTCTACAGTTTAAGAATTGCACTGTTGTAGCTAAGAGGGTCTGAAGTTTTTCTTCGGGTAAAATATCTGAACTTTTTTCTGTACTGAACATAAAACATGCTCCTCCATGGAGCTCCTCCAACACGCTCCTGGTAAGTTGGTTGTTTTATTTTCTTTTCAAGACCATGTTAATTGGAAACTAATAATCTAAAATAATCTAAATTTAGTATTGATTTCTTTTTTTTTTACACTAAAAAAAAGTGTCTGGACGATGGGAGCTTACTGAAGTTCTGTAATATACACGTATATAACCAATGATTTCTCTAAACAAAATATTTATTTGTCAATATTTAGACTTCTCCCTCTTGGGATGTTAAGTTCAAATGTGTATTGGGCAAAGGCTAGCCAGCTTTTATGTATTACACAAAGGATATGTTGACCTCCTGGATATTACTTTCCATTCCTCGGTTTTGTCTTTCCAGTGCTTGTTCTCATTATTCTTTCCTTCAGTTTTTCTTCCCAATGATTCACTTCCTTAAAAGCACTGTTCCTCCTACTTACTCCTTGCCCAGGGCTGCACGGCTTTCTAGCTAACCAGCTCTTCATTGTTTCTTCCACTTAACACCTACTCAATACTTTACAGGTGTTTCCCAAGAGTATTAAAAGGTGTTAGGAGAAGAAACAATAGTCAAATTCCCAAATAGCTTGGACAAAACAGATAGCTATGTCTACACAAAAAAGAAACGTTTGTTTACTTCTTGGTTTCCATTTTTAGTAGAAAATTCCCCAGTGTGAAACGAGTGCCTAGAGAATAAAAACATGAGCCGGAATTATTTTAAGTTTCCCCTTTTCTTTTAAAAAAGTGGAATATGAAAATGTGAGATCAAAACACTTAAGGAAAAAATAGAAAAAAACAGCTCCTATTTTATTTTATTATTTTTGTTAAAAATCTGAGTTAAATTATTGGGGTCTTATTTTGAGAACTCAACTAGTCTTACTCTAAAACTGGAGGTAGGAACTGAATCATTTCTCCTTTATTCCAGGAGAACAGTTGGGCACTTGTGCACCCTTGCCTCTCGTCAGTGTTTCACACCACTGGCTATTGAATGTAACCTCATATTTTAAAACAAGTTCTCCACAATTGAAAGTAGTACAGCGTATAAAGAAAAGGAAAGAAAGTGTCTCTCTTACAGTTAGAAAAAATTCTATGGGCCAATCTTTTCCAGCGGACAGCACTTGCTTCCCCCCCTGCATCACAATAGCCACATTCCTGCCTAAATACTGCTAGAGATTTTTTTTTCCCCAAGAACAATCAAACCTGTCGTCTTGCTACGTAACAGAGTAAGTTGGTAGGGTGTTAAAGAACACCGCTACTATACTTTAAATGCTACTAAATGGCAGAATACATCTTGGTATAAAATCTAGCACTCCTCAAGAGCCACTTTCTTTCCTCTATTACACTCAACATGTGCCAGAGACTTTAGACTTACTTTAAGACTAAATGCAAGTTAGCAGATAGCCGTGGATCTGTAAACTGCGTTGTCCTGTTGTTATGGTCAACAAAATAAACTCTGCCTGTTGCTGTATTTCGGATCTCCCATCCAGGAGGCAGTGGACCAAGCTCTTCACAATTGATGTTGCTAAGATCCCTGTGAAAACAAATATTAAATGAAAAATACCTCAGCATTTGGCCTCTGAGCCAAACTAGCGTAAATGTAACAGAACAATTCCATGAAGTCTGAGAAAATGTATTGTTTCAGAAACTCGATCTGTTCAGCTGGAATCTCTACTCCCAAGGTGCAAGCCCACCAAAGAAAAAACACACACCCCAGAACACATGCCGTAGGGAAAAAAAATTCTTATCAAATAACCTTCATTTTTACAAACTAACTTCAGATGTTAAACGAATACAGGCTTAAAACAAAAATAAAGACCATTGCCATATTTGCCAAAATGGAACTGCAGTTCTAGACCAATTCTGACAGAAAACACTTTTAAAACAACAATTAGTCATGTAAGGAACTCTGAATCACACTTTAAAAACTCCTACAAAACAAAACTATATTTCTGAAGAGTTATACTTTCCATGACAAATTACGCATGGGATATGTGTGTATGCCACAGGCAGTTTTGCCCCAAAACCCCAAATGCTAGTGGGAAGCAGGCATCTCTCTAACAAAATATTTCAAATAAAATATTAAACGAACAATGACTCAGCTCTGCACTGAGCAATACAGAGATAGCTTAATGGGTCTCAAGAAAATTCTGCTGAAATTAGGAAAATGTAGGTTCATTCCAGAGGTTCCCTGAAAACAAATACTAGTCTTCAAAAATGTACCATTACTGATTTTTCACGTACATAATTCACACCTCAGACACCTCACACTGTCAAGTGCGGCCCTTTTTAAAGGCGTTAAGTCTTCAGATCTCCCAGTATGATTTGAGCTGAGGGGAGGAAAGAGCCGCGGGGTAGAATGGCTAAAAAGATGCCGTCTGCAGGGACTCAAAAGGCTGAGAAGCCACTGATGGAAATGCAAGGCTCTGGGACTGAACTGCTAATATTACCCATATACACACTGCTGCTGAACTGTAGGGCTGATTTTTATTAACTAAATGACTGTGGCGTATTAGTGTAAAAACACAGTATTCCTTAGAAATGACATAAACTCTATTCTCATGCAAACAGCCAGGTTTTGTTCTCGGAGACACTCGTGCCGTTTCTGTTGCCACACCTAAGAGCAGTGCTAACTTCGATTCTGCAGAAAACTATTACACTGCAAACTTAAGGACTAGATCTTAATATAATTTTTTTAAAGAAAACTAGTTTCTAGCTTTGTATAATACACAAGTCATGGGAGCAAATAATTCCTAATGCACAATTGCCAGTGGTATCCCACTCAAGTATACAGATAATACAACAAAGCAAATTATATTCTTGTAACACAAGCGTAGTAATAAAAACAAAAGCATCATTCGAAAATGCAGCGAACTTATGGCCATGAAGTGCTTCACCCTTCCTAGGATATCCAAAATCCACTTCTATGGGAACAAATCAACAGGATTTCTTGGGATTTTTAAAGAACAATCAGAAGCTAGCAATAATTTCTGTTATCCTTCTTTCCTTTCAAACACATCAGAAATAATCATGTGTACAATCATGTACAATATGTAGACGTGTGTATTGTGTAAATAAAGACACTCAACTAAAAGGACACTTAAGATTTATTTTCTCCTAAGTGTCTTCTGCAACAGAAAAACAGTTTAAGTACTTTAATCACAGGTCAGTCTCTCTCAGCTTCTCTACCTGTTTGCCCCTCTCCCCCAAATTCTTTCCCATTTATATGCTGCTAATGAGATGCTTGAAAGCATATATGATTGCTTTAGGAATATCTGTGTTAGATCATTATAAAGAAAATAAATACTCATTTCTGCTCTGTAACAGGAAACCTGCTGTAAAAAAGCTTGTGCATTTTTAGACGTTTGCTACTATACTCAAATGGAAAAAAAATTTTTTTTTTTTTTTTTCCCTTCCTTTTTTAAAGAGGCCCAACATCCTGGCACTTCAAACACAGCTCACCGTTTCAGCTTCCAGGCTTTTTATGACCCAGTGTCTCCAATTAGTTTCTTCGAGATGTACCAAGTTTCCCATTCCTTGAGTAAATTATATTTGGTATTCTGAACATAGGACAATAATTCTCAGAGACAAGTAAATTTAAGCTAATTTGACGATGAGACTGTAGTTCACTATAAATACTGTGTCTCAACATACAGAGGGCATCCACTAGATCTTCCAGGTTTTCCCCTTTTTCTGCTCCTCTGGCTAAAATGATCACATTTGTGTAGCCTATTTGTCACATTTGTTCTTCATAAATATATGTTGCTAAATTCTCAGGTCTTGTTTACTTCCAGAGCCTGAATTAAAAACCCAAACTAATCTGGTTTTCACTGAAGTATCTCACTAAATCTAGATTTTTGGACGTGCTCAGAACCTTCTTTTTGTTTCACTATTTTGCAGAGTATTAAAACCTGGATTTGGCTGTCATTCATATGCAAGATCTAGATTCAGTTAACTATATCTATGTTCAAAACACCACTGTAATTTGTTTCTTGATTCTCCATCTTTGCATTAAAATAACAATTTTAAGAACTGAGGAAGAGAGACTAATTTATTTTGATGACCTGTTAAAATGATATCTTAGGGATCAAGAGTCAGAAATACAGGACCAGACAGAAAACTGAGGACAGTACTGGATAAACTATTTTGATTTGACACCTTAAGGATACTTTCATCGCTTTCTTACCTAGGTACTCTTGGATCGTGCCACGTGCTAACACCAGTCTGAGTGTGCAGAAAATAGACCTGACCTTGCTGAGTTGTCCTTTGCTCTGTGAAATCAAGATTAATTAATAACTGTAAGAATAAAAAATGCAATTAGAACAAAGATAACAAAGACTGATTTCCCCAAACTAAGGAATCAAAAGGATCTTACATACAAGGAGAAGAGACAACCCCATTTTCCCAGTTTCTTGGGAGATCTACAATTAAAAAAAAAATTACATACCATATCCTTCAGGTAAATCAGGAGGAGTGTGCAAGTGTGTCCTGCTCATGTAATTTCTGTGCCTCTGTGACCTGACTCTCCTCTCTGCCAGCCGGGGATCCGACGACTGCCCGCAGGTTGCGCCATTTGTTCCTGTAATTGGAGTGTTCTCGTCCACAAAACAGCTCAGCGGTCTGCCTGGACTGGAGTATTCAGATGCCGGCCTGTGGGGAAAAAACGTGAAAATTGCATTGCTGACGGGGCACAGGGCTACATGCCACACTTTACAGAAGCTTCATCTAAGGGCTCTTGGGAAATCTTTGTGGATGGCAGAACTGAGCAGTTGACTTGTCGAGCAGGATACCTCAATGACGGGCGGAAAACTTCTGTTCTGCGCTCACTGGCTCATGCCAGAATAATTAGTAAACCCCCTCACTTACCTTAGGGTCTGACCTGACACTTAGTATACGATGCTACAAGATCAAGATCATATCAAACGCTCACGTGAGCAGTTCCCACCTTAAACAGAGTGCTGAGAGTAAAATTTTCTTTTTTAAGTGAGCAGCATACAGCCCAAACTTTCTTGCCTTGCCTCCATAGGGCTGAGGAAGTGGTCAGGCCTTGTTATTCCCTCTAATTTTTAAGGATGGTTATTAGGCAAGGATGGTGCAAAAGGGCTAAGTAAGATAAAACCCGTCTGCTCTTGAGAGCTTGACTGCAAGAGGAAACAATGAATTACGTGGTTTCATCTCTCAATGCTGCTTTCAAAAGCATTTAAAATGGGTGAAAGGGGGATTGATAAGGATGCAGAAAATCCCAGAAACAAATTATGTATTTTGCACTTGGTTTTCTACTGTAAATATGTCTAGAGCTTAGAATAGCTATTTTAACGTACCAGGAAAAATACAGATAGGTAAGCTAAAAAGCTGTTCAGTACCTCACTCACTTCAAAACTGCAAATACGTATCAGAGCTGGCAGTGTTAACAATACAGATTATTTTAAGTCAAATATATCCACACAGAGACTGGAATAATATTTATTGAGGATGAAGGAGACAGTCTGCAGGCACAGACAGTCTGTGGAAGCGTCTGAAAAACATGCAGACACTGTCTACAATTCAGGTAACAGCAAAACTGGTTTGAGGGACTCCTTGCAACACCCATCTATTGTTATCAGAAAAGGTGATCATAATGATTTTGAAACGTGCTCTGTAACAATCAGCTTTAAAAGTTCTGGATTACATGGTCATAACATGTACATAGACAACATCTGTCAGAGATTCAGGATCTCTTTTCTTCATCTCTTACAATGTCCACACAATGTATGTGTGTGATATAATGATATAATGTCTCTATTTATAGAGCTCTACCATAGCAGCTCTACAAGAAAATGAAGGTTCTAGCATTGGGGGGGGGGCGGGGAGGAACCCCTAGTCAGAACGATTCTTCCAAGTTAAATTTTAGGAAGACTGAAGGAGTTAGTTGTTAGAGAAGAAAAGCATACACAGTTTGTAGAGTGACTTGGAGGAATGCTGAACACCCCATTAGAGTCACTTAGAATCGCTTGTGCTCAGCGCTCCTAGTCAGAACGCAAACTTCATCATATGCACAAGTCTCCTAAATAATTTCTTACCGTGTTGGTCGCTCCCACTGAGTTGTTCGTGTAATATGATTTAAATACTGGATCCTTCCAGAAGCAGTCCTCCGCTCCTCCCACCTAGAATTCAGACATTCAGAGATAAGGCAATGAGTGGTATTTCCAGGAAACCAGGGCACAAAATGTTTCCAACATAAATGCCAACTCAGGAAGACTTACACTGTTATGAATCATGTTAGCTGAACAAGGTAACAGGAAACAACTGAAAGTTCAACTCGGAATTAATTTTACATACTCTTCCCTTGGAACCAGGCATATCATTAACAATATCACACCTTCATGTTCAATAACTATCTGAATTCTAAATCCAAATAGCCATATAAAACAGCTTATTAAACATGATGTTTTCCAGAATGCATTTAACTTTCTTGACCACTGATCCTAGAAAGTGCTTTCATAGTATCTTCATGCACTTGCTTTCATTAAAAAGTCACCTTCAAATAATATGACTTTTTAATTATTATTACTTTTGCACTCCAAAATACATGAGGCTATACAGCTAGCTTTGCAGTTACACAATTAAGTAAGAAATATTTATACACGGAACATTTTGAAGTGAAAATTTAAAAGCATTTACAAAATGTTTTTGACTTCTCCAGACTCCAAATTAACAAAAAAATGCTGTTTAGGACTTAGATGATAATTTACATTTTAAAATTAATCAGCTGAAAAAAATCAGTTTCTCCTGTCTTTACCTGCCAAGAATCATATTCAGAAGGTCTGCTTTTGCTCTGAAAAAGTTGATGACAGCACCAGAACCTAAAACTGAGCATTTTTCTGTATTCACAAAACTGTTTTAGGTGTTAATGATGTCATTAACTCTCATAGGGACAAACCAAAATCCTAAACCCAGCCTTTGGCAGGTAAATACAGCAAGAACTCAGGCCCCATTACCTTTTCCAATCATGTTTTCTTCACCATGATTTATATGGAAGAAAAAGTGATGCATTTTTATAATAGTGTATACCTCTGCACAGCACTGTAGAAGACAGCCAGGCCCGTGTGTTCGCTACCTTACTACAAAACCGCTATATGGATGAAGCCAGTTTGCTGGCTGTGATTTAACATTAGTTTATCTGTTCTATAATTTGAAAGACACATATTTTCTTAGACAAGTATATTTTTAAATGCATTTATACCCTTATATGCCACCTCCCATTTTCCAAGAACGGACAAGTGTCAAATTGTTCTGTGTAGCCTGGCTGGCTTATCTCCTGCTCCTAAATTAAAAACTGCAGAACACTTGAGTGCAAGAATAAAAATAAATTAACCTATTTGTACACTGACTTCTCATTACTGCAAAAGTCTGTTGTATGAGCTGTATTTGTATTTACATCACAGTGATGTCAGCTTACCCATCTGGTAAATCGTTATCAAATAACCGACTGCAATCCACAACTTGTCCTCCTGTGCCTATTCGGTCTCTGGACTGAAGACTTACTATTAAGATAATAAAAGAATTATTAAAGATATGACATCTAAATGCAAGTTACAGTTATATTTGAAAGAGAAATGTTACAACTTGAAGGACTAAGCTGAATGTTCTGGATATTTTTTTCCCTTCCCACAAACCGAAGAAAGTTATACAGAAACAGTGTATGTTTTCATACACATAATTCTCTACATATTACTTCAAAAAGCTAGCTTGAAGAATATGAATGCAAGAAAAAGAAGTTAACTCTGAAGCTGTTATTAACTTTTCTCCGTATGAGACGGCCTGTGACACAGCAGAGCTGCGTGGCTCATCTGGCGGCAGCAGGGCGGCTAATCTCACACACGGCTGGGAGAGCAAGCGGGACGGTGCTAGTGCCAGGCTTGCACTGCTGATGGGACAACTGCTAACAAAGACCTAAAATAAGAAATTCCTGTATGTTTTTGACTCCTCCTTATGTATTTTGCGTGTACATGGGATTCAACACACACGTACACGCACGCACACACAAAACCAGGCAAAACTTAACTACTAGAAGCACGACACATTTGGTTTATTAGCTACTTTCAAACACCAGTGGTAAGAAGTTAAATGCAACTCTCACACAAACAGTGCTCAGCACCCCGAAAAGCCCTTACAGCCCTCAGCAAAACTGTGTTACTTTTTTTTTTTAATTTAATTTTTATTTTTTACATGTTTCATTGTAATGGATATTTATGCCTGAAGCTTTTGTACTACAATTATGAAAACAAAGATTTTTTGGGCAGCTTTTGTTCCCAATATCATAATTTGCAAGTGTCCAATCTGATAATTTATGACACTTGTTTTCCTGTGGGGTTGGGGTTTTTTTTGATGTTTTGTTTTGCCTTTAACAATAACACGATTACTTAAAAAGCTAGATACGTGCTATGGCACACATTTCTTGAGGTGGCACTACTGTACCTCTGGACAGCTGTCTTCAAGTCCTATGAATTGAAATAAATTTACAGACCTTAATCTAGACACAACCACACTTTTGTCAACATCAAAGTTACACAAAGATGTAGTAGTACTGGCAACTTTTGCTAAAGAGTCCAAATTTTCAACAACAACTTGTTTTGAAGCTTAGGATTTTGGGCTTTCAATAGAACAACCCAGAGCGCCTTGCAGTTCCTGCTTGCTTTATTCCTAATGAATATTAACTCCTAGTCTTCCATGAACCCTAACATTACAAAGCAACTTCTTACAGTGAAAGACACCTTAAATTTAATTTCAACCAAAACAGAATTGTAGATGGTCTATTTATTCTGCAACAAACCCACACATTACAAGTTCACATTGTTGCATGTAGGCAAGGTTTGGCAAGCAATACACGCAGACGAAAATGAAACTAAACAAAGGCAATTACCTCCTCTTTGCCTATGTGAGGACCAAAATTTGTGCACGGCTTCATTTTGTAATGAGTAAGGACTCATATTTTCTGCACCGCCACATCAGAAATAAAATGGTGGCACAGAAGAGAGCTGCAAGATTAAGACACAGTTCAGGTGCCCTTTGCATCTACTACTCACAAGTGTCCCCTTTTCTTCCCCCCCTTTGAAAATAACCCCAGGTATTTAAGATAAAGATCTCCTTGCTCCCTGTCCCAAATTATAAAGGCCTACCCACTATGCACTTGCTTTGTATGCTTATCATCTGCTGAAGGTATCAATTACATTTTAATATTGTTTCCCAATCTTGCATAGCCTCTTAATTAAAGCCAGTTTATCACTAGAAAGACTGAGAATATATTTATAACTTGTTCTATCTTCTTACTTATTTTTAATTAAGATTTCTCCACCATATAACTACTGCAGCAAAATTATCTAGTTTTTCTCCTTCACCCATTCAACAAAATTGCATTAGTGAAGAAAGAGTAAAATAAAAGATTAATAACGACAATTTCAATTTCAAAAAAAGACAGGAGTCTCTGGAATCTCAGCAAGGATGCATTAAATTAAAACACGGCCATGACGGAGGAAACCTGACCTTTCTGATGATATCAGCACAAAGCAGAACATACAGATTGTTCTCAGTCTGCGCTGTAACCTGACAAGCTGTGTTTTTTCTAGGTTCAATGCATGATCCAACAGGTCCTGCTAATTAGACACAGCCCCAGCAGCATGCCAAAAGAGCTAAAGCTGCTTCAGCTATACCGCTTTCCATAATCACATCAGGTTAAGCCAACTGGCCAGTCTAGTTTATGCCCACACTGCTGACCAGTTATCTCTGACAACTAGTTCTCTCTGAAGTGTATTTGCCAGACCCACACCGCATGGTATTTGCCCCAGGCTTCCCATCTGGCATCCAAATAGCCTTGTCACCTTTCTGCTTTGGGGTGGGTTTTTTTTTTTTCGCTTGTTTAATTAATGCTAGCATTCTCAAGTCATGATGACAAGGATGCATGTTGCATACTCTGGAGGGCAGCATGAGAGCACGTCATGGTGTGAGGGTACGGTCCCTGCTAGTGTCATGCCCGAAGGACTGCTGTGGGCAGAGTGGATCTCTGCTGCCTGGAGCAGACCCCGAACAAGCTCTCCTATCAGCGGAGCTCAGCTTCCTTTTAAAAGGAACCCCACAAACAAAGCTACATGCATACAGCATGGATGATCAGGGGACCAGTACACCAGAGCAAAACCAAAAAGCAAACCAAACTGACAACATAATACACCCTAGAAAATTTACTATTTTATCCTTTACTCTTATGTGCAAGCTCACATAGAAAGTTTTAATATTCAAGAACGGTCTGAAGTGTCAGCAATGCACTTACAACTCCACATTTCTCCCATCATTTCACTCTCCTGTGCCACCTCACTCTTATCTTAATACTGTGCAAACACTTGCAGATCAGATGCTAGACAGATGGTTAAAGCAACATAAAGAGGTAAAGTCACAGGTATTATTCAAGAGAGCACTTTGAGGAAAGCAAACAAATGCACTGAAGCCCTTATTTGCTGACTGGTATTTCAATAGTTTTCCCTGGCTGACAAAACAAGAATGTTGCTTGGATATTATTTGAACTAGGAACTGAACGTAAAACTGAGCATGCAAATTCACTTTTCTTTTCCCCATGTCCAAATACTCTCATTAACATCTTGCCATAAAAATAAAGGCCTCCTTATCCTGATCAACTTTTTTTGACTTCTTAAGTGACCTACTAGAACTTCTGCCTTCTGAAAAAACTTACAATGCACCAAAAAGAGAGTCTTTGTGAAGTTGTATGTGGATGATTGCTTTTCAATTTGCCAGCTTCTTTTTAGTTCTTAAGTTATTTAAGGTTTATGAGTTAGCAAAATCACAGAGCACAGTTACCGAGATTGGTGACAAACTTGTTAATAACCCGTGAAAATACAAAATGAATTGATCAAGCCATCCCAGACAGCAACTCATTCCTGTTAAGCAGGACATTTTACCATTTTGCAAAACGGACAGGAAGCACAGCTTTGCTGGAGCTCTCAATGGCCAAGAAATTTGCAGTCAGTTTTTCACAGGGAGTTCAGGCTCAAACTGTCACCATTCTTTACAGTGAAATTAAAAACTTTCTAAATAAAATTTTTGTATTATCCATGGTCTTATCTGTCCCAACACTTACAGTAATATTTGGGGGGTTGTATTTTGGGTGGCTTTGGGGTCGTCTGGGTGTTTTGTTTTGTTGTTTTGTTTGTTTTTTAGTTCTCTACATACACACTTCTAGCCTGAGGTCCAAATGGCTCTGGCACTAGACATTGAATTGGAAAAAAAAAAATTCAATACAGAAAACTGACAGCTAGGAAGGGTATTTCTATAGCTACTATTAAGCTCCAAGAGAACTAAAAAATAAAACACCTTACTTACCTACTATCTGTCCTCTAACAGTATCATTGTCATTTGGCCCAAGCTTGCACAGATCCAATCTCTGATCTACAAAATAAGGACACAAAGCATAAGTCATACAATATTTTGCTGCCTTTGAAAGGCACGTTGAAGTACCATCAGAACAAAATTCAGCCTAGTGTAAGATAATTAAGGCTTCAAGAGTTGGGGGAAGGGAAGCAAAACTAAAAATCTTCAGCCAAGATTTCATTTTTATAGTAATTTTACATCAGAAAACAATACTAGATTACTTTTGCTTTAACATTTTCCTACTTCACAAAGCTCTTTTGATGACTAGGAAATGACATTATCCTAGATTGGATGTCTGAAGTGATTGTAAGAAGTATTTTGAACTGTCTTCCCTTCTGAAGACCAGCCATTGTTAAAATGCACTTCCAGTCCAACACTCATATTAGTGCAGCACAGAGCTAACCTCCAGCATCAGTCCATGTGTTCCGCACTAAATAGGTGGAACTTTGTAAAACTGAGCAAAGTGCAATGCACTGAAGCACTGATCTAGTGACAAATATTTAAAAATGAGAACTTTGGTTATGCCTTTATCGCCAAGGAACCTGTTATTGAAGGTAAAATCACAATGCTTCTCTACCAGCATGTCACTTCTTTTTGTAGTTTTAAAACAAAGCACCACTTTTCCATCACAAACAGTGCACCAAATTTTGTACAGAAGTAAACGGCATCCATTAGGATAATAAGAAAACAGCATCTCACATGTTAATTAACTTTTGAAAAAGTAAATACAAAGTGCTCAAAGTGTTGTAAAGCACTTAATATCTTATGGCAAAATTTACTAATTAATTTTGAAGGCCTACAATAATTTTTGAACTACAGATTTGGCTTCAAAATAGATTTACCCTTTTGTTTAAGTCTTAAGAATTCCATTTTTGAAGATAATAAAAAGGTAATTTGAAGGTAATTAGAATCTGTCTTCCTTTGGAATTCCAACACAGTAAGTTCAGTCTTGACCATCCACAGCGAGACTCCAACACTGATGTTATCACTGTCTATGGTAAGAGGGCAAAGGAGTTGAAAAGCCAAAGGTAAGCTACATTCTCTAACCTACTCGTGCTATCCTCAGCCACAAAACACCGTTGCAAACTATCAAATTGGAACATACAAACTTTGTAAAAACCAACAAAAACCCAATTAACTGTCACTCTTCAAAAAGTCTGCGCATGAAAGCTTGGTCTGAAAGAGAAGAAACTCTAGTCTTTAGCCTACTTACAACCAGTGTCTTTAAGGCGGTTGATTGCGTTTGAAAGAAGTCTCACACAACCCAGAAAACCAGCTCCCTGCTTTTTATGAATTTTCTTGTGATTCCACACACTGATTGTTATTGAATCCGACTTCCCAATATATCTGAAAAACGTGGAAAAACAGTACCGTGAATGGCACTTACTGAATACTTTGAAGACGCTCCAGAAATCACCTTGGGGAAAAAAAATATTATCAACTATTATGTTAAATTTTTAACATACACTATCGGCAAGAGAGAGGTCATCTTCAGAGAAGATGTACATATTATACTTTAATGAAAGCACGTCTTATGAAGGAGTTTACTTGAATACAAACTAATCTAAAATCCTCATTCTGGAAGAAGGCATTCATGTGAGTCCAAAGTCTACCAAAATCTGTTTAAAACATGAACAGGCTGTGGGCTGGCCTGGTGACCACATCTCTTCAAGCAGCTACAAACATGCTCAGATTCATGCCTGTGCTCAGCGTAACCAAAGAGAACGGCAATGCTCGTGGCAGCACATGTTTGTGAGCAGCTCTAGCAGGCCAAGCAGTTCAAGTGTCAGGACAGAAACTATCGGTTTTGCATCCTTTTGCAGCACTTCATCTGCTGCTGCTTTTCAGGCTACTCTTCCAACTACCAGCAATGCAAGTCACCCTCACTTAGAGCTCTTCTGAGGGCTCAAGGGAAATATATGGCAAACCTAGTTACACATCTGCAGTTAACAAATCTTTGGGAAGCTAATGTACTATTAGGAAAGCTTCAGAAAGGCCCTATTTATAACGTACGTTACATATTATGAATGTGACCCATTACAAAAAGTCCATACAGTATTTTAGTTGAGATGTGCCACATTCCACCCCTGCCCCCTGCTCACACGTGGACTGCCTCCTCACAGCATTACCACGGAAATGCTTTGCAAAACCGAGATCTGCATTTCACCAGCTTGGGGAAACCTGGACACTGTAGGCTATTTTATTTTTGCTTTTTTGTTTGAAGCTTTGTTCTTCAGAAGCAATTATTCTGTGAGCTAATTTTTGTTTTCAAAACTTTCAGAGGACAATTTCAAAACATCTAAGATAAATCAGCTATTGCCAATACTGGCAATAACTTACAGTTATTTCAAGTACTGCTTGTCGTCCCACACCACAAATTCTGGCCTTCTGCAGTTTAGTTCCAAGTGCTTTTTTGTTTGTTTTTGAATGAAAACTGATCAAACAAACTCAACCAATGTCTAAATACATCTCCCCAATTGACTGGGACTTTATCAGCTTTAAAACACCTTTTCATAAAGATAGAAATGATACTGTCAAGGTTGGCAAACCAAACAATTGAACTAACTGTCATGCCTTAAAATTGTAGCTGTGACCAGGTTACGTTCTCAATTAACACTTGTCCAAATTTTCCTTTGCCCAAAAGCAGAACTTTGACAACTTTTTCTCACCTGCAGACAGGGACTGACCCAAGAAGTAGAAGACAGAAAAGCCTAGCTGTAGGCGCATACCCCTGAGCATGGTTTAAAACAACCAGTGCACATCTAAAAAAACCAACCAACCCCAACAAACAAAACACAAACTTCACACAAAATACCCCAAAGTTTTTTGAATAATAAACTGATTGCACAATATGGATCCGATTTTTGGCCTTACAACCTTGACAATGCCAATTTTGCATAAAGAAACGAGATGAAGATGGGTATTCACGTGCACAGTTGCAGTCTACAATGTTTCATGTACTTAAAATAAATTCTTATGAGAACAAGTTAGGTGCACTTAAAAATAAAGACTTATCATGACCTGTCTTGAATTTTCCAGTTTTCCTTGTTGCTTTAAAAAAGTCAAAGGTATATGGTTAAAGACAATTTCATAACAGAACAGTTTGAATAATATGTAGAACAGCTGAATATACAACACAGTTTCCAAGAATTACTGTAACATTTCAGGGTGAGGTTCTCATGGTTGAGATGCAGACAGTAAGCCATCCATACCAAACAGGTGAGGACTTCTGTATTACTACTATAACCTACCCTGATTTCTGCACCAGAAAACCTGGCTGATTCACACATTTAAAGGAAATAAGCAAGACAAGCTGCATTTTCCAAATAAAAATGTAGTTCTTTTTTTTTTTTTTCCCCAAAGTAAGAAAAGAAATAGTTCACTAACTGCTAGTTGGCTTTAAAGCAAAATGTTTCATCTATATTTCTGCATCATTTCAGGCATGAAAATACATAGTTGCATTAGAGAGTGACAGTAGGACAAGTTGACATTTCCAATTCATTTGGTGGATAAGTTACATTTGTTTTACATCATCTGGCAATAAAATTCCAACATAAAAGCCTGAGCTAGGAATTTTATTTGTTATTAAAAAAGAATGTTCCAAAATATAAAGTCAGTAAGTTTAAAAAACAAAACAAAAAAAACCCCCAGCAACAAAAAACACACACACCCCCCATTTTGTCGGATGCCTCTCTCTTCCTCCTCATAATTAAAATTCTTGGAGCTTTACCCTATTTCACAGCTTCAGTAGTTCAACAGAGATAACTGGATTAGTATTAATGAACTGGAAACCTGGAAATAAATTTCCATATACATTTTGTTAACTCCCACATTTCCTGAATCTGTAAAATTAGGGCTCTGGATAAGAACTGCATGTTCAGAAATTTTAAGAAAAATGCCTACTCTTAGCACTTCTGCTTCTACACAAAAATCAAGTACATGCCATAGTGGAAACCTCTAAAATATTTTAATCAAATTTTAAAACACAGGGACAATTGTTACTTTGTCGAAGGAGAATTATCTTTGCCAAGGTGGTATTTCCTTCTGAGCCAATATACCACTCAGGAAGGTTTGGTATCAAGTGACTTTTCATCCCCACGGCATTATATAGACTTCGCCTGAAGAGTTCAGCTTGGTAGAGAAAAGCAGAATGAAGAAAGTGGAAAAAACAAATATTCCTGAAAAAAAACACACCTCTTCCTGATCACAAACCAGACATACTGCCTCCAGAAAGGGAGAAAAATGCAACATCAAGAGGTATGAACGCAGGCTTGGAAGCCAGGAATTCCCTATTTCTAATCCATTCTGTCACATACAGACTCTTTTTACGACCTGGACAAATTACTTGGTTTGTTTCTCCATTTTACCATTTCTGAAAATTTTCTAATATAATGGTAGTGTTATTCTTTGTGATATCAGCTGTTTTCAGACTGGGGGAGAAGAAGGTGCAGACATAATGAAAAATATCATCACAATTTTTGCTCTTCTCTCTTCCTTCATCCTGACACTGCTCTCATCTCTGGTAGCAGCGGAAGGGTGTTTGAACCCCTGGGATGGTCAGAAGAGAACCACCCAGAGGCTGCGGCTTAGACACGTGGCACTGACTGGCTGCTCCTTTCTCCTCCCAAGTGCTCCCCAGCCCAATGTTGAGCTGAGTCTACAAGACACTGTAAAAGCAACTGCACCAAGCAAACAGCAAGCAAAGTGGGCTTCTACTCCAGATGTTCCTAACAGACCCACCTAAGAAGTTCAGCAAAGATTTGTACACCTGATGTGCTTGAGCTGGAATGGCCAGATCTGCTGATAGGGGCCAAATACAATCCAGAAATACTTCCACCCTAAATGCAAAGGGCAGCAGCTTCATCAAACTGCTCTGAACAGCTATGTCAAGAAGGCAAAGCTCTTGTAAGGAGCTGTTTGACAGCTCTTTAAGAGTCTAATCTAGGATGGGACTGTCTAAACCAGCACTAAGCAAAGCTGTTGCCTTCTCTCCCTGAGAAAAATCCAGGATCATCAGCAATAACTAGGCAAAATAGAGTTGGAAAGTCAGGGGAGAAAGGCGATTCTGCCAGGGCAGCACAGAGGCTTGAGAATGTGAAGGCATCGAAGAGCACTAGAACCTGCAGTGAGGAGATTTTGGGGAGAGGAAGAGTTGCAGAAGTTGGGTGAGGTTTCATTTCAGAGGTGCAACAAAGGAGAGCAACGAGTCCCATGCTAGAGCCTGGGGGTGCAGATTTGCAGGGCACAGAGTAAAGATGGGACCAGGATTAGGTTTTGGTGGCAATCACGGTACAAATACCTTTTAGAGATAAATAGACCATATGACTTGCTATGCCTTAATGGCCAAGGCTGCTGGGCTAGAGTGCACAGGTGAGCGTGGGAAGGCTGTAGGAGAGATCTAGGCTATCATAGAACAGAAGAGAGGGGAAGGAAAAGGGGATTTGTTAAGCTTCAGAACTGCTGCTTTAGGTAGTGTTTAAATGTTCTGAATGCAAGAAGGTCTGTAAACGTGTTAAGTGGGGTTACTCAAAGCTTTGAGGAAAGGCCTGAACAATAGGGAAAACACAAACAAGACTGAAAACAAGGAAGGGGAATACATCCAGGGCAAGTATGGTATTTTACTGACATTAAAATTGCATCCAGACAGCAACTATTTGGCAATTTCTTTCTGGAAAGCCTTCCAGACTCACCCCCTGCCCCATCTAGAGTGAAGACTCTAAGCAACTAACTAATTCAACTGCGTCCTTTCACGCAAAGATCTGAATTATGAACCACACAAGGCAAAAGCAAAACCTTTTTTGTTCTTTACAACACTGCAAAAGTCTTTTCAAAAAAGTCTTATACAACAGAATATCTGTTACGCTGAATCAGGTTAGCAAGCCACAAAATTCCCTTAGAATGAGCAATTTAATTCAGACATTACTGCATAAATATATCACAACAGATCCATCTTACTGTGCCATTTGCATATGCCATTAGATGATACACGAAACTGTTAATTAGCAGTAGCGTTACCCTATTATATAAATTCCAGGCTGGGGACACTTCAATCAGTCCAACGCAACCAAGAGACAGTTTTACTGCACATAAGCCTATTACAGTTATTTAAAAACTAACAGAAATCTCCATGGTAGGGGGGAAAAAAAAGAAAGCAGGATTTTTCTTTTAAAAAATTCTACATAACCGCACCTTCCTCTGGTTGATTTCCTACGCTGCGTGGTGGCAGGAGCAGGCAAGTTGCCACCGAGACTCCATCTGTTATGCTTGGTGTGCAAAGCATTTCCTGTAACAGTGGCAGCATCATAAGGCAGAGACTAGCGTTCCCATGCAATGGTGTGTTGTTAGGGTAAACATTAGGAAGTTTAAAAACCCCATAATTTTCAAAGGATGAGAAGAAAGATTAAGTTCTGCAGTCTGTAAGGTTTTCCATCAGGTGCTTAGCAGTAGTATGGTTACTATTCCTCCCCCCCCAAGTTAATTATCTTAATATCTGGTGCAGATGAAAAGCTGAGACCTGACACCAGGTATATTACAGTAAAAAGTTATCTTAAGATAAAAGCCAGGCAGTGAGTTGTTGTATCAAAGAGATCTAATATTTTACTGCTATTTTAAATAGGAATTGAAGACTAGATGACTGATATTTATAAATGGAAATAGATTTCCATAGAGTAAGGGATAATATGCAAGACAATAAAAGGGGTTAAATTATTATGAAGAAAATTTTGAGAAGGAAAGGATTATTTTCAAATCACAAGGCCTGACATAATGCTAAATTTTACTTTGGCTTAGAAATGCTCTGTATACTTCTGTCATCAGGTAATTCAACTGCCAGAATCAAGCAAAGCAGTTTTCCCTACTGGACAAGTAATTTATATCAAAAATAATACCCTAGCTAAACAAAACCTAGTGGGTTTTTTGGGATTGTCTTCCCAAAACAGGGGAAAACAACCAACCCCCCACCCCCCCAAATATTTCACGTAGGTCTAAATTCCTTTAGGACAATCCAGCATAAGATTCCCCAAATTCACCCAAGCAAAATACTTTGCCAGAAATCCCATTTCTATCTCTGCTTTTTATAATATGTTGTGGACTGCAATCACAGTCTTGCTTCAAAGCTAAGACAACTACAGTATCCAGATACAAACATAACTTGTTCTATAAAACAACGTAAAAATACCTCCTTGTCATCCTTCCTTGAAAGTTATAACCAGAAAGGAATTTTTTCTAAAGATTTTACTTTTTTTTTTTTTTCCCATTGCTCTCATTGCATATTAACATCCTCACTCATTTCCCATGTCCTCTGCTCCTTCTTTTCTCCAGATGGGAATCAAGACTCCAAGCCATTAGCCCATGGTGCACTTACCATCCCGTATAACCCATTCCTGTCAACTGCTTACTTGCGTTGTCACCACAGCACTTCAAACGCCAAGACACGACTGGCAGATACTGGGGAAGACGCAGGGAACCACTGACATTTTCAACACACAATTTAGTAGTAGGTAACTGCCAAATGATAGCCCACTGTTCCTTCTTCAAAGTATCCCCTCCCGAGTTGTACAAAGGTTCCAGGAAGGCTTTACACACAGTTGTGTTGGCCACACATTCCACCTTACTCTCCTTTTAGCCTTGTAAAGCTATGCAGCAATCTCGTTATGGACACACCTAACTAAAAACCAATAGAAGTCTGTCCTCGCACTTCAGGGATGTTTCTTTAGCTCTAGTCTGACCCTATCAACTTCAGTTCCTGTCTGCAGCAGGAAAGCATCACTGGTACTCGGGGGAAGCACCCTGTGGTTCAGCTTCACCCACTGCAGTGGGGTTCACCGCTGCACGAAGGAAGCCACAACACAAACGGAGATGATCAAGAGACTCCCCACAAAAGCTCACTCCTGATGCAGGCTAACACGCTCATGCAGCCGCACCATTACTGACCCAACGCAATCATTTAATTGCCAAAGAATTACACGCTTCCCCCCCGCCCCGCCTCCAGCTACCTTCCCGTGGGCTAAGGGAATTGAATCCATTTACCCAGAAGCCAGATACAGCCAGTGCACGACAAGCAGCGTGAACACATGCAGTAAGTTGGGAAAGGGGTTGAAACAGGAGAGAAAGAGGGCTTTCCATTTCTGGTGGCAGCAAGCTGCAATACCAGTGCGATCCACTCTCAAATTTCACCATTGGGACACTACATGGAGTATTAATTGCTGTTGAAAAAAAGAACATTCAAGCTAGATCTTCACAAATGGATGCTCAGTCTTGGAGAGGACGCAGAAGGGCAGAGGTCTGAAATCTGCATTCTCTACAAATCAACATTTTGATAGGTTTAATAACATAAAAAAATATTTAACTTGGAATTCTTTAAATATGAAAAAGACCCATTCCTTCTACATTAGTTTAAACTTGTTTTACATCCATTTTTCTAATGAATATAAATTACAGTCTCACATGCAGAATCTAAGGTTGGACTCAGTTTGAATAACAAAACTATAATGCTATAGCTTTCCTCAGAGAAAGGGCTATTATTTCACTACACTGCCAATGAGATTTTGTTAAGCAGTAATGAAAATGTTTTGTATACTGCACTAAAACATTATGAACAATGACTTCACATATTTAGTCTTGGATATTCAAATAAAGAGTAGGTCAAGATATCACTTTAAACCAGGCCTTCCACATTCTGCGGAAAGACCTATCAAGCTGCTTTTCTTCACTGGGAAAAAGGGGGACGAGAAATTCTCTGTGTACTAATACTTGATTTGCTCTAGGTTTGGTAATGTCCAAAGCTAACATAAATATGCTCAAACAATTTCTAATGATATAGATAGGGAATGGAGCCATAGGAAAAAAAGTCAGGTATCAGAACATGCCTTAGAAAGAAAGGAGAATACAATGAGGCAAAACTTGTAAAGATAAGAATAAAAGGATAAAAGATAGGGAAAATAAAGCATGCACAAACACGAAGAAACCTATATAAAAATAAAAGCTTTAATAACTCATATTATACAGAATATTCTGTGCTTTAGAAAGACAGAAGAAAAACATGACATATACATGCCGTATCGATTATATTGTTCAAAAGCACTGAAAGATGCTCAAGTGATGATAACATAACAATCTATAGTGTGAGGAACATCTGGGACAGAAAATGACATAAAGGAGAGAAAACTGAACAAGAGGCACACAGAAGAAAAGACACTGTAGCACTACAATGGACAAAAATAGCATGAAGAGAAGAGCAGTTTCAGGGAAATATTGTCAACTATTTGTTTCATTTTACAGAAATGTTATCATGAAAATATTACAACAAAATAATGCTATAGTACATGTAAAGCATGCTGTGGACATCATCGCTAGAAATCCAAGTGTAGTGTTTAGATTCTGAGGGAAATAAGAAAGTGATATTTTGACACATATTTTTTATTCAAACTAAAAAACTCTGGGATATTTTCCAAGCTGTAAATAGGACAGTATTATGAACATCTGACAATGTCTGTGTACTTTAGAGGATTTCACTTCAAACCTTTGGTTATCACTGTTACCACCTACAGGTCATAATGCTGATTCCATTTTGGATCAAGTGTATTCTTCACAGTATCTGTAGAATGGCATTGGCCAGATCCGTCCACCACAACTTTAGCAAATGGATCAGGAAGTCCTAAGAGGAGGAAAAGAAAAAAATCTAGCAAATGGATCAGGATGCTTTCAAGTCCTGTATCACTGCACAATTTTTTTTTTTAATTTTTTATTTGAAGTTGCCTTTTATTCATAAATGAGAGCCATACTTAATGAATGGCAATAATATGACATTAAGCACAGGAAATGGCTAAATTCGCAATTTATTTCACTGATACAGACCAAGAAAAAGTTGTGTAAGTCAAACGTGCTGGGGAACAAAAAAATCTGAACACCTTAATCTTCCTAATTCCAGATTGAGTAAATTCAAGTATACAAAGAATTCAGCAAAAGGCAGAGAAAACAGACTTACATTCTTCCTATTTTTAAGATTAATTACAACCACAATTTTGGTTGTTATTGGTATTACAGAAAATCATCTTATTTTGGTTATTCTTGCTTTTGAGGTCCACTTTGCTTTCTGCTAGCTTTCTGCTTCATTTTCTGCCAGCTTAGTACCTTGGAAACACTTAACATAGGTTCAGCTGATCAACTGAAATCAGTGCAAAGATGATACCTAACTACATACCTGAGGACAGGAAAGAAGCAGAGCAGGCTACAATTAGCTCTACTGCAGCTGCTATTCTAACCGATCTGTTAACCAACACCAAAAGGGATGGTCCCACCACTAATGCCCCTAAGTCGTGTGGTCCTATCCCTCTTTCCCCTCGTACTAATTCCTCCTCTCATCTGACTGCCCAGTGAGTCAGCTGAAGGAACTAAGGCGGTGAAACATTATTCACATTTTCTGTAGCACAAGTTCTGTACCAGTTCCTCTTCCTCAGGTGACTCACGACGGAGCCAGTCAAGGAGCAGAGTGGCTGAAGACAAGTGTCAGACAAGGCACGTGGGGAAGGGGAGGAAAAGGACCTTGTGAGATCTGTGCTTCAGTACAGAAGCACTTCACAGGTTGCAAGTCTTGAGGAGATTTTTTAGGCATTATTAAACTGTTAAACACCTGAAAACTTGCAATCAGTACAAAAATACAGACATAAAGCAAGTTTTAGAAGTATCACAAATTGCAATATAATTCTGTCTAATCCCTTCTTCAAGTTCTTTTCAAAGTTCAGGTCTGATCTTTTGAATTCTTCTTACTCCTAGCTGGGAGGCAGCAGGCAGGTGATCTCTGCATGCACGCCTACACAGCCAATAACATTCCTTACTGCCTCCTTCATCCACCTCTTAGCACTTCTTTCAAAACATTATTAAAATTAATTAAAATATAATTCCTGAGTGGGTAAGTATTATGACATTAATAATTAAGATGTACATCTGTCTGCTGGACCAAAAGTTCTTAAATGAAAAACATTTTAATAAATATGTGGTACTAAGCGAAAAACACGTAATTTGCCTGAGAGTGTAAATGTTTCTCACTCCCACCAAAAACAGAGAGAGTGTCTGTGTTTTAATTATTATTATGAATCTGTGACGAGTGTCACCTAAGGAAATATTAGAAGACTTGAAATAAAATGGTGTGAAAACACCGAAGCCCCCAGCCCCCTTAATGCAAATATCTTAATACAATGATCATGTGCGAACAGTGATGTACAGAATCTCCATAATATTTATCCCATCTATAAACGTATAAAACTTTAACAGCTACTTACGGAAAAAATCCTTTTTCACCAAGTTTTTTGCACACAGTACTGTAAGAAAAACAGAAATACAAAATTAAGTTACTGATTCCCAACTTTAAAAAAAAAGTTACTCTACCTGTCCAGCTTTCCAGAAAATCCTGCGCAACATAAAACGAACGAACATAGTTGTGCTCCTACATCATTTATATTGTCATGTAAAATAATTCCTGAAAGCTGAGCCAGAAGTGTCATCTTTTGGCAATTTACCTTCAGGTAATTATAGTGGAAGTGATATGGCAGTGGTTTCCTCAGGCCATAGTTTCACATGCTTCCCCCCCGCAATGGTTTTACCAACTCTGTGTTTGCCTGGTGAGGGAACAGGACCATTTCTAACTAGCTCGCCGTACGGTGGCACAAACAAGCGTGCCAGTAAAATTAGTGGTATTTCACAACCAGCGTATTATGTTCAGTTCTACAGATCGGCAAATGCTTCCTTGACCATAAAAAAAAGAGTGCATTAGGCAATCTAGGCTTTTCTGTTATCCTGCGTGGAAACTAAATGAAAGCTTTTACCTGAAAAACATTTGGGTGGAGTAATGCCAGAGTTTTGATGGCTCCAAAGATACGTTTTATTTGTAGAGGCTAATAATTTTTTCAGGCTCTTTTGTCTAAATTAAAAGGGAGGAACATTTGCATTTGTCAACTAAAAATACCAAGGGGAAAACAATCTCATATGAGAATAGAGTAAATAAAAAAAATTAAAATAAGTAAATGAAAAAGGTTAAAGGGGACAACTAAAGATGCCAAGGTACACACAGAAGACTACTTCTCACAAAATGCACCAGTGTTCAACTACATATGCTTATCTATTATCACAGGTTTAGTAAGCAGGAAATATTTGATTCCCCTGTGAAACATTGAAATATTTACTGAAAACACAAAAGGGTTCTTGGGTACTGAGTGAAAGCATGAATTCCCTGAAATTCCCATGAAAGCTAGTACAAAAAAGAAAAAAGGGGAGGGGGGAAGAGCTATTTGGTTGGAACCAATGTTGCAGAAGACTCCTCAGTATACGATTCCTTTGGATATTTTTCCTATGAGATTGCCAATATTTATTACTACCAGGAAATGCAAAGACAGAAAAGTGCATCCAATAATCACATCCTACAGACACCACTTAAAACCAGACAAAATTGCTCATGCTTTCCCCCATAGAATAGCCTCAAACTGATCCTGCAGGGCTACTGATTCTCCCATTTCTTTTACAGCATCTGCCCAAATAAAAGCGGAGGTAGTCCAGGAACGCTGTCATGGAGATTTCCATGGTCGCGGCAGAGAAGCATCACCCTGAACAGTTCTGCATGCTAGCACAGTCGAAGTTATGTATCATTCTAAATCAATGGAATTACTGTTTTCCCCATTTTTACATTCATAAAGATCTTTATTTTAGTGAAATTGCTTTCCACAGGAATTCTGTAAAAAAACAGTAAAATCTAGCTAAAACTCTACTCAGGTCTAAGGAGTTTTGGTCCTCCATAAAACAGAAGGGGACACCTATTAACGACTACAGGTAGTCATAAAACAATCCCTTGCACATTGACATATACCACAGGAAAGGTATATATAAGCTCCCAGGAAAGTTTCAGCATACTGATTTGATGCAAGGAGGTGCTAATAATATTGTTAATCTGAAGGAAAAAAAAAAAAATTTGTGTGGTTCCATGTTGGTTTTAGTTGTGTTTTTTTTATTAAAGATGATAAAGGTTAAAAAATAATTTCTCTCCACTCAAAGACGTAATGGCAATACTAAAGCAGAGCTCTATTTAAAGGATTTTCACTGTAAACAGTCAACAGTAGTAAAATACTAATAGAGTGCCAAAAGTTTTAGGTATTTCTGATACCTGGAATTCAAGCATGTATAGGAAACGGACTGTCACACCACCGTCTGCTCCACATTCAAATAAAGTCCTTAGGATGGTGTAATAAAAATCCACAGTTCCTAAAGACTTCCATGTGCCCAGCAGTTTAAAGTCTACTTTATCCATACAATTGATAACAACTTAAAAGACATTTAACAGGAAGCATCAAGTGAAGCTGAAGGCTTTAAATCCAATAGTTAAGTCAAAATTCATCTATAGCACAGTAAGCCATACAGTATGTTCCTGAAATTGTATGTATGTCCAAAATAGAAGGTCTGACTAGTCCTTTGAGAGAGAAATTGCAAGGTTAACTAATTCTAAACACTTCTTTTCAAAATATTAAGTGAGCCTGCCAGTGCAATTTAACCAAAGTCTCATTTTTATAAAATTGGGTACATGCACAACATACAGACTAATCACCATTTCCTCAGCAATTAGCCACGAGTGAACAAACTAATATTTTTGGCTCAAGATTTCCCTCTCTAGTAACCACATTTAAGGAAAGTCAGATGTCAACCCATTCTGGCTTTGTTAGGTTAACAAAACAGGAGAGACGCTGAGAAATCTTCCATTAACAACACCCTGTCTGCCAGGTATTTCTAGGTGAAAAAGCCCAGGCCCCAGGAGCATTAGCTCAATTTTAAGTGAAACAATCTTCATTCATGCACAGAGTTCGAATCTATCTGCAGACTTTTTTTTTTTTTTTTTTTTTTTTTGGACAAAACTCTTCCCCCTGGTGGGAAAAGTATCAGCATTTCTGCTCCACTTTTCTAACAGTTTCAACACTGTATTAAGACCTATTCTGATTATTCTGATAACCAACTGATTAATAGTTCCTTGAGAATAAAAACTAAGGAAGCTTGGTTTCCTATGGATTTATGCTTTATGGTTGACTGAAAGCTATAGCTGAGGCTTTTCCCACTGGTAGGACATTTAGATAGGCACTCTCCCACGCAGACTCTCCAGTGGTCTAGCAGCACGGGATCTCTCACTGCAGCTTTTTCCTCTCATTTCAGGTCACTGCTAGGGTCTCCTCTTTAATCAGACAACGATTCTCATAGAACTCACGGGACTTAATTATCTTTGAGACCTCTATCCTACGTCAAATTTGAGCCAAAGTTTCAAAAACAACAGAAAGAACCATAACAAGATTTATTTTTCAAGACAAAGCCAAGTTAAAATGCTGGTGGTTCTGGACCCAAACCCACATCGTTATCAGATCTAGGCAGTTGCACCATTAATAGACCCTCTAGAGGCACAAGGGCACTGAAGAAGGTTATTTGTACATACTTATTTTAAAACATCTGTTATTAAAATTATTTTAAAATAAAAATTGGTTTGGAAAAAAAGTGGAGGGAAGCATTGTACAATAAGTGCATCATCAAAAGACATGAATGGCTTCTAGTACACATATGTAGATAAAGTATTTATTACAAAGTATCAATGAGTCAGTGGATAGCTATGTTTTGTATTTATTACAGACTTCCTGGGTAGTCTACAGAAAAAAGAACATTAATATTCCAATATGAAGGAACGATATATACGTGCCAAGACAAACATGCACATCAGTTTTACATACTATACATTCATTAAGTATCTCTTTATCACGCCTTATGATCTCATTCTAACATATGCTGCTCAGGTCAGTTCACAAAAATACGAAGAGAGCATAATATTACAAGCTACCTAGTCTCCTTCCATGACTGCTTTGCTACACGTAGTTCTCAAATACTCAAAAATAGGAATTAAGTGAATCACATTTGCCAATTTCCTTTTTCCAATTTATTACTCCAGTGACTGACAAAGAATGGTTTACTGAAAAATAATTTAGCTATTGCAAGTAAATGCAAAATATTAAATATCCCCAAACTCCTGTAATCTAATTTATGTGTTAGCTATTAAAATTTACATGCAATTACAGAGGGGAATGAAACAATTGGTGGAATCCTCAAAAAAACTGAAAGGAACTATTGAAAACGTTAATTTTATAGAAAGATAAATATTTTTCTCATTTTCTGAACTTTTCTTACTCTTTTTGCTAGCTACTGAAGAACTCTTGTTACAACTGCCTTTTATTTTGGAATAATTTTTACAGAAAAATGAAACTTTTTATAACATCAAACTGTTGTTATGGAAGGTATCCTATGTTATACATTACCACTACTTTATATAAGTCTTAAAACGTATGTTTATTTCAGAATAGTAAGTATATATATAACACAAGGTCTCCATACTTAAAAGGAAGAACATCATATAGTGAAAGGAGAGTGCCATTGTAGGAAGCTTGCAATGAAAACAAGTAAGAAGTGATAACGATCTATGAGATTTCACAGAACCACCACCTTAGACATGATCTAAGAGTCTTCAGTGATCCTATTCACCTGCAATGGTTGGGTAACACACCTAGAATGCGTGTTGAGAAAGGCAACATTAAGAAAAGAAAACGTTATCTGAATTTAAGGAACTTGGACATTTAAGTGTAGTGGTCTTGTATTCAACCCTCACAGGTATTTCCAACCTGTATCAAACTGCTTATAGCCAATTTGTTCACCACGTCCCTTTATACCTGCAAAACAGGACTACTACTACTTTACCTCACAGGTACGGTTCAGTGTTATGTTACTCGCATGTTTCTACACTCTCATCTATCTGTTACAATGGGTCTCTTGATTTATGACAAATTACAAGGTTTAAATGTGTTTGCACCCAGCAACGTGAGGTACTAGTACCTCAAGGCTACAGCTGTAGATGATCACAATAGAAATATACTCGTTTTACAATTTCTGTATTAGAAATTAACCTTTCTTAAGCTATCTTCTAATGTAAATAATTTTAAATGTGTATATTGGAAAGACATCAATACTATCAGTGGAAGATACAGGAAGACAGGGAAGAAAGGAAGAAGTAGCCACTGATGTCCATGGAAGCAAGCATACCAGCTGAAGCAGCAGAATCAACACATTTAAAACTCAGTGGGTGACTTAGTAAGAAAACAACCCTCCATCTCATGCCAGACATCCGTAAGCAACCAATACTGTGTCAACAGACAGCCCCGAGTTTAGAGGGGGAAGAAAAGGACAGGGTCCAAAGCTAAGATTATGTTTACTAATCTTCTGGCTTTTCACGTGTCATCACCATAGAAAAACTGGTTCAGCCTTCTGAATCCAACCAGCAGTTTTAACATTATGATACCTGTTTTTTGGTGGTTTTTTTTTTTTTTCTTTCCCCAAGGGTTTTTTCTCCCTGAAAAAGTGCTTGTTCCAGAACATATGTAATACCCGGGACAGCGAGGAGAAGGACAGGCTGCCTATCAATTTTAACCGCAATAGTTCATTTTGAAGACAACTCTTCCTTTCCCCTACAAAACACCATCTTTTAATGAAAGCCATTAGCATTGCTTTTTGTGATCAGATCCCAGTTGTTTGCATGTAATACGCAGTGCAATACAATCACTGAAATAAGTCCCAGCTGTAGAAACACAATGCTATGCTGTTGCTAATGTGTGTTGTACTGATAATGAATGGTCGTCTATGCTTTAATCTGAATAAAGCTCCCAACTGCTCTGTCTCTCCTTGCCAAAAATTCCCCTTCCTCCTCCAGACTGTGGTTGCATTCCAATTACACTGCTGATTGGAATGAGCCTGCTTGGGGGAGGGAGAGAGGGAGACAAATGAACGCGCGCGCACACGCCCCTCCTCGCCTTCGGATGGCTGCCCCTGGGACCCAGGAACCATTTGGGGTGTTCGAACCCACGGCTGACGTGATGCGCTCTTCTGCACGTTCTATAAAGCTCTTTGTAAAATAATTTATTTATTTTAGCAAAGCGACGGGCAAACAGCACACCGTGCACAGGTTCCAGCAGGATAGCTCAATACTTTAAACGTTTCTAACAAATTCCTACTGTTTTCTTCCATTGCTGGCACGCTACCGAGAAACCTAAGATTTTTCTGCTTGCATTCCCTACTTGGGCCTGCCTAAATTCTCACATGGGAAGATATAAAACAGGAGGTCTTCAACTATCCATCAAACAAAGGGCTGTAAATAACACCATACGCATTTGCAAATACAGCTGTTAAGGTAATAACTTTCTCAACTATAGTTTTGAAGTAAAATTGTTTATCCCAACTACTCACATTAAATTTTATTTTACAATTAATCTGAGGATTTTTTTGTTAGTTTTAATTTCCTTTCAATTTTCATTTCCTTTGAAAGGTGTTTTTTCTGCAGATGAACAAACTAAGTGATGGAACGTGATCATAAATTAAGAGTTTACTTTCAGTTAATGAAATTCATGCATTTTAGAAGATTGCACTCAATTATTGTCCAGAAGGGACACACAAAGATAGGTAAACCCAACAAATATATGTTTTACAGGTGCGCAGGGGTTTTGAGTTAAAGAAGGTATTGAAACATGAAATGGGTTTCAATACCATTATTCTAACCATGATCACCGATCAACATGAGCTGGAGGGTTTCACGTTGCACCTAGCAATAAAGAGGGCTGCAGCTGTTCCTCTCTCAAATCAGGTCTAGCAATCATATGGAAGCAAGGTAAATCAGGAAGCTGAACTGGCTTAACAGAAAATTAACCTTCCGGGGAGATGGATTAGTTTGCTATTGGCTCCACGAGCTGCGTTGACTTATCCTGCAGTCACGCCATCCGTAGATCTAACGCAAAGGAAGCGGCAGAAGCACATGGCTGCAGAGGAGGGAGGATTAGCCAAGACTACCTTTCTGAGGGCAACTTGCAGTTGCACTGGAAAAGTGCACTCCAGACCTGGGAGTTTTTCAGCTCTAAAAATAAAATACACACCCCCTCAATTTTAGTTTTAATGCAGATGGCTAGTTTTTCCTCCTGTGTCTGTTTTGCAGCTCCAGACATTTATTTTATTAAAATAAAAAGTTAAAAAGCAGATTTTGCCATCAGGATACCAAAATAACTAATAACCAAAATAAGACCCTTCAGAGACACAATCTTAACCTTAAACATTCAGATGAAGTTTTCTATTTGAAGCACAGAATTAGAACATTGAAAAAAGCATTTCTCTTGCAAGTATACACACAAGTGCTTTCAGGCTGCTCTATTTTACTTATTTACAGTTGCTCTTTCTGAGTCTCACAAAGGACTGGAAATTTAGAATAACCTAACAAGCTCTAAACCATAGTTAGTACAAAACATGTGCAAACAGAGGTTGGCATGCCCTTCTTAAAGTACTGGTGAAAAGAATTAAACCATTTTATTTGAATTTCAGTGCTACCCAAATTAAAACTCCAAACACCATCCTCTGAAGACGTGAGCGAGCTGAAAGGGTCACTGGTCACTCCCATGCCTCTTCTTTTCTGGGACCAGTATAGAGGCAGCACACACTGAGATGAAGGTGCCATATGACATGCACAGGGAAGCCCAGTTCACCCAAGGACACCGGACAAACTGATGCTAGTTTCAGACACACTCTGCCGGATTAGCTTAGATGTAAACACTCCTGACCATCCGCTAGATCCATAGCTCTGTGGCAGGAAAGCGCAGTGTGAGCACTGCCTTCTAGAGCAGCCAGGTAAACCTCAACACCATCACTAGCTGTTTCATCCACATATCTTTTTCTGATGTGAATTAGGAAATGCATAACCTGATCCCTTCCACCCCCAGAGCTATGGGAGCCAGTACAACTTGGAAGGGATGGTAACTTCTTCAACAGGCACAGCTATCTGCCCATACTTCTAGCACGTACACTCACAGGTTATACTGGTTGGAAACTAATTTCCAATTCTCTCTCAGAATTACAAACCTAGTTTACATCTAAAGCAAATTTAGAATCATGTACCAATTCTAACTGTCTTACTAGGAATATGCATTAGAACGGTTCAGAAGTAACTAACGAATTTTTAAAGTGCTATTAAATACTAAGCTGTCAGGTTGAAAAAAAAATTCAACACTAGTTCTAAGTGACATATAAAAGCATTATTGCTAGGCTGATATCCAAACTCAAGGCAGACAGCTTTAAAATAAACTCTTAAAATATGTATTAGGATAACCTTAGTACTAGAAAAGCACTTTTAACAAGAATTTCCTTTAATAATTGTTAAAATTCTTATTTGTCCCATAAACATATTTCTGCAAGTTCAAACGCAACACAAGCCAGATGCTAAATCCTTAACATACTGCATGTAAAATGAAACCCATTTCAAAGGATCACATGCACCTGCTTATAAGCATTGTCAGTTAGAAATCTGTATCTCAACAAATCAGAATTATTCCTCTGGGACTACACAAACAAAACCACAATAACCTGCTTTCAAGCACCAAACAGTGAAAAATGTCCTAATAATGCAATATACTTTAAATCACTGCAAAACATGCCAGAAACTAATATAGTAACGGTACATTCTTCTTTCAAACAGATTCACTGTATTAAACTCTGCCTGTAAGAGTAGGTTATGCTTTGACTGGATTTAGAATTCTAGACCCATGTTACTTGCATGTAATATAGCTCCTGGAGACTAAAATTCAAAATGAAAACATCACACATTTATCATAGAGGAAGCGTTAGTAAAGATGCATCGCATCACTGAATATAACAGTTAAGCCAATAAATCATTCATCTCATGCAATAATAACATTTTGGGACAGAGTCTCCAAGGCTATTTTAAATTCCCATACGGGGAGGACGACATGACTACAACTCAAGACTCCAGAAGTCTGTGCCGGCGATGTCTGACTGACTTGTGGACATGGCCAGATGGAGTCTGCCTAGATTTGCCATGTTTAGACTCCTGTTTTAACATCATGATGTCTACTTCACAGTATTGTTTTACTGTAAACAAAAGGCTTCCTTTTCCACTTCTCCTCCCTTATTCCACTCCACGCCAACAGTAAAACAAAACACAACCCCCCATTGAATTTTTCCTTCAAGCAACTATTGCATTCACATTTCCTAGATTCATTCAGTGATGGGCTTACTGCCACACACGTCACCAACTCTATTCATGTGTCCAGTTTATTTGATACGCCTGTCAAGAGGTAAAGGAAAGAAATTATGCTGCCACTTTTGCAATGAAGGTAGCAACCCTCCCCAGGCATTTCAAATCTTACCATGAAGGTTTACTAGTCTCTTTTACAGAGAGTCATATTTGAACCAGTGAAACCGAATATGTAGATGCAAAACTTTAAGTTGTTTTTGTTTTGCCTTTTTTTAGCTATATACCAACTACGCAAATTAAGTTTGAATGATACAGGATTAAACCATCCCCATCAGGGCTCTGTGTAAGCTAGGGCTTCAGTCACAGCCTCAAACAGTGAAAATGAAGCAGAAGTAACACACGGGAAACTTTAAGAAAACAAAGGCTATTGCGAATATTTGCATTTCCTGGTTTAGTGGGGATGGAGCCTCTCAGACCAGCCAGGATGTTTCTAATGCATAACTTTCATACACTAGAAATTCCACTTCACTTCTCCACCCTACTCCAAAATGGCCTAACCCTCACACCTTGTCCATTTTTCAACATCTGAAAAACCACTACTGTACCTTGAGGTCATCATAAATGCACTGCTTACAAAGACTGAATACTATGTTGGTCAGCTGGGATGGAGAGGGGGAGAGGGGGAACAACACAGCTTTACATTAACAGCTATCAGAATACTTAAAAAAATTTTCAGCAATCAAAGATCAATTTTCAGACCAATTTCAAAGTTACCTCTTCTGTTTCTCACTTTTACAGTAAGTATAAAATTGCATTCCAGTAAAGAAAATGAGGGTGGGAAACAGAAAACCATTAAAGATAAATGAACCCACCAGCTTTGCTGTACGATCGTATCTATTTTTTTTTATTATCTTCCTGCAGTATTAATAACATAATTCCCATTAAAAAAAAAACTTTAATTTAAAGCAACATTACCAAGATCAACTAATCTCAAACCTGCAGAGGTGGTTATTACATACAAGTGAGTGAAGTAAACACCATTACAAGCAGTAACTCAATTATCATAGAAATAAAATTGTATTTAAGGCAAAGAAAAGGGGGTACTCGTAAGAATCATCATGCTAAAATCTTACCTCAATCCTTAAAGACTTGTTTGAAATCCCAGCAGCTATTTTTTAACCAAAACTCAGTTTAGACAGAAGTGATTAGTCCAAAATTATCAACCTGCAAAATACTCAGAGAACAGGATTCTTCCTCTGAGGATGGGTAAGTAACATGGAAACTCACCCCCAGATTTCTCAGCTTGTTTCGATAGGAACAGGGGTAGGGGGGAAAAAACGCTAACACCAGAAACAAGTTATAGCTCTGTTCTGTCTGATGCATTTCATGCACCTCTGAAAACGTGCTGGGGGAAAAAACACGCTAACAAGAAGCAGAGCCCTCAGATTTGTTTCACTGCAGTAAAACTCTCCACCCTCTGAATGATCTATAGTAGAGGCAACAACAAAAGAAATTCATGATCGAATTATCAACCAGACAAAAAAGCCTTGAATTTTAAAAAGGGCTTCAGACAAGAGGCACCTGCAACTAGCCCAGACTCCTGTGTATCAGGAATTGTAGATACCAGCAGCTTTCCAGATGGCAGGACCGCTGCCATCTCTGTCGGGACACAGTCACACGCTTGATTTAAACAGGAAGTCTCAAAATTCTGTCTCCACTACAGACATGATCCTAGGGGGACACGGCTGCTGCTGGGGCTCTTCTGGGAAGAGGTGAAAGGAAAAGAACCACCAAAAAAAAAAAGACACCAAAAGCATGCACATCATGAATAATTCTCATGCCACTCTCCAGAAAAATGCCATAAATATTAATTTTATCAACATTAGCAAAAAGATTGCCAACTGCTTTATAAGAAACAATTCCTAAAATCTGACAACATCTAGGGTGACAACTTTGGTTGGGGGGGGAGGGGAAGTAAATTCTAGCATTTCAAATACACAACTTTAAAAAAAAAAAACCACACTCGACTATTTCATCATTCCCTAATAAACAAAACAATGTTAAAGAGCTCATGAGGATCACGATTTCGATACTATCACTAGTAAAAATCACTAATTAAGTATCCACCTTAATCTAAACTCCTAGTTCAGCACAATTATGTTTTACTACTAAACCTGATGTACTGAAATCATATTATACAAGGAATACAGATGAGTGATGTACTCTTTACATCCTCCTGCATGATCATCAATATCCACAACTTCACACATGGATTCTGATCTGTCTCCTTGATAATATGTGGGTCCTGCCCCCTCCTCCTTTAATGTAGTTGAACTATTTCAAGCACAATGTGCCTATATTTACTTTTTTGGGGAAAATTGTTTTTAGTGGAATGCTTTCAACTCTGGAAACTGCCTCTCTCTGGAACTTGACGGTTTGCTTCTGCCAAAAAAAAAAAAAAAAAAAAAAAAGGATCAGCACAAGATGTGTAGACTATATATACACCTTCACCTCGTTACTAAGCATATGCCTCTGATGCTGTATTTCCATCTCTACCTGCAGAAACATAACACCATCTAAGTGAGGAAAATGCCAGCTACTTAATGTACAGAAAACCAAGACAACATCACCATTCATACATTATTCAAATTCCCATGTACCTTAGTCCAGTCTTTTTCCCCCCCCATCAGATAACCATGAAGCCTCATCACCAGGAGATAATTATATCAATAGTCTATACAATTTATAAACCGATTTAGTTAAATTATTGCAGTCCTTTAATATGAACAGATTCAGTTTAGTTTCTCTGTGTGAACAGATGTATTCTACAGAACAAATCCAAGCAGTTTAAGAAGCTGCTGCTGTTAAACAGAGAAGAGCTACTTGGATGAGCAATTCTATTTACTTCAACAAAAATAAAGCAACTTGTATTAAAGACCCATTTTTCTTGTTTTGCTTTGTATTCACACAAGTTGCTTATATTTTTTAAGTCAAATTGGTACAATTCATATACTACTGTAAGAAATAATATAAAAGGGATTTTAAAGAAACAGAACACCAACTGATTCACATGAAATAGCTCACCAATAGATTAAAGGAGTCTTGCCCCCAAAAGGTTTACCATGCAATTTAAACTACTATTTCAAAAATTTTTTTGGAAGATGCAATTTTCAAGTGGTGAAAAGAGGAGAATTTTTTTGAGAAAGAGGAGCACATGGAGGAAGATAATAAGCAGTAGAGAGTGAAGAGTAAGAAAGATAAAGGGAAGCAGGTGAGACTGAAAGAAGGACGAGTATAAAGTTGATTACATTAATGTAAAAAGTTTAACACTCTGAATCAACACTCCTAGCAGCACAGCAGATGAATAAAAATTCAGGGCGATATTTCCAAGAAGTTAGAGGGTATTTTTTTACTAGGCATCTACAAAGGCAGAACAGCTTTCAAACCTAACGAGCCCGCAGGTATCTCCATTGATCTCAAACACCAGTTATGAGCTTCAGAAAGTCCAAGTGGACACGAAAGGGATTTTGAGGAGACGCAGAAATGGAAAGCCCCCATTTACTCTGGTGCCTTTCACTCTAGAAACCCTCAGCCTCTTGCAGTTCCACTCACAAAGCACTGTACTAAATATCACTTCTGATTTCTACCATTTCTTACATGGTTGCACATGCAAGGTAAGAGCAAGGATGCCAGGCCCAGTTTTCCAGAGGAATCTTTACATTAATTTCCTAGGCACACTGCTCTTTGGATATCTCAACTGCTAACTGAGTGCTAACCCAGCCCCCCCCCCCCCCCCCCGCTCCCCATTATTTGCTAAACAATATATTAATTACCAAGTAAAGTCCTTTCTCCTCTCACAATTATCTTCTTACATCACAATTACATAACACTAAACACCTTCCAATAATGCAATTCCTTTTATTTCTCCATCATCTGTGTATCTTGGAGCAAATACCACAATCTATATTAAATAAAGACCAAAACCATGCTAAAACTCTGATCAGCTATATGAATAATGAAGGAAGAAAGAGGGTACCTGCCTTTTCCCCCCTTACAGTCCTTCCACTAGCTTTGTGAACTGCACCTCCTTTCCACACTGATTATTAACTGAAGAATTCACAAATACATTTCCTGTTTATCTTTGTGCATTGTAGGCTATGAATGGCACTGTCAATGCTAAATAGCTACAAATTTTTAAAACACTAAAAATCAAAATGCAGTGACTGCCTTGGAACTGGCACGCTACATTAAACTGCATCTCTGGCTAATCATGTATTTTCACTAAATATAAGCAAATAAAGTATACTAAGTCAGTTTACCAAGTTCTGCCAGCATCACTCGTGTCATGCTTGCATTCCAGACACGTAACAGTCTTCACTAAAAGGTGATATTGCCAAAGGGCCACAAGATGGGAAGGCTTTTAGGATGCATGCAAACATTCTGTGATTTAGCTAAAAGCCAAAAAAGTACCTAGACACATTCAAACTTAAAAAAGAGAAATCAGAACAAACAAGTGAGCCTTCTAGATTTTGATCCTAAATATAGACTTCTGTTCAGGAGACAATAAAAAAACCACAGGATTGGAGAAGATAAAGTGTTAATCGCATATTTGGTGGTTTATGAGCCAAAGCAGTCTGAGGTTTAAACTGCTTCTGCTCAGTGCTCATCCCATTCAGAGACGATGAATCATTTCCCATTTGGCAACACTTCTGCCTACAAGGCTGTCTTCTGTGAGATTTCTCCTGTATCCTTGTAATAGATTTGCTAATTTAGTACACCTGACTTTGAGCAAAAGCTATTGTTGCCAGCTGTCAGACTAGACCTCGTCCTGTTTATCAGACACATCTAAACCATCCTGTTCTGCCCCAGTCATAGAAACAGAACACTCTTTACTAATCCCAGTGCAGTAAATTACTTTCTAATATCCTTGTTTTTCTTGCTCTGCTAAAATACCAACACATCATAGATTTAAAGCAACAGCAAAATCAATTTATCCACAGCAGCTGGGCTCATACCAGTTTATCCAATAACCAGATTTTTTTTAAGTCATATTTGCTGTTCTAGTCATTCTGTCCATGAATTCCTGAGTTTCAGCAGTAGAGGTTTGACTATTTTAAACAAAGGTAATATAAGCTCACAGGGAGTGTATTCTAGCTTTTTAGGCAGGCCTCCACAGCTCTTTGAAAGATAAATCAGAGCAAAACAAAGTATCAAACGCCTCACACACACTAAAACATTTCCTCATTTTCCCCAGGGCTTTGTGCATGCAAAAGAAACTGCATTACTTTCTGTTTATAAATATTTGTCTGGACAGCAGCTTAAAAGGGGAGGGGCAACAGAGAAAATGTTTGGGGATATTTGTTGTGGGTTTTTTCTTTTAAACCTACCTACAGAAAATCTGGGAAACATATGAAGAAACAATTTGTGCATGACATTTTTAGTCCTAAACAAAATCTAACAGAACTTAAGTCTTTACATTCCAGATTACATAAATCAGTTAAACGGATGCAAAAAAGTAGACTCACTCTTTGCAGGTTTTATACACTGCCCAGAGCTCCTACTGCACTTTAAGAAGCTCACCATGTCCACAGAAACACATACTCACACATTAGATGCTCTTTCGATCCTCTTCCAAATATTTTAGAACTCGGTATAATCAGAAAAAAATTGACAATGCATCCACTCTTCTAACAAAAAATACAGAGTATTTACATTCCTCTCATCCATTTTCAGGAGGCTGTGGAGCTGCTTACTCATCTCAAGCATTCAATTCTGGCTTTGTTAATTCATGCTGAGCAGTCGAGGAAGCACACCTGAATTCTTCCACCTTGGAAAGCCAGTCAGATGCTCCAATTCGACATGCAAAGCCCACTTACTGTCAGCAGGTTCCACGCCACCCTATGGTCATCTTCTGCCATATTCGTTGCTAAAACTAAATTTAACTGTATTTGCCTACTTGTAGGCTAGCTGAGGATCCCTGCTAACATCTGTCTTCATGACAATGAAGGCATCCATACAACATTTGAAACAGGCTGATGTCTTGACTGGTTTCAGACAGAAAAAAAATAGTAAAATAAATAAGAAATCAAGAGCACAAGCTCCACATCGGAAAGAATTGGAAATTGTTTATGCTATAAGTAGCACAGATTGCTTCTAGAATATAGAGGAAGGACTGCACGCAGCATTCTAATACATGGTATGAATGAGAAAAGTTGTAGCAAGTTCCTAAAACAAGAGGAAGCAAAACACAAGAAATGTATGGGTGCAGGGAAAAAACAATTTAGAGCAGTTGATAGTGGTGTAGCAATCCTACATGAGAAGATGAAGCAGTTACATATAGGGCATGCCTATCTACAGGCAATCAGAGCAACTCTTTGGGGATTTGCAGAACATCCTCTTCCCATGCCAGTAACTGCTCATCTACTGCAACCACCCTGCCCTTGCAAAGGGGGCACCAATCTGGAATCGCCTGCTGCAACCTCAGCTGCAGAGCCAGTACCTGTTCACCCAGGTGGGGCTGAGGAAAGGAACTTGGGAAACAGAACAAGAGCTTGGGATTTTAGGAAATGGAGGCGCAGTCCAAATAACAGAATTGAGAAGCAGTATTATTTCATTGCCCTACAACAGGTACGTAGCCAGTCTAGTCCCCTGTAGAGGTGTTCCCTTGAATAAAAGGAAAAAGACCTATATATATATTTTCACAAGGTTTTTCATTGTAACACTTGAAGCGATGAATCAGATACTGTATTTCAAGTATTATTCATCTGTACAATTTACGCTAGCCCTGAGTAATCATTAAAGAAAACTATTTGCCAGGAAAAAATAACCCAGAATATATGATTCATTCACTTCTGAAACAATAAAGCAGTTCACTAAAACAAAAATAACTATATTGTAAATACTTCAATTAAAAAGTTAAAAACACAGCCAAATACAATGGAGAAAGCATGTCCTTAAAAAAACCAAACCCACACATGCAGATGTTTGCAAATAACAAAAAATCTTGTCAGAAAAAGGTAATTCCATAAAATACTGTTAACACCATATCTGATGGAAACTGTACTCTGTTCTTTAGCTAAGTTAGTAGTCTTAAAACAACAAAAGATATGGCTCACCTCTCAAACTCTGACAACTCACTATTAAGCTGATAAACAGGTTTCTATTTCAGCACAAAGGTAGTGCATGTGATGTATCTGAAAAAGAAACAGACCTCTACCTCTGCAAGGTTCAAGACAGTAACATCATAGGGACCCCTGAACAACTCCCTGGGAAGTAGTTAGGGCTTTCACAGACCTTAAATCATGAAAAAGGGCATCAGCTAAAAAAAAAAAAAAAAAATCAAATATTGATTGCTCAAAACTCAAGATGGTGTGAAAAAGAGCAGCTTTTGGGGAAAGATGTCCTCATAGGAGCAGGCTTTGCTTTGGCCTTGTATCCATTAAACATTATGGGGGAAAAAAGAGAAGCACTTTTAAGCATCAATGATTAACACTGCAGAATATGAAAACAGTTTAAAAAAAGCCCACTTTTCTTCATGGTTAGACAATACTAGTGTAAATTTACTTAAAAAGAAACCTTACAGTTTCATATTGTATCAGTTCATTTATTTTTAGTTGAGAAAAAAAACATACATGTGATAGCATTCATAACTTCTCACTTTGCCTATATATAGCCTTTTTCTGAACAGGCTTCTAAAAGAAGCTTCAAATAGGACACGATGCCTTTTTCTTGCTGGAGATACACCTGCCCACTACATGTAATTTTGGATTTGTTTCTTCAGTGTTTAAACTCTTTTGCAGACTCATATGTGTGTGTTTGCTTAATATACAGAGAGAGTGAAGATCCAAGTTTTTCACAGCACAGGCAACTCGGTATAAACAAAGCACAGTATATTCTATCAATCCACTAAGACAGCAAGCTGTTCCTGTACAAATCCAGCAGTGACTAATTGTGTAAAGTTAGAGGACGTTCCCCTCTTCTAGAGAAATCTTTACATACAACACAAGATCCATCAGAGTACACAAATGATGATAGCCAGAGCTTTCTCTGTCCATTTGATATTTAACATATTTGTATTGACTGTAACTAGAAAAGGTCAAATCTTTCAAGCAACTAACTCAATCAACAGCAGATAACACTTACCTGAAAAAAATATTAATTGTAACCCCCAAAACCTTCGTGAATAGATGGCACGTAAATTAGCCAAGGAAACATTAAAAACCTACATAACTCAAATATTATCACATATTACTTAAGAGAAAGTCTCCTCACCCTTTTAAAGCAAGAAAATACTAGCATTAATGAAGGGACCAAGACATCACATAATTTTTTAGAATCAAGGAATTGTTTTTTAAAAAACTTCCCAAGTTTGCTAAAAGCTGAAGAATTCCTTTTGTTTGACACGTAAGGAGTAATCCTGATCTTATCTACAAGCTTTTCTTAGAATTATGTTACAGAATCATGGCCACTTCGAAGCTAGCCCTTAATTCCCTAATTCTGTATAGGATCAAGGTGATGAACATATGGCACAAAGGAACAGACAGGGAGAAATTTTGGGGCTGGGGGTGGGTGTTTTTTCCTGTTTGTTTTTAAACTTCTGTCCTCTACCCAACTGTAACCGCTTACATTCTTTGCATTTGTTATACGTCTTAAGTTCTTATAAAACACCTCTGCTATAGATGACCACTTCTTGTAAGTAATATACCCAAATGACTAACAATAACATAGCATGTGCAGCAACGGCATTCCCTGGTTACAAAGCCAAGTGTGAAAAAGTTTGGAAACACGAGAATCCAGGCTGCCCTTGTGACCCTGTGTCACGTTCATTGCTACAACACTAGACTCCGGACACCAAAAGATTCCCAGTGCCTTGTCCTGCCAAAAATCAGTCTCCATCACCCACCCATTTGTCCTGGATAGTTCCTCGTTCCAGGTCGCTCCCTTCTTCTCCACCCTCATTCAGCTTTTGAACCTTCCGCATTCTAATTAATGCCTCTCTTCACACCAGGACTGCACCACCGAGGTTAGCACTAACAGGATGAGATCAACCCCTCTCCCAGCCATTTGTTAAACCACACACTACTTACTTGGCTGATACTGAGACATCTGCCTCTTACCACATCTTTGATAGTGTTCCTGCCCAAGAATAAAGAATTCACAAGAATAAAGGATTTTTAAAAGATGTGCAACATAATTTTAATCTCCTTGAAATCGGTTGAATTTTGAGACAATCTTCCCAAAATAAATGCAGCCTGATTTAGCTACTCAGTATGAAAAATTTCAGTGTTAGCAGGATGCTTAGCAGCTGAAAAGACAATCTTATAATGGGAAGCGCCAACTATAGTTGGTGTTACGAGCTCCAACTTGATATTACACGTTCAACTAGAGTTATAAATTCCACTGACAGCGAAGAAAAAGCAAAGATGTTCAGACAGACAAAGCAATTCAAAATTGTGTTCAAATTACATGAAGTAGAAGCAACTGCAGGAACCAGTGCTCCTACTCACCATGCTGCTGAAGTGTGAATGTAACATTCAAAAGGGTCAGGTTGACCAGGGAAAATTTTTCTTTTAATTTACTGCTACTCCATCACAGCAACACAGGGTAGGTGCAGAACAAGTGCATCTCCAGTCTTGGACCGCACTAGGAAGAACTGTTTGAATGTAGAGAGTGAAGTTTCTAAATGTCAATAAACTTACAAAAAATATAAAGCATCTGAATGGGTCCAAAGTACTACCGGGCATAGATTAAGTTACATTATGCTGATACACAGGAAATAGCTGACTTATTCTACAGGATGAACAATTCACCAGAGGAAAGGAACTTTCAGGAAAAATGATAAATATTGTAATGAGGAAATCCGAGGCACATATTCACAATGCCACATTCAGATTTCACAAATGAACAGAAATTTCTTCATGATCTCTTGGCCACAGAAGCAACTAAGATACAGATAAATGTAAATATATAGTACCTCCCCAGGCAGAGCAACCACTTGCTGTTACAAAGGGGGCCCGAAGACTTTATCATCTATTCTTGTAGACAGGGCTACAAATATTTTAAGATCCTTTTACCATCCCCTTGTAAGACAGGTATTGGGAGAACATTATGAACTGACAGAACAGCTTAAGGAAGGGAGAAAAGACTACACAAGTATTTCATTTTATGACAAGCCAGGCACGACCCATGTGCTACTGAAAATTACTGAAAGTCACTTTTTCCTAAAGGACTTCCCTCTTGCAGAAGAAAGCAGAAACCAGTAACATTTTAAATCATCCTTTGACCCAGTTCTTAATTAGAAATCCCAAACGTGAAAGATTTTCACAAAAGGGATACAATGTAACATGGCATCACGACTTCAGGATAAACCTTGGCCACCTCTGCATTAGGACAATCATAAAGATTTAAACCCTTTTGACAAACTTTTTGACAAAAAGCAAACATCCAGCTATTTAGGTGAACCAGAAATAGCACATGGCATCTTGGAATTTACAGATCGCATTTGCTGCTGTAGAACACGCAAGCATTTCCCCTGTGCAGCAGCATTAATTAGCTTGAACAGGGGTAAACAGCAATTTTTCCCCATTCCACGTATCCATACTCAACCAACAGTTTATTATAATAATGTGTGATATACACATTTGAAGATTCTGTTCACCAATACCTTGTGCTTTACCAAACATCCAGAATTGCTAGTTAAGCATTTAGAAATGTCATGTACGCAAGCCACTTGAAATTATGAAAGACAGGGCTTAAAATTTTTACAGTTGTTGATAGGCTTCAATTACCAAGAAGCTTCTGCAATAGCAGTATAAAACATTTTTGAACTTTCTACCAGAATCCTCTAAATAAAAGTCCTAGAAATTTCCACTTTCACATGCATTATGCCCTTCTTTAAAATTTGGTCAATTAATGTGTCATACACTGTGAACCCAGACTTAAAGAAGCCAGTCATTTTTAATTTCATAATTAATAATGCTAAGCAAGTGCTCTCCATCATATGTGAGGACCAGGTCCTTCATGTCCAATTAAATAGAATACTTAGCAACACATATTTTGTGTCTCTTGTATGTATTAATATTAGCGTGACGAAGAGAAACACTCGGTATCTTTAGATTTTCACATTGAAAATGCAATCATTACTACTTGGCTAAGAGGAGTGTTGTAATCAGCAGCGTGAAACACAGGAGAGAGATTTCTGTATGTTTTAGCTCAAGTACCGGAAGCCGCATTTGTTTTCTCCTTCCACTATAAAGTGACACAAAACCTGGTATACTCACAGTCCCGTCAGGTCTCCGCACCAGCTCAGCTCCTGCGGCCAGCTCCTGCACAGATCTGCCCCTCTCTGTCCGGTTTCACCCTTACAAATGTCCCCTTTTGCCTCCGAATGACACCACCCGCCTACGCCAGCTCCACCTTGATATTATATCACGTCTGAGCTCACCTTTTATAAATTGATGAAAGTACTTATTTTTCTGCGAAACAAAAAGAGAATACCTCAATATTACTAAACCTAAGCACTACACTACTACTCATTTATTCCTGCATATAGTCTTCTATACAGAGCTATAAACCATTATTTTAATAAATCCCTGAGGGGAAAATAGTGGATGAGAAATTTTTCTCTGAAAAGAAATGTTTATATACGTCACCAAATAATCATTCTGGAACAATAAAAGGTGAAAAATTTCTGTTAAGATTGGAATTGAAGAATTATTTGCCGTCAGGATATCTAACATACTTGGCACATAGTTAATACTATGAATTTCTAAGCCCAGGCAGCTAAGCATTAATGTAATTCTATGCATTTTACCTAGACACGTTTAGTTCTTTTACACGTATTTAAGGATTTTTTCTTTCTAAACCAGACACGTTTATAAGTACTCTCACGCAGATAAGATCTTTCTTCCTCCACCAAGAATAAAAGAGGATTCATTTTAGTACATTTACATGTTTTCCATGAAAAATAATTGCAAAAGGTAGTAGACTACCTTTTACTAAAATGAAACAGCAGACTTTTATTAAGTACACCCCATCACTTTCTTCACATCCTATGATACGCACAAAGCAGAAGTTTTACCATATGCAGTTTTAGAATTGCACAGCCTGGTCCTTATTCGTATTATAAAGAAATCACCAAGTTGGCTCAAGTTTTCAGAAAATGCCTCCAGTATTACCGGTGCAGATTCCCACCTTCAATTAAATACAAGCACAACTGCATCTATAATTGAATTTAGGTATGTATCTATATATAAAATCCAAATCAAACGGGTATGTTAAAAAGAAGTATCATTACAGATATAATTAGTTATGACTTCATTTAACTCCATCAGTAATATTAAAATCTGGGTCAGGGCAGAATGAAAACGAGTGTATGTCACTTGTTTAAAACTATTTCATGTGATGAGCCAAGATACGCCCCCGATCCACAAACAGCCTGCTGTTCTGCAAACACCTGGCTGACTCAAGCCACCACTCACACACACAAGCCAACCTAGAACAGTCCTCCTCTACACCCAGCTAAAAAAGAAAAAGGGGGATGAGAGGAAGAGGTTGATTTTAACTTAGATATATTCCTCAGCCCACCCCATCTGACAGCCCGGGATGGAGCAGAGGGATGCATGCATCCTGAAAAACAGTGCTGCAGGTTGGAAAGCTTTACTATGGCATGTCACTCTAACGCTTGTGGCAAGGTGGCATCACACATGCTAATTTAAGCATGAATGGTAGAATCTGGGGACATATTTTTACTGGGATCTGTAAATTAAATCTGTAAAAAAAAGTTAAAAAAAAGTCTGTACATGCTCTGCATATTTGAAACAACTTAAATGAATTTATTATAGAAAGGATGCACTGGACCAGTTTATACTGACAATACCAAAGCCATGGTTGGAGTGACTCTCCCTTTCTGCAAAAAAACAACCCTTGAAAATTGTGTTAAATACATACCAGCCAGGAGTCATTCCAGAAAATTAACAACAGGATACAGCCACGTAAACTCACATACTGCTGCTGCTTCTTTCACTTTCAGAATATTGAAAATGTGAATAATACTTCACCTAAGCAACACTTTTTACTCACTTTTGGGGATATCAGTCCTCCTAGTCTAATTTGCCTGAGAAGCAGCAAAAAAGGTATTTTGAAGTAGGAGAACAAAGTAATTGCCAAGAATCTGCAGGATGCTAAAGTACAGCTGATAGTGCAACACAAATATGGCATATAAGAGAACTGAACCCAAATCACCCCAAAGTCTCAAACGGACCAAAACAGAATCATGTTTTCTGTGGATTTAAACTCAAGAGAAACAATGTCCATGGGCAGAAAGTCAAAAGATAGTGGCTCTAAATCCCAGCTTTACCTGGTTTATCCTTTTCATGTTCTTGAGCTTGTCTGTTCTCCATTCTGTATCAGTCTCCCCACTTAAACTCAGATGATAATGCTTAGCCAATTTTGTCCTGAGCTTTGTTATCTACAGGTGAAGATTTCTTTAAAGTTACGAGCATTCTTATCTATGCTTTCTTTGAAAGTATTTAAAGAAAAAGTCAACAGTTTGCTTCCTTGAATATGCTATTGCCAAACATCCCAACAGATTTTGATCCTCTTTCCCAAATAGGAAACGTGCTCTGCTAATAGCAGACACACATAGTAGCTACTTTTATATGCATCATCTAATATTATTGAGATTAATCTTTACCAGCCTCTCAGAAGTCACTGAAATTATCTCAGACATTGCACGTGTCGTGAGCGTTTACATTTTATATATTAAAGCATGCACGTAGTAGCCTGCGCAGTAATGTACTCATGCCATTAAGCCAAGTCAGAATTCAGGTCATCTCATTATTGTGATGAGAGGAGGGAAGACACCCAAATCATCCACCTTTTTAAACATCTGCAAGAAAGGTCTGGCCCAATGGTGAGATGTCGTTTTAAGTAAGATGGCAAAGCAAGGACACACTTCAAAGGCCATGCGATAAAACAGAACAAAACATTAAAAGCTGTCCAACCCATTCACCTTAAGGACACAAAGACAAAATGTCTTCATCTGGGGCCTGATCAGATTTTCAGTGCTATTTGTCAGCACTAGTTGAGTTACTCACCTAAGTTCAGCTATGCAGACAGATATTATGGGACAGCTTAAACCCTTTAAATGTAACTGAAAAGTACAATTCTAAAATTTACATGCTATTTTTCCACCCTCAGGATTTCTATTTTATTTTTTTCCCCAACAGCTTTATTTTTTTAAGCATTAACATTAGGATTGTCTGCAGATTTCCCATGTATCTCCTACATACGTCCCATGTTACCTACACACGTAAATCCTCTACTAGCTTCTGCTTAATGCTTTCCTGATTCTACAGCCAAAGATGAATATTGGGCCTTTTTGCTCTTTTAATTAGAGCTCCTGTAGAACTGTTTTCCTGCTATGATTTCCTCCCCGAAATCCTTTTTCATCTTTGTTTTCCTTGCCACGATACCCCATTACATATCCTTGAACACAGATACCTAATTTTATACCCAAATGAATAAAACTTTGTCATATAAGCTGATCCTGTTGAAACAAGCAGTTGAGACTTCCCCATACAGCTGCTCAGTTGTTTATCACAATTCTTCGGCATCTGTGTGATGCACAACTGATTTCTATGTATATAAATATCTATAACTACATGCTGTATATTATATAAAGAGTGTATATATACACACATTACTTCATACTTTGGTGAAAATATTGAGGGCCAAGCATCCATCAATCCCTCTACGATCTGATTAGACACATGCCTATTGACTTTGTTATGACTACACTAGTTTAATCCACCTAGTATGTAATTGATTGATTCTGATTTCTTAAAGACTAGCTTTTAGTAAGTCATGTGTCATTAAGTCAAATACACCTTACATGAAGGAACCCCACTGTTTTATTGTTGACCAAAGCCTAACTACAGGCTGCTGGTAAAAGAGGCAGTCCTGTCCTTTTTTCAGCTTCTTGTGTGCATCCCTCTCCTTCAATGCAAAAAACTTTTTTTTTTCCTCAGTAGGATGAGCTTTCAGCTCATCGCATAGCTACACAGTTGCTGGAGTCAAGACAAGGAAGGGCCCAGAAAAGCAAAGCCAGGGACTACAAGGGGGGGGCGGGGGGGGCGCGCGGGGGCGGGGGGAACAAACCAGCACTCAGATTTTAAACTGATCTAAAATTGCACCACCATTTAAGTCAACTATGAAACCACAGCCTTGCTATTTAAAAATACAGGTAGCTACTTAATCAATATCAGTAATGCTGTTCCTACAATGAGGTTCTGCTACCCATAAACTTCAGTCCTGCTTCCAACAACACTAAAGAGGATTTTGTTTAACCACTGTTTTCAATTGTATTCATTTAACTGTTAAATTTATCCACTGCCAAAACTGGTTTGGAGATTCCACATTATTTTGCAAAACTCAAGAATTTTTAGATAATATGTACCTTTCTCAAGAAATATTATTAGCATCACAACAAGAGTTTCTATCAACCGATTAAAAAAAAAAGTAGCACTTTCTTCCTTCAACACTATAGCCTTACAGTATAGTACCACCTTTGTCCTGTAAAGAATGAATATAGAGTAAAATCAACAAGAGAGGGAGAAAGAATGTGTAGGACAGAAGATGAGACGCTCTTCATTTTCTGCAACACAAGACCCAGTGCTTTTATTTCCCCTAATTGGCAATCCCTGCCAGGAAACCTGAAAGCCTACAGTAAGGAGGAAGAAAACCAGATCTAACAACTCTTCAGGCCTACCTCTGATTTTTTACCAACACTCTTCCAGCTAATTCCAGTTTTATCCATGGGATTTTTACTACCACTTTTTACAATAAAGTATAACTGTGCTTTATGGCTATCAAAGTATCTTTACTGTTTAACTATTCTGACACAAATGCTAGCTATAACACATGCACTAAATAAATTCATGCACTAACCTTTACTCAACTCAGTATACCATAGTGCTCACGTAGCTTTGCAGACTTCAAACTGATTTTAAAAAATATCTTTCTGCTTGATAAAAACAGCCTTATGGACTTCATTCAGATAACCGTCATTGATACTGTAAGAGAAAGCAGTCAAATGTAACTAATTAGGACATAAAATATTACTGATGAACCAAAAGCAATGGTCATTTCTCAATTTTTTGAAGACTGAAATATCAATGCAATTCAAAACGGGGGTGTGGAAGAAAGAGTAGTACGTTCTGTCTGAGCATATAGCGTATTTACAAATCCACAGTTTCAACACAACACATCACAATAAGAATGGAAGGGGATGACTGCACTTGCAGCTTCTGTAGAACTCATACAGACTCAGGATAGGACTAGACAGAACGGTGGTAAAAAAGTCAGAGTTGAAGGAGCTTTCCTGATATTATACCTTCCTTGGTTAATGTTATTATACAAGCAGCTAAGATAATTTTTGGAGAGGACTACTGCAATTCCAGACCTTAGCCAATTTAAATTACATTGCCTACATTTTAATCAGAAACAAGCATTTACACCTTGTACTAGAAGTCAATTATCATCAGAAGGCATAACCTTTGGATTTTAACAATTATCCAGTGATTTTCTAGCTCAAGACTGTACAGAATGCATCAACATATGTATCACTAAAGATTCAAGTGGTATTTACAACAGACAACTAAAGCTATGAGCAAAATAATAACCTTTTATAAGAAATGTATAACACAGATGCACTGTAAACTAAATGAAAACTTACTAGAAGCATGCCACCGCTGTGGTTTTTCTCTGTTATGGAACCCAGACCTAAATAAACTGTTAAACACTTAGTGTAAAGGTATGCCAAACATTTCTCAGAACTTTCTTAAGGTCCCAACAAAGAATCAACCTTTTTTTGCAAAATGAGGCCTAGGTTAAATATTTTATTTGGCTCCTCAAGATGGACTGAGAAGTTGGGCACTAGCTCCAGATCAGTTCTTGGACTCACATCAAACACTACCCTGTCATTTATCCAGTCAGTCAAAACAATGTTTTCCATCTAAACCTTTAATGTTTATGTCCTGAAAAACTGCTAATTGAATCCAGTTCTTGAAATCCATTTTTTAATCTATACCATCTAATTTAGAGATAATGAGCAGAAAAGATAAGTATTATACAATGATTGCAGGATTAATCCTATAAATACTCAAGCCAAAACAGAAGACGGATAGTTTTATACAGCCAAAAAAAATTAAGATTAAATAGCATTTGTCAGTTCGAGGATAAACTTTTAAAAACACTGGATATACAGATTCTTTTAATTCCGAACAGTTTTAGAATTCAAGAGCCCTCAAACTGCTTTTCCAATCAAAAAGGGTAATCAAAACCACGCAGAACACTTAAAACTATTCCGACAACAAGACAGCTGAATTAATAAAATTCAATGTTTTTCTTAAACACATAAATCTTCCTTACAACAAATGACCTTATGTGAAATGAAACAACTCACAACTAGGTAAAGCATAAAATACCTCAAGCCCTTTTAACTCGAGAAATAGGCCAATGTTTCCTATAAACTTCCAAGTAACAGAACTCAACAACTGCAAGAGCTGCTAATCCTGGAATAGTCCCTAGAAAGACAATTTTGCGGGTGTCCTGTGCTCTGCATACACCCTTCCTAAAATGTAAGACGACAAAAAACCCTCAGAAACATTCCTTAAGATTGTACCTGCTGCTTTTGGAGACTCACTGCACAACTGGAAGTCAGCGTGCAAAACTACTGCTTATTTCTTGCTCACAATCACACTCCCCGTAACATATGGTCACAGACACGATTTCATTGTATGCTTAAACCTTAATAAAACCAAAATAAATAGGAAACAAAATAGAACACAGCATCCAAAGGAGAGAAAGGCAACTCCCTAAACAGTATTTTCTATGCTTTTACATTAGGCTACAGACCACTTTCAATGTTTCAAAGGTAAGCAAGTCTGAGCACTCATTGCTCAGGGAAAAAAAGTATTAAAGCACTGCATCAATAAAGCAATAACCTGAACAGAAAGCTACAAAACACTCTGTAAAAACAAGGCAGCAGTGTTCCACGCATCAGTCCCAGCTATGCTTATTTTAAGAGCTTTATTTCTAACTACAATATACAGACACTCACAAATCTCTATGAAGACTAGATTACAAATTTAGTCCAAGTATTTCCAAAGTAAAACATAAGCAGGTATTTTTTTAAAGTATGTTATTTTTATAGGGAAAGTAAAATTTAAGTATGAAAGCACCTCTCTTTATTAGGCATTAAACTGGAGATACTTCATATGCACCTAAAGTAAATGTATGAACTCTTCCAGTCACATTTGTTGTGCAAGCTGGTTAAATACACTATATGCAGAGAAGAGTATTTACACTGTTATCTATTATTTTCTAATCGCTTACCTTCACGCACCCACACTTCAGAGTACAAAATATCGTTTTATCTACTGGGGGACTTGCAATACTTTGAACTAGCTCTTTTTTTAAGAAAGCTCTAGCAGAATTTCCAAGATTGCTTTCTCTAAGCCTTTTTACCTGCGTTCATGTACGGAAAAGAACATGCTTTTAACAGTTAAAAACAACTTATTTTCCTTCCCAGCATGCAGGTGAACAGTTTTTATGATGGTTTAAAATATTAGAGGTCAAGTGGTCTTCTGAAAGAGGGCAGCGTGAGGCACTTCACCACACGAACTGTGTACATTCTTAGCTAAGGAAGTTGGCTTTAAACAAAACAAAACAAACAAAGAGATCAAAACAAAGAGTGTGACAGTTTCTTTCGAGTTTACACTGAGAAGACGAAGGAACAAAAAAAAATTAAAAAAAAAAAACAAAAAAAAAAACAAAAAAAAAGCGAGGGGGTGTTGAGAAAGAGGAGAGGCTGGCCGGTGCCTGAAGTTTACACCGGCCGGCTCCCCCGCGCCTGGAGACCCCCGGCGGGCTTGCGGGGGCCCGGGCGGGCGGCACCGCCGCCCCGCTGCCCGCAAAGACATGTTGTTCCGGAGGCGCGGACCCCGCGGCGGGGCAGGGAAGAGCTCACCGTCTCCCGCCCCCCGCTCTCCTCCCGAGGCCTGAGGGACGCCTCCGGCCCCAGGTTCAATCTCAAAGACACATGGAGGGAGCCCGCTCCCGCCCCTCCAGCTGGGCTCTCCTCGCCCCGCTCCCCAGGGAGGCCGGGCTTGGCGCCCCCCGAGCCCCCGCTGCTCCTCGCTTCCCCTGTCCCGTCCCTTCCCTCCCTGCCCCCTGCCCGGCCGGCCCCAGCGCCGGCGGCGGGCGGGCGGGCGGGCGGCGGCAGGCCCCGGCGGAGCCGGCCCGCTCAGCCTCACCTGTCAGTCGCAGCTTGACGGGCCCGTTCCGCCGGGCCCCTTGGTTGGACATGTCCCCGGCCGCTCCGCGGGCCCGGCGCTGCCTTGCCCGGGGCTCCCCCTGCCTCTGGGTCCGGGAAGGGAGACGGGGGGGAGGGGAGGCGCTAATGGAGTCGGGCTGGGCGCTCAGGGCAGCGGCGGCCGCCGGAGGAGGAGGAGAAGCCCGGATGTGCCCAGCGTCGCCATGAGCGGGGCCGGGACCGAGGAGGAGGAGGCGGAGGAGGAGATGCGGCCGCCTTCCCTGCTTCCCTTCCCTCCGCTTCCCCGCCCCCTCGCCCGCAGCCCGGGCGGCGAGCACAACAAAGCCGGGGACGGAGCCGCACGGCGGGCGGGCAGACGGCCGCCCCGTCTCGCCTCCCTTCCCCTCCCCCGGCCCGGCCCGGCCCGGCCTGGCCTGCCCCCGGGGGAGGGAAGGAGGCCTCCCCCAGCGCACCCCGCCGGGCAGGGGCAGCCCGCGGCGCCTCCTGCCGCCGTTTCCCGCCCCGCCTCGGGGGCTGCCGGCGCTGCCGAAGGGGGAATCGTGTCAGGTGGCGTCGGCGCTTGGGGTCGTCCCCGGGAACGCTGGGGGCGACTTGCTGTAGCGTGAGAGGAGGGACGCGGGAACGGGGAGGACGACGGTAGTGAAGTTGCCGGGGGGAGAGAGGAGAATCAAAGGTACAAATGGGGAAAGACCGTCGGGGTGAGGATTCGAAGCCAGGCTGAAGTGTGTGTAGTCACACTGGGGGTGCTTCTGGTCTGGGGCAGTAGTTCCATGGATGGGGTGCGACAGACTGGCTGTGGAAACTGTTAAACTTTGGAGCGATTCCCTGCTCTGTCAGCTGCCATTCTCAGAGTAATAAGAATTTTAAAAGAAATAAATAAAATGCCTTGCATCCAGACCGTGTGGCCCAGTTTAACTCCCATCCCAGAGGAAAGGTGACTCTTCCAGAGCTTTCCCAGCGCTGCAGCACGCTTCCCGGGAGGGGAGCTCCACGCTGCAGCGGGGTTGCGGGCAGCTTTCTGCGGGGCCAAAGGGGCCTCTGAAGGTTGGGGAAGGCTCCCAGAAAAGCTCTGTGAAGGTTGCCACAGTAAAGTTTGCCTTACAAGACCAAGTTAATAAACCACGCACCTATTCTTGCTAACAACCTCACTAATACTCAGTATGTTTTGCTCACAACTCATTTGGCCGCGTCATTGCACTGGCCTCTTCCTGTTGAGGCAACCTGTAAAGTATTATCATATGCGTAGTCATAGATTAGGACTCAGCCTACGGATCAGGGTCCAAACACGGGATGAAAAGATGACCTGTACTTCACAGAGATTATCATTTAGCTTCTACGCAGCCCAGGAGGTTTACTTTTGAAGTTACATACACAGAACTGAGCTTTAGAGTGGTCCCATCTTGAGAGAGCTCAGGGCTTGGGCCTCATTAAATCGAATCGGGGTGAGAAACGGATTTTTTTCCCACTGAAGGCCTTGGGAGTGGAATGTGGTTCTCAAAGCTTTCCTCCCTTAAAATGAGAGCCCTCCCCACAGCGGGTATGTGCAGACTCACATCTCCTTCCTCCCGAAGTGTGTCTTAAGCACCAGATGCTTCCAGGCGGACATTTTCAATGCTTCCTGCTGTGGTGGCACCGCTGTCCCGATGGCGCTTCACCTGGGAGCGGAGGAGTCCCGGGATCCCTTCCTCACACGGGACTGCGTCTGTTGCCCGTTTAACACCAAGCTGGCAAGGGTGAGAAACCAACCTTTCTTTACCGGGCAGCCGGAGCACAAGAGAAAACGCTGATTCATTGCCTACCCACTACTTCAAGCAAAGTAGATTTGACTTGTTTGTAAACTTCATTTACTGTGAAACACAGACACAAGATATCTGCTGATTTTGTGGCGTATATGCTGCACTGAAACAGTTTGAAAGTTACTTTATAATAGTTACATAAATTCACACACACTGCAAAGACATTCCAGGTGTCCTGATTCCTGCATTAAAAAAAAAAAAGAAGAAAAATCAGCCTTCATCATTGAAGGTCATACTATTGAAGTTTCAGTCTGCTGCAAATTCACATAGCCAGGTCATTCTCCTTTTCTAAAACCAACTACATAAAGCAAATGGCTGATGGTTTGCAAATATTGCAACATTACCTGGCTGCTGCTGAACTGAACAGAAAAACAAAATATAAAGCCACTTTTCACATACTTAACAAATTTCTAGGTTACTCCAGATTTTTTGCTAATGTGACGATTATTTGTTTCTGGGGTCTTGCAGAAAGAACCACTCTGAACCCAGCATTCAATAATTCTGATATAATTTGACAAAAGTATTTAATGTTATGACTCTTGCTACATGATCTTTTTCTGATGGATAACTAGTGTGTCAGACATTAATTGCAATGCCAATATTAAAAAAAAAAAACCCAAAAACTTTTAGGATTAAATATAGCATTTCATTGCTCAGTAGGTATACGAACATTTTAATGCTTTTTTTAAAGGTCAAGAAGTATAATTAGTTTCATGCTGCTTTTCAGAAAGCAACTTGCAGAACTATAAATTTTTGTAAGATTTTTGGACAGGCTGCTCACCTTTCAGTGAAAGAAAATATATTGCAAGCGTTAGAGCATTAATTGACAGTTTGTGCATTTGAGTCACTATATAAAATGCACTGGCTGCAAGATGGCGGCTACTGCCGTGCATTTTTTTTTAAATATGTGCCATATTTGATTTTATTTCCTTATTTTTAAATACACCTACAGGACTTGAGCTTTTTTACTAATACATCCAAAATGTATCAGTGACACATAAGAAAGTCCTACACAGTAGGTATGTATTTAAGAGGGTGAGGGAAGAGGGGCTTTAGCTCTCATTAGCATCTGCAGGCATGCTACATGTCCCATTTAGGTCAGGACTGTGTTGTCTCCTGACTAACGCCTGTAGAAATAACCTAGATCAGGTTGCACTTGGATAGACAAACGCACCAGATGCAAACTGCTTGCTTCTTCCCTTCTGGCTTTGTATAAGCATTACAGTGACTGCACTTTGGATGTTCTACAGATGTTTCTGTCCCATCGCATCTCCCAATTCTGTAGGGAAATCAGGATTTTTATTCATTGCTCCCCTTCACTGCATAGAATTGCCAAGCAGAATTTCAGAGGAGCAGCTCACTGAGGGATCTGTGCAGGATCTGCAGCGAGCAGAGGTCAGGAAGCCTTGCAAAGTGCCAAGAACTGCAGGGAATGTAGGAGACCAAAGATACTGACAGTACCTGATGATTGAAAGTGCTACTTTTCCAACGATAGAATTCCACATGAACGTTATGATCCAGAGTTTCTTGTGCCAGTGCTATCATCCCCCAAGTTCTCAAAATATTGCCAGATGAATGCAACAGATACCTCACTGTTCCTGCTTTAGGTTTTAGAAGCCAACAGTTTACAGTAAATTTTGTCTTTATGCAGTCCCATTTCAAGAGTGAGAAGAGGTTTCATGCTTTATAGTGCTGATCTTGTGAGGTAAGCAAGCAAATACCATCATTAACTGCTGACAAGTGATCCGTGTTTCACTCTAGGCTGATACCATTGAGCAACAAATCCTTTCAAGATGAGGTAGCTAGCTCAGATCCGGAGGGAAGGGAGTGCCTTGCGTCACCCCGCAGCTCACTTCTTGGATGAGAGCCTCGCTGCTGGACTCAGGAGGGAGTCCCGACCAGTCTTCTTCAGCCAGAAGTTAGCAACTGAGGCACAGTCTCAAGGGTTGGAGGAAATGTAGAGAAAAGGGATAAGCTCAGGCATCTGTAGGACACCAACAAGGTTGTAGAGGAGCCCGTCAGGACAAAATAATTTAATAGTTGGTATCATATTAGTAAAACTTCTGCAGAAGTATATAGAAATACAAAAACTTCTTTTGTTCTATGGCTGCACAAAAAAGGGCTTTCATTTCTTGAATTTCCCAATAGGAAGAAAAAGAAGGCTTTTGCATTTACAGGTATTTCTCAAAGGATTTAGTGGTTTTGGACACTAGGAAATGTGAGCAAACGTCTTTAACCAAATAGTGTTCATTTTCAGAAGAGTTGTAGTTAATTTTTTGGAGGTGAGGTCCTCTTCATCTTTAGAAATGGAAGAGCACGCTGGAAACTCATTCCTCAGCATGTGGTATGTGTTCAAAGCAAATCAACATGTAAGAATTACATTCCATTTCTTTCTGTATAGAGGTTTAATCACACCACATTCCTTCAGCAGTAATGAGAGCTGGCTGGTGTTATATCACATTCTTCCCCAGCTTCTGTGGTGATATCAAGAAAGCAAGAGAGTCCTGTCCCTGTTGTTAACCTTTTGTGAGTAAATTAAAAGGTTAAAACCATTTTCCTGAGACAACTTTTAAAGCTAATTTTAAATATCTGGACTGTGTTTCTTTCTACTAGTCTTCCTTTACTAAATTTCCCAGAGCCTGTCATCGTTGAATTATAGACACCATCCCTGGAGATCATGGAGTTAAAGACAGAGTTGATCAGAAGAGAATTACACCTCCATTTCCTTTTTCTCTATGATGTATTTCCATTGTATGTGCAACTGTTATTCCTAAATGCCTTTTTTGGCCACCTAATGGTGTAGTTCTGAGAAGAAAAGTATTACAGCTGTATACACCTAAGCAACCCCATTAAGATTTGGATTTATTAGGTCCAATTTCATCTGAAAAGAAATACATTTGAAATATTTACACAAGTCTGTTCCCTTTCTTATCACATCAATATTTTTCTTTTTTTGGTAAAGCTTTGTTAATGTTGGCAAAAAAAGGATAAATGAAAAAAAAAAGAAATAGTGAAGAATGATGAACATTTATACCACCAGTGTTCCCTGCCTCTTTCTTTCTTTGCCTGATTAACTCACTCCCTTTCGAAGCATTCCTGTTTATTGCTTTGCAAAACATCATTTTAAAGAAGCCTTTGTTTGCTGGCCAATGTATTATACTCTTCACTAGCACGTACTGTCTGTCCCAAGCCAATTTCCACCATTAGCAGCACGGGTCTTCAAAGCAAGGACTTTCTCTTACTGTGTTAATACAGTAACAAGTAGACCTTATCTAAATGGACGTCCCAACACACTACTCGGTAAAACATAGTCATTAGACTAGATTAGCATCCTTGACCTGCTCCATCAACAGCTTTGCTTGCGACAGGCATCATTCTCCTAGTCTGCCTCTTTGGCACAGGTTTTTCTTTTAATCCTTCTCTAATCCAATCATAACTTCTTACTGTAGCAAAAGTAGTTCCTAAATTCATTGCAGATCCATCACATTTTTGTCCTGTTCCTGAAGGGAATTCTGTCCTCTGTGAGGCTTTCTGTTACCTTCTCTGCTGCTCTTCTGTACAAAAGGATCAAACCCCACTGAAGTCACATATAAAGTGCTTCTGCATTTCAGGAAGAAAGATTAGGGGTAGATAATTTTCCTTTGTACAGTATTCCTTATTTCTCTTTGCAGAATATGAAAACTATCAGACTGGAGCATTGTTTGCTCTACTGGTGAACTGAACAAACTACGTTGAAGTATTCAGATACACATGCTTAAATATCTGGTTTAAGTCTGGCATTGTTGCTACTCAAAGAGAGTTAACCCAGCAATGGAAGACATACCTATCAGAGTTATATGATGAAGAAACATGTCTAGACAGGGGCTCTGGTTCTCACTAAGGCTCCCTTTGGCATGCAGAGACAATGTTTATGCAAGAGGTCAAGATTCAATCCATTTCTCAAGCTGGAGCTTGAGACGAAGCTTTTCAGGAGAAGAAACTAGGAAGGAAATCTCCACCCATATGCTGGCTACTGAAAAAGGGGACAGAAGCTTGGAGCAGCAGACACCGTAGCCCTCTGAGACAGGATGTGTCTTGGGGAAATGATGTGTCTCTGAAGGGAAATGACTGCAGCTGTGGCTACAAAAAATGCATGAGCTCCCATATCACAGGATTTTCCAGTGGTTAGTCACTAAGATAACTTCTAAGTCCATCCATCCAGAACAGATTAGTAACTGATGCACAGATATTCCATGCAGTTCTTTAGCCATGTTATTTCCTCGTCTTGTCCTGCAGGACAGCACTATCCTAATGCAACTTTATAAGAAGAAGAAGAAGAAGAAGGCAGGTTTTAAAGAGACAGACATTGAACACAGAATAAATTGATGCATTGCATTTTATCACTAGGCAGAGGCTAAAATTCCTTTCTGAATGAAGTAAATCTATCTTAAGAAACCATGTCCTGGCGCTTTGGGCAAATGACTGGATTACACCCGTGTTCCAGCCCTGTTGTCTAGCTCAAGTCAACACCGTTCTCTGCTGTTGGATGTACAGTGTCTCACAGCCCATGACCCAATGGCAGGCTTTGCATACAATTTTTAATAGCCCAGGACAAAGGGCAGGGCCTAGCTTCAGTCTTTAAGCATAGTGAAGTGTCTTAGGCCTAAAAGATTTTCTCTGATTTGTCTTACATTCAAAGTCAGCGGGAATGCTGATTCAAAGTACAATCTAGGTCTTCAGAAGTCCTGGGCCAAAAAGGTTTATTTCTGAAAAATATTTCCTTTGTTCTTCCATAATTTCCACTTATTTACCCATAAAATACTGTTGATAATACAGTTTATAGACTCTTTTTACTAGATTCTTGGATGACTGTCTTTGTCAAGTGCTTTGAGAGCTACATGCTAAGTATTCCAACTGAAATTACTAAGGTTTCCTGAAGAACCACATGTTCCCTCGCGCCACTGCTCTTCAGGACTTTCTCATGTTGATTTGTGAACGTAGCGACTGTAGAATCTCATCCTTGGATTTATTTGGCTGATATAAATAGGTACATAAAAGACCTTACAGAATAAGACAGTTAGAAACAGTCTCCTCTGAGTGACATGTATCAAGAATTTGCTTTACTACTGTACCTCGACATCTGTCTCCGGATATTGTCTGATTCAACTTGATGTTGTGTATTTGTCCCAGTGGTATGCAGCTTAGACAAATGAAGTGTTATTAGGAAGACTGTCAGCCCAAACAAGTATTTAAGAGAGTTGATATACAGCACTGTTTTCAACTGAGCCGTATTATTTAGCCACTAAAGGAATACCAAACCTTCTCTAATCTTTCCTATCCGCCACGGCCCAGCATCAATTTGAAGTAACAATTCAGTTGTCTGCGAAAGATGAGCTGTAAATACTCCTATATTGTAAGTCTGTCTGGGTCTTAATTATGCTGATACTGAGAGGAGGGTGCCACTGACAGCGGTGCCAAAAGCTGACTTAGTCCTGCTGCTGTAAATTCACCCCTTAGACACTGTTGATCAACACTGATACATTGGAACGTAGCTGCCATGTTAAATCAATCTCTTGGTCTGCCTCATTAACATCCTTCTTGGGCTACAGCCACTATTTAGTGCTCTGGAAGAAGTAAAAAATGTTCTACGGTGTACCTTCCATCCACGTAGCCAAGGAAAGCATCCTGACTCAAAAAAAACCTAGAACATTGTCTGATAAGCCTTTATACTTTGGCATAATTAGCTTGTTCTTACTGGCCATTGTTAATTGTCTAGATATTCAGGGATTAAAACCTCATGTTTCTACCTTTACAGAATTCTACACATCAGGGACTAAGATGAGGTTTTCAAGAGGACCAGTTCATCCCATTCCAATCTGTTGCAGGGACTGTGGCTACTAGAGACAAAACCTGATATAAACAGGCAACGAGGCTGGCGATAGACTCCTCTGCGGGTCTGCTGCTGGCAGAGAACGCGAGCCCCTCGGGGCAGCGTAAACCACTTAAAACAACCCTCACCTGGTAGTTCTGATTTTCTGTGTTTCTTTAAGCAAGTGGAAGTTTTTTCCACGTGTCTTGTACAAAAGATTTCCGTGCAAGAGATGCAATTAATTCCAGGAGATTTAGCAAATTATAACAATATTGTCTACTTCTACAGGTAACTGAGTCTGCAAGGTTCAAAGATAAAAATAGCTAACAAAGCCTTAATCCCACAAGATTGTTATTGTCCGCCGTGGGGAAGCAACCATTAAGTTTCAGAATGAGCTGTCCTAAAATGTGCATGCTGCATCTGCTCACAGAGTTTTGTGAATTACTGAAAAGAACCCAGGCTAGCTGGCTTTGGAAGCACTCTGCTTTGTCTTACACTAACAAGCCTGTAGACATTTATAAACGTGTTACATGAAAACTAAATCTATAAAGAAGACATGACACAATCTGTAGGTTCAATAAACCCAACAATCCCTCTTTTTTTTTCATCCAATTCCTAACACTTTCTGAACTGCAGAAATACTGAACCCATCCCACAACCTGTACTAGCTTCTTTTGAGCTTTCTTTTAACAGAATCACCCACAAGTCCTCTGTGAAATCAATGAGAGGATTTAAGATAATGTTAGCTCTAAAATTATTTCATCCTAAAAATTACAAAGCAAGGTTGCATGCCAGATAAGAACAGCATAGATATTTAAGTAGGTTAGTGGGTCTAGTGAAGTGCTAAAAGTAACCTAAAGCAAAATCTGTCACCATGCATCTTGAATCATTCTTTTATTCCACTCTTGAAACCCTTTAAAATAGAACCAGAGGAAAGGTGGTTTTTTACTTTTCTCTTTAACAGTAGAATTCAGGGGCAATATGTCTAAAAAAAGATGGGAGGTTTTGGTTCTACAATCAGATGTAATCATCCCACAAACAGATGATCTAGCCCCTGTGTGCATATGTATTCATTCACTGACTGCAAAATTCAGGGGGTTTTGAGCAAATGTCACATCTCATTTGTTCTGCAAAGTGCCTTGCACAGTTTGGTTGCTACAAATTTGACAAACATTTGGATTATATTGCTAGAAAGACATTATGTTCCAATTTAAGTCTAATACACAGCTGGTTGGCTGTGAGGAAGTAAACTTTCCGTTTAGTTAAAATATTTTGTGGGTTTTTTTGTCATGTTTATTCCTGGGTTTTTTCTTTTTGTTTGTAACTACGGCCCACTGAATTCTGTTGACAGCTGCAAATCCGCTGTGCAATACAGCAGATCAAATTTTGTATTTTGCAGCAGTGTAAGATATCTGCATATGCTGTTGGTTATACTGAACAGAAAAGCTTTTAAAGGTAGCCTGGACAAAAGCTGGTTGCGGGAGTGGGCTAATCTTCTAATTTTTCTGAAGTAATTTCTAGGATTATTTGCTATTAAGATTGGTTTTATTAGAGATTATTAGATCACCATTGTCAGCCTTCCTCAAGCAGCTCTGTTTTTCCTTTCTGACTCAATTTAAATTTTGCACTGTTGTTACTATTCCTACTCTACTTACATTTTCCTTTTCTAATCCACATCTGGCTACAGACTGCAGGTGTCGATATGCACTTAAGTACAGATGGGGTAATAGCTTCAATTTTAGGAACTGGATAAAACCATCTTTCTACATAGAAGAAAGATTCCTGCTTAATTCAAGGCAAATTTTGCAAAGCAGTTCTTCAGAAATGGAATGTGGATGTCCTGTCTGTCCCATCCCCCCTGCCTTTATTTTCCTATATTGGTAATGTTCTCGCTGTTGTAAGTTCTATGGACGGCAGCAATGTTGGGTTTTTTAGCCATTAGAGGAAAGGAAATGACATATGGAGAGAATTCAAGTCCCTCCTCATTCCTAGAGAGTCTATCCAGAAAGTTAGTATGCTGAGCTCCGTCCAAGTGTCGTTTCCTGTTCAGAATTGGGAAGGGGAGCTAGGGGTGGGAGGAGAGATGGATACGTAACATCAGATTGCTGCTTCTGATTAACAGCAACATTCTGCAAATGATTTCACAGTATTGCTTTGAACAGAATTGAACCTCTGCAGCCCAAATATGTGTAGCAATCCACTGATGAAAGAGCTATTTTTACATCTGTTTCATATAGTGGGTAAAAATGAAGTGATTTGAATGATGGAAATGTGCCTTGGAAATTATTCAAGATTTTGTGATAACTTTGTACATCCAATCTTCCACATGCCCACAGAGCATAGTTACATACTCCTGGTATTACAACTATTTTACCACTGTGAACCTGTACACAAATCAATCTGTTAGAGGTAACAAATCAAGCAGCTTTCCACTATTTTTATATATATATACACACACGAACACGCGTACATCCCCCCCAGATCACACCTTCAAAAGATGACCCCACGATTTTTCTCTCACATTGCAACGCAAATTGAGAAAGATGTGAAATAAAGTAGAACCCTTCCTCATTAGAGAACCTCCAGCCTCTTTTGTTGAGCTCAAACGTAATCCAACCTCTTCCGCGGTGAAATCAGTGCCATTGATTTTGCTTTTAGTATGTCAGTCAATTGAAACTCTGTTCCTGATGTATGATTTATACATCACTTCTGGATTTGGCCCATTGTTTTATTTAAATGATTAGCACAACATTTTGATGTGGTTAAGTAAGTTCTGCTTCATATGAATTAAGATTTTTCTCCACCCCGCTTTAATTTTTCTCTCCTCTCCTCATCCCTTTAAATACCAACTTCCCTTCCGTTCCACTAGTGACACTCCCTAGGGCAGTGGGTGAACTGCAACCTGGAAACAGGCCATGGCTCTTCCACGAAATCTTCTGGCCTCTGCGGAAGAGCGTCCATTTCCTGGAGCCAGTCTGAGACAGACAGTGCTCTGCAGTCCGAAACAGGACTGCAGGCCAGCGACCCTTATTCCACATGAAGTGCTATGAAACTCATGGAAAATTGATTCTTTCTTAGCCGTCCACATGCTGAGTTTCTGCCTGACTCTCATCAGTGCCATGCTAAGGATCAATAAGGAAGCATTTTCCAAATATGATGGACAACTTTGCACCCTTGTAGCTCGAGTGTTCTTGTGAATGCTCTTTTTCCCTGAAATTTGCAATTAGGTTAGGTACACCCCTCCCAAGCTTAAGAGGGGTCACCTAATTCCCTCTCAGACTTTTCTTCTAATACGTTCCCCTGAAGGTGAGTCAAGCTTAAGTTTTTTAACTCAGCCTAAAGGGTTAATATGGTTTGTACTAGGGCTTAAGTGAGAGTGTCAACGTTTTCCTCTCTAGGCCAAATATCGCTAATCACGATTAACCTTCATTACTTCTGTTTTGAATAACAGCACTTTTCCCCCAAATTGTACACACTCCTGAAGTTTAGACCTGTGCTTAAATGTTAAGTCGTACCTTATCACAAAAGAAATTCAATCCTGTTGGGGTAATCCTATATTCAGCAAAAGGATAATCGTGACCAGAGGTGCCATGGGTTAACTACAGGAGTGGACATCAGGATTCCCAAGCTCCAGGTTAATTCTACCAACTAGTTTCTGGATGTCTATGGATAACTTTTTGTATTGCAGTTTGCTCTGCTGCAAGAGACAAAAATCATTCTGTGTAGAGTAGCAGGAAGCAGCTTCACTTAAGAGAATATTTCACAGTCTAAATCACAGAGAAATAAAGAATAGATTTTCCTAATTTGACCATTTCTAGCTTTCCCACAGTTTAAACTGTTCTTCCTGTAGTGGAAAGCAAACAGACAAGCTATTGAAGAACAAGACTGCAAAGCCTCTGCTCTCCTTTCAGAGCCTCGCATCTTTGGAAACAGCAAGCAGAAGCCATCACACATGCAGCATCTACTAGCATTAGAATTTCAGAGGTGGTTACGTTTGCGGGATCTTAGACTGAAATCTTGCCATCACTCCACAGATAAAACAGCATTAGCAACAACTGCATTCCAAGCCAGTTGATGTCAGCAGGGGTCTGTTATTGTTGCTCTCAGCACAGAGGAGTTGGCAGACTGAGACACAGGCCACCAGACATTTATTCCAGCCCTTATCCTGAATTAAGCATTTGCCAAATAAAGAAGGCCAGCTCTTAAATCTGGCTGGGCGACACAAAAACCCCACCTCTAGCCAACAAACCAAGAACCAGGAACAATGACAATTCTCCTCTTCCTTCTTGCTCCTACCATCTTTTTAAGCTAGAGATGCAGCCTAACACGTGAGTGTGGTCCTAACCTCAGAAATAGTTTGCATTTTCTTAGAATAAGGAGTGACTCACCCCAGTCACTTACTCATAATCACTGTAGATTGTTGCTTGTGGAAATACGTACTGCCAAGAACAGGGCTCATTGGTGGATAGGCTGAACACATTTTTCTTGGATAAAAATAAAGTCTCAGTCCCCAGAAAGTTAATAATTAAGCCACTGAGCTGTCAGGCACCTAGAGGAGAATTTGTGGTGTTCTATTATTAACTCAGTATATTAGATAATTCTGAAACAAGTACTTCAGGGAAAAAAAAGTAGAGATAACACTATTCAACAAGTGTTCTGCATTCTCATCCCCTTTTCTATATATAGGGGTAGAAAAGTCAAGTTAACCGCATATATATGAAGAAGCAGTTTTAAAGTAACAGTAACCTGAGATAACACTTTTAAAAGATTATACCTCATATTCAATATTTAATCTGGTTAAATACCCAGAAATTAGCACATAGGTGTTTTACTGTAACTACAAGAGGTGCCCAGATAGATTTTCTCAGTATTTTCTGAATAGAAAAATAAAGTACATCGCACCTGAGTGGTCCAGGCTGGACAAAACCGCACATCAACCTCTTCAAAGCCAACGAGCCCGTGAGGCTGCCTGGAGCACCCTCTACTGGAAGATGCGATATTTTACAGAGTTAGAAAACCAAAATCGCACAAGAATTCAGAATTATGTTTCACCAGTCATTGTGTCATTACCCTTACAAACACACAAACAAAGTATGTGGAAGCAATAATTTAATTTGTGAAAACTGTCTTTGCATAATTGCTTTTATGTACGTTAATTCTTTCAGTTCTCTGCAGACAGTTACACAGAAAATCATAATTTTATAGCTGATGTTTTAGGTCAAATTTGAAGGTTTGACAACAAAGCAAAGGACACATAAGGCTCCACTGTGGATGTGTAAAAGCCCTGTTTGTTTCCCCCCCACCCCCCCAAACTTTAAAGGCTTTGGCACTGCAAGGCAGATGGTTCTTCCCACTTTGCATGGGTGCCGCTAATACCAGAATCCGGCCTCAAGGGTGTTGCAGTATCCATGGTGTTAGAGTCACGTTCTGCTCCTCAGTCTTGCACCATCTGCAGCTTTATTCTGCAGATGCTGGGTGCCACCCGCAGTCTCCCCCTTCGCACAGACGTCAGGCAGAGCCAGGACGCACAGTTCAGCTCACCCTTCATTTGGCAGGACAGGCACGGGGACAGAGGGTTAGCAGCACTGAAGCAGAAGATGCAGTAGGGTTACAATAGCCAGCGGTCTGATGATCTCTAAAGACTCCTACAGTAAAGCCTATTACTTGCTGCAGCTTTGTTTTGAGGTAAAGAAAAAACAGTTTAAGTGGTACAGTCAAAAGTATGAAGTCATCATTAATCAGTCTCAGCTATTGCAATTTTTGCAAGACTATCTTTTGTGACAGGTAAAGTCTGCAACCCCGTTGATACACCAGTGACAGCAATGAGCAACTCCTACAGCTTAAATAGCCCAGCAGTACGCTTCTGCTGGCGGGTTCACAAGCGATTGCTCTGCAGGAAACATTATTGCTGCTAACCATAAGCTGTGAACATATATACAGACAAGTTATCTACCACTTTTTGTAACATTATCACTGTCCAGCAGTACCCAAGATCCAAGCAAGTGGCTTGGACAAAGAAGACATGTGGGTGCACGTGTAGATCATCAGCCTCCGGTTAGGGAGGGTACCAGTTTTTGCAAGCAGTTGTGAAATAGGTAGTAGTAGGCTTGTTACAGTGTAATGGAAGATAGTGGCATCTTCCACATGAGCAATAACTCACTTAAAGAAGTGTTTGGTAGCAGTACATGGGAATGGTAATCTAGATTTAAAGTGCCCTTTTAAAATCAGATATTCTTAATGAAGAATTTAAGAAGAAAGTTACACCCAAATCTACTTATACATGCATATGCACTTTAAAATAGACTTGAAAGCACACAACAAGCAGATTGATGCACAAGACCAAACCAGATTCTTTCATAGAGTTTGCTTAGCAGAATACAAAGGTGGTGTGGTTTGTTTAAAAAAAATCCTACACCACTTCCCCCTCCAAGGGAGGAGCAAAGCCTATGGGAGCTCTAGGAGAATTGCCTACACATAAGATTTGTTTTCCTACCTTTTATTAATAATTGAAGAGATACCTAACATACAACACTGAAGTGACATGTTATATTTAAAAACTCTAAGTCACACTTATGAAAAATCTAGCCGTGAAAAACTGAGCTCTCCTGCACCACCATAAGAGCTAGAGGCTCAGGGAGCAGAGTCAATATAGCTATTCAGGCACATTGACTCCTGGGAGGTTCCAGTTAATGAAGTAGCTCAATCCACAGTTTTTCCAAAAAGCTGGAAAACAGGACTACAATTCTTCCTCTGCCCATTACCCCCTCCCCAAAATCCCACCCTGCACAACCACCTTTATAGGCAGAGTAGATTATTGTAAGTAACCATTTAGAAAGAGGGGCAGTAGGTTCCAAGATGTGGCCTTCATTTTTGCTCTCTAGGGCAGGCAACTACTTCAGAGCATTTCCTATGCTCTGTGCTAAAGCTACCTGAACATACTTACAATTGGTTTAACTGCTGTACTTACCCCTCTTCCACCCTATGCGATTAAGTAGTGGTACTATTTAAAATATTCCTCCAAAAGGCAGAAGATAATTTAGCACATTTATGAACAGGGTAGAACTAATCAGATTTCTGTAAGAGATATCTAGAGAGAAGCAGCAATTAATTTGTTCTGCAATAACAGAAGCCTGCTATACACAGAAGTCAGAGCTTGGGGTGACTGAGCTGTTTTAAAATCACCATCTGCAGAATTGATTCTCTCATGGTTTAGATCTGCATTCTTGGCATTATACATTTTGACTAAGTATACTTACCCTGTCAGTCACCTTTTAAGAGCAATTGACACAGTTCAGTTTGATGTATTGATATCACTTTATTGAAAGCCAAACATAAATCCTCTTTAAAAGCCTACTCAGTGTATTGATTACAGCAATAGGTTACGTAGAATGTAATAGGATATCAAGAGGCTCGCAGAGTAGTGGCTCATGCTTTGCGAGAAGCCTGTATTGACCACTTGCATTCCTATGCCTAACAGGGACAGTAAGAACCAGAAAGAACAAGTATTTACAAGTATCTCTCAAAGAATGACGTTTACAGTTAGAAATTCACATATGTACAGTTTTGAACTGTTCAAGTATGTTTCAGTTGGACAAAGTGCTAAAGATCACATAAAAAAGTTAAAAACAAGAGGAACTATTAAGACAAAGAGGTGGCAATCATTTGAGTGCCAAATGACTTGTAGGTAGTTGCAGTATATGCAAGACCTAGAAGTTGAAAGTATCTGGAGTATTGCCCTGAATCTGGAAAGTGTAGCTGGCAGCAGTAGATTGTGGTACAACATTTTGGTCTTCCTCCTCCTAGAGGAAAGAGAAAGAGTTTTGAAATAGGCGCAGCATTTCAATTTAGTAGTCAGTGCTAGACTAGAAAATGAAAGTGGAGGAAAAAAAAAAAAATCATTCTGCAGCTACTTACTTCTGCCGAGAAATATTTCTCAATCAGGGTGGATGAGGCTTTGTACACTTGTTCATTTTCATGCGACTGGAGAGCTTCAATTTTGTCTAGACCTCCACACTCCTCAATCATGAGGCAAAGTTTTTCAGTCTCATTAATCTTCTCAGCAGCCTGCAAGAGACAAGCATGGAATAGCCTCAGGAAAAGACGCATGGCACCAACTACCAGAGAACCACTAGGAACCGCTTGGACAAGGATTGAGTATACTGCATCCACATACCAAGAAGATATTAGAAATAGCATCCAGAATAACTAGCACAGTTTTGCTGTCTTTAGCTGAGAGGAGATTCAGTAGGGGTTCAACAACACCAGCCTGAACAAGATATACAATCTGGTCAATTGTTCCACCACTTGTGTAGTTAGTCACAGCCCACACAGCTTCCTTTTGAGATTTGAAATCCCCCTGTGAAGGCAAAAGCAGGGTATTTGAACACAGATAGTAGTAGTAACAGCAAAAGCCTCAATGTGGTAAATACAGTTTTTGTTACCTTCCTCAGAATACCAATGAGATAGGGTACAAGACCGTGGTCTACGACTCGCTGAATCTGGTCCTGTCGTCCAGCAGTGATGTTGGACATTGTCCATGCTGCTTCTTTCTGAATGTTGTTTTTATGATGAGAAAGGAGACTTGGAAAGACAGATAGCGCTCCCGAGTCAATAACGATCTGCGTCTGCTCATCAGTACCAGTGACAATATTTCCTATGGCTCTTAATGAAGGAGTCTGAAACAAATATGAAAATATTACTTAGGAAAACTGGTATTGTCTAATCTGTATTTGAACAAATACAGCCATACTTCATGCCCCTCTGCTCTAGACTTCCCAGTTAACAGGATGGTATGGTATGTGCTGATGAGCTTTAAGCTCATCAGCATTACATAAGCAGACATTAAGCACGTTAAGACTGCACGCCTTCCAAGGCAACTCTGCAAACAACTACTCCTGACAGAGCTCAGGAAAGCTATCTAAGTGCTAATGCTGTTTTATTATACTATAATTACAGCATGCACAGAGCCCACTTCTAAACACTGTCCCTAGAATTTGGATTTGCAACAGTAGTTTAGAGTTAAAAGCAAACTTTAAAGAACGTTGACTGTTGTGCTGGCCTGTACGTTAAATCCAACGATTATGCAAAGAAGCTTGATAGACCAACAGCAATAGTCTATGCCTCATGTGGGGCAGTGTCCAGGTAAGATAGAAGCTCAAGTCTTACCTATACAAAACCTGGAACAAGCATCAGATTTACGTATGAAAGGAACCATTCAGTTACACAGACATTCTTCTAGCTGCAGTTTTATTCATGATGCAAATCAAGCAACAGCAATCTGCATGTCCAATAGCTTACCATTATTGGCAGTTCACTACATCCCAGGAGTTTCACAAGTTGTGGTACCAATCCAGTTTTCACTACAACTTCTATCCTGTCATTGGAACCATCTGTTAGATAGGAAAGTGCCCAGCATGTGTCTGCTAACACCTCGTGATCATCGTGGTGTAAGAGCCGAACAAGCGTTGGAAGAATCTGCTCAATAGCTTCTATGGGTGGTGCAGGATTCTTGTTACGACACAGGTTTGAGAGGGTCCAGGTAACATTGCGCAAATACCCAGACTGCAAGAGTTCAGATAAATGGTTAGCAACTGTTACTTGAGCTCTTTTGCTCTCCTATTAGTAATTGTAACTCAAGTCATACTGTACACTTACAGCCAGAGAAGAAAGATCAGGAACAGCTAGTAGACTCAGCAGTGGCTCAATTGCACCAAATTTAATAACCAGATCTCTATAGGTAGAACCATCCCCTGAGAAAACAAGAAAAATAGCCAGGTGAAGACCAGAATAGAGGGATGTGTGCATACAGAATCATTCTGTGTTAGATGAATTCTTCTACTGCTTAAGAAGTGCTAGATAAAAAGAAGATGACAAAAGGACTACTGCCATGGTTAAGTCATAGGACAAACATGTGTTTTTCTAATCAAGCCACTGAGCTTTTTTTTTCCCCAACAGGAAAAAAATTAAGAGGTAGTTTAGTGTATGTTTCCTGTACAGCTTTTCATAACTAAGGAGGGACTTGCATGTTTCTTTGAAAACATATGTAAGCCCTACCACTAGAGCAGAGCTCTACCCATAACATGGGACTTCAAATGCATTATAATCATCTGTTGCATGATTGGGTTCTATAGTATAATTCTAAAAGAATGTCAAAGTTTGACTGAATTATTCTATTGCAAGGTACAAAAAGTACCTTATAATTGAGTTTAAAAGACTAAAGACAAACTTTAAGAAAACTCCAAACAAGGCTTTTATTGAGCTCATTTTCTCTGTATGAAGACTCACTGTTGTCTTTAAGGCACAGTGCTCTCTTCCAGCAGCTGTTGGAAGCCATAATAATACAGCAAATACAATATTGTAACTATATTCTTAATTTTGACTTTTTTTTTTTAGGAATAGGATGCAACACTGGCAGATCAATTAATCCTGAAAGGTGCATGGGAAACTTAAGTATATAATACTTTCACATCAGTAAGTAGCTGTTTCAAAGCAAGGAATATTGGCCATCACATACACAATTATGTGAGCCATCTGCTTCCTCCCTTCCTCCTTGTAGTCAACACACTGAGCAGAGCTCATTGATAAATCACAAAAGCATTCAGCGAGGTGTGAAAAGTGTTGTAGCATGGTTATATAGGCCTGTGAAAACTGAACTGAAATATGGAAGCAATCCACATAATGCAGCCTGTAAGTTGCCAGGTATTGCATGAGACATCTTATACCAAGTCTGAAGATAAAGAATTGTCTATAGCATGCTCCACATTGCAGGGCATGTCTTTACTTGCTAAGCGTTAAGGCAGAGTTCCCAAGAAGCTCAGCATGCTGCATGATATGTCAGTAGTAATGTCCTCCTATTTGAAATAAGGGAACAGGTCTGAAACAGAGTTGTGCGTAGCATATTGACATACCTGCAATATTTCCTAAGGCCCACACAGCCTGTTCACTGATGTGAATATGAGGAGAGGCCAGTAGTGAAATAAATGCTGGAATAGCCCCTCCATCTACTACTGCCTTTGTTTGTTCTGACGTGCCAGAAGCAATGTTGGTAAGTGCCCAGGCAGATTCAAACTGAATAGGACTACAGTCTGCTCTACCCAAGAAGGAGACAAACTTGGGAATCAAACCAGCCCGAATTATGTTGTCTATGGGCGGCTGCTTCTCTCTCGAGAGGAGTTTCCTAAGCAGGAAGACAAAGAGAACGCATTATTTTTGCCTGCAGAGATCTGGACAACAGATTCCATTAATCAGTCTAAAAAGATCCCTCTTTAAAAGAAGAAAAGGTTAGCATTGCCTTTACACTCAGACAAGGCAATTCAATAAGACATGAAGGAGAAATACAGACAAGCTTAACACTAGCTTCCTAAATCTCTGGTAACATTGTTTTTGGCACATCTTCATTATGAGCGGCTCTGTTCAGACTCTGAAATAAAGCAGACCTGCAGGAGTCATAATCCATCTGAATTGCTAGAGGTTTCTCAGCAGACAGAAGGTTAATGACTGCCAGAAGCAGTACTGCAGCAATATAGAATCTTACTGAAGGAGACTTCAGACTTGGAAGCAGAAAGGAAATTTGGCATACTTCAAACCCCAGTCATCTTACTGTTGACTTTATTCTAAGGTAGTTCACTGCACTCAAATACTGTAGTCAAATGTTAACACAGTTTAAAGATATCTTATTCTGCTATAGCAAAGACCTTATTATTTTTACTCCTATAACTCCAAGATTGACTATTGTTTATTTTGCCACTTCAAAATCGCTAGAAAGAATTACTACTTTCTAGTAAGATGTTCAGGTACATAAAACATTCAAAAGCCACACTATTTCCATGAAATTATGATGAAATTAAGCATACCTAAACATTGTATAAGGCTGACTCAGGTTTTGAAAATGCTGTCTGATAAGAAGAGCCATAGCTGCTGCCCTAAGCAGACACTTAGGTCCATAAGCCAATTCTTTCACCTTGCCTAGTTACTGGCTTGCACAGCTGAATTAGTTACCTCTAAACTCCTTACCTGGCAGCTTGAGTAGCCTGTAGCTGAAGCTCCATATTATTACTATTAACTCCTTTGACTATTTCTTCAACTGACCAGTGTGCCGAAACCTGTACAATAAAAACTTATGTGAATGCTTTGTTGGGAGAGGCATGTGTCTTAATGACCACAGAGGCCTTCTACACAAGACCATTAATGGACCCCTGTTTACAACCACTTCCTTTATTAAAAGATCACTACGTGATACTCCAAAACCTCATCAGCTACAACTTTATGTACAATTACCTGAACTACTGAAAGCTTTTATTACTCAAGTCCTCCACACCGCTGTTACACTGATGCAGTAGGCTTAAACACAACTGCCTAAGCTATGTTTTAAGAGTGTTGACCATTAGAGTTGGTAGTATAGACTTAAGTTGGTAATGTATATGTAGTAGTGCTGTCCCCCACACGACAAAGAATTCATACTAGCATCACTGCATGAGCTTATATTGCAAGATCTCCAAGCGTGCCTGTTCCAAGTACCTACTCACCTGATTGCTCCTGTTTTCCTGCAGAGGAGAAGTAGCATCATCTGGTAAAGTGCTAACATTTCTTCTTTTAAGCATCTGGTCATCTTTCTTAGCTTTTCTCAGCTCTACATTGACTTCAATACGCCGCCTTCTCATTTCCTGGAGTATATACATTCATAGTAAGTTCTTGGCTTTTACAACTCATGCTCAAACAGATGATGGCTAGCTGAAGTACTAATTGCATCCAAAATACTCACAGTAGTATCCTTGCCTTTGTTCTTGAATCTGTTCAAGCGAGCTGCTGCTGCATTGGCATTCTCATTTGTTGACATCTTGCTTATTATATTTTTGAGAAACAGATCAACACAAGCCTGAAAATAGAGCAAATAATAAACAGCAAGTTTACTCCACAAGAGTCAAGTTTAAAAACTGGCATCAATACTTGCCAAGAGACACTTGTCCATATTAGAGCCAATAACAGCCTCCAACTTGATCAAAGACACTGGTAACATAACAGCTGTCTCTTCAAACCCCTAGATGTTAATGCAAGTTCTAGCATTAACACAAAAGCAGTAAACACACATACATCGTTTTAAGACACTTCCAGCCACAAACATTACCAGTATCGTTGTTCTTCAGGGCAAAATTAGTTTTCCTTCCCATAGACAGCACACATACTTCTAAGGACTATGTTCACAGTGTCATATATCGCACAGGCACCCCACCCAGTCCCAGCCCGACCCCTTTTGATAGGAACAGGGAGATCTCGTACTGGGAAGGCTCCCCCGGGGAGGCTTGCCGTGTCGG